>NC_138547.1:20963311-21563311 GCF_964234715.1 Podarcis melisellensis | reverse complement strand
GGGTCCACCAGCATGAACCATCAACAGCATGTGATTCAATATAGCTACTTTAATCCAACAACTCCTCCCTCCCTCACACACAAACAAACAAATCCCCAACCAAAGACAATCAACAACACCTTAGGCCACCCCAACCCCTCTCACCACCAAGGAAACATAACAAGTGAACAGGAAGAGAACCTACCCAAGTAACGCTGACTGAAAACCCCCACATATACACTAAGTAAAAAAACATAAGCTTTACCACCCCATCCCCTCTCTCTCTTTTCTTCCCAACCCTATACAGTGGTACCTCGGTTACATACGCTTCACATTACATATGCTTCAGGTTACAGACTCCGCTAACCCAGAAATAGTACCTCGGATTAAGAACTTTGCTTCAGGATGAGAACAGAAATCGTGCAGTGGCTGTGGGAGGCCCCATTAGCTAAAGTGGTACCTCAGGTTAAGAACAGTTTCAGGTTAAGAACGGACCTCCAGAATGAATTAAGTTCTTAACCCAAGGTACCATTGTACTGCATATAACACCAATGTCTCATGACAAATGTAACCAATCTGTAGAAAACGCAACCTGAAGAAAGAGACAATGCATGTGCTTTTGTAAACAAATCCCACCTGAAGATAGTGACAGTCTGGAAATGCCCTCATTTAGTCTTACAATCTTGGGGGACCCATTTCATGTGACACAAGTCTTAATTGCCTTTTTTCTGGACTAAAAAGTCCCATGTGCTACAACCTTTCCTCACAGGGGAGTCACTCCATCCTCTGGATTATTTGGGTTGTCCTTTTCTGAACCTTTTCCAACTCTACTGTATCCTTTTTGAGGTGAGGCAGTACACAGTACTTCAAACACACTGGTGTGTAGTAGAATGGGTTTCTCACTTCAGGTGCCAAAATATATTGGACAGGTCTGCCCCTGTGGAGAAAAGGCACAGTTACAAACCCTTCTTTCTACAGCACATAATACAGTACTCCTGAATTGCTTGGCATGCGTGAACTATAAAGATGGGCACATTTGAAGCATGAGACAACAGATACAGTGCGTTTCCTTCCTATCTACCCACACCCACACACCCTGACCCCATAGAATGAATGCTCCAGTTATAGCTAAAGTTAATTGACCAGAAACCAGGCAAGCCAAGATGTGAGGCTGTGTTGTTTATCATGCCGGGAAATAATCAAAGCAGGGAAAGGGGCTGCTCTGACAGCGCCCACCTTGTAACAGACGTTGCTTTGGTGGAGGATGGTGGCAGGAGGTGAAACATTCCCTTCCTGTGCCTTTGGCAGGTGGATGTTAAATCTGAGCACAATGGGAGAGGCACCTGTTGGGAGCTGAATGCCCCCTTGAGGGTTTGGCACTAATTGTCCTTTCACAGCTGGGAAGATTATATGTAATTTGAGCACTCTGTGTTGGAGCTCTTGCCGCAGCCCCTAAGAAGCATTTTAAGGAGGCAGGGGGTTGCCTCCCCCACCCCCAGGTAGCACCACAATATGATCTTTCATGAAGTTTTCATTTCATCTTGCCCTGCTGTGGCCTGCTTTCTGGAAGTGGGGCCATGAAAGGGGGAAGGAAAGAGGGAAACATTGCAAGAGGGAAACTTATTCCCCACCCCACAGGATAACATAATCTTGAATAAATTGCACAAGTGTCCTCCCTCCTCTCACCCCATTTGAATTTGCTTTGGGAGAAAGAACTTTGGGGAAACCTTGAATGAAACTTTGCAGGCAATGCACAATATGGTTTTCGGATCCTTGCAAATATGGATGAGATGATTTTCCCAACTCTGCTCCTTTTCTTCATGATCCCTCTGGCTCATTCTGACTCGCATTTGACTTTGCATTGGGCTGAGATAAAACACCCCTCCCTCCTCAGTCCATTGCTGCACTCAGGAGGCAGCAAATAGTTCCAGCAGAGGAGGGGATTTCAGCAATTTTGGGGAGAAGTGGGCAACATTTCTCAAAAGGTTCAAGAGGGCTTATTGGTGGTAGCAACATTTGTAGTTCATTTTTGCCATTTCATAGCTGCTGCCTGTTTGTGGGGAGGGGGTACTATAGGGGGGGAAGTCCCTTCCACTGGCAGCCATGGTTCCCCCCAGAATGAGATGAACATTTGGGAATAGGGGGTCATCACAAGGCAGCCAAAGGGAACACAGTGGTACCTCGAGTTACATGCACTTCAGGTTACATACGCTTCAGGTTACAGACTCCGCTAACCCAGAAATAGTGCTTCAGGTTAAGAACTTTGCTTCAGGATAAGAACAGAAATCAGGCTCCAGCAGCACGGCTGCAGCGGGAGGCCCCATTAGCTAAAGTGGTGCTTCAGGTTAAGAACAGTTTCAGGTTAAGAACAGATCTCTGGAACGAATTAAGTACTTAACCCGAGGTACAACTGTAGTTCTTTTGCTGCCACTGTCAATGGCAAAAGGGGGAGAGTAAAAAACAAAAGCCCTGTGTCTGTGGCCACAGCTGCCACTAGCAGTAAAAGTCTCTGCCCCACCCCTCAGAAAACATTTTGAGAAATGTTGCTGCCTCCGCTGGCTAACTGGAGAAATGACCGCCCGCCCCCTCCACTAAGCATGAGAATGGCATAAGGCTCAGTGAGGGAGTTGGTGGTAATTCTTACTCTTAACACAGTCTAAAACCTTTTGGAGTGTGTGAGTGAACTTTGCTGCTAGTGTTAATTTATATTAAGAGTGTACTTTTGCTATCAGAGGTTACAGAACTCACCTCCATGCCCTCTTTAGTTTCACATATTTGAAACTAACCAGAGCCGAAAGCCAATCTATCTAGAAAAGATTTTCCTGTTAACCTTTCTTTTTATTCTTTTCTCTTCTTTTCTTTTCGTTCTTTCATTCTTTCTTTCTTTCTTCTGCACCTTTTCTGATTCTCTTCCTCCTCCCTTGATTTTTCATCTTAGTCTCAGCAGGGGGCAAAATCCACATCAGTGCCCCAAAACCTAATTAGGCTTTCACACCAATTAAGCTTATTGACACCAGATTTGATACATTCCTTCAGGATGACGGCAAAGGGTTTCTTAATGCAAACAACCCCCTTAAACTAGGTGCTTAGAGAAAACAATTCTCAGAAAGAGAGAGAGAAAGAAATTAAGGTTAACAAGCAGCTAAAATGTGTGAGGAGAAATGCTGATCCCAAAGGTCCCTTCTGAAGAGAGTCAAACCATTAGCAGAACAAGGCTTTAAAAATAACTCTGCAGTTCGTTTTTGTAAAGTTTTGTTGAGATTGTTTGTGAAACAGTGTAACTGATGAGACAGGATGAGACAGGACTTGCCCTTCCTCTCCTGCTCCAGCCCCTTTCCCTCAACCCACCAATCTGTTCAAGATGGTCTTCAACCCCCTGAAGCAGTGTTGTTGTTTGTTGGGTGGGGGGGGAGAGGACTGCAGGGGCTACTGAGGGGGAGGAAGGGGAAGCCCCATTTGCACAAACGGAAGTTTGTTGCACAGATGAGCAGCTGATGAGCAGCTACAGTTGCGTATTGCTCTATATAAATCGGAACATAAGAGCATAAAAAGAGCCATTTGGGGTAACAGAGCCCAGCATCCTGATATCACAGTGGCCAAACAGATCTCCCTGTGAGAACCCTGAAAAAAGGATCTGAGCACAAGATGCACAGAAAAAGAAAATCCAAAGAAATGAAGAATATATACAGACAGCAACATAGAAAGCCAGTGACACCTTATTTTTATGATTCCAGGTTGTTTAAAACTTTTCATGTTGTAACCCATTCTAGGATCTTAGGGTGAAGGATGGGTGGTAGTAGTAGTAGTGGTGGTAGTAAAGGTAAAGGGACCCCTGACCATTAGGTCCAGTCATGGCCAACTCTGGGGTTGCAGTGCTCATCTCGCTTTATTGGTCGAGGGAGCGGCATACAGCTGGCCAGCATGACTAAGCCGCTTCTAGTGAAACCAGAGCAGCGCATGAAAATGCCGTTTACCTTCTCACTGGAGCGGTACCTATTGATCTACTTGCACTTTGACGTGCTTTCGAACTGCTAGGTTGGCAGGAGCAGGGACCGAGCAATGGGAGCTCACCCTGTTGCGGGGATTTGAACCACCGACTTTCTGATCAGCAAGCCCAAAAGGCTCAGTGGTTTCGACCACAGCACCACCCACGTATCCAGTTGACCCGACTGTTCTTGCTTGAGTCACTTGGTGCATGTTCTTTCACATATTTACTTGGGGAGGGGGACGGTCAATCCTCCTGGAAGATGTATTTATTTTACAATGCATTACGCCTTGAAAACAACAATGAATCTAGTAGCACCTTAAATCCTCCTAGAAAACCTCTTAAGGACAAACTTTTGTGGATTCTTCTTATGTGAGGTGGGAATACTGCATGTCGTCCAGAGAAAAGACTGAGGCTCTGGACCCTTTGAGATGCTAGCCTTTGAACATTATTTTGCTGCCCTGGTTAGCATGTGCGCCTAATTCTATGTACTCTAGTCCACAAATGTTTGTGTCACCTTACCCCACAAATACTCACTTGACTCACTGGAACTGGAACTACATAATACCCATTCTGCATCTGTAAGAAATTAATCCTTTAGCGTGACAGCACCTACATTGTGGCACTCCTTGTCTATTGACAGCAGGCAGGCGCCTTCACTGTACAGCGAACGCTTGGGTTGCAAACGTGATCCATGCGGGAAACACGTTTGCACCCACAGTGTTCGCAACCTGCAGCACCACGTCTGCGCACACGTCGGTTGCGATTCAGTGTTTCTGGCGACCGCCGAAACCTAGAAGTAACCTGTTCTGGTACTTCCGGTTTTCGGCGCATCCGTAACCTGAAAAAACGCAACCTGAAGCGTCTGTAACCCAAGGTATGACTGTACTATTTTCAGTGCCTGCTAAAAATAAATAAACAAATAAGACAAGTCTACCCAGACATCTAGACAACCCTGTGAGGTTAATTAAGCTAAGAGCCAGTATGGTGTAATGCTGAGAGTAAAGGACTAGGGGCTTGGGTTCAAATCTCCACTTGGCCACATTAGCTCACTGGCTGACCTTGGCCAGTCACTGTCTCTCAGCCTAGATGCTTAGAATGAGAAACAACCCTTGAGGGGTTGTTGTAGAGATAAAAAGAGGAGTGAGGGAAGGTGTACACCTTTAGTTGCCACCTAGGAACAGTCATTCCATCAAACTGCTTCAGTGGGAGAGCTGGGAAGCAGGGCTCCCTCCATTGGCTCTGTTGTGGCAGATGAGTGCCATCGGACCTCCTCTCACCTCAGCTGGCACCTGGGGGGCAGCCGTTCCCTCAGGCTGCCTCAGTGACAGAAACAGGAAGCAGGAGGCTCGCTCTTGGCGGGTTTACTGAGAGATCAGCTAAACCAGGCATCTCCTGGCCCTCAGCTGTGCTAGCTGGGCATTCTGTGGGTCTGAATTTTATTTTTTCCTCTTCCCTCCCTGTCACCTTTCCCTTGTGAGTCTCTTTAAAAAAAAAGATTGTAAGCCTGCAGACAGGGACTGTCTTGTTTTAATTGATTGTAAGTGAGCCACTCTGGGAAGCTTTTTGGCTGAAGAGTAGGGTACAAATGATCTAAATGAATAAATAATCCCTAGTTTAGCCACTAGTGTCACACAGACACTCTTTCTAATATTCAGCTTTGTGTCTCTCTCCGATACACACTCATGGTGAATATAGATTAATGTAGAAAGGATATTCCTCAGTTTATTTTCACCTCCCTGGCACATGATCTGCGTTCAGCATCTCTTCCATGAGACTAGCAAGAGAGAAACTGGCTCCTGTAATACATTTTCCAAAAGATCACATCCCCAAATCCCAATATCGCATCTTGTGAGGTAACTGATATAATACAAAACCATTTTTTCCGTCCATAAAGACATCAACACCCCTTCCTGCCAAAACATCGACCTTCTCAACAGAGGAATGTTTAATGATGCATGCTTGTAATTGAATACCCAAGATCCATGGAATAAAGCTGTAATGTTTTTTAAGTCTTATCGAGGGAAAATGATAGTAAGTCTGATGGGGAAACACCAGCTGCTTTACTCATAAACAACAATATGAAGCTAACAGCCCACAAGGGGAAGTAAGAGGGCTTAGAGCTGCTTCTCCACTTCAGGGTGATTTTCAGGGGGGAAGGTGGTGATTTGAGTCATTTTCTAACCTACCAAAATGGCCCATATGAAATGAAAGCATATGTCACTTTCGAGCCACTGGTCAAGCACATCTCACCAGCTATAAATTAATAGACAGCAAAATCAGGAAGTTTGCTGAGACCCCAGTACTGTTTCCACTTGGTGGGTGACACTGTATACATACCCTTCAACACGCTGCGGACCAAATCTAGGACACTGTCTTCTGAATCCAAAATCCCACATGAGTCAATGGTACCTGCATGAGATAGTGGGCCTAAAAGGGGGCTTTTTCGGACACAGCACCCCCCAAATCATGCATTTTTGTTTGCCATGTGAGATCACAGACTTGAAAAAAATGCTTTTTTCAGGGGAGATCTTATGAGATAGCAAGGTACCCAAAATGGCTGCCATGCTCTCACTGGGGCAAAAACAGAATGTCCCTGTTTTTCCAGGGCAGTTGACAGGTATGCGTGTACACCCAATATGATTTCATGGTTTGGCCTTCAAGAAACTGTGGAATTCTAGTAATTTACAGTCCCTAGTTCGGGGGCGGGGCTCTAATGCTGTGTCCGCAGAGATGCACCCCTAAACGGGAGCCCCAGATTCTTAAAAAAGAGGGAAAGTAAGAAGTTTCTAGAAAGAAAGTTATGAGGCAAAATGTGCAGGTGTCCTTCTAAGTGATTTCTGAAACATGCCAGGCTGACTGCTCCTGACTGCCAATATCTTTAGCTAGTGAGTGAACTCAGAGCCACAATTAATAAGTGAGTTGTTTAGACACCAGGCAATAGAAATCCCTGGGGTCCTAAATAGCTGCTGTTTTCCCCTCCCCATTAGTGCACTTTTCCTGCTTCAGACTCATTTTCTAATGGCCATTGGAATCTCTGTGGTTTGCGCTTCCTTTTTCCCTAGCATCCGGAAACTTTTTTCCGGTGGGTTCATCTGAGACCAGGTATTCCCTAGAATACTACCACACAATAAGTGTATGTTAAGTGTTAATTTTTTTAAAAAAAAAATTAAAAACCCTTCCCAAAAGGGAAAACTGCAAACAGGCTTAGGAATGTCTTTTGCTTTGCAGAGCCTACAGCTAGGCACTCATATAAGAATTAATTACAGTGGTACCTTGGGTTAAGTACTTAATTCGTTCCGGAGGTCCGTACTTAACCTGAAACTGTTCTTAACCTGAAGCACCACTTTAGCTAATGGGGCCTCCTGCTGCTGCCGCGCCGCTGGAGCCCGATTTCTGTTCTCATCCTGAAGCAAAGTTCTTAACCTGAAGCACTATTTCTGGGTTAGCGGAGTCTGTAACCTGAAGCGCATGTAACCCAAGGTACCACTGTATACAGTTATCTTATAGCATACCAGCCAAGTGCCCCAGAAAACAACACATGTTATTCTGTTATTTCACGCAAAATTATGGCAGCCATTTGGTGTGCCATGATCTTGTACACTCTCACACTGGACTCTCAGCCCGAAAAAAACACGCTATTTTGGGGGGGGCTGCGATTTCGCAGCACAAGATCTCAGCTCAAAAAAGCACCTTTTCAGGGCGAGAGCAAGGTGTGGATCATGTGATTCGCCCAGGAGCATGTCCTAGAAGACACACATCCCAGTTTTGGGTCTCCAAAAGTTGGACAGTACATTATAGTACATGTCTACTCAGAAGTCTCTTTGTGTTCAATGGGGGTCTAAGGCTTGAATCCTTGCTCTGCCTTGAAGCTCACTGGCATTGGAGACCAGTCACTGCCTCTCAACCTAACCTACCTTACAGGGTTGTGGGGATTAAATGAGGAGGGGAAGCTACATATGCCACCTTGAGAAGATATGTTCCTTGGAGACGATGGTGGGATATAAATGCATGAAATAAATTAAAACAAATAAGGCAAAAGTGGAAGCATATAAGTCTTGTCAGATGTCTATCAATGGCTACTTGCCACAATAACCATATACTACCTCTAATGTCAAGAGAAAGTATGCATCTAAATACCAATTGCTTGGAATCACTAGTTGAAAGAGGGCTTTTGTGCTCAGGTTCTGCTTGCAGGTTTCTCAGTGGAGCATCTATGAGAACAGGATGCCAGACTAGGTTGGCCTTTGGCCTGATTCTTAAGTCAAACAGAAACAGAGCAGAGACACACTGAAATAGAAAAGGGAGATCCTTAAAGTTGCCTGAGCATATGAACAACTTAGAGCCTATTTGTACTAAGCCTTTAGCTAGAGTTCCAATGAAACAGCTACTTAGAAAGAACATGTGTCTTTAAGGAGAGGCCTCAAAACTTGCATTCATTTCCCCCCAGATTCTGCAGGTCTGTTTTTTGGTTTATTTCACTATGTCTATCATGCAGACGTGCCACTTACCCAAACAGGGAATTTTGAGTCTGCATAGGCAAGGGAGGGCACAACCATTTCCCACACTGATCGATCTTCCCTTTGCATTCTTGTCAAATGATTACTTCGTGTCATGCAGTTCTCAAAGAACATCTGGCCTTCAACTTACCCTCCTCTCTCAACCCCCACCTGGTTGTTGCCTATTTTTCCTCTTATTCGTCATGAAAAAGAAATCCTAAATCCCATCATGACAGGACCACACCAGGTGCCTGATATAACTTCAAGACATTGCTTTGCAAAACACTCCATTGCTTATTTTTGACTCATTAATTTCCCTCCCAGAAGCGGAACTGAGCTTTTATTTCCTCAATTCCTAATTCACGCAATCATATTTTCTTCTTCTAAAAAACACAAAACTGTAGAATTTAGTATTATTTCTTTTCAGGGTGGGAAACCCAGCTGGTGGCAAAGGAAATTGGTCTTCTCCTTCCCAGGGCTGTGTATTTCTTACAATAATTTATTTACTTCACAAAATTTATACACCACTTGAGTATAAAGAAAAAGACCCCTCAAAGCGGTTTAGAAAACAGATGTCAAAAAAAACGCACCCAAGAACAATAATTTAAGATATTTGAAAAGTTCAAATAACAATAGTCTAAGAACAGATTAAAACTCACATGAACTTTCTAAACGTCATCTTGGCAGGCTTTTCTAAACAAGAATCTTTTTAGCAGGCACCAAAAAGAGTACAGTGAAGGCGCCCACCTGATATTAAAAGGTAGGGAGTTCCAAAGTGTAGGTGTTGCCACAGCTGTGGCACCTCTAACAGCTCCAGTTCTGGCTAAGGCAAACATTTCTTACAGGGACATGAAACCTTCATGCCTGGGTATTTCCAGAAGAACTGCAATGTGCTGAAGGTGGTGTTTTTTTTCCCCTTAAAAATGTTTAGGGGTGCTCTCATTTTGATTCAAGAAAATCACCATTTTATAGTTCTAATGGAGAAAGATAAATACAGTAAATTGACAAAAGTACGAAGATTCACAAAAAGTACGAAGATTCACTAAAAAGCACGGGCTGAGGGCTGGGGATGGTCTCAAATCAGGATGCCCAGCAGGCAGGCACCTTTCTTCCTGCATCACTGCTTCCCTGTTTCCACTGTGAGCCCAGCAGAATGAGGGCTCGTCCACACTTTTGTTTGTCCCATGCCTAGAAAGCATGGGTTTTCTGCTTGTTCCATGCTTTCTAGGCAAGAGCCCAAGTGGTTATTCGTTTGTCCCACCACTTTCTCTGGTGGAAAACACCTCTGCTTAATGATGAATGAGAGCAAACAAAGACAGCAGGTTTTCCACCAGGGAAAGCAGCAGAACAAGCGGAAGTGTGGGCGAACCCTGAGCTGTGTGCTTCAAGGGCAGCATTTAGCATTTAATTTATATTAGCCTGCATGATCATTTCAGCTAGCTGGCCCCTATGAACAACTGGTGAGGTTTTCAATGTTGTTAATCGTTTTAAAGAAGGGGGTATTTTATCCTACTTTTCATTCAGAGACTTCAAAGTGGTTTACGTGGCTCTCCCCCTGCCTGTTTTATCCTCAAAACTTCTCTGTGAGGTAGGTTTGGCTGACAGACGATGACTGGCCCAGCATCATGGCTGAGTGGGAATTTGAACTCTGTCCTCCTAAGTTGCAGTACAACTCTCTAACCACTACACCACAAGGGCTCTTAGGTTACCCTGGAGCAGACCCAGCTGCTAGCCTGGGTCAGTGAAGTGTGCATTCAGCACCTGTTTGGGTGCATGATCCCAGAGTCTATTGGCACTTGGGCAACAGGGTCATGTTAGCTGAACATATGCCTCTTATGTTATCTATCCAACCCAGTACTGTCCACTCTGACTGGCAGCAGCTCTCCTTTAGACTGAAAATACTGGGATTTCGCTTAGGCCCTCTTCTGCATTCAGAGCATGAACTCTGCCATTGAGTTTATACTCTCTTCCCTCCACCTGAAAGTTCAGTGCTTTTCTAGACTTGAGTGTGTACGTCTCCATCTTTGAAATCCCTCTGTATGAATTAACACTTGCTTTCTTGTTACGATGTTCTCCCTCCTACCTAGAATTTTATTTCCTGTATGTGACTGTTGTCCCCCCACCCTGCCACCCATGGGAACACTGGGAGTACTGATCCTTGGTACCTGCTATTGCAGCCAAAGAAAAAATCTTCAAAAAATGAATCCCCCAACATGAAATGAAAGCCACCAAGTTTCCTGTAGGTTCACAAAATTTTAAGGGCAACAAGATTATAAGAGTAGTACAAATTCAAAAGATAGCAAAACTAGTAAGTGCAAGGCAGATCTACCACCGCTCCATGAATAATGAATGTAAAATTTTATTCGCTTGCTTGTGAGATAACAGTTTGTGGGTGAGGGAAGTCGGGGCACATGCGATCAGCTCACCTTGGTGCTTGCTGTTGCCCTACCACACTGTCTTTTGGGCATCAGCTATCATATAAGCTTGCTGAACACTTTGTTTTATTTAATAAATGCTTTATAAAAAATTGAGAAATCAACAAACAAATTTAACTAAATACAACTTAACAGTTATTACATCAATACTGAAAACAGCTCCAGTGAGTTCCAAAGGAGCCTTCAGACATATACCATAGCAAATCGACTATAAGCCTCAACAAAGATTTTCATGCAGTTGCAGTGGTCTTCAAGTTTTGTCGTCCCTGTGTATATCTAGGACTAAAAGTTGCCAGACTGCATAGAACAATAATGGGTCCAACTTCCCTTGGGCAGCATGCAGGTGACCAGTCCATTTTTCTGCTAACCCACAGTCTATGGAATAGTTTGCAGGACAGAAAAGACAAACCAAATGCAGTTCTTCGGGATCAGGAAACCAAATGAATCTGAAAATGCCACAGTGTCTACAAATTCTCACTTGAACTTTATCCTAGTACATGGTCTAATTTTGTGAACACCTATGATGATCATGTGCAGCAAATTTTGGTGGAATAAATTCAACAATTTTGAATTTCCCCAAAGTAACCATCAAAGAAAATTATGCACCTATCATTATGCATGGAAAGTTGCCAGCAAAGAAATAATTAACCACCATTGGGATCATCTGCACTTCCACTTGCACCTAGAAAACACAGGCTGGAAACACAGTTTTCCACCTGGCCCATGTTTTCTAGGCACAGGTCCAAGCACTTTGCCCTTCGCCCCCTCCTTTCCAAGGAAAAATACACTCTTTAGTGAAAGATCAGAACAAATGGCAATCTGGGGAAAACCCGAATTGTTGTTTGCTCCAACTGAACGCTAAAGATCAATTTTCCACAGCAAAAAGCAGAGGGAAAAGAGGAAGTGTGAATGAACCCTCAGTGTTCTGTTTTTGTTGCAAGCTGTTCCTTTATGCATTACTGTAATATCATCATATTTTTGTGATAAAGGAACAAGTGATTGGAAAAGCATATCTGCTAGTTTAGAAAGACATGAGTGAAGTAGTGAACATCTGGAAAATTTTCAAAAGTGGAAAGAACTTGGATTTTAAAAGAAGACAACTGATGAAGGAAACATGCACCTTACTAAACTAGAAGAGAAATATTGGCAGCAAATGTTAGAACTAACTACTTGTAAAATATTTAGCTTTGTTTAACCCGGTTATGAATGAACACCTTTGAAGAATGAGAGAAAATGAGAAATGTACTCACCATCTTGGAAAAGACATACAGAATCAATATGACAGTGAAACCACTGAGTGAAACCAGAGGAGAAAGTCTGTAGGTGGTACAATGCCTACATACACAACAAAGTTGATGTCTTAAAATCATTGCATACCCTCCAACATGACAAAGCGGAAATCCAGAAAGTGTGTTTTCTGGGGCTGACTCACGTTACTGGCACAAGATTGTGGCCCCGAAAAACATGTTTTCAGGAGAGCACAGTGCTCAAAACCACGTTTAGGGGTGCTACATGTGGTTGTGGTCCCCCAAAATCACTTTCATCAAGGCGAGATCACAGCATAAGATTGTGGCACCCAAAATGGGTGCGATGCTCTCATGTGAAAAAAGGGATACTCCAGTTTTACTGGGACAGTTGAGGGATATGCCATTGCGCTGTTAGTTAGGTGACATATATGATGCATTAACTAAAATATCTTATGATGCTAAGTTAACAGGGTTTTCTGGAAATGCCTAACAAGGAGATGCACTAGGCCTTATCAAAGGCATTTCTAATTTCATTCCTGTGGTTTCTGTTGTGTGGAGCAAACTTCAAGATCAATCTCACTAGCAAAATTCTTCAAGCAAAAATACATGATGCCATTAACCATATATGAGAAACAAAAGTTTATTGTAAACTGTAGGATTGAGGAAGGATACGAAAAAGTACTGGTAGATGCACATGAACCTGCTGAAGAAGTAGAATTCCCAGCATTTTTTTTTTAACTAGATGGGCTCTATCTGAGAAAAAAGAAGTAGCAATTTGCATAAGAAATGGACAATGAACCTATCCAAAATCTTAAAGAAAAATTCAGAGAAAACTTTTATTTTGTAGTTCTTGACACTGCATTACAATCTCTTGATGAAAGAGATGCTTCACACAGATGCTTAAGTTCATTTCTGTATTTGGCTTCTTCTGCAATATTCACCTTTTACTGTATAGTGATGTAAAGGACTTCTGACAGCCCAAGAAATCAGCTCTTTGTACATCATGCATTCAAGTTGCACAGATTCCCACAACGGATTGTGTCCGATTGCAGTTCTCAAAGAAGCTCTTGCAGCTTCTCAAGGTGGAGTACTGAAGAGTCAGGGACTGGACAAAGGAGGAGGAAGAGTGGTGGAGACCACCTCTCTATCCTGGCCCTTCAAGGGAGGAGGAAGAGGAAGACAGTATAGATTTAAAACATTGGTGTGCTCAGAGGCAGATGAGGGGGAAAGTTGGAAAATAATGGGAGAGAAGGAGCAGGCAGAGTCAGGGCAGCAGCTGTCTGACACATTGTCACTAGAAAGCATTCCAGACCCACCATCTCCCAGAACCCGGCGAGCCTCAAAAGTAGGAGAGCAAAGAGCTCAAACACAGAGGGCACTTAGTGGCACCCATAGAGGAGATGATGATAATGATAACAAATGAGGAAGTAGGAGAGAAGGGGTATGGGACACATTCACTTGGGACAACACCATTATCCAAAAGGCTGGGTTCTATAGGCTCTCCCTGTAAAGCTTGAAATAAAAAAGGACTGTAAGAAACTTTGCCTTATCTTTATACTTCCCTGGGCAATCATCCAGGAGCTGCTGACAGCACCCTGGCAAGTGAGCCCCCATTGCTCTGTCCCAGCTCCGGCCAACCTAGCAGTTCGAAAGCATGCCAGTGTGAGTAGATAAATAGGTACTGCTGTGGTGGGAAGGTAAACGGTGTTTCTGTGTGCTCTGGCACTTGTCACAGAGTCACGTGCACCAGAAGCGGTTTAGTAATGGTGGCCACATGACCTGGAAAGCGGTCTGCAGACAAATGCTTGGCCTGAAAGTGGAGATCAGCACCATGCCCAGTAGTCAAATTTGACCAGACTTAACCATCCAGGGGTCTTTTAGCTTTTTTTCACACCAACCCAAATTATAGAACACTATGTAAATTTAGAGCAAGTTTTACACAAGAACTCCATAGGCAGTCCAGCTGCTGAATTATGTAATGAATTAAAAGTTATTGGAAGATGACTTTGGAACCATGCACCACCACAATAGCCCTGTTTCCAGATGCAGCAGCAAGATGGTGAGTGTTGTAATCTTCTTTTGGTTAGTTTCCCAGAGGCTCCTATTAATCCTCTTCTTTCCATTCAAAGTGCTGCAGCAAATATCATTTTCTCGGTGCATCAATCAGACCATGTTTCTCCTCTTCTGCAGTCACTTGAAGACTACTTCATAAACTTATTTTACTTTTAAATAGGCTTGCCATATGTCCGGAAAATTCCAGACACGTACAGAAATCAGATGCCTAAAATAGTGATGCAGTCGCCATGACCCTAGCTTTTTTAATTTTTTTCCGGGGGGGGGGGGTCCAGTTTTTTTTAATACTTTTTTTTAATCCTATCAGAGCTGGGCAGAGTGGCCATCTAGATGTGCTGGGCAATGATAGCTCCACAGTGTCACGGTCCTGAGATGGGAAAGCCAGTGGGTCTCCTCCACCAGGGGTGGTGGTTATTTATAAACCCCTGCTAAGTGTGCCTCATCTGCAGTTCGGGGCAGAAAAAACTTCCGCATTTTCTGTTTTCCTCCTTGAAATCCACAGCCAATGGGGAGGGACCAGAGATGTTTCTGCTGCTGGCAATTGCCTTCCCCGCCGAAGGCAGCCAGTGCCTTTGAGGGTCCCCCTCCCACAATGGAATGAGCACAGCCGGACGGAGCATGCCAAACTGGAGGGGCTAATGGTGGGAGGCTGCACCACATTCCTACTCCTCCCCCCCAAAAATGTTAATAAACAAGCCAGGTAAAAGGAATGCCTCTTCCCATCTGAGTGAAGCTCAACAACTTTGGGGGTGTCAGGAATTTTACTTTTTGAAATATGGCAAGCCTACTTTTAAACCTCTTTATGGCCAGTCTCCTTCCCAACTCTTGTCCTTGGTACTCCGCTCTAGGCCTGGTTGCTGTCTTCATTCTTCTAACTCTGTTCTTGTTGTCCAAGAATTCCTTGCTCTTCTTGTGAGATGATGAGGAGCTAAAAGGATTACTCAAAGTCTTAAGACCAGCAATAACAACTGAATTAAACACATCAGAAGTGGAAAGTTAGCAAGGAAGTGGTTGGGAGACAAGGGGTCACTGAAGGAATATGGGGAGCTTGCAGAAAACGTGAATGAATTATTGGGGTTGGTCTTCACTGCAGAGGTTGTTGGGCAGATACCAAAAGACAAACCACTTTTATTTTTTAAATGTTCCTGAAGAATCATCTCAGATAAAGCTGGCAAGACTTGAAGTTTTAGGGCAAACTGACAAATTAAAAATAAGTCACTAGACCTAGATGGCATACAGAAGAGAGGTGTTATATAATTCAAATATGAAATTGCTGTTCTTTTTTCATTTTCATTTTTAATTGAACTTTTCATGAAAAACAAAGGTCTGGAAAACAGTTAATATGATGCCAATTTTTAAAAAAGGGATCTAGAACAGGAAACTGCCAGAAAACAAGAGGGATGTTAACCTGACATCTGTCCCAGATAAGTTTCTCCTACAAGTTTCTCCTACAAGGAGACAACTTAAACTTATTTGAGAGTATCAACAAGCAAAATCCTTGGCAAAGTCTCACACCAAAGGCTTTTGAGTAAACCTAGCTGTCATTTGTGTTAGGGGGATGGGAACTGTTCTGGATTAGAAACTACTTTTAATAGTGAAGCATGAAGCAAAGGGAATTTGCATATTTTGGTTTTAAAAGTGCAGTATTAGCAGCAATAGTTGCGGAACTACTTCTATTAGTAAAAGTACAGTTCTCACAGATAGGGGATGATTCTCACAATTAGTGCTGCTATTTAAATTACTCGTAAAATATCTAGAGTCAGAGTTGAAGATCAAGTTTGAAAACAATACCAAATGAATGAGTTTCCTGCTTTCTACAACTGGGGTACTCCACATGATCTTTCACTTATCCACATCTCTAATGTGTAAGTCTCTATTTTATAAGCAAAAAGTACAAACATACAAGCTAGCTAGCTAGCTAGTAACAGCCATGAACCATGGTTACCATTGGATGTAAATGAACAGAACAGCCTAGGTGGTAACCTGTTTTGTCTATTACCCACCCTTGTGTTATATAAGAGGCATTACCTAATAAGGATTATATCATCTTCCATGAGAGCATACTCCAAGGCAGCTAGTAACAAAGGCAGGGCACTAGTCAGACATGACTGATATTTGGCAGCAGAGGGCAAGTTGGGACCAAAGATCTCCCTCCAGTACAGAGCCACCAATTGAGTGTGAGCATTGGCACTGCCGCGCCCTCCATACCACTAATTAATTCACCTTCTGGGATTTGTCTTTTGGCTCAGCCATCTGGCTTTGGGGTCTAAGCCAAGTACACCTGCAACTTCCATTGACCTTCAATCCGCAGGAGCTATCCAGATGTTGGGTCTTTTGCTCCGTCAACAAAGAACACACCTTAGGCTTCACATGTGTTATGGTAGCAGATGCCAATTTTTGCTATTTTTTAAGGAACCGCCCCACAATCATTTTTAGCACCACTACCACAGAAGTGAAAAGATGAAGGAAGTCTGCAGTTTTGGCAGTTTCAGAGACTGAAAGCTACTTTCAGCAGTTTATACTGAATGTTTTCCTTTTGAACTTTACTATGCACAGGCGGATTTTCCAACACTTTGTACTCCTTGTTTTTCACTTCGATTCATCAGGACATGGTAAAATACAGGTATCCATATGTGTAGCATTGTATTCTTAAGAGGAAAACTACATAAAAACAAAGCTTTGTACAGGACTGTATCTTCCTATATGCATAACAATGTAATGCAGTCATCATACAGCCTCATTGAAAAAATTGTAGTGCTGCATCACGTTCCTTGATTGGCATGAAGTCAGGGGAGGAGATGGGAGGGGAGGGAAGCAAAACAGAAGGTATGATGCATAACAGCAGTGGTCATGGCATGGGAGCAAGAAGCAAGAGACACTGAGAGGGGAAATGTGATGGTTGAAAACAATAGCAGACGTTTGAGCAATGCAGGGATGAAGGAAACTAAGAGGAAAATTGTGCTTTTAAACAATGACAGAGGTTTGAGTAAAGTGCTTTGGGATATCTGAGGTCTCTGCATCCTTTATCTCTCTCAAATGAGGCAGCTGAGGAATAGAAGAGGGAGACATTTGGGTACAGTGAGATGCGAAAAACACTGAAAGGAAAAAGTGGCTGCTTTAAACAGGTTTGAATAAAGCAGGGATGGAAAGACACAGAGGAAAAATGCATTTTAAATAACAGCAAAGGTTTTAAACTTATCCCTCTTCTACTGCTCAGCTGCCTCGTATGAGGGAGGTAAAGGATGTGGAGCCCTCAAATATTCCATAGCCCCTTCCCACAATGTGTTTCTCTCCTGGTGCTATGTCTTCATCATGAAGTTCCATGTTCAGTGCAGTAATGCAGAAGAGTTAATTTATTAATAAACAGACACCCATGTAAATACTACTAAATTAAACCTTCTCTACACTGCTAACAGTAAAGCACACAAATACCGTATTTTTTGCTCTATAAGACTCACTTTTTCCCTCCTAAAAAGTAAGGGGAAATGTGTGTGCGTCTTATGGAGCGAATGCAGGCTGCGCAGCTATCCCAGAAGCCAGAACAGCAAGAGGGACTGCTGCTTTCACTGCGCAGCGATCCCTCTTGCTGTTCTGGCTTCTGAGATTCAGATTTTTTTTTTTCTTGTTTTCCTCCTCCAAAAACTAGGTGCTTCTTGAATGGCAGATGCAACTGATGGACTATATGCAATTGGTGGAGATGACTGGCAGAATCCGAGACCTGGGAGAAGAAAGGATTGAAGAAGATTGGAAGAAATTTAAGATTTATCTACAGAAACATTGTGATCTAGTGGAATGTTAAGAAGGATGCTTGGTTATAAATAATTGGCCATCACTAAAATAGACCAGAATTTGATGATAAGAGAGATTAGGAGAAACAAAATTTGTAGGAGAACTATTTTATTGTATTTAAATAAGTGGTTATAAATTTGGAAATAAGATGATAATTTGCTTGACAAAAATTTATTAATGATGTAAGTGGGAGCGGGAGACGTGAGGAAGTCTAAGGATGTTAGGAAACTTTGTAAAACAAAGTAACATTGTTTATTATTACTGTATTTCTTTTCTAAAAACTCCAATAAATATTTATTAAAAAAAAAAAACTAGGTGCTTCTTGTGGTCTGGTGCGTCTTATAGAGCGAAAAATACAGTACATATGAGAGAAATGCAATACATAATAATCAAGACAGCAAATTTATTGAGAGGCGGGCTTTGTTTTTACATTTTTGAAATGAAAATGTAAAAGACGGTATTTTCCCCTTTAATTTAGTCATGGTACTATAGAGTTGTGAGCTTTCTTTTGCTATGTTATACCTTTCCCCATTCACATGTCATTCTCTTATATTTTCTTATATTTGGTGTATATAGTTACTCTCCCTTTTGAAAATAGACATAATTTTAGAAAGATTATCTCAGAGTATATTAGGGAAAACACCTATAAACTTATACATAGATGGTACAGAACCCCCATACAGCTTTCCCACATAACCTCCAGGCCATTCACATGCTGCAGAAGACATTCACTAAAAGGAATATATGTCCACCTTTGCTGAGACTGTCCAGTGGTTAAAGCATTTGAGGATGTAGTATTGGATGAAATATCAAACATTTGGGGAGATTGCTTTTGCCCTAGAACTGGCCCTTCTTACAAGAGTGACATTATACAGCTTAAGCATGAAGAATTGCTAACATTTCACCCAGCAGCTGCACATCTGGCAATAGCTCCAACTTGGAGAGATTTACAGGACCTTACCCTTGGACTATGGTACAGGAATGTAGGAAGGTCCGCAATGGCAGAGAAGACAACCCACAACATCAAAGTTTCTCATGGGAAAGAAAAAACAGATTCATTCTTTGGAAGCTTTCTGCATCAAAAATTATGGACTTACAGATAAACTTCCAAAGACAAAAATGTGAATATGGATGTTATGTCTAAACACAAGATCGCCCACTGATGAAGCTTTTCCTTTATGATAACGCCTCCCATGCCTCAACATCTGGATCTCAAACTTCCCCCTACTTACGATTTCAAAATCCAACAGTTGGATGTGGCTTGCCATGAAGCCAAACGGTGGCCTAATTTTGAGTCTCCACTATCCTTAGGATTAAAATGGCTCTGGACATCTGCAAAAACACTGTTTCCTACCTTCTGAGCACTCTCTCTGAAATGTAATGCTGTGGGGCTTACTTACTGGAGATCTAATGAAGCTTGATCTCCAGAACAGTCTGGAAGCTGATTACTCAGAACTGTTAGACAAAGCTGGTGAGGAAGACATGGCACCTGGTGTTTCTAGACAATAAGGCAGTGGTGGCGAACTTATGGCACGCGTGCCAGAGAGGGCATTCAGAGCCCTCTCTGTGGGCATGCGTGCCATCGCCCCAGCAGGGCCATAGCTTCTGTGCCGGGGGTGGGGGAGAAGGAAGAGAGGAGGGCTCGCGTCATCCAAAGCCTGTGGCACCAAGGCCTGGCGAGTGAGTGGGGGGCTGAGCAGGCACTGACTTTTGATGAGCCAGGGCCTCCCACCAGTCTGTTTTTCCTACTCTGAAGTAAGCCGCCTTGAGTTCAGCAGGGGTTAACTCCCAAGTCAGTAAGCATATAAAACGGCAACCTAAGAAGGCACTACTGGGTTTATATGTTCACTGGGCTTTCCCACAGAAGCCAACAGAGAAATTCATTCCGTGGAGGCTGTAATCAAACGGCAGCTGAAGAAACAGCAAAATATAATAATAATATATTATTTATACCCTGCCTATCTAGCTAGGTTTATTTATTTATATGTGCGCATGCCGACAATCATTATCTCATATCAAAAATTGGGAGACGGTGGCTCTTAGTACAGCCCTCCAGTGTACACTAGTGGCCAAAATTGTGGAACCTTCTGGAAAAAATGTATTTCCGAGGTTTGATGGCTCATAACACCACTTTGTTTTGGAGTAATACCAGTGCTTTTTTTCTGTGGGGATACAGGGGGATGCATACCCCTAAATATTTTGTGAATTTAACAGGACAAGAAATTCACTGTATTTATTTTTCCTGATTTGAACTGTATTTACTTTTCCCCAGTGGTGATTTTCTTGAGTCAATATGAGACTACCCCTAAACATTTTTTTAGAAAAAAGCACTGAGTTATACCATAAAATTATATATCAATGGAAAGAAAATTTAATGAAGAATGTAATGCAATAACTTTTGTGAAGGATTATTTATTACAACAGCAGTCATAAAGAAGAAACATGAAACACAGAGAAAAAATGAGATATACAGGTTAAATTGCCGTGTTGGCACTTTGCGATAAATAAGTGGGTTTTGGGTTGCAGTTTGGGCACTCATGTCTAAAAGGTTTGCCATCACTGCAATAAGGCATGAAAACTTCTAATGGTTCCAAGGAGGAGAGGGATTCAGAGAAATTTGTTGCCAAAATAAGCCAGGTTCTAGCAAATCAGATTTGTCTGACATGACTTGTTTTTGAGAAACGCGTAGTGGGTCTCAGTAATCACAACATTTTCTAAGTGCTCACAGACTGGCCATTTAATTATCTGGTATCGATGTCAAGCTGACTGGTCAACAGTTGCCTGGGTTTTCTCCCCACTCCCTTTTGAAGATGAGGGCAACATTTGTTTGCCTCTGTGTCATTTATTAAATATTTTTAATTTTATTGAGATTATTATAATAACAACCATAATAACGTATTATATGTAAAAAAGAAAACAGAAAGAAAAGAAAAGGGAGAAGAGAATGTGTTAAAACATTTTTAAAAGCAGAGGAAAACAGCACTAACAAATTAACCATAACATATAATTAAGGCTACAAAGCTATATCATATATATGTAGATGTATCAACTATGTAGACAATTTTTATATATAAAATGCAGACAATGTAGATGTATCAACTTATTGTTTCCCTGAAGTATATGTTAATCCATATGTCACTATGGTCTTGACAAATACATTCCAAATATAATTAAATTTATCAATGCATAATCTTCGTCTGAAGGCAATTCATTCATGGGTTGCAACTCTTTCTTCTGTATAATGAAACCCAAGAGGAAATAATAACTTCCTCCGAAGATTCCTAGCACTTCCACTTCATCAACCAGTTCCTTCTTGCTGGTGAGGACCAGGTCCAAGATAGATGATCCCCTTGTTGCTTCTTCCACCTTCTGGGAATTGAAATTGTCAGCAAGGCAACTGGGGAATTTGTTGAACCTTAAATTATTGGCAGAGTTTGAGTTCCAACAGATATTGGGGTAGTTGAATTCTCCCATGGCTATTGTATCCATTCTTTTTGGAAGTTTGGTAATTTGTTAAAAAGGCATTCTCCAAATCTTCAATCTGGCTTGGTGGTCTATAGCAGACACCCATAGTAAGGTCACTGTTGTTTCTCTCTCCTACAATATTTACCCATATACTCTTAATCTTCATTGCATACTCCAGGTCATGTTATCTTCACATCCTTTGCATACAGTGCTGCTACTCCTACCTTCCTCTTTGGTCTATTCCTTTTGAACAGTTATGTCACTTAGTTTCTGCATTCCTATCAAGAGTCTCATCCCACCAGATTTCAGTAATGCCACCCCATATTAAAAGCTACAATTCATCTTGTTTAATTCCCATACTCTGTGCATTATTATAGAGACAAGTGAAGTCATGAATAATTCACTCCAGGTGCTTCCTTCTTATAGTTTCCTGCCCTTTAGCAGGTTTCTGTAGCACCACCTCAGTTTCCTGTGTATCATTGAAGCTATTATCCTTAGCACCAAGTGTTCCCCTGTCATATGTAGTGTAACCCCCCACCCCCATCCTCAGGATTTAGTATAAAACTCTCCTACTGAGGTTGGTGCAACCCATCTCTTGCCAGAAGTCCTTCCTCAATGAAGCAGAGACCATGGTCCTAGATGCCAATCTCTTCCTGACATCACCTGCACAGGTTTACTTCCAGTATTTTCCTCTCTATTCCTAGGCCACAACCTTCAACAGGAAGGAGTGATGGGGGAAAACCTGTGCCCCAAGGCCCTTCAGTTTCCTATATAGTCCCTTGCTATAAGTTGAAGCCTGTGTCTGACAGTATTGTTTGTACCCACATGAATCAGAAGGAAGGGATGGTGGTCAGTGGGCTTTATATGACTTTGCAACTTATCTGTCACATCATGAAACTGTGCACCTGGAAAGCAGTGCAGATGTCAGGACGTCATGTTAACTCTGCAAACTGCTGCCTCTGTTTCCCTCAGTAGGGAATCCTCTGCTGCTGCCATCTGTCTCCTCCTCCTCTGGGAAGTGGCAGGGCAGTTTATTTAGTTGTTTATTTCCTTGACATCTGACAGGAGGGTGTTCCACAGGGCAGTCACAACTAATGCCTTACCTTTCCTGGAAGCTTCATGGGCTTGCATTAGCAAAATATGTAATCGACTTCTACAACTGACCTTCTGAATATGGCATAAATGGCAATCACATTTGGCTTCTTTGTTGCTGCCTTTAACTCTTATCTTCAAGTCTTTTGCTGTAATGATAAATAGCACCAGTTCCTATTGTGGAGAAAAAGGGGAAATCTATTCAGTTAAATATATATTTGCCCAAAGGCAAATTTCAAAAAAAAAACAAAAACCTCACTTATGGACAAACTAAAAAATGTTCCATATAAGTGGCACCATTAATACCAGACCTTGGGTGCAAGCCTGAGGTCTGCAGTGCCTCAGTGAGCTGGGAGAAGGGGGAAATAGTCCCCCTTTCCAGGCTACTTCCTCAGCCAGTCACCATGGTATTGATGGTCCAGCTTCCTGGGCATAGCCAAGGGGGGCAGGAAAGGGCAACTGCCCCCCTAAATCAATAAAAAAAAATAAAAATACATAGCTAACTAAGGTTCTGCCCCCCCAACAAATGACCTGCCTCCCTAACGAAAACCCTGGCTGTGCCCATGTCCAGCTGGCAGTTAGATTAGGAGTGGAGTGGCTCATGGTCACTCAATGAGCCTTGTAGCTAAGTGCAGACTTGAATCCATGTCTTTCCCACTTGAATGCTTTGACTTGGATGAAGAGAAACAGCAAAATCTTACGTATGTCTACTCAGAAATGTCCCTTAGACTACCATCTATGATAACAACACACAGCTTTTTATTTTTTTTTACAACATTCATATATAACAGACCAAAGAATATTTGAGCAAAACAATGCACAGAGTAGCAGCTTCAATCAATGCAATACAGTACTAAAGAAGAAATTAAAACATCAAACATAACTGGGGCAGCTCTGATTAATATGGTTTTTCTAGCATCTTAATAAATCATATTCAAGTAGAGTGAGCTTCTCCAAGACAGGCAAGTAATAATAATAGTTTGTGGCTTGATTATATTGCTATTTTATATACTTTATACATACAGAACAATTTCATTCACACAGAACTCTTATGTGCACATAACATTCACACACAGTCCAATGGCGACCAATAGTTTGATAGGGCTGCCCACTTGCTTCTCTATTGCATTATTGGATGCTGACGGCTTGCTTTTTTAGAAATGTCTGGGCAACTGGAATGTTCATGAACATTCCATGATGCCTCAGCATCTGAAGCAGTTTCCAACAACTCAAGCCAGAGTTCTCACAGCCAATAAGTATGGAGATTTAACTGCAGCTTGTGGTTTTCTTGATTGCCACCTCCAGTTCATCTGATTTAGGGGGCATATTGGATTTCTGCAAACCACTAATCTCCTGCAAATCTCTGTGTTCTGTGTTCCAATATGATATCTCATCCTTCTCACTGATGTTAGTGAAATGCCTAAAAGATTTCTGAAAGCTATCCTTGACTCTGCAAATATGTACAGATATTTTTACATTTAGAAAATTGTGGCTGAGGCAAAACAATCCACCTAAGACATCCCGGAAAAGTCACAGCTGAGCAGCTTTTCAACTCAACATTCATTCATAGGCCAAGCCAGATACTGTCTGTCACACTTCCTTGTCTTACAGTAAAACTTGGTAATTGCCTGTTAATCACCCTTTTTATCTTCCCTAACAAGAGTAATTAACAAGACAAATCCTTCCAGAGAACCAGACTTTCATTTTTCTCACCCAACACTTAAGCAGAGAGTGTTGTTTGCATCCATTAAAATGCTCCAGAACCACACAACCAATTCACACCAACAGCGTATAATAATTTTGGTCAGCAGTTAAAGAGTTTAGTTTCAATTAACAAACTTCCTTGAGTGTTCTTTAAGTGTTATGGCAGCAGAGTTATAGGTGTAATAAGCAGCAAAGAAGCTTATAGCAGCACTCTGTGTGGTAGATTCAATCCTAGCACCAGTTCTATTATGGGACTACATTTGGACTAGGGTGTGACCGACTGATCACCTCACCTCAAAAAGGATATTGTAGACTTGGAAAAGGTTCAGAAAAGGGCAACCAAAATGGTCAATGGGATGCAGCGGTTCCCCTATGAGGAAATGTTGCAGCACTTGGGACATTTCAGTCTAGAGAAAAGGCAAATAAGAGGTGCTGTAATGATAGCTGTCAACTTTTCCCTTTTCTTGCGAGGAATCCTATTCGGAATAAGGGAATTTCCCTTAAAAAAAGGGAAACGTTGACAGCTATGGCTGTAATTGATGTTTATAAAATAATGCATGGCATGGAGAATGTTGGTAGAGAAAAGTTTTCCTCCTTCTCATATAACACCAGAACTCTTGGACATGCAATGAAGCTGAATGTTGGGAGATACAGGACGGATAAAAGAAGGTACCAGTACTTCTTCATGCAGTGCAGAATCAAACTATGGAACTTGCTCCCACAAGAGGCCATGATGGCTACCAACCTGGATGGCTTTAAAAGAGAATTAGACAAAATCGTGGAGGGGAAAGCTTTTAGTGACTACTAGGCACAGTTGCTATGCTCTGCAGAGGAAGTTTTAGGGTAGCACGACTAGTTAGGAACACAAGAGACTGAGGGTGCCAATTTTTTGCATCACACAGGGCAAAATTTGCTGAAATTTGAGAGCCCAGAGTCTACCACTGTGCTCTGCCTCCGTGGGAAGAGGCAGCAATGGTTCTGAATACCAGTTTCTGGAAACCACAGAGTGGGGAGGAGGCAAGAGAGTTCTCTTGCGCTTGGGTCCTCCTTTGTGGCTTTGGGGCATTTTGTTGGTCATTCTGAGAACAAGATACTGGGCTAAAAGGGCGATTGGCTTTGCCCAGCAGTGCTCTTCTTATGTTCTGATGCAATATTTTAAAAGCCAATCATGCCATCCCTCTTCACTGCTTTTTCTCCACCCCCATTCAAGCTAGTCAACTAGTGCATTAGAAAGGTCTGTGTGGCCCCCACCTTCAGGTATAGCATGTGCCACCTGGGGAATGGGCCTTTTTGGTAGTGGCTTTCTGATATGGAATGCTTTTTAGCGCCAAGTGTATGTATTTTTGGCACCAGGCAAAGATAACTTTTTATTTTCAAAGGCATTTCACTTATGTTCTTTAAAATGACTGGTCAGCTTTTTCTGCTTTCTAAGAATTATGTTTTAATTATTTTAATCCCCAAACAAAATATTATATTCACGTTCCAGAAGGCCAAGCTGTGCTCTTCAAGGATAAGGTGGTGGTGGTGGTGTAGAAAAAAATAACAAGAGGATGATTGCTTTAGATACGCAAAAACAAACAAACACACCCAGAATATACTATCTTTGGTCTTAAAAAAAGATACCTAGGTAACAAAACAAAGGTGGCTCTGTCTGCTAAACTTACATTTTTGCTTATTTCTTCTGCATGGTGAAAGTTGGGAAGGACCCTGAGGGTTATCTAGTTGAACCACTGCAATGCAAGATTTTGTTACTTTTGGCCTAGTTCTCCCATCTGTTACAGTCATCTTGTATCATGATTCTGTCTTCTGCAGCATTAGCTACCCCTCTCAGATTGGGGTGATCTGCGAATTTGGTGAGCATCCCCTCAATTCCTTCATCCAAGTCGTTTATAAAGACGTTGAACAACAACGGGCCCAGGACAGAACCCAGAAGCACCCCACTTGTCCCTTTTTTCCAGGATGATGAGGAACCATTGGGCATCCAATGGCTTTGGCCAATCAACCATCTACAAACCCACCCAACAGTAACCTCATCCAACCCAACATTTAGCAGCTTCCCTGCAAGAATATCATGAGAGATTTGTCAAAAGCCCTGCTGAAGTCAAGATACACTGCATCCACAGGAGTCCCTTGATCCACCAAACCTGTAGCTATATCAAAAAACGAAATGAGATTTGTCTGGCATGGCTTGCTTTTGAGAAATCCATGCTGGGTCTTAGTAATCAAAGCATTCTGTGTAATTCATTTCCTGTTGGTTATAATGCCCAAGGCTTTTTTCAGCTGGAAATCACTGGCACTCTCTGGCACGTTCTGGCACCTCTCAGGTGGGCACCATTGCCATTCTAATGTGTTCATGGTGGGTTCGGGCTCCTCTTTTTCTAGAAAAATTGCACTGATAAGACCCCTTGTAGTAACAATAAAATTATACGCAAGACTCATCTAAAGAACACAGATTGAAGCACACAAGCTAGCCAGATTCAGCAGGAAATTAGCCAAGCTTCTGGCAGGCTCGTTAGTATGTGCTTTGTATATAAAGATTGAATACATCTTAGTGACTCCTACAATTCATAGACTTTGGCATCGTATAGTGTTTTGTCTTCCTGAGATACAGCCGCTGCTCCTCCAGCTTTTTCCATGTCTTCGTTGGTAGCAATTGACCCTAGAACCACTTGCAAACATAAGTCAATGTTTTCTTAACCTGAAACTGCCCTACTGTAAGGAACACTCACTATGCAGCTGCACTCTTAGTCAAAGCCTCCTGGGAGGTTGCAGTAATTACTAAACCTTTTCACTAGTGGAACTTTACCAATGTTAGTACAGTGCTCTCTGGTGGATTGATGTGAGAATCCCATTTAACTCAGCCCATCATTGCTGGTCTTAACAGGCAACACAGGGGGACAATAGAGGGGCTTTCAGCAATGATTCATTTGTTTTTGTCATAAAAACTTGTACACCGCTTGATTGTAAAAACAAACAAACCTCAAGGCAGTTTACAAGAAAGGTAAAACAATACAATTGCAAATGATTAAATGTAACAATAATTTAAAACTTTTCAGAAAGTTAAAATAACAATAGGCTAAAAACAGATGTAAACTCTCCACCAAGTTTCTAACCATGTGAGCAGAGATGTCTTAACAAAAAGGCTTTTAGCAGCTGACAGGAAGATAATAGTGAAGGCAGGGACTTCCAAAGTGTAGGTAAAAGATAAAGGGACCCCTGACCGTTAAGTCCAGTCGCAGATGACTCTGGGGTTACAGCGCTCATCTCGCTTTACTGGCCAAAGAAGCCGGTGTACAGCTTCCGGGTCATGTGGCCAGTATGACTAAGCTGCTTCTGGTGAACCAGAGCAGCACACGGAAACGCCGTTTACCTTCCCGCCAGAGCGGTACCTATTTATCTACTTGCACTTTGACGTGCTTTCAAACTGCTAGGTTGGCAGGAGCAGGGTCTGAGCAATGGGAGCTCACTCCATCATGGGGATTCAAACCGCCGACCTTCTGATCGGCAAGCCCTAAGCTCAGTGGTTTAGACCACAGCGCCACTCACTAAAATATAAAGTTTTTACAAATACAGAATAGGTGTCATAATGTAACATCTGTAGTGGTGCCAGTTCCACTGATCAAAGCGGTCAAGTGGGTATTTATGGGGTAAGATGATCTCGCAGGTAAACTGGTCCCAAGTTTACATACCAATAGTAACACCTTGAACTTCACCTGGCAGCCAGTTCAGATCTCTGAGCCCAGGTGTTGTATACTGACAAGGCCTCAGCATTCTGCACTCCCTGCAGCTTCTGGATCAATAAGGACTAGTGGGCTTAATAAAACAAGGCTTAAGCATTTACTCTTACACAATCATGGCTAGGCTTCTATTTGGTCCATAATGGTGACATGAGGATACGGGACAATAAAGGTGTTACATACCAATAGTAACACCTTGAACTTCACCTGGCAGCCAGTTCAGATCTCTGAGCCCAGGTGTTGTATACTGACAAGGCCTCAGCATTCTGCACTCCCTGCAGCTTCTGGATCAATAAGGACTAGTGGGCTTAATAAAACAAGGCTTAAGCATTTACTCTTACACAATCATGGCTAGGCTTCTATTTGGTCCATAATGGCGACATGAGGATACGGGACAATAAATAACTTTCCAGAGCACCATCCACATAAGTTACCTCGTTTCTCTCTTTCTCTCTCTCTTCATTTCCTTCAGCAGGAATAAAACTCTGTTTAAAATACATCACTTGCTTCTTAAGAGGAAAGTCTCGTTTAGGTTGCAAGGAAGAGTCATAGAATCGAATGAAAACATGCACGAAAGAATCTGATTCCCCCACCCCCATGCTTATTTGACCTCCACAGTATTTAGTTACTCCTGATTTTAGTGCAGTCAGAATTAGTTTTCCAGCTATACGAGTAACTTTTCACTATACAAATGTGACAATTTGGTGATAAGGTGAAATGTTGCAAAGTGCTGCTTTTCACTTATACCTTGTTGGCCTTGTTAGGAATAAACACTGGCATGACTGTCAGGACTTCTCTAGCTGTGATTTCTGCAAGGAAGGGAGTTGAATTAGATGACCCTTTGGTATAAATCGTATAATTCTACTATTCTATGACCCAACGAAAGATGCACACTTTTAAAGACTAGTTCACCTAG
The DNA here is from genome assembly GCF_964234715.1 of Podarcis melisellensis. NCBI lineage: Eukaryota > Metazoa > Chordata > Lepidosauria > Squamata > Lacertidae > Podarcis > Podarcis melisellensis. Next base: position 21,534,390 of record NC_138547.1, on the reverse strand, counting down.
AAGCCTATAAACAAGCTCCAGGTGCACGGGAGCCTCCAGCTGGCTGTTGCGGCTATTTGTCCTGTCAGCTGCTACAGGCATCTGGACAGCCTCATTCCATTCTTCTAAGATCATTGCTGCTGCTACCGCCCACATGCTCAGCCTCCTTTAGTAGTACCTGGCTTCTTTAGCTAGAAAACCAGCCACAAAACTGGAAAAACACCAACAGCAGGCAAAAAAGGGGGGGCACAGGTGCTTGAAATGAAATTTAACTCAGGCCCAACGCGCCTCAGAAGAAATCCTTCCCCTGGGGCACCTTAAACATACAAATAATATATATAAGAAATGAGATAGTCAGTACAAAGTATAACACATTCTCATAGTCTCATGTTGAAAGAATGAGAAACAAAATTATAAGGCTGCTTTTCCCTTTAAAAAAATTATTAAAAGAATGTATAAAATGTTTAAACATATTTATGAATAAAAATAAATCTAGCAAAAACTGGATACCTAAGAATTACAGCTCATCCACACTTCCACTTGTTCCGTGCCTAGAAATCACAGGTCCGAGAGGTTTTCCACTTGATCTGTTTTTTCTAGGCACAGGTCCAAGTGGTTGTCCCCTTGTCCTGCTCTTTTCCCAGAGGGGGGGAAATGATATTTAGTTTTAAATCAGAGCAAAAAGCAATCGGGAGAAAACCCAAATTTCTCTGATTGAGTGCTAAAGAATGGTTTCCCCATGGGAAAAGCAATGGGAGAAGAGGACGTATGGAAAAGCCCTGGGACAAGCAACCTCTACAAACTGAGAATTACCACAACAAAACAAAACTGGTTATAAGGCTCAAAGTGTAGCCTTAAAAATTCTTTAAAATGCAGTCATGCAAAGATACATAAGAAAATTTGTAAAGCATTTGCTTACATGTTTTCTTACAATCAAGCAGTATATAAATTTTGTCAAAATAAGCTAACGTCTTTTTAAGCAGCAATCCTCACCAAATGTAATGATATTGGAGTGATTTATGCTGCAAGTACAGTGGTACCTCGGGTTAAGAACTTAATTCGTTCCAGAGGTCTGTTCTTAACCTGAAACTGTTCTTAACCTGAGGTACCACTTTAGCTAATGGGGCCTCCCTCTGCCACTGCCACGCGATTTCTGTTCTCATCCTGAAGCAAAGTTCTTAACCTGAGGTACTACTTCTGTGTTAGCAGAGTCTGTAACCTAAAGTGTCTGTAACCCGAGGTACCACTGTAGTATCCAAAATGAAATATGTTGGATTCATAGGACCAATTGTCTATACAGTGGCCCTCCAGGTTGGCAGACCCCCAGCCACCCATCTAGCCAACCATGCTGAATAAAAAACAAGGAGCGTGAGCCAGGTCAGGCCTGAAGAGAAGGCGGTGGCTGGGGGAGGAGACTCTGGGCAGAAGCAGCCCCTGAGTAAGGGGGGGGGAGAGGTTGTAGGGAAGGATGTAGTTGGCAAAACCTAGTGCAGCTCGTTTTGCAAATGCCCAAGAGGGAAGGATGTTGCTTCAGTAAGAAGCTAAGGAAGGAAGGAGATATGGCTTCAGCATGGAGCTAGGCACATATTTTGCCTTATTTATCTGGAGAATGGGACTTTCATAGAATTACAGAGCTGGAAAGTCCCCAAGGGTCATCTAGTCCAACCCCCTGCAATGCAGGAATCTCAGCTAAAGCATCCACGGCCATCCAACCTCTGTATAAAAACCTCCAAGGAAGGTGAGTCCACCACCTTTCGTGGGAGTCTGTTCCACTGCCAAACTGCTCTTACTGTTAGAAAGCTTTTCCTAATGCTTAGTTGAAATCTCCTTTATCGTAACTTGGTTCAAGTTTGGGCAGTAGGAGGCAACACAGATGTTTGTTTGTTTGTTATTTAACTTTATACTTTGCCATTCCAGACTAAGCCACCACCCTTCCGAAATCAGCTAATAATAATAAAGAATAAAAATCCAGAAAAATGCAAGAAAAATGCAATAATTAACAAGCAGATAGAGACAGGGATTTTTTAAAAATATATATATCTCGGCCTCCTTCACTGCACACCTTTGAGTGGGTAATGAAAACTGACTCCTTCATTGCTGCTTTCTCATGATTAAGAATTTTAATTGGGCTGCTACATATTTGGTGCTCTGTTTATTTTTAAGTACAGTCATATCTTGGGTTACAGATGCTTTGAGTTGCGCGATTTCAGGTTGTGCACCACGCCAAAGCCGGAAGTACCAGAATGATTACTTCCGGGTTTTGGCGCTTGCACATGCGCAGAAGAGCTAAATTGCACTTTGTGCATGCGCAGGAGCGCCAAATTGCGACCCGCGCGTCTGCAGATGCGTGGGTCACGGGTTGCGAACGCTGCCGGTTGCGAATGTGCCTCCCGATGGATCATGTTCGCAACCTGAGCGTCCACTGTATTATTGTGATATTATGGCTCTACTGGGCTGTGCACTGTTTTAATATTATTGTCAGGTACTTTTATTCATTAATCATCATAATTTGCTGGTTTTGTATTCATTGAGTTTTACATCTTGTTGTTATATTGTCAGGCACTGCCTTCAGGAAAGGTTTGCATACAGGGTGGCTTTATAAATATCTTAAGTAAATAAAAAAACAACCATCAAAACCAAGAGATAATACTTAGCCCAGCAAGGAATCTCTGCACAGCATGCTCAGCCAGAGGCTTCTGGAAAGCCTAAAAGATACCCCATGAGGACAACACCACTGTCCTGCTTGTGATCTCCAGCAACTGACTCTGATACTGGAGGTAATATATAACCATCATTACTGGTAGCTACTGGTACTATTATCCTCCAGAGCCTTTGTCAGAGGACCTTGCTCTGAAAAATGTCATATCATCTGCCACATAAAGAACCCCACAGTTTGGGGTCTGTGATAACCTTGAGGAAGAGGACCACTGAGGACCCCTCTGCCTCCAGATCACTCTCTGAGGCAACTGGCAATTGGGATATGACAAACAGAATTGCAGAGTTGAAAGGGACCCTGATGATCATCTAGTACAACCCCCTGCAATGCAGGAATATGCAGCTGACTCATACAGGGATCGAACCTGCAACCTTGGCATTATTAGCAGCACATTCCAACCAACTGAGCTATCCTGGGAAGTGGCATATTGCTTGACATTTGTGTTCATATGCTGACAGCCATTGTATCAAAGTTACCACAGCCCCCTACATTGCACAGCAAATTATGATACTAACAAGGGAGGCTTCCTATATCCTCTGTGTTAAGGACTGGCTTCCCTGCTCACATAAATCCCTTGGATTGCACCTTAAGTTTGAAACATGGCAACCTGTTCATGTACATCTGTACTCAAGGACCCATATCTAATTTGTGTGAATCACAGAGCAAATTTACAACCCTACATAAATAATGGTTTGTTTTGTTTAATAACAATTACGTTGCAGGAGTGCAATACCCCTGGGGCTTCCTGTCTTTAATTTCTTTCAAATGCAACCTTGGTCTCTTAAGCCTTCCTTCCTAAATGGCTTCTGTCTTTAATTATATTTTTAAACCAAATTAGAACTTAACAAGTACACAATTTCATAAGAAGGGTCTTTTAATTCATGAATTAACAGTCTGGATTTCACAGCATTTCAGTAGGTCAGAATATAATTGCTAGCTCAAGATTGCCAAGATCACATAAATGAAAAGCTGTCACTTGTTTTGGTGCATACCTTAAAAGTTATGTTAGCCTGAGCACAAATTACGAATCCATGCAATGTTAAGGAACATTTCTAGAGGAGATGCTTAATTTAAAAGGGGATACTCTTGTGCATGACCTGTGCAGAAATGAGACCAAGCTGGCTAGACTTTGTACAATTAATCATATTTGCCAGAAGTAGCTCTCATCTCACTGGTATAGCAGAGCATAGAAGACTGAACTTTGAATTATTAAGTCGCCGGTTTGAATTTCACCTATGAAGTCACTTACCATGTAGTCTTATGTTTATTTATTTCATAAAATTGTATCTACTACTTTATTGTTAAAAAAAAAATCCCTCAAAGCAGTTTACAAAAGAATAATATAATAAAATAATCAGTTAAAAACAGCTATTTCAAATATTCAAAAAAATAATTAAAACAACAATAAGCTAAAAACAGCCTAAAACGTATGTCAGCATCCTGTATGTCTGGATAGGGTTGTTGAAACAAACATGTTTTAACAGGTGTCAAAAAGGGTACAGTGAAAGTGTCTGCCTGAATTTCTGATGTCAATGGGCAGGGAGTTCCAATGGGCAGGTGATGCCACACTAAAAGATTAATTTCTTGCAAGTACTGAATGAGTATTATGTGGCACCTGTAATGGTGCTAGTCATAGGAGCTAACTTCTAGGGGCTGTGAGGGCTTTGGCCCCCACAGCAAAATATTTGAGGGGGCTGAGCCCCACTCCCAAGTTGAAATGGGGTGTGTGCACTGCCCATGTGATCAATTATGCTTACCTGGGCTCCCACAATATTTTATTCAAGTTGGCACCCCTGTTGCCAGTTTCACAGATCAGAGTACAGTGGTACCTTGGTTTAAGAACAGTCCTGTTTACGAACTATTCGGTTTACGAACTCCGCAAAAGTGGAGGTAGTGTCCCAGTTTGCAAACTTTACCTCGGTCTAAGAACAGAAGCCGAACAGTGGAAGGGCACCGGCGGCGGGAGGCCTCATTGGGGAAAGCACACCTCGGTTTAAGAACAGTTTCAGTTTAAGAATGGACTTCCGGAACGGATTAAGTTCGTAAACCAAGGTACCACTGTAGTTGAATGGGCATATTAAGGGTAAGCTGATCTTGCAGGTAAGCTGATCGCAAGTTTTTAAGGACTTTATATACTAATGATAACACCTTGAATGTGGCCTAGTAGCAAATCAGCAACCAGTGCAGGTCTCTGAGAACAGATGCTATATGCTGGGAGGTTCTTACTCCTGTCAGCAATCATGCTGCAGCATTCTACACTAAGTGCAGCTTTTGGGAAGCACCACACGAGGGAAGCCCCCCACAGAACACATTGCAGTGCACACTGATCTCTGTACACACTGAACTCTTATCTTAGCCTCATCTTTCCCAATGCAAGTTGAATATAACAATACTGCCCTTACATTGCAGGGTTACTGTAAGAATTAGAACACAATAAGGTATGTGCCCCAGCCAGCACAGCCATGTGAGGCTGGGGTTGATAATCGCACAGCCACAGCGGCTGGCGCTGATTGGAGATTGAGTCAATAGCATCTGGAGAGCATCAGCTTGGCTAAGACTGCTCTAGAAATGCTGTAGAAATTCTAAGCATTATTTGTCACCTGCAGTGACTGACCTTAGGTGTTACTTCAGATTCTCATCTTCACAAGGTACATTAATAATTCACAGGGACCAATGAATTGCTTGCTTGTTGCATATCTGTCCCAGCTTTATCAAGGTTTGGTATCTCCGGGTCCTTCCACAGACTTGGGGCAGATAAAAGAAAGTATATCTTAACACAGCACAGAACAGAATTATGGAACTCACTTTCTCAGGAGATGGTGATGGCCGCCAGCATGGATGCTTTTAAAAGAGGACTGGACCAATTCATGGATAAGGCTATCAATGGCTACTAGCCACAGTGGGAGGCAGTAAAACCTATAAATGCCAGTTGCTATAAACCACCAGACAGGAGAGGAGAGGGAGCTCTTGTGTTTTGGGTCCTGCTTGCAGGTTTCCCATTGGGGCATCTGGTTGGCCTCTGTGAGAGTAGGATACTGCCTAGATGGACCATTGGCCCAATCCAGCAGGGCTCTTCTTATGTTAACATCTTGGCTGATGAACAGTTCTGGAGAACTCAGAAGCTTGCCACACTTTTGCACCATGGGTCCCTATAAAGGTATTGCCCAACTGTGGATTGGTGTGTGTGTGTGTGTGTGTGTGTGTGTGTGTGTGTGTGTGTGTGTGTTTCCCTTATGGAGCAGCATAGCTACCTTTGCGTTCCTGGAACTGGGTGAGAATTACTCAGTGCTATTTTTCTAGAAAAAGAGGTGCCACAGTTCACCATGAACACCTCCCTCATTTTCTTAGAACATCAGTGACACTCACCTGGAATTATTGCATATGTAAAAAATGAGTATGTATTTAAACACACTGACACAGAAATAGTTGTTGTTGTTTAAAAACCTCACAGTAGTGATGTGAACCGTCTTGTGCATGCAAGCCTGGTCCTTGGAATCTCCCTAAAGTCAGTTTTGGCTGAAACGGTCCCCAAGTCAGTAAATGACCATGGAGCCATAAATTTTTCTCTGCTTTTATTCCTGCCTGCACAGATACAGGAGGAAAGAACCATTATCGCTAATAAATTGTCTCTCCCAAAGGGTGTTGACTGAGGGACTTTTCAGATTTCCACAGGCTAATTTTCAAAGCAGTAGTCAAGAGGTCACATCCAAAATAAATCCTGTTATTTGCTAAAATGATTTGTGTCCCAGGCTCCTCCAATCCCTGCTTTGAAATGGACCCCCTTAGAGTCTAGAGGGGATACGAGGTCTGAGGGCCTTCTAAGATTTCAGGACGAAAAAGAAAGGGCCTGACCCTCAATAAAGTTAATTTCTACAAAAATAGGATGCCTCACTCAGGCGCATCATCATTTATAAAATATGCCTGACCAAAGGTGCTATGTTGTGACCTAAACCAATTTGCTTTATGGGTTGAAAAGAAAGAAGTAGGAGCAAAAAGTAGTGAGGACAGAAAAGATTCAGAATCACATGCCCCCAGTTAAAACAGAGCTAGCATTATGTCAATCATTATGACACTAGAGAGACAGAAGGACCGCTTCCTAGCGTTCTGGTGGTGAGCGGCAATTGCAGTTTGTTGTGACTGTGTACATGCCAGGGACAGATTTCCAGTCCCTTCCTCCTTCGCCAGCCATGCGAGTTGCTGGTGGTTGCTGGGAGTTCACCTGTGGCTGGACCAATCACAGGTGAGCCGGGGGCATGGCTTGCGTGGTGGACCAGTGTAGGGACTTCGGCCCCTGATCTTCAATCTGGTCCCTGCTAAGCATAAAAAGACGATGCCCTTCACAGGCCCCATGGAGTGTCCAATGGCTAATGAAGCTTAGCTGCTAGATATTTCTAACAGCCTTTGGGATTGGTTGCAGATGTGGGAGGCAAGGTGGGGCTGGCTCAGGTAGCAGATAAGGCATTGGATTGGATCCTTATTCTTGGTGGGTATGGGAGCCTACCCCTTTCACAACAGAGAATCGGGATACCCCATTAAAGGGGTCCAGGGGGAGGAGCTTCTGTCTGGGTGCCCAGGCTGTGGTTGATGGGCCATAACCAGTGCTGGATTTACGTATAAGCTAAACAAGCTATAGCTTAGGGCCCCACTCTCTTGGGGTGCCCTCCAAAAATTACAGGGGGGAAAACACTGGATGTACATTTCCAAAATATAAGATAAAAAACAAATAAAATAAAACCTACATCATTTTATGTTAGAGCTTAATAATTATTTCACTATTAATATACTTCTTCTTAATTGTATTTCACTATTAATATACTTCTTCTTAATTGCATTTCAGTTCAACAATTACTTTGATAAAATACATATTTTGTTATGTGCAAATGGCTTTAGATACCTATTAGGTCCATAAATTACCATATAACACATATTCAACACAAAAAAACAGAGACAATTTGTTGTTGACAAATGCTCCTCACACACACCTAGGCAAGAAGGGGTGAGTGAACATCTATGTCGGTCACAAGTCGGGGAATAAAATCAATGTTACCCAATGGTTGAAGGGAGAAACAAAGGCTATGATGTGGGGAGGACTGTAGAGGTGGCTTGGGATGCTGGTGCTCCAATGAGTGTGCGACAACTATCACTGCCACCACATAGAAGCAAAGACAGCAGGCAGTGCATTCCTTGGAAGCCAGATCTGCTGCCCCTGTGCTCCTGCTGCCTGAGGTGGTTGCGTCACCTGGCCTCATGGTTGGGAGTGGGACCGCCCTGGCTCTCCCGTTGAGCTGCAGCCCTTCCTTTGCACAGTAGGCAGGGCAGAGTCTTCCAGAGTGTGTAATGGCAGAGAGGTAAAGCATTATATGGTGATCTTCGTATTATAATTAGGACATTATGCACCTATTCATATTTTCAACTGTTAATGTTGGAAGTATGCAGCAGTCTGACTGCTTCACACATCCAGTCAGGGCAATGTCTGGAAACAAAGCCAAACTGAGTGTGGCAACAGATTAAACACCCTAACAAACTGAGAGGGAGGGAGGGGGGAATCACTCTCCCTTAAGCCATCCTGAAAATATCCAAGCATTGCTTCAACAGAGTGTGATGAAATTTAAAAAGATGTCATGTACCCATGTCAGCCACATCTGTGACCCAGATGTTGCATGTAACAAGACCACATGCCTACCTAAAAAGCATGCCTGATGTTGTCTAAGGCTGTGTCACAGGCTGTAGCAAAAGTGAATGTAGGCAAATCCACCTACACACTACTAGCATGGTGTCACATCAAAGTAAAAGTTTCTAGGAATTATTGCCCTCTGAAGTCATTTAATTATGATGAAGTGAACCAAAAACTAATGTAAGTGGTACTTTATACCCCAGTGAATTAAAGAATGAGATTTAGTAGAGGTGAGTAAGATTTATGGCCAAATTTCATGCAACTGTACAGTAATTTCATGACACATTTACTACTAGCCTAAGAATGCCAGTTCTTGAAATAATTAAAAGGACACAGCCAAATTCTATCATTTGGCCACTTACAATAAAACATGGACAGAATAGGTTGTTTCTTGATGGATTTACACACTGGATGAGCTCCTTTGCAATTGTAAAAAGGATCAGCTACAAAAATGACCTTATGATTTGGGGGTGGGGGTGTGCACAAATCTCAGCTGAACCAAAACTAACCCAAACTCACTCACCTTCTCCAGTGGGGGAAAATGGATGCCTGATCAAAATGTATTGTTTCCTGTAGAATAATCTTGCACGGCAAATAATAGGAGCAGCTTTGAAGTCTTGGGTAACAGGCATCTCAATATCTTCCCCTCCCCCTTTAGTTCTAAGTGGCAATTCAGTGACTACTTAATCCAGGGACAGCCAGCTGATATAGATTTGTCCATTAGAGCAATTTTATTTTACCCTGTGTAGCCCTACATAATTTTAATCAAGAACAATAACAAAACTGTGTCTGTGTGTGTGTGTGTGTGTGTGTAGTTTAAAGTGTAAGAGATACTCTCCTTCATACAAAGGGACCTGAGCCTTCGACATGTATCACCTTTGGCCATTGTCTACAAGTCAATGTATAGAAGCAGTGAGATTCCAGATTTTTAAGTGCAACTGGATAAGGAGGAGCCCCCACCCAGGCTCCTAGATTCAAGCTGCAAGTCAGAACCAGAAAGCAAATGAGGGGATGTGTGGACATTAAGCAACATGGATAAATGACAGCTACATCTGCGCTAAAGCAGACTTTAGAGATCTGAATCATCCTGAAAATGTACAGTATTAGAAAGATGACTTATAAATGTAAAAATCAATGAAATCTATATTTATATTTTGGAAAGTTGTTTGTCCATCCTTTATTTATTTTTGCTTCTCTTAAGATGTCATAATTAAATTGTGCAAAAGGTTTTTGAGATCAAGAAGCAAGTAGATGTTTGGATACAATTGGATGTCGTTTTGAATCAAGATGGCAGACTGAACCTTTAATACGGCATTGATCTATGTACTGATTTCAAAACTGCACGGGTTTTTCGTTTCGCTTTTCTGAAGAATGCCTTTTGTAGGGTAGGGGGCACTGGGGATGAGTTTATGGAACCAAGGGGGAAAGCAGCCAAAAAAAGTTTGAGATCCACTTCTCTACATGCATGGACTTATCATGGCAGTACTTTCAACTGATATTTGATCTCATGGGATGTAAACCAAGCCAAAGATGTATATGGAAATCAGTCTGCAAAGTCATTGTCCCTGAATATTATTATTAACTTCAAATAAGAAATTGCACAAGATAAAGATGGATGCTGAAAACGCAAACAGGGTGCAACCCATCAAAACTAAAAAACAGTTCTTAAGCCAAACAATATAGAGAAAGTTTAGTCTGCTACGAACAAAAGATGCTCCCAAGCACCCTTTCCATATGTGGCAGCTGCCTGATGCCTCCCTCTCTGCAATGGTCTTGGGACAAAAAAAAAGCCCTGCAGTTGGCTCTTCCCTCCCCTTGAGTTATCATCATCCATGGCACATTTCTTCACACCCTTCATTAAGCCTGATCCTCTTGCTCTTCAGGCAAAGCCAGAAATGATTTCCATCCCGCGTTTCGTATTGCTGAAATTACAGTAACTCCTTACGCTAATGAGTCCTGGTTTAACAGGTCTGTGACTGTACAGTATCAATGAAAGCACAGCTGGAGAAATAAAAGCCATGTAAATAGCTGAAAAGAGAGGTAAAAGTCTGGGCTCTTTTCCAAGAACACTAAACTATAGACTCCCAACATCTGGTCCAGGGTGGACTCCATAGCATTTGCTAAGGGAAGAAAGAGAACAGGAAAGCAAATGAGAGGGGAGGGGGAAGAGAAAGGAAAGGAAAGGGAAAGGAAAGTTATCAACCAATATTTTTTTTCTACAAGGAGTTTATGCCAACAGGAGTATTTGCCAATGATGTTTCAAGATGCTGCCATTTTAGCAACCCAGCTACAGCTTCCTCTGTCCTGTAGCCTGAGGAAGCTACAGGCTTCCTCAACCTGGAGCCCTCCAGATGTTTTAGATGGCAACTCCCATCATCCCCAACCATTGGTCATACTGGCTGAGCCTGATAGGAGTTGTCTGAACATCTGGAGGACACCCAGTTAGGGCAGGCTAGTCAACCAAACCAAATGGCTGTAAAGGTCAATTCACTAAATAGTAAATAAATATCCCCCACTATTCTTGCATGGAGTTCAAGGGAAAGCGGGTTTTCCTTCATGGAGAGCATGTGTTGCGGTGGGAGCAACCATGACATTCCCTGTTGCTGGACGGGTTAGTTTGGATGGCCACGGATTTGATTGGGCACCTCCAATGTTGCAGTTTTATTTGATTGATGGGGGTGCTATATAGGTCCCTGTGCACAGCGTTGACCTTCCTCTTTTCGCTGTGCACATTGGATTACCCGTCCACCCTCCCTTTATGTAGGGTTTGTTTGCGCTGACCTTGCTATGCCTGTCATGGGGTTGTCTGCTTTTGAGCAGGGGCCTGGTAGGAATTTTACCATTTGGCTGATTGGCTGGTGCCATTTGGGTTTTGCCTAACCAAAACATTGGTTAATTTTTTGGTTGGTGGAGGGGATGAGATTGGCTGTGCCTGCCCCTCCAATGCTGCTGCTGCTGCAAGGGTATTCCGTTAAAGGAATCCAGGGACTCGCCATGCTTTTGTCCGTATTCCTGACAAAGGACTAGGCCACGGAAGAGCCCCAGGGAGCATTTGGGGAGAGGTGTGAGCCTGGCACCCAGCTTTTTCTCTTGCCCCAAAATTGCTTACCCTTACTGACTTCCCCACAGATGTGGTTGTCAGTTCTGTTCCTACCTCCAAGTGGGAACAGATAGTCGCTAACCAATGCCTAAGCAACCACTCACTTACTGTAATTCAATAAAGCTGTGGCCAAAATTATGCCAAAAGCCAAAACAAAAATGATGTGTGAACATGTTTTTATTCAGGGGTGTCTTGGGGGTCCTCGACACGCAACATACATGTCTCTCCACCCCAATTTTATCTTAACAATGACCCTGAGGAACATTAGGTTCAACTGATATATATGAAGTTCATTGCTTAGGACCATTCTTAGGCCTGAGGGTCACACCCAGTGAATTTCCTAGTTTCTTTTTTAAAATATATAAATATATATTATTAAGGTGATTTCAGTTTAAAAAAATAAACTGATACGGGGGGGGGAGGAAAAATGAGTGGGAGAAAAACAACAACAAAGATACATCTAAAAGTGAAAATATGCGCACATACACAAAATCAATATGCAATATTTCCATACATTCTTGTATAAATTGGTATAATAGTGTCCTAGAGCTTATGCACATACTAATAGCCTACTACATTTTGTATAAACTCATTCCAAATTTTGTTGTATTTATACATACAGAGTCTGCGCCTGTAAGCAGTCCGTTCATAATCTGCCAGTGATGTCACATCGTCAGTCCATTGACTGAAGGGTATCATATTTTTATTTTTCAAATTCCTCCATATCAATCTCCTGGCCACCATTAGGGCACAGAAAATCCATTCCATTGTCCCATTGATCATTTCTATACTGCAGGTATAATAGTTCAATAAAATATTCTCCACTGAAAAAAATAACTTTTTCTGCACAGTCATAGTTACACAGTCCAGCACTTTCTCCAAAACTAGTTAAGCAAAGAACACTGTACAAACGTGTGTTTCAGAGAGACATTGTCTAAGCCACATCTCCAACACTGAGCTATCTTAGCTAACCGTTTTTATACAACCGTAAAGGAGTCCAATAAACTAAATATTATTTTCTGTTGTATTACAGTGATACCTTGGGTTAAGAACTTAATTCATTCTAGAGGTCCATTCTTAACCTGAAACTGTTATTAACCTGAGGTACCACTTTAGCTAATGGGGCCTCCCGCTGCTGCTGCTCCACCGGAGCACGATTTCTGTTCTCATCCTGAAGCAAAGTTCTTAACCCGAGGTACTATTTCTGGGTTAACAAGTCTGTAACCTGAAGCATCTGTAACCTGAAGCATCTGTACCCTGAGGTACCACTGTAATTGTTTCCAGAGTCACCTGAGATTTCAAATATTTCAATGCTAGTATTGTCCAACCAACCAAAGGTGCTATGTACATATATTCTAGGGTTGCCCATATTTAAAAATTAGGGCCAACAGTGGGGTTCCAATATTTAGTATTTGACAGAAGGTAAGCATAGTGATATAATTCCAAATTTGGAATTCCAAAACTGCCTTCTTTAATTTGTAACTGCATACTCAGCAAGGATATTCTTGGTATTGTTGATCCTCAAAGGCATTTCCTAAACAATGAGTTTATACCCTGACAGGTATACTATTCTGAGGTTCAGAGGATGGCCGCATCTGGCTGTGCTCTGATGTCCATCAATCCCACCTTTGTCGCCAGTGTTAAGTTGTGGGTTGACATAGCAGACGACACAGCGATTTCTCCAAAGCAGCTCTTTATTTTGTAAGCTGGAACAGAACTAAACTGAGGAGCTCAGTCAGCCTGCTTATATAGAGCTACGGAACAATTGTAACTGTTGCAACGTTCTAAAACTATCCAATCACTGAACGTCACTTTTCGATCCTTCATTTGCATACAAAACTATCCAATCACTGAACATCACTTTTCGATCCTTCATTTGCATAACTATCTACAATTTCCCCCTGCTGGCCCAGGGTGGGAACTTCAGTACATTACACTTATATTCAACTAAATTATGAACTGCTCTGTGAATCTTGCAATGTTGTCTAATAGTGCTAGCCAGGAGCTCTAAACAAATATTAAAAAGCAAAGATGAGAGTGGACATCCTTGACTGGTTCCTTGAGCCAACGGAAAGGTGGTAGACATAATACCATTCATTTTTACTCTAGATGTGGGTGCCTCATACATTACTTTGATCCAAAATCCAAATTTATTTAAAACTAACTCCATACACTTTATAAATTTTATGAAAGGCCTTTTCAGAGTATAATGATATGATTACAAACTGATCTTTGTTTTTATTTAAGTCAACCAAATCTACCATGAATCTTATGTTATCTTCAGCCTGTCTTTTTTTATAAAGCCGGTCTGATCCATCTTGATTACCACTGCAATTACCTGTTGGATTCTATTTGCTAGTGTTGATGTTTAAAAAATTGTTTCAACATTAATCAAGGATATAGGGCAATAATTCACACATTTTGTGTGATCCTTATCTGGTTTGGGAATAACTGTGATGTAAGCTTGGTTGAATATTGTTGATAAGATACCTTTATCAAGTATCTCATCATACAATTGATGAAGTTTTGGTACCAATAAATCAATATATGTTTTATACCATTCAATAGGGAAGCCATCCAATCCCGGTGTTTTGCCACTTGTCATTTTAAGGATAGTTTAATTTTTGTCTCTGATACGGATGCTAGTAACATTTGCTTTTGTAGATCATCTAAGTGAGGTAGTTTTATTTTATCTAAGAAAGCCTGCATATCCTTGTGGGTCATCTTTTGGTTTAGTGTATAATTGTGACTAATTTTTTTAAAAAATGGTTATTAATATCCTTTGGATTTTTATAGACTTTATCTTTATCACCTTTAATACTTGGAATAAATACCTTTTCCTTCTTTTGTTTTAAGTGATTTGCCAAAAGGTTTCCTTGTCTTTCACCATTCTCCCAATATCTCTGTCTTACAAGTGAGCATAAATTCTGTTTACTGAGACAGTGTATTATATTATTTAATTCAAATTTCCCTTTTTTGTATTTCATTATATATCATAGTGTTTGGATCCCTGACCATTTGAGCCCAGAGGCCTTTAAATTCTCCTTTGAACAGTTTTCCCCCTTTTATTCTTTAATTTATTTTTATATGATGTGTATGCCATTATTTGACCGCGTATATATGCTTTGTATGCTTCCCATTCAAATGTGGGCAGATGCTGTCTCAGCATTCAGTCTGAAGTATTGTACAGCCTCTGCCCACATGTGTTGTCTGAATTCCTTATTATTAAGTAGGGAGACATAGAAGTACCAATTTCTCCCTACTTTAGTTGACTTGTGAAATTCACATTCCAAGATAACTGCATTATGATCAGATACATAACTGATATCAATACTACAATCTTGAATTTGATGTTACAATGAGGATGATGTTAAGAAATACAGTGGTACCTCGGGTTAAGAACTTAATTCGTTCTGGAGGTCCATTCTTAACCAGAAACTTTTCTTAACCTGAGGTACCACTTTAGCTAATGGGGCCTCCCGCTGCCGCCGCGCCACCGCCGCACAATTTCTGTTCTCATCCTGAAGCAAAGTTATTAACCTGAGGTACTATTTCTAGGTTAGTGGAGTCTGTAACCTGAAGCGTCTGTAACCTGAGGTACCACTGTAATCTAGTCTAAAGAAATTCTGGTTCAGGGCAGACAGAAATGTGCAATCACTTTTGGTTGGGTATATTAATCACCATGGATCTATCAGATTAAATTCTTGTATATATTGTCTAAACGATTGCCTGACTAAGGATGTTTTCTTCCTTAGTGTTCCTAATTCAGGAGCCAATATTTCATTAAAATTTCCACTGATTAGCAGATAATCATACGAACATTGATTTAACTTTGCAAAGCATTCATGAAACATATCAGGAGAATCTATGTTAGCTCCATATATATTAATCAAAGCTATTATATTTCCTGCGAATTTAGCACACAAAATTAAATAACGCCCATTGTCATCAATAATAGTCTGTTGTACCTCTAGCAGAAATCCTTTTCGCACCAGTATGGCAACTCCTCTGAAGTTTCATGAATTGTCAATAAGAAATATTTGCCCCACCCGCTGTTGTTGTTGTTTTTTTTAAAAAAATATTTATTAAAGATTTTCTTAATACAATAAAGAAAAAGAAAAAAAGCACTTACAACTTATACAAAAAGCATACCACAACCGAATCAATTAGATAATAACCATATTTTCTTCGCTTTTTGGACTTCCTCACATCTCTCGTTCCTGCGTTCCTGGTTTATAAAACTTTAACCAGCAAATTATCACCTTGTTTCAATTCTTATTTTATAATTTTCCAATATTGTGTCCCTAGCTTTAGATACCTTTATCCAAACCTTAAATACTTAATTTAGACATAATATTTATCCAAAATGTATCTTTTCTTAAATTTCACTTATCTTCATAATCTGTTCAACTAGCTTAGTGGTGCCATGTTATTTACTATCTTGCATCTTTCTTAACACTCATACAATTTGCATTTGTTTTTTTTTAATAGTGTTTGTCTTGATCCATTAAGGGGGTTTCCTGTAGGAAAGCTATATCTGTTCCTAGCAATTTTAAATATGTGAGGACTACAATTTGCTTCTTAGTTTCCCGCAGACCCTTCACATTAAACAGTAACAACCTTCATGTTGTTGTTGTTGTTTAGTTATTTAGTCATGTCCCCATGAACCAGAGCACACCAGGCACTCCTGTCTTCCACTGCCTCCAGCAGTTTGGTCAAACTCATGCTGGTAGCTTCAAGAACACTGTCCAACCATCTCATCCTCTGTCATCCCCTTCTCCTTGTGCCCTCAATCTTTCCCAACATCAGGGTCTTTTCCAGGGAGTCTTCTCTTCTCATGAGGTGGCCAAAGTATTGGAGCCTCAGCTTCAGGGTCTGTCCTTCCAGTGAACATTCTTGTTTGCACCTAATTCAGCCCATTAATCACTTCTAGTAACTAATTAATCCATATTTAGAAATGCCTAGGATCTAATGATATATTTCAAGGATAAAAAGCTAACATATATGTTTAAACTAGAATTTAATAGATATTAGCTATAGGTAGAATCTGTGTTTCCTCACACCTTCTAACACAGAAAATAGCAGGGAATCTGATGTGGAACTCCAGATTAGCCTATTTTGCCATGCTTCTTGCTTAGAGGAAACCATGTTTTGTCTGCAAGTTGTTTTGTGAAGTCTGAAAATAAGGAGATTTTATTTTTCTCCCAAATTAGTGGCGTTTCTGAGGACCATTCACGTGCTGTTCATAGAATCATATCTCTGCTTTCATTGTGGAGAAACTCAATTATCATAGGAGCTGTGTTTCTTCATTGTCAAATTGGGATTCTAATGGCCTGATTAATTTGCAATGGAGTATCTGACCCCAGCTGTAGCAGTTTTATGAGGAGGTCCTGCAAGAACCCTGGCAGATTGCCTTTAGTTGGAATTTTGCAAATGCCAACTATGCAAAGGTTGCGTCTATGTGCTTGGTTCTCCAGGGCTGTTATTGTGTTGTTCAAAATATTATAATTGGCTTCCGCCAAGGGTTCCTGGAGAGCCAAACGTTTTTCACAATTTTCCACTCATGTGTATATTTCTGTTACATCTTGCTTAATCTGAGTCGTTTCTGCTTTCAGGCTGGATATCTCCTCCTTAAGATCAAACCTTGACATTCACCTGCGTTGATTTATATTGCAATGGTTTCAGGCATTTAGTCTGTGACACAATTTCCTTAAGTGTGTCAGCAATGAACCTCTCTGATGCCATCTCTCTTTCCCAGCCTCTTCCACTTTCTGTTTTGCCATTTTGCTGCATGTAATGGGAGCGGGAGGGGAATGGGGTGGTTGGGGCTTGACTCTTACCATCTCTTTTACTTGCCCTGGCTGATATCAATCAGCTTGCTGGTGACAAGCAGGAGATAGGAACTTCTGGGAGCTTATTAACTGTCTTTGAATTTGAAACAGGTCAATGATATGATTATTACGAGCTCTGAACTCCTGCGCAGAGAACATGCTACTTCACCATCTTCAAAGCTGGAAGTGAACTCACAAGAAGCCGGAAGTGACATCACAGGCCACATAGGGCCTAGGATGCCACTTCCGAGCCCTGCAAGGCCTCAGATGAGACCTCCAATTCCTCACAAGATCCCAGAGGTCTTGTCCAAGGCCTCGAGGGGCCCTGGAGGTAGCATCCAAGGCCCCAGGAGGCCTTGAAAGTGGCATCCTAGGCCTCATAGGGCCTCTGACATCACTTCCAGGGGCGATGTAACATGACATCATGACGTCACATTATGGCAGTGCTGTTGAGTACCCATGATCTGGGCCCCAATTCGCCGCCCCTGCTTCCATTACTGCATGTGTTACAGGAAGGTGCATAACAATGAATATACTAGTGAAAATAACATTCAAAAAACTTAGAATCTACACCAGAAGTGATTGATCCTGCGCTCTGACCCTGGTCTTCACCCTTTGTTACCTTTATTATTCTTGTTATTTTTTTCTTTGTTCTTTTCTGCTAAAATACAGGTACATTCAATTTAAAAAACTATTTTAAAACATATGATGAAATTGCTTGTAAAAATGTGTACATGAGTCAAAACTGCATACAAAACTGTGTCGTTAGGAGAAATTCACACTAAAATGTTGAAAGATTTTCATGAAGATTGTTTTTTTTTTTTAAATAAATGTGGATAAATGTAGAGAACTGAATTTAAGATTGGAAAAAGAACTACTTCTCTCATCAGCCCCAGCCAGCCTAGCTGAACTGTCCCCAAGCCACATTGCATTTCTTGAATGGCAGGTACCTTAATACTTTGAAAGCGAGACATGTAGGAAGCCACCTTTCACCAAGCCAGACTTTTGGTCCATCTGTCTATCTACATTGACTGGCAGGGACCCAAACAGCGTCCTTTCCCAGTCTCTACCTGGAGATGCCAGGGATTGGATCTGATCTCTTTTGTAAGCAAAATACAAGTATCCGTGTTTACAGCAAATCCCAGCAGTCCATTGCCTCAGCGTGACAAAATGTGTACAATGATGTTAAGAGCCATTTCAAGGGCATTCTCAACCTGATGCTTTCCAGATGCTTTGGACTACAACTCCCATGAGCCCCAGCCAAAGGAGCCATGCTCACATCAGCCTCAGTATCTTCTAGCTGTGCTGGCTGGGGATGATGGGAGTTGCAGTCCAAAACATCTGGAGGGCACCAGGTTGGAGAAGGTTTCTCCAGAGTGTGCCTTTTGATTAATACAGTTGTTGCCTCCCTTTTCATCAAGGACCATTTACTATTTTTTAAATAAACTGCTAGAGAGAGCACAGACATTAAAGCTGCCTATAGCCTGAAAGGAAGTTACACCCCCCTTTTTTTTTGTTCCTGATTCTCAGACCTCCGGCTTTTCACCACCTGGACACCAGTTCTAAAAGGATGACTTCATCATTTATCATTTTACCTTTCAGTGCTTTACTTAATACATGACCTGCTCAGTAAAATATTTGCAGGCTTGGTCCTCTCTGGTCCTCTCCCATTACAAAGGCACGCATAACATTTCACATCACTTTCATGCAGGTGGTCCTAACTCAAGGCCAAACAATATAAAGCCAGGCCAGTTCAGCATTATAGGTGAAGGTATCTGAACTGAATAGAAGGTATACAGTAACCACAGATGCCAAGCTAAGCTATACATTTCAAAGATGGTGCTAATTTATTTATTTGCCTTGCATAGACCGAATCCATCTGTCCAGTACAAATTATCAACTCCAAGCCTTCTAACAATTAGCGTCTCTCTTTTTTTTATATTGAAATTGTTCACATATGTATGGAAGAGCTGCAGAAAAGTTATATTAAAAAACGGTTCCGCTCTTTCAAGCAATTCCACTCCATTAAGTTTTATGAGTATACATGTCTGGGGAGGGTGAGGGGGTGGGCAAATGCAGATACTTCTTTTTGTTTCCAGCTTATTTCAAGAATGTTTAGCTGCACCAAGCTTAATGTCTTTTCAGTCCATTCCTCTGGTTTTCTCTTAATTCAGAGAGAGAGAGAGAAATATTTCCTGTCCTAGATGATGTTGCTGTAAATAGATTTGCACGAGGTGCTCTGCTTGTAAATATTCTTCAGGGCAGCCAGGGGCCTGGCAGGGGGGAAAGGGGCGGAAATGCTTTTGCTACCAGGAAATGGAATGGGTAAGGAGAGAGAGGTGAAAACACAGGCAGGCACAGAGCACTGGAGTGCACTTTACACGGCACCCATTCGTTACGTCATCACGGTGGTGCGTGAGCCACTTCCAACATGTTTAGCCTGCATGCCACATCAGTGACGCCTGTATCTTGAACCAGGTGGGCAGTGCATTACTGTCCAGACTCGACCACCCAGAAGTAGATCCCATGCTGCCATATAGCGATGCGTCTTAGTAATCCATCAGCGGTCTTTAGCCCTGCTGTCATTCTGATAATCAGAGTGGTTTAAAAACAATGTGAGTAGATCTTTCCACCTGTTCAATGTGTGTGCTTTATGGTTGAAGTGGGAACCGGACTGTTATGTAGTGTAGTTCACCCTGGGCCAACAGGGGGATACTGTATATAGTTTTCACTCAGGTCTGTAGATAGTTTTCACTCAGGTCCGCATCAGTTATTTTAGGCGGGAACTCTGGGCTGTTGTTGTTACAATGTTGACAGCCGGCTGCCTATAAAAGCAGGCCGGCTGAGCTGTTTGCGTCAGTTCTATTCCAGCTTACAAAATAAAGAGCTACTTGAAGAAATCGCTGTGCCGGCTGCTATGTCAACCCACTACTTAATACTGGCGACGAGGATGGGATGGATGGACATCAGAGCACAGCCAGATGCGGCCAGCCTCTGAACTGAGCTGAATCACTGAGCTGAATCACAGAGCGAAATCACTGAGCGAAATCACTGGGCAGAACCAATTCAGAGGTGACTGTTCTGGCTAGAGCACCGTGTTCCATCCATCGCCCTTCACGCCGGCATCGGAATCATGGCTTCACTTGTGCCTCTACTGCCGTTTGCGCCAGCCTCTGAATCATGGGACTCCTACCTCGCTCGGTTCGACTGCTACCTCCAAGCCAACGAGCTGACAGCAGTATCAAAGGATCGGAAGCGGGGCCTATTCCTCAGCCTCTGTGGGCCTGAGGTGTTTGAGACGGCCCGAGCATTGGTTGCGCCTGAAGCAGTCCAGGCAACACCATGGGACACGATCCAAGAGAAGCTCCGCAACCACTACGCACCAAAGCCGTCCAAGATTGCTGCCCGCCATGCGTTCTACCACCGGAACCAGGCAGAGGGGGAGTCAATCAACAACTACACCACCGCCCTGCGCCAGGCTGCAATGCACTGTGAGTTCCGAGACTTAGACGATGCCCTGATGGATCGAATCGTCTGCGGGGTCCGGGACATCCATCTGCAACGGCGTCTCCTAGCCAAGCCAGACCTCACGCTACAGAAAGCCATTGAGGAGGCTGTGGCCTCAGAAGCTGCTGAACGCTCCGCCCAGGAGATCCGCAAGTCCAGCAGCCCGCGTCTTGCTAGGGAGCCAGTTCCGGTGCATCATGAAGAGGCCAGCAGTGATGAGGTCTCCAGTGAAGACGATGACGTGCACCAGACAAAGCGGGAGCGCAGGAAGTTCCAACAGAAGTCCAAGGGCCAACCGGAATGTGCCGGCTGCGGAGGCAACCATTCCCATGCCAAGTGTCGATTCAGAGACGCCATCTGTAGGAAGTGTTCCAGAAGGGGCCACATCGCTAAGGTCTGCCGATCGGCTCCGTCTGACACCCCCCCTTCATCGACTCGCAAGTCCAAGTCTTCACTCCAGTCTGCCAAGGAAAGTTGTTTCGCTCTCACCAACTGCCGCTGCCTGTCTGGAACCACGATTGGCCAAACCGACTCACCTACGCGACGCAAGCTGAACGTCACAGTGCTAATTGAAGGAGCTCCATGTGACATGGAGATCGACACCGGGTCTGCCCTGTCCATCGTGTCATGGAGCACCATCAAAAGACTGGTACCCAGAGTGTCCAAAAGGCAACTCGACTCTCACCGCGTACACCTGAGAGACTACCAGGGAAACGACATTCCCGTGGTAGGCGTTGGCCGGTTCCGGATCGCCTTCAAGGATTTTTCGGGCCTGCTCCGGTTGGTGGTGGTCGAAGGTCAGCGGCCAAGCCTCCTAGGGCTAGACTGGTTTGATGCCCTCGGCCTGGAAGTCACCGGCATCAACTGCATCTCTAACGCAGAGACTGAGGGTCTGGTCAAAGACTTTGCCGAGGTTTTTGACGGCACCTTGGGGCAATATACAGGTACGCCCATCTCCTTTAGCCTTGATCCACAAGTCGCCCCCATCAAGCTAAAGCCACGCCGGGTTCCCTTTGCTCTCAAGGCTAAGGTGGACGAACAACTGGACAAACTGATCGCCCAAGGAGTTTTGGAGCCGGTTGACCACGCCAAGTGGGAAACCCCCATCGTCACGCCTGTCAAGCCAGATGGGTCGGTGAGAATCTGCGCTGACTACAAGTGCACGATCAACAAGGCACTTCAGCAGCACGCTTATCCGGTTCCTGTTGTCCAACACCTGCTGCATTCCCTGGGTGAGGGTAAGGTCTTCGCTAAGCTGGACCTTGCCCAAGCATATCAACAACTGCCAGTCGATGATGCCACTGCTGAAGCCCAGACGATCGTCACCCACCGGGGGGCATTCCGTTGCCGCCGGTTGCAGTTCGGGGTGAGTGTGGCTCCTGGCATCTTCCAAAGCCTTATGGAGCGTCTCCTGCAAGGGCTTCCAGGCGTGGTACCATATTTTGATGACGTCTTGGTGTCTGCAGACTCACACCAGCAGCTGTTCGAGCGCCTCCGTGCCGTGCTGACCAGGTTCCAAGAGGCCGGGCTCAAGGTAAAGAGGGAGAAGTGCCAGATCGCCGTTCCACAGGTAGAGTTCCTGGGCTATCTTATCGATGCCTCCGGCCTTCACCCAACCACATCCAAGATCCGCGCTATCCAGCAGGCCCCCACCCCAAAGAACAAAACGGAGTTGCAGGCATTCCTGGGGCTGCTGAACTTTTATAACATGTTCCTGCCCCACAAAGCCACAGTGGCTGAGCCTCTTCACCGACTCCTTAGTACTAAGACGCCTTGGGCCTGGGGTCATCAGGAGACGGCGGCCTTCAACGCGGTCAAGGCTCTCCTTTCTTCAGACAGTGTGCTGGTACAGTACAGTGAATCCAGGCCGCTGGTCCTTGCCTGCGACGCCTCACCTTTTGGCATCGGTGCTGTCCTTAGTCACCGTTTTCCAGATGGAAGAGAAGCACCGCTCGCCTACTTTTCCAGGACACTTTCTCCGACGGAACGGAATTACAGCCAGCTCGACAAGGAGGCATTGGCACTTGTGGCTGGAGTGAAGAGGTTCCATGAATACCTCTATGGCAGGACTTTTGACCTCATCACTGACCACAAGCCACTCCTGGGCCTCCTCGCCGGTGATCGTCCAACTCCACCGGTCCTCTCGCCACGCATGCTGCGATGGACTGTTTTCCTGGCTGCCTACCACTACCGGCTCATCCACCGTCCGGGGAAATCGATGGGCCATGCCGACGCCCTCAGCCGTTGCCCTCTTCCAGCATTTGTGGAAGACCCGGCTCCAGCTTCATCGCTCCTTCTGATTGAGGATCTTCCGGCAGCGCCTGTATCAGCTGCCACTGTGGCCTCCGCGTCTGCCCAGGATCGCACCATCAGCCGGGTGCTCAACTGGGTGTGGAGGGGGTGGCCACAAGGGCCTTTTGCATCGGAGTTCCAGCCCTTCGCAACCAGACAACATGAACTCTCAGCTCATCGCGGCTGTCTGCTGTGGGGAGACCGCGTCGTGATTCCCCAGGGACTCCGTCAGCGCGTCCTGGAGGCTCTGCACGTTGGCCACCCGGGAATTGTCAAAATGAAGGCGTTGGCTCGGTGTTACGTCTGGTGGCCTAATATGGACGATGCCATCACTGCCTGGGTGTCCGCCTGTCAAGCGTGCCAAGAGTCGAGGCCTGCACCACCGGCAGCTAAGGGACACACCTGGGAGACGCCAAAGACACCCTGGTCGAGGGTGCACATCGATCTGGCTGGCCCCTTTCACGGCCGGACCTTTATGGTAGTGGTGGATGCCTATTCCAAATGGCTGGAGGTCGCCCTGATGCCCTCCACCACTACCGAAGCTGTCATCCGGGTGCTGCGAGGCCTGTTTGCAACACATGGGTGTCCTGATGTCCTTGTCTCTGACAACGGACCGCAGTTCACGTCAGGCACGTTTGAGCGGTATCTTTTGGGACTGGGCATCCGCCATGCCCTAACGGCACCCTTTCATCCATCCAGCAACGGGCAAGCGGAAAGAATGGTGCGCTCGGCAAAAGAGGCACTGGCGCGCCTGGACCGGGGAGACTGGCATCAGCGGGTCGCCGAATACTTGTTCGTGCAACACATCACCCCTCATGCGGCCACAGGGAGGAGTCCTGCTGAACTGCTTATGGGCCGCCGCCTCAGGTCACCGCTTGACCGGCTACACCCGGACTTTGCCGTGGCTGAACCCCCAGGCTGTGCCAACGCGCCACGGTCATTTGTCCCAGGAAACCAGGTCTTTGCCCGGAACTATGTGGGGGACATTCCTTGGGTGCCAGCCACAGTAGTGGGAGTCACTGGACCTCGCTCGTACCAGGTGGCACTCGAAGATGGACGCTTGTGGCGACGGCACATAGACCAGCTTAGGCGCAGGGTTGGGGACTTGGACGCTACCGAGGTGCCCCCAACTGCGCTTGCGGCTCCAGAAGAGACACGTACAGATGGCGAGGCCCCACCTACACCTCCCTCGCAAACTGCCAGCGTGGAGCCGAACCAAGCCGCTTCAGAACAGACTCAGACCACTCCACTTGCGGAGGCTCCACCCACAGCAGCGGATCCAGGGGAGTTGGTTCCAACGCCACCTAGGGTCGCACCACAGCCTCAGCGAGAACTGTGTGGCCCTCCGGACTTGGCTACCAGTCCCCGGCGGTCTGGCAGAGTTTCCAAGCGCCCAACTTATTTAAAGGACTATGTTGTTGGACATGTATCACTGTTGGTCTAAGTATGGGAAATGTAACCGATATGCTTTTGTGCCTAATTGAACCATTACGCGTAGTGCTGTATATAAGGAAACCATTACGATTGTAACTAACGCCTTATCTCGGTGGGGAGGGGTGTTATGTAGTGTAGTTCACCCTGGGCCAACAGGGGGATACTGTATATAGTTTTCACTCAGGTCTGTAGATAGTTTTCACTCAGGTCCGCATCAGTTATTTTAGGCGGGAACTCTGGGCTGTTGTTGTTACAATGTTGACAGCCGGCTGCCTATAAAAGCAGGCCGGCTGAGCTGTTTGCGTCAGTTCTATTCCAGCTTACAAAATAAAGAGCTACTTGAAGAAATCGCTGTGCCGGCTGCTATGTCAACCCACTACTTAATACGGACCAATGAATGATCATGAGCAAAGAGACCCTCTAGTCATTTTCAGCTCCATTTCTATCCTAAAATTCAGTGTGCAAAAAAAATGCGCACTCTTAAACTCAAATCCCCCTTTTTAAAAAATAATATACAGGGTAGGTGTTGTGCTAGATCAATATTTCACCTGCATAGAATAGAATAGAATTTATTAATTTCGGTCACAGACCAGCTCCAGCTCACATACAATATCAGGGAAGTCATAAAACACGATAGGGATACATTTGAATTTGCAATTGGGTATAACATGGGCAATACAGATATAGCAGCAGTTTAAAATATATAAGTTAAATCTTAATCACTAAAATATAACCTAAAATTGTCATTTAAGGCTTTAGTCATTATAGTAGCACAGCTTGTTCCCTAAGTTTTATGGCAGTTGCACAGAATTTAGCCACCCTTAGCGTGATCTCAGAATCCTTGTCCTCTACCATGGATTTTAGACACTGAAGTTCGGACCCATTCGGAGATTTTTGTACAGCAGGGATGATAAATGCCAAGCATATATCCCCATAGAAATGACAGCATAACAAGGCATGAGAGACAGTTTCTACCTCCATCAAACCGCAGGGGCAGCATCGTTCCACGTATGGTTTACCCTCAAATCTGCCCTGCAATAAGGCAGATGGCAGCATGTTGAATCTAGCGAGGGTAAACAACCGTCTGTATTTAGGTATTTGCAGTGGCGTAGCGTGGGGGTGCAGGGGGGGCCGGCCGCACCGGGCGCAACATCTGGGGGTTAGGGTTAGGGGGCGCAAATCCACGGGTTAGGGGGCGCAAATTACTTGCCTTGCCCCGGGTGCTGACAACCCACGCTACGCCACTGGGTATTTGTAATTTTGACAGATATTTTGCTGAGGTGAACCCTCTCCAATTATCCATATTTCACCTGCATGATTCAACAGCAACAAATGGATGTTACCATTTTCACTTAGGTAACACGGATGCATTTGAGGTGAATTTATGTGGGTTAAAGTGGGGAGGGGTTCAAGCCTCTCCCTCAGCATCCCAGGGAAGGCATCTAAATACATTAGGAACTAGGGATGGGATAGAAATTTGATTCAGTTCACATAGAAAGGTGAAACCACCTAATTCACACTTTCCGAAACAATACACAAACTGAAACACGGTCATCTTTCAAATTTCACACTTCTCTGAATTTTTGTAATACAACTCTCCTCTCAAGTAATGTGCACAAAAATGAATGTTTTAGGGCAAAATGAAAAGAGAATACAAAAAAATGCATGGCAGATGGGGAAATTGCTTTGCAAAATGTGTATATTGAGAAAACCTGCATTAAAATGTGTGTATTATGAGAAATTGCTTGTTTTACTCAATTTATATTCCGCCCTTCCTCCCTAAAAAACCTATTTAAATGCTGGTGAAGCTTATGGCTGCTTCTGTAAAACCAACAAAAAACAAACAAAAAATTGCAAACTGACATGTAAATGTGAAGAACTGAACTGAAGACTGGAAAATGAGAAGCCACCATTGTCCTGTCTAGCTCAGTACTGGACACTCTGACTGGCTGGCCATGGCAGCCCAGAGTTTCAGGCATGGGGCATTCTCAGCTGTACCTGTAGATGCCTTTGAGAAATGAGCTATGGCCCTTCCATTCAGCTGCACAATCTCAGAATCATGCTTCAGACCACCTCCCTCTCCTCACACAGAGCTCAGCGATGAAGCCAGTGGGCGAGTATTTCTCCTTCCCCTCACATCCATTCAAATGCGTGAATAACGCCAGAGTTTTTGATCAAATATCATAAGAAGGCTTCTTTTAAAAAGGCAAATTATGAAATATCCCATCATGGTGCAAACACAGAGTGCGCTATAAAGTGGGAAGGGAATTGTAAACAATGCAGTTTAGCTCAACCTAATTCTAGCCATGCATGAACAGAAATATCTATTTATTGTGGAGCAATTATTAGTGTTAGCATTAGTATTATTAGTAACAGCATTATTAATTGATTGATTGATTAAATGTCTATACCACCCTTCATCCAAGGATCACGGGGTGGTTTGCAATATAAAAACACAAAAATACATACCATAGTCACAAACAAAAATAATAACATCAACCCATCCTATTATTTAAATGGCTGTAGATTGTCTAATTAGCCAAAGGCCTGGGGGAACAGTAGTGTTCTTGTCTGGTGCCAAAAGATATGTAATGAAGGTGCCAGGTGAGCATCCCTGCAGACAGCATTCAATAATAATAATAATAATAATAATAATAATAATAATAATAATAATAAATTTTATTTATATCCCGCCCTCCCCAGCAGAAGCCGGGCTCAGGGCAGCTAACAACAATCAAATAATCAAACAATTAAATAATCCAACATTCTAAAAAGATTTCATTATAAAAATTAATTAAAATCAAATTAATGGCAACCGTTAAGCAAAATTCTGTGCAGGTTGCCAGAGGAGGGAGTCAGGCTGCGCCCTGACCAAAGGCCTGGTGGAACAACTCTGTCTTGCAGGCCCTGTGGAAAGATGTCAGGTCCCGCAGGGCCCTAGTCTCTTGTGACAGAGCGTTCCACCAGATTGGAGCTGCAGCCGAGAAAGCCCTGGCTCTAGTTGAGGCCAGCCTAACCTCTCTGAGGCCTGGGACCTTCAGGATGTTTTTATTTGCAGACCGTAGGTTCCTCTGTGGGGCATACCAGGAGAGGCAGTCCCGTAGGTACAAGGGTCCTAAGTTGTATAGGGCTTTAAATGGGGAGCCATCACAGAAGAAGCCCACTCTCTTGTTGCTACTCTCAGGACCTCTTGTGGGGGAAGCACACGAAGAAGGGCCTCATATGATGGGTGCAAGGTGCAGGTCAGTTCAATGAGGAAAGGCTAGAATGGATGGAAGTAGAAAATATCAGAACATTAGTGGAAATGAGGTAGTGGAGAAACCCTCCCTGAATCGGGACTATTCAAGGAAGGAAGAAGCCCTCTGGGAATGTGCTTCCCAGGAATTAGACCAAAAGAAGCAAGAACTGGGTGTGCCTTGACTAGGACTGAGCCAGTCAGGGAATGTTGGACACCAACAGATTTGAAAATACTTTGCAGGCAGTGCTGGAAGTGCAAAGTGGCAAAGGGTTGGTTCAAGCATTTCTCAAGCAGTGACTATCTTTGCGTGGGGGTGACGAATGGGATGCACCCCTCCCCCATGCTTTGAACGTGTTGAAAATGTTCCACATACATGCACATCTGCATGAGAAGCCTGGTATGGGTGATCTTTTTCTGTCTTTTGTAAGAGTGAAGAACTGTGCAAAGCACCCGCAAAAGTCAGTGGTGCTCCTGCACAGCTGTCTTCCCCAAACTGCTGCCTTCCACGCATTCTGCTCCAAATATGGGGGAGAAATTTGATTCCAAATTTACCAAAACAACATGAGAACCAAAACACACAAAGCCTTCGAAATTTGCACTTCTCTGAAATTTGATGTGCATTTCTCCTACCCAAGAATGTTTACAAAAATGGATTGTCTAAAGATAAATTGCTTTTAAATATGTGTACATGAGCAAGAACTGCATACCAAAAAATGTCCCTGTTCGGAGAAATTCACACTAAAATGCTGGAGAATTTTCCTCATAAAATGAGGATATTTGTTTTTTTAAGAAAATTCACAAGTTGCTGGATAAATGTGGAGAACTGAAATTAAGATTCGAAAAATGAGAAACTTGGGAGAACCAAAATGGACAGTTACTTTCACCCCTGTGAAAGTGTCTGCACTTAGACACCTTGCCTCACACATAGGGCTATGTGGGTGGCGGTGTGGAAAGGGAATATCCTGTCCCCCCACCATGTCACTTGTCCAGGTGACTGGATCAGAGCTGGATCACAGCATCCTACCTCCATTCATTTTCATGGCTTCTGTCTCCTCAGCCCTTTGTGAACCTGGCTTTCATTCACCACCAACCTGTCTATTCCTCTGACTTGTTTATATATCCACATATTGTTGGGGGGAGGGTTGAGAGAGTGTGTCTTAAATCACACAACCACCTGATTTACATGCACTCGGCCACGTGGCCTCTCTCTCCCCCTTCCCCGTTCCCTCCAGCTACACACACTTGCCTTTCTGGAGCTTGGCACCACCCTCTGTGTACATTCCTCACATTCTACCAGCGGCTTTGCTTATATAACCTTAAACTACAGAACCTCCCTCTCCTCAAATTGGTGAGCTGCAAGCTTCGCTTCGTTAGACCATGTGCTGTCCTTAACCCCCTTCCATCTGGGCTTCCCATATACAAATCTGTCCTCTGTTCCACTGGTTCCTAGCACTTGCTACAGACAGATGCTAAACCCTTCACATCTGCACTGCTGCTTCGCAAAAGAGCTTGTGAAGTGTGATACCAGCGTGTACTGGCGTTATGAGCCTCCGTACAATTTCATTCCTTTTCACAACTTAAAAAACAAAAAGCATGTGTTGTATCCTTTCTGACCTTCATCTCCAAACTCAGACAAGACATGACAAAAACTTCAACATGCGTCTAACACAATCTGAAAACTGTTCACTTACTATGATGGCAACTGACCATGTTAAAATGTCCCTGGCAAGGAAGAAAAGCATGTGGACATTGAAACCAATGGAAGGTAAATTATAAAGGATGACCAAGTAGAAAAAGCAGCAGCGGGGAGACAAAAGAGAGTAGACCACCTTCTGCCGCAGGTAGCACAATCCCGGCAGGGCTTAGGCAGTCGCTCTCTGCCAGACTATTCCGCCCCCCCCATAGGATTACTATTCCCATACTTCCCTTTCAAAAATTTTGTTTGGTTAATATTAACTTCTGTTTGATAAATAAAGGAGTAGTTCGCCCTCTGAGACTCTGGCAGCTTTGTATTTTAATTTAAAGCTGCAAAATGCATCACTTGTCAGAGTTTCAAAGCTCTGACCCAACCTTTACTGGAAATTTCAGTAGCAAAAACAATGAGGATTCTCCAGAGGAATCCCCTGCTTGTCTACATTACAGCAGACACTGTTAATAATCTGGCAAGTTTATGAATGTTCGTTTCACTTAAAAGGGGGAAAGTCCCAAATGATGGTAGTGCTTGATCAGAAAGCATTTGCAGGGACTGAATAATATTCAAGAAACTGGCAGAAACAGTCTCTTCATATTTATTAGGTCCAGAATGTGATTCCCCCCCCCCCTTTAAATTACACAGCAAAAGTTGCATGGCCAATCCACTTGCCAAATGATTTTCCATGGGGAGACATTAGGGCGAACAGTTGCACATTGCCAAATACATACATACATACATACATACATACATACAGTGGTACCTCAGGTTAAGAACTTAATTCGTTCCGGAGGTCCGTTCTTAACATGAAACTGTTCTTAACCTGAAGCACTACTTTAGCTAATGGGGCCTCCTGCTGCTGCCGCGCCACCGGAGCATGATTTCTGTTCTCATCCTGAAGCAAGGTTCTTAACCTGAGGTATTATTTATGGGTTAGCAGAGTCTGTAACCTGAAGCGTATGTAACCTGAAGTGTATGTAACCCGAGGTACCACTGTAAATACACCACCCCCCAAAAAAAGAAGGCACATATTTGCTTAAAATTTGCTTCTCATTTATATGTATAGGTGGAAATTTAAAAATAATTACTATAATTTAAATAAAAACTACAGTGGATGAAGCTGTGATCGGGTTACCCATTCTAGGTGCTAACGTCTGGTGGACAACTTCAGAGCCCCTCCCTTCTCATTGCTTGTTTGTCTTTAAACCAGACTTGGACCAGGGAGCCTCGTAAATAGAACAACACCTTCAAATAGAGGGCTGTAACATAGAAGGGCCACACAACCACCCTAGGCTATGCAGTAGCAAAATGAAGGCAGGTGTATAACTACTAAGTTACAAAAGTACAAAATGTAAGTTCAAAAATGGTTTCGGAGCTGAAGGGCATAGACAGGCACATGTGGTCAGCCTGCAAGAATGTAGCACTACAGCTTCCTGCCGGGGCAGACAAAGAAAACGGTATCACAGAGTTCTCTTTAGAAAATATGTGAGCCTCAGCCCCTTCGTGTGCCCATCTGGCAAAACATGAATTGTTGGTTTATCTCACATTTTGGCCCCCTGGTGGCTACACTATAGGGTGCCACAGGGGACTGTCTTCGCCCAGGGGCTATTTAATATCAATATGAAGCCATTGGGAGCAGTCATTAGGAGTTTCAGGATAAGGTACCATCAGTATGCTAATGACACTCAACTTTGTACCTGTCAATCAGGAGAGGCCGTGTAGTCCCTGACCCCATTGCTTGGACACAGTGGAGAAATGGATGAAGAAAAACAAGCTGAACTTGAATCCTGGAAAGATGAAGGCACTGTGAATAAGTAGCTCCCAGGCCTGGGAATTTGATCAGTTTCCTACCTTGGATGGAGTTTCACAGTTTCAAGGTGCTTCTGGATCCAGCTCTGTCACTGCAGGCTCAGAAGTAGAGTTGCCATACGTTCGAAATTTCTCGGACATACCCAGAATACTGTATGCAAATCAGTGTCAGGGCAAAAATCGGCTAAATATCCTGGAAAATCTGGACATATCGCAACCGATGCCAGCAGTGTCATTTTTGCTCATTTTCCTTTTTAAAAAGCTTTTAAAAGCCAATTTCTTTGTGATTTTGCAAAAATAGCTCAACAACATTGGGGGGGGGGGGGAAGCCTCAACAACTTTGCCTCCCTGCAAAAATAAAACTCAACAACTTTGCCCATAAGGCTCAACAAGCTTTTCTGTATAGATTTTCACTTTTTGAAATAAGGCAACCCTACTTAGTAGCTTCAGTGGCCAGAAGTGGCCTTTTACCAACTGCAATCATTCCTGGACTTAGCTGCAGCAGTTAAGGCACTGGTTATTTCCCAGACTGGATTACTGCAGTGTGTTCTATGTGGGGCTTCCCTCGCACTTGAGCCAGAAGCAGAACCCACACTTTGGAACTCTCTGCCTATTGATAGCAGGCAGGCACCTTGACTGTGCTCTTCTCGGCACATGCTCAAGAGTGTTCGTTTAGGCAAGGCTATCCAGATGCTTAGAATGGTGAGCTCATTTTAATAATAATAATAATAATTTATTTCTACCCTGCCCATCTGGGCGGCTTTCAACAGAACATTAAAAACAAAATAGAACTTCAAACATTGAAAATTTCCCTAAACAGGGCTGCCTTCAGATGTCTTCTAAAAGCCGGATAGTTATTTATTTCCTTGATATCTGATGGGAGGGCGTTCCATAGGGTGGGCGCAAATACCGAGAAGGCGCTCTGCCTGGTTTTAGTAATCTGTTTTAGTTTTTTGCTTTCTTTATTTGGTTATTTTATCTTTTTGTAAACCACTTTCAGGGGAGATTACACACACACACATACACACCAGACAGTGTATAAACTTTATTAAATAAATATGCAAGTGGATTCTCACTTGCCTGTTTTGGATAAAGAAGAAAGAGTCCTGCAGCACCTTTCTGTCCAAAATGCAATCCTGTTCAATGTTCCCTTAACAAGTATAGATAAAATAGATGGACATCCGGAGCCTTTCAGGAGCAGGGCTATAAATCTGAACAAGGAAATGAACGTATATTACAAGATGCAGGCTTCAGCAGTGCTAATTCCCTGTTTAAATTTTTTAGGAGTGTAAGGGTGGTGATCTTCAAGAACTAGGAAATCTACAGAGATCTTTTCCTATAGGTTCAAATGTGTTCTTGAGGCACTGTGTGTGTGTGTGTGTGTGTGTGTGTGTGTGTGCGCGCGCACACACACACACACACACACACACATGGTGCCTGCCTTCTGTACCACACAGTGCCTGCCCACCACTCAGCTTGATTAGCACAATAAATCAGAAATCCTGTTTGGCACCAACTGCCCTTCCATTACTGCACTTGCTCTGTTTAACATCTTGAGGACCATCCAATTTATCAGAGTCGCATGCATGGGATTTTTAATCCTTTGATTCTCCCCCCCCCCCTTAACTTTGTTGTGAATATTCTACCTCACATCTTTGCTGGCAGAGGAACTAGATAAAGATAAATAATTTCAGAGAGTCCTTGGGACAGCGCTCCCAAATACCCCAACCACAATCCTCTTTTTTATTTTTGAAGAGGGGGGTGAGGATGGGGGGAAGGGGGTTAGGGGCTGGGCAAGCTCTCCATTTCACACAGCCTTAGTTCAAACACTGACACGGCAGCCTGACATCCAAGGAAAATTGCCGCAGTATAACTGAGCTCTGTGATGCTCTCCGGAGCCATTAGGAAGATAACCATCTTTAAAAATAATATTTGTTAACTAGATGAATAGCCTATCCGTTATGGCAAGACACTGATATGCCTGTCAATGCTAATTTCTATGTCAAAAAAAAAAGCAAAACAAAAGTGAATGAGAATTGAATTTCATGTAATTGTTACACAGATGTGGCAAGGTTGGAACGGTGAGGAGAAATGGGAACTTTTCTGAATTAGGCAAAAGAGACAAACTTCCTTTCTGGTCACTCAGTGATTCACAGATACTTTGCTAAATTCTCACTGAAAGTTCATGAGAATGGCTAGCCAAACTGACTGGCTGATTTACAGATGTATTTATATACCACCTTCTCTTGAAATACCAGAGTGGTGTGCAGAAATATGAAA
The DNA here is from genome assembly GCF_964234715.1 of Podarcis melisellensis. NCBI lineage: Eukaryota > Metazoa > Chordata > Lepidosauria > Squamata > Lacertidae > Podarcis > Podarcis melisellensis. The sequence continues at coordinate 21,500,840 of NC_138547.1, read as the reverse complement.
ACGTTAATGGGTCCTGTACAGAACAATCACTAAACTCACTGCCTGCTAAATAATTTTGTGAAGTTCACAGGCCTGCCAATGTAAAAAAGGCTTCAAAAGACATTTGAAAACCTTAAGCAAAGATGTGTGCCAAATCTCTTCTGGAATCATGTTCTACAAAATAATTGGCAATGCTAAAAGCCCAACTCCTGATTGAGGTTGGTCAGGCCCAAATACTACAGGGACAACTTACAATCAGTGGCGAAACTTCATGCTCTGGCACTGGGGGGGGCAGAAAGCAGGTGGGGGCAGGGCTGGAGCGCATCCCGGGGGCAGGGTGCGCCATCCACAGGGGTGTGGCATGCATCCTGTGGGGGCGGCATGCTGCCTGCGCGGGTGGGGGGGCAGCCGCAATGGCACCCCGCCGTGATTGCGCTGCCGAGGAAGGTGCGCTCCCCCCGCACTCCTCTTCTCCCGCCAGTGCTACAACAGCTCCTTCAGATGATCTTAGCGATCAAGCTGGAACGTAAGGGGTCCAGGATATCCTTAAGATATCCTGCACCTAAGTTGTTCAGCACTTTGTATAGCTACACAAGAGCCTGAAAGAATTTTGACTTATGCCCCCATTAGATTTACCACTAGACATGTGCTCAGGGCCTCCAATTTTTAATGGGCCCTAAAGTCTTTTATTTAAAAATATATATATACTCAAACACAGCACACTCACGCCATACATTTAAACCACTGTACCACTTTAAACAGTCCCAGCTTCCCCCAAAGCATTCCGGGAGTTGTAGTTTGTTCATTGTGCTGCTGAGATTTGTTAAAACCTCTGTTCTTCTTTGCAGTTCCCGAGTGGTTTAACAGTCAATCCCTCCCGTCAGGAAACTGAGAATTGTGGCTCTGGGAGGATGAATGGGGCCTCCTAACAACTCTCAGCACCCTTAAACCACAGCTCCTAGAATTTTTTGGGGGGGAGCCATGGACTGTTCAAAATACGTGGGACAGGGATCCCTCCATTGGGGGTGCCTGGCTTGTACACCCTATAAATTGTGTGCCAGTGTGGTGTAGTGGTTGAGAGTGGTAGTCTTGTAATCTGGGGAACCGGGTTCCCGTCTCCGCTCCTCCACATGCAGCTGCTGGGTGACCTGGGCAAGTCACACTTCTCTGAAGTCTCTCAGCCCCACTCACCTCACAGAGTGTTTGTTGTGGGGGAGGAAGGGAAAGGAGAATGTTAGCTGCTTTGAGACTCCTTAGAGGGAGTGAAAGGCGGGATATCAAATCCAAACTCTTCTTCTTCTTCTTCTTCTGCCCAGGGCTACAGCCCCCGTCTCCCCCCTATGCTACACACCTGCTTTGCTTTATTCAGAAGATGCACTATCAAGAGCAAACCAACCATCACCATAACAAAGGATTACCTGAAAACTCCAGGCTGGAGCTTCATCATTCAGGTGGTTTGCAGAATGGTTGCAGAACTGCTGAGAGTATACCGTATTTTTCCATATATAAGACTAGGGGGGTTTTTTTACCAAAATTTTAGTTTTAAAATTGGGGCTCGTCTTATACACAGGTAGTGCTGGGGGGTGTTTTCTTAATTTGGAGTCCCCCAAAATGGAGTCTTATACATGGGGGTGTCTTATACACAGAAAATTACAGTATGTGTTTCCCCACAGCAGTGGATCTATCTAGTTTTCTGTCAGCAGAGATCAAGGCTGTTTTGAGAACCATCTTCTGTCCACTAAGCTCAGATAAAACATTGATTTGGGAGAATCCTGGAGTTCCTCACAAGTGCATCAAGGGTTCTTCCATGAGGAGACAAGTGATGGGACTTCTCTGGGTTCTTCCCTTTCACTGCCTTTTGTCCCATGAAATATACAGCTGCAGAAGAGTGTTGGACCTTGTTCAAAGCACATATTCTCAGTGAGGCCCAACTGGCCTTGTCAATGCCGTACTAGGACAATGCCCTACAAACTTCAGGTTCATCCACACTTCCATTTCTCCCATGATTTCTAGGCATGGGTCTGGGGGGTTTTGTTTTGTAATATCGCTTTCCCTGGGAAAACCCACTGTTTACCACTGAATCAGAACAAATGTAAGTCTGCAGAAAACCCAACTGAAGTTCATTCTGATTCAGCAGTAAACATGGGAAAGTGGTGGTACAAAAAGAAAGCCCCCTCAGACCCATGCCTGGAAATCATGGGACCAACGGGAGTGTAGATGAGCCTTGACTGCCCACCCTGGAAGGCGCCCCAGAGCCAAATGTTTGAAAACCAATGAGGAAAAATGTTACCTTTCCAAAGTTCATCTTAAAAAGAGAGAGAGAGAGAGAGAGATTTTCAAAGTACAGTCATACCTCAGGTTGAATGTGCTTCAGGTTGAGCGCTTTCGGGTTGCGCTCTGCAGCAACCCGGAAGTAACGGAGCACGTTACTTCCGGGTTTCATTGCTTGCGCATGCGCAGACACTCAAAATGATGTCACGCGCATGCACGGAATTAGCAAAATGCGACCTGCGCACACGCAGACGCGCCATCACATCTTATGTTCCATTCAGGATGCAAATGGGGCTCTGGAACAGATCCCGTTTGCATCCCGAGGTACCACTGTATAATGTGATGTCTGAGATATTCAGGGCAAATCCACAACATACACTTCAAGAATATTCAACGTACTGTTAAAACACATGACTTCCCCCAGAGAATCCTGGGAAGTGTCATTTAAAAGTGCTCTGTAGCTCTTTGGGGGTGGGGGAACTACAGTTCACAGGATTCTTTGAAGTCACATGATTTAAATGTGTGTGGAATAGCATCCATCAATCCTGGGGGACAATGGAAGAGTGGTCCTACAAGGGTAAAGTCAAATCATTGGAAGAGTTACAGTGCTTGCTGTGGCTGTAGAGACCGATACGGGAGAGACATGTTTCATTGCTTTTAGTATATGGTGTAGATCCACCCAAAACCTTAGCTTGCCATATAAATTTGTTTCAATTTCTGCCCACTTGCCTCATCCTTTTCTTGGGAGTAGCTCAAGTGAAATCAATGGACCTGTTTCTGAATAAGTCACATTGAGCAAGTGCAGCCTTGCTTCTTCAATCATTTGTCACCACCGCAAATAATAATTCCTTTGCCACTCCAGCAGCCACCTGCTCTGGGTACATATATATACACTCCCCCTTGATAATGGTAAGACCTTCTGGCTTTCCAATAAATAGTTTATTGACCTGTGTAATGAATTCTAGAGCCGAATACGAGGTTACTAAATGAAAAAAAGAAAGTGGCCGTCTAGCCACATTATGTCAGAGGGAGTAACAGAAAAACTGAATTATTTTGTTCCTATAAATACAGTTTAGCATTTTCTTTCAGGTTAGCTTCCCAATGACTAGCAAGGTTAGACAGACCCAACAAGACAATTCTATGGTAACAGCAAAAATATCATGCCTTTTCAAGACTCCCCATGAAAGAAAGAAAAAGAAAAAGCTGTCTGGTATTTGCCACAGAGACATTTAAAGTGTTGTTTTCTACTGGAGGTATCTGACGTACTGCTAAGGCATATAAAACGCTTGGTACTCTTTAAGATTTGCCCTGCTTTGGCATATTTGCACAGTATAAAAACTGCCCTTTTAATGGAAAATTTAAAAATAACTTGGAATACACAGAAAGAGCTTCAAAGAATCAAATAATTTAATTTCTGTTGGATAAGGTGAAGACAGATGTAACATTTTTAGAGCAGCGCAGGTGGTTTGAAAGCAATCTTGCCACATTCAGCAGTATAAATGCACTTTTTTCTCTCCCAGGGCAAACTCTAAAAAAAACTTGGACATTGCAAGTTTCCAGTTTGGGCACTCTGGGGGCAAGACGGTTGTGGAAACACCTGTTACATCACAGATCCCTTTATGAGACATCTGCACATTCCTGCATTGTATTGCAGGGGGTTAGACTAGATGATCCTCAGGGTCCCTTCCAACTCTACAATTCTATGATTCTATGATTGCCAAGATACCTCACCCACAACCACCAGATATTTGCTTTGGTGTTGTTGTTATTTAATGTGATTGGTTATGAGAGCTAGGTGAAATAAATCAATAAAAGTACTATTACTACTTTAAAAAAAATAAAAAAAAATCTGTACACTATAAAACAGGAGGTGTCCTCCAGATTTTGATCATATCTGCACTATACATTTAAAGAGTGGGAGGGGAATGCACCCTTAACAAACTACAGCTCCAAGAATTCTTTGGGGGAAGCCGTGTCTGTTTAAAGTGGTAAAACAGTGCTTTAATTGCATAGTGCAAATGGAGCAATTGCTGGATTTCAACTCCTATCTGCCCGAACCTACATTACCAATGGGATCTGTAGTCCAACATCTGGAGGGCAACATGCTAACTAGCTCTGCTGCAGTTGCTAGCTGAGAAGGACCACTCACCACAGGAAAAGAGCAGGAAGAGAGGAGCAGGAAGAGAGGAACAGGAAAAGAGGGGCCATTGCTAAGTTGCAGAGCCCATATTTTGCATGCAGGAGGACCCAGTTTTCATCCTTGGCATCTGCCATTAAAAGAATCGTAAGAAGCCTTATGACCAGGAGAGATAAGGAACTTATTTTTTAGGAATGTAGGAAGCTGCTTCATACTGAGTCAGACATGTTGGTCCATCTAGCTCAGAATGGTTTACTATGCCTGTAGAGGAGGGCGCAGCCGTGTACACGTGCTCTGGACCTTGGAGGGCTAAGCTGGCTTGGAACGCCCCCACCAGGGACCTGCTTTCTTTGGTTTGAGTTCATAAATTTATTCTAACAAGAGTGCCACCCAGGAATCAGAGAAGCTCTGCGTGGGTCTGCGGTTTATGATGACTGGTGTAATCTCTTCAGGGTCTCAGGCAGGTGTCCCTCCCAGGCCTATCTGAGGATGCCAGAGATTGAACTTGACACCTTCTGCATGCAAAGCAGATGCTCTACCACAGAGCTTTCCTGAAGCAGCAACAGCTAGTGCTGTGGTTCCCAATGTGGGCAGTTCTTCCCCCTGGTGTGTGGTGGTGGGAATACTTAGCCGGGCACTAAGAGGCAAGGGGGTGGCAGGGGAATGTTGGGGTGGCAATTTAAGACTCCTGCTAAGTGACTTTAAATCATACCTTGGGAAACTGGTATCATTTCATCAGGTCCATACACCACAAAAAGAATTTGCTGAACCGCAGAAGTAATTAATGGGGTACCTAAGACTCTTGCAAACTGACTTTCAGACTTTGAAAAGCTGGTATCGCTAGATCAAGTTCATCACTTTTGTTAAATTAATTAAACTAAATAGTTTAAATTGGCCTTTGAATGAATTAATTGTTGCCATTTTGAATTGTATTGTGTTACTACCTTACTTAGTAGGTCATGCAAACTGCTATTCAGAATAATGTTTTCTATAGGGTAGGGGGCACTGGGAATGAGTTTAGGGAACCAAGGGGGTGGATTTATGGTGCTGGGGGCCAGAGCCTCACTGACCCCTCCTGGAGCCACCCCACAGCAGGAAACATTTGTTTCTTTTTCCTCCCTTCTTTCATAAACAAGAGAGAAGGCGTAAGTGTGGTGCCTGACGTAAGCATAATACAAGTTAAGTTGGGGGCTAAACTAAATTTGGGGGTGCTGGGCTGATCTTTGCACCCTGGTGGGGAGCAAATTTTGGCCTTGGGCGCCAGAGTACCCAAGTCTGCCACTGCAAGGGGGGGCAGGAGAAAGTTTGGGAACCACACATGCCAGGTTGTCCTCACTGGGTGGCTGATGCTGAGGCATACTGCACAACCATCCCGATTTGACCAAGACATCCTGGAATTACAGAAACCATCCCGGCTTCTGTTTGGATCCCAGAATGTCCTGTACTCTCACGCAAGTCAGCTGACTACTGTGAGAGCACAGGACAAAAAAGGCAGCCTTCCTATTTTCAAATCAGAGAGGTGAATGGGGAGCAAGGGGGCAGGGCACCTCTAAGGCTTCCAATGTGTGGTGGCGGGGAAGCTGCCGCCACACTTCTTTCCCTTTGTGAGAGAGGACTATGTCAGGTCTGGTGCTGGGAATGGCAGGCCCCATGCGACTCCAGCCACTTTCTCTGCTGCTCCTGGCTGACCTCATCGCTGCCTCTGAGCTGGAGACCAGCCAGGATCAGGAGCCGCCGCCCCTGCCTTAGCAGGAGCAGCAGGATCTGCTGCAGCCTGTGGTGCAGAGGCCAGAACTGCCCAGTGCCAAGGTGAGGGCTGAGGTGAGGGAGTAGAATACTATTAAGATGCACGTCTTTTGGTCCCAGGAGCACAGTACCACAAGACACGCATCCCAGTTTTCATCAGCAGAATGTTGGAGGGTAGGCTGATGTCTCCCATAGCCTGGTGGGTCAACAAAAGAGATTTAAAGATTTAAGGCAATTTTTTAAAAATGTACTATAAACACTGACAATTGGGAAACACCTGCCTGTGAGCGCTCCAATTGGAGAACAGCCTTTACCAAAGGTGTCATGGGCTTTGAAGACACTCGAACTCAGGACGCAAGGGAGAAACGTGCTAAGAGGAAGGCACACTTGGCAAAGCCACACCATTATAAACTCCTGCCCAGAAACCAATGCCCCCACTGTGGAAGGACATGTGGATCCAAAATTGGCCTCCACAGTCACTTACGGACTCATTGTTAAAACTGTGTTTATGGAAGACAATCTTACTCGGCTACAAATGATCACCAAAGAAGACAGGAGGTACTGGGTGGAGCAAAGATGTTCCATGCCTTACTTCCATGCCTTTTTGCTGGAGAAGCTCTGGGCCACAGCAAGTCAGCTAGGAAATAATGCCAGTGCAGGCATGGCTGCCTAAGCACCTAAATGTTAGTCTCTGCTGCTATCAGAATGCTGATGTCATGAAGAGGCAGCCTTAGAGGATCCTGTAGCCACTTCCTCTAACCACAGACTTCCTGTGTGTCCTGAGATGCCCTCCCAGGAACCATGGAAAGACACCCTAAAACTGGGTTTCCCAAACTTGGGTCTCCAGTTCTAGCTAGCAGGAGCAGTGTTCATGGATGATGGGAACTGTAGTCCAGAAACAGCTGGAGACCCAAGGGGGAAAAACCTGCCCTAAAATAATGAAGATCTAACTAATTAAAATGAAAATTGCTTTAATGACAGTTGGATAAGGTGACCCTCAACGAAATCCACATCCGTTGGAATGAGTGGAACTTCTACTGTGTTTGATGACATTCTGCATATACTCAAAGCAGCTGGCGGCTGGTGAATTGCTAATTTTAATATACAAAGTCGCTCAAGATAGCTGTGAATATTCTTTCTTTAAAAAAAATAAAAATAGTTGGATGTGGTAAAAGTCACTATTATTCTCAGCTAAATAGGAAAGATTTTTTACTTTCAAGTCTAAATATAGATTCCAGTGGAAAGCCTCATTGTAACTTGAAGAAATTTGCCAAACATTCAATATAATGTGAATAGCAAGATCTCTATCCAGGTCTGGTCTGGAAATGTGTTATATTTTAACAAGTATTTTGCAGTGGAAAAGTTCTCCAGTCACCATAGACTTTTAGTACCTTTGGAACAGATGTTTTGAAATATATAAGGAAGCAGATCACTATAAAAGGGACATCAAAAAGTTTTACCTCAAAGCTCTCCAAAGCATCCGAGAAAAGCAGGATTAAAGCACGTTATATTCCCTGCTATCTCTCCTTTCATCCGATTGCTTTCAAACCACGAGGATCCCTTTTAATTTCTCATCCCCCCAGGAATATCATGGACTTATCTGTACCCTCAAGTGACTTGTGGTCCTCATGACATTATTTTGCATAATTTGGCAGAATTACTTAGCATAATCTGACAGGGCCAAGCTAACCCAAAGATTAATTCACTGGAGAGAATTTCCAACACAGGCGTATCTTAGTTGGCGATGGCTGGGGAAACGGATGGCTGCATTTGGTGTTGTTTCCACTGTATATGGCTTATGAAGAAAGGACTTTCATTTGTGGGGCTATGAACTTTTTCTGGGCAGCCTCTCTAAACTGCAGTGGCCTTCACTGAGATCAAGGGTGGGGTACCTTTGCGGGCCCTCCAAATGTTTCTGGACTCCAACTCCCATCAGCCCCAGCCAGCATGGCCAGTGGTGAGGGATGATAATAGCTGGAAGTCCAACTGGAAACCAAGCCTTATGAGGAACAGGTGACGGAATTGTGTATGTTTAGCCTGCAAGAAGAAGGGACATTGGTGGTGCTGTGAGTTAAACCACAGAGCCTAGGACTTGCCAATCAGAAGGTCAGCGGTTCAAATCCCTGCGACGGGATGAGCTCCTGTTGCTCAGTCCCTGCTCCTGCCAACCTAGCACGTCAAAAGCATGTCAAAGTGCAAGTACATAAATACGTACCACTTTGGTGGGAAGGTAAACGGCGTTTCTGTGCACTGCTCTGGTTCGCCAAAAGTGGCTTAGTCATGCTGGCCACATGACCAGGAAACTGTACGCCGGCTCCCTTGGCCAATAAAGCGAGATGAGCACCGCAACCCCAGAGTCGTCCATGACTTGACCTAACAATCAGGGGCCCATTTACCTTTACCTAGCTGAGGTCCAGTGCCAAGGGCCTTCTGGCGGTTCCCTCATTGCGAGAAGCAAAGCTACAGGGAACCAGGCAGAGGGCCTTCTCAGTAGTGGCGCCTGCCCTGTGGAACGCCCTCCCATCTGATGTCAAAGAGATAAACAACTACCTGACATTCAGAAGACATCTTAAGGCAGCCCTGTTCAGGGAAGTTTTTAATATTAGTGTATTTTTGGTCTTTGTGGAAGCCGCCCAGAGTGGCTGGGAAAACCCAGCCAGATGGGTGGGGTACAAATAAATAATTATTATTATTATTATTATTATTATTATTATTATTATTATTATTGGAGACTGAGAGGAGATATGACAGCCATCTTCAAATATCTGAAGAGCTGCCACATAGAAGATGGAACAAGCTTGCTTTCTCCTGTTACGGAAGGCAGAATCCAAACCAATGGCTTCAAGTTACAAGAAAGGAAATTCCGACTACCATCAGGAAGAACTTTCTGACAGTGAGAGCTGTTTGACAGTGGAACGGATATCATCAGAAGGTGGTGGACACTCCTTCACTGGAGGCTTTTAAGCAGAGGTTGGGTGGCCATCTGTCATATATTAGAGTTTGGGGGTTTTTTTGCATTTTCCGCCTGGACACTGCTTCCAACTGCAGTATTCTGGAGATGTCCAGGAAATTCCGGACATATGGCAAGCCTATCATGGATGCTGTAGTTGCAACTCCTGCTCTGCAGGAGATTGGACTAGAAGACCCTCAGGTACATTCTAACTCTACAAACCTATGATTCTATGAACATCAAAGGTCCTCACCCCTAATTTAGACTCTTCCTTCTAAAATACCTTCAGATGCAACATTTTCATTTGAATAAGTACAAGCTGGCTGTGAGAATTTGTATCACATTCATATTCTTTCATTTCTTTTTTTATTAAAGGGTTTTTAAAATCTTGCAATATGAATGCAGCCAACAGCAGCTGTTTTTGCACAATTTTAATTCCCAGATGACAGATTTACTTGCAAGACGTCAGATGAACTGTTTCCCAAACTTCTGATAACTGAGACCTGTCCCCGCCCCCGCCCCCATATTAAAATTGGAGGCAAAGTTTACTCTCTTCAAAAAGGTTTACATCTGGAACATGTAAGAGTAAGAACTACTCTTCCAAAGAGGAACCCCACACCCCCAAGGGCATTGCCAAGGGGGCAGCTGCCCCCTCATCAAACAAATAAATAAAAATACTTAGCTGAACAATTGTGTCACAGGCAACTTGGTTCTGCCCCCCCCAACATAAAGCCTGTCCCCCAATAAATCCTGGCTACGCCCATGCACCTCCCTTTGTCTGTATGAATCATTTCTCTTGAGGAACCTCCTAAATGGCAAGTACAAAACAGTGATTTGCACAGAGACACAACAAGCACCCACGAGGGCAGGTCATTCTGCCATGCTCCTGCCTTGGGACTGACTGAAAGTACCCAACACATTCAGTGCAGTGGTTGGGCAGAGTGAAGGCTGATTGAAAGGAGGCAAGAGCACAAGAAGGTGAGGGGTACTTCATTGCAATGGTTCCACTCCTTAATGAGTACCAGGTTCTAGAGCAGCTGTCACCAATTTGGTACCCTCCAGATGTTCTGGACCACAACTCCCATCAGCCCCAACCAGTCACTGTAGTTCCAACAGCTTCTGGATAAACAGTGGATACATCACTACCCTCACTGTTGGAAGAGAGGCCTGGGCAAATCATGCTTTGGTAGCTTCCAGATTGGACTTCTGAATATGGTTCAGAAGCCTTATTCAGCATTGACGCAGCAGCTGTGAGAATGTGGGCCAGCTTCCCCAAGTTCCATCTTCAAGCAACCTCCATGGCTGCTTGCCAGGAAGGTTCAGAATGCTAAGACTGTTTGCATTCCATTTGGATCTATGTCAATTCTGTTTGTGTCTTAACTTATGTTACTGTTATGCTGATATGCAGTTCCCTTTCTTAAACTCTTGCTTTTTGATGGTCTGGTGACTAGACGCAAATAAAAGAATCTGCAAAACTGAAACATGCATTAGCTTCCAAGTTTGGGCCTCCTGCCTTCAGTGTTTCTAAACAGCACCTTCCCCTTTGGTTCGGAGGGTCTACCTTGTTTACCAACACTACCCAAACCAACTATAGCTTTTTACTCTAGGTTCATGGCCACAAGGCCTAAATTTGATACAACACCAGCATTTGAAGAATGAGACAGAGAACTGGAGAATAGAATCCTTCCGATCTGGATTTAATCCTCAATTATAGATTTGAGAATAAAGTGGGCAGAGCCCAGTACCCACATGGGGGTACAGATCTCCACTGCACCCCAGTCTGCACATTGATTGTATGATGAGTGGATACTAGCATAGATTAGCTGAGATAAGGCAACTGTCTGCCTCACACCCACTGGCATGTGGTCCCCAGAGGGCTGGGTTGTGTGAATGTGACCAGGGGGGTGGTGGATTATTATTATTTTATGTAGAACATTTAGAGAATTTGTATTCTGCTCTTCAGCCACAAGAGCTCCCAGTGTGGCTTACATGTAATAAAAACAAGGCACTTATTCTCCAGGGCAATTTGTTTTTATGTTTTGTATACTACTTAGAAGCCATCTGGGCATTGTTGATATATAAAGACACATATAAATACTTAATAAATAAGCTGTGAGCAGTGAACCAGCAGAGGACTAGGCAGAGGCAGTGACTATATAAACTCCTCAATCTGTTCTGAACTTTTGCTGGATTTATATCTCATTGGTGCTCCAGTTCTGACTACATCATTGATTCCGGCTCCAGCTGCTCCTGGAGAGATGCTTTTCTGTGGGTTTTGCTTCTGCTCTAGAAGCTGCTATGAAATTCCATGGACAGTGGTACAAAAATAGTTTTAAATAAAAACAAATGTGAAAATGAATGACATAGAAGCACTGTGGAGACCCTCTGTGACGGGATACATTATTTTGCCGGGGGGGGGGGGCGGCTCACTGGATCATTTTAATTTAATTAATTCCTTGTGGCACACTAGTAGTTCACTTGTGGCACCCTTGTGTGCCCTGGCAATGAAAGGGGGAGGGAAAACAACCAGAGAGAGTCTTTGTGGCCCACTGATAAAATATCCCTTGGGAAAGCCTACCTGGGCATATATGAAATGCAGGAATTCTGAACCAGAAGCATTGCTGAAAAACGAGACCCTCAGATCTTATGATTATGCCCTGAATTAGCTTGCTGACAGCACTGAGATCGAATCTCCCTTTTTTATGGAACAGTTCCCAGGCCAGACAGTTTGGAAGCTTTGGAGCCTCAAGCTTATCAAATATGTAGAAAGAACTGACACACCAAAGATCCTACTTACTAAATGGAGGGCTCTCACACAGATTAGAAAAAGGTTTTTCTCATCATCTGTTTTGAATGGTAGGAATGTAGCACTACAAAGTGCTATATTTAATTACACTCTGTGGATTGCTTCATTCCTGGAGGTGGATAATTCATACATATGGAAAGTTTTGGATGACGATTTCGCACTGAAATTGTTAAAATAACATGAGAAGCTTCATAAGTTTCTCACTGACAGACAAGACAGAAAGTCAGTTTGGGGCCGCACTCCTTTCAAGTTCTTATATGTATTTCTACACACATTGACAATTATGAATGAAGGCTCATCTACACTGCTATTTGTCCCGTGATTTCTAGGTCCAAGAGAGTTTTCGTTTGCCCTGCTGCTTTCCTCAGGAAAACCCACTGTTTACTGCTGAATCAGAACAAACATCAGTCTACAGAAATCCCGATTGATGTTTGTTCTTATTCAGCAGTAAGCAGTGGGTTTTCCCAGGGAAAACCATGCGGGGCAAAAGAAAAGCCTCTCAGACATGTGCCTAGAAATCAAGCGACAAATGGAAGTGTGGATGAGCCCTGAATCTTACATTAATGAGGACTAGATGTTCATGGCATAAAAAGCCAGTTACATTTCTGAAACAAATACAAAATGGAAATCCTCACTCTTGTCAACAGCCTCAAAACACAAGAACATTTATAAGGTGTCAAGTATTGTAGCAAAACAGTTCATTATTTATTTATACATTTTAATTACATTTATTAATTGTATAACCCACTTTTTAATTCATAAAAAGACCTACAAGGACAATTAAAGCTTAACATCCTCTTTAAAAATGAATATAATATTGAAACACTAAAACAACTGTATGATTCATAAGCAACACATTTCACATTTCATAAGCAGAATCCAAAGTTGTTGTGCCACTTTTCTTTATCAGAGTTCTTGTCTTCATTAACCAGCATCTGAACTCTTGCCATGCTTACGCAGCCACTCTTAATTTGCCAGGAAGCTGAAATCCTGCGTGAAAACTCTTGTGTGCTCTCTAAACTCATCTGTTTCAAAGTTCATCTCCTGCCTAGACCAAAGCAACATTTAGAGCATGAAAACAATTGCTAGCACCACAAAGAATCAGTGGGAAGAAGAATAACCCTAATAACAGCTGATAAGAGTGTTGTTCATGCATCAAAATTCATATATGATTTTCTTGTTGGCAAACCCCAAAAGACAGAATGTTTAAAGATACAAGTTGCCAAATGTATTTATTTAAAATGATGAACACATTTAGAAAGAATGTTAGTTCCAGAGGCAAAGCATGACAGGGTCTGCAAACTGTGATTGTTGGATTCTGAAAGCGTTCCTTTCCGTAAATTATTTTTAAAACCCCACAAAGACGAAGCTACACATTATCACATGGGTGACTAAACCCCAGTCTGGACGTGTGCCTTGGCTCCCCAAGCAATTTTTCTTACTCCCTAGAACCCCACAGATTTTAGTGGTGGCAGTGAAAACAGGGGAGGGGGGTAGAATTAAAAGAGACATGAGGGTTGAGGGGTTTAAGCTTCTTTGCCCAGCTCAGAGCCCAAATAGGGATGTAAATCCCCTCCCCCGGCCATTATTTATAAGGGAGGAAGAGCTGTTTGTCTTGTGGGTCGGGTGCAGATTTTTGCAATAGAGTGGGGCAGTCATGCCTTCTTCTGTTGTGCATGCTCAAGAGCAGATGTGAGGAACCTGTGGCCCGCCAGATGTTGCTGAAATACAACTCCCATAATCTCTGGCAATTGGCCATGTTGGCTGCAACTGATGGGAGCTGTAGTTCAGAAACATCTGGAGGAGAAGGGCAAAACTGCTGTGGCTGTGAACTCAGGCCCATAAAGTTTAGCCACTCCTGCATTATAAGGAACACAGGACTGACACTGAAATAGTACCTCTGTCTCTAGGACACACACACATATCCACATAGCCAGTGTGGTGTAGTAGTTAGCGGTGTTGCACTAAGGAGACCATGGTTCAAATCCCTGCTCAGCCATGTAGCTCACTGGGTGACCTCAGGCCAGTCACTGCCTCATAGCCTAACCTACCTCACAGGGCTGTTGTGAGGATGACATGGAGAAGGAGAATTATGTATGCCACCTCAAGCTTCTTGAAGAAAGGGTGGAACATAAATAAATAATATTATCTGCTTGACTTCATGGCATGATTTCAGCATGAATTATTTGTTTGTTTATTATTAGTACAGTATAAATAAAATTTATACACTGCTTGATTGTGAAAAACCTTGAGGTGCTTTACAAAAAGATAAAAATATCACTAAGAAAAATTAACAAAACTAATTTTAGTCTTTCAATAAGTGTTGAGCATGCTGCTTTATGGTAGTGAGACTTGGACAACCTACAACCACCAGAAGTGATGCCTCAACGCCTTACACTTGTGCTGTGTCAGGAAGATTCTTGGGCATCACATGGCAGGCAGTCTCAAACAATGATGTGCTCTCCCAAGTCCACATTCCCAGCAAGTTCACACTCCTGCCTCAGCAATGTTGCTGGCTTGGTCATGTCCGCAGAATGGAAGATGGAAGGATCCCCAAGGATGTGTTCTACAGGGAACTAACTGGCTTCAGGCACCAGGGCTATAGGCAGACCACAAAGATGTCTGCAAATGTGACATGAAGGATGGCAACATTAACCCTGCCGTGTGGGAATTCCTTGCAGATGACCACAGTGCCTGGAGACAGTCAAGTTGTGCATCCATAGCAGTGACCATCAGAGAAGAAATGATCCCTGGGAGGAGGGCAGAGAGAAGAAATGCCATAGTATACTCGCATCAGCACAACCAGATGCCTTCATCTGCCCCAGCTGGTCTCTACAGCCACAGCAAGCAGTGTAACTCTCAAATAGTTTAACTTCACCCCCGAAGGCACACTCTTCTATTGTCTCCCAGAACAGATGGTTGCCAACCACTGTAACTCTATCGTTTTTTAAGTATTCACAGACTGACTGTTTAATTATCTGTTCTAGGACCTTCCCAAGTATTGAAGTCAGCCTGACCAGTCGGTAGCTATCTGGGTCTTCTCTTCCTTCCTTTTTGAAGATGGGAATGACATTAGCCCTTCTCTAGTCTGCACAGATCTCACCTCTTCTCCAACATTCTCAAATATTATAGACAGGGGTTCTGATATTACAACTGCAAGCTCCTTTATGGATGCAGCTCATTAGTTTTGAATTCATTTAAAGCAGCTAGATGTTCCCTTACCACCTCTTTTCCTATCTTGGGCTGCTGTATCAATTATTCTATTATCACTAGGTTGGGCACTGCCTTCGTTTTGGGTGGAGACAGAGGTAAAGTAGGTTCCGCCTTCTCTCTGTCACCCAATGACCATGCATGATGAGCACTCCTCCCCATTTATCTTCTGACCAACATTACTGTTGCAGCAACTATTGTGGCAAAAGAGAGAGAAAGACTTATGCCAAAAAGACAATGAAGTTCAGCAGCTATCAAAGGGGAAAAACACAGGGGAACAGACCCGTTCATATCTGTGTCCAAAATTTTGTTCTCTTTTTTTCCCCTTTTCATTTTTTTAAACTCATAATAATGATTAATATTATGGCAACACCCTGCATTGAGGGTAAAAAAACACACCCCATAATCCTTTCCCAAAAACATGACTCAGCCTCTTCACTCCCAACTATCTGTGAGATTCCTTGGAAAGAATTTTAGGTCCTTTATGCACAGTAACACATCTTTCCAAAAAACTGTCAAATCTTTCAGTGCTTGATGGGTGGAAGCGATCCAACACAATCCCACACCTGTCGTTGTGTGTCATCAGAGTAACATGCCACAGTTCTGTTCCTTGTAGTTTCCAACGGGGCTTCCAATATTCCCAATCATCGTTACCAAGAATGTGATAGAGCAGTGTCTGGAGCAAATAAATAAATAAACAAAGCAAGTAGATTTCATCCAAAAGCCTGCTGAAATCAAACAAAAGAGGCCAGAATTCCTGGAGCCAAAACAGGGGAAAGGGCCACCATGGGAATCATGGGTGGGAGGGAGAACCTCCCTAAACAGCAAATTATTTTTTAACACCATCATCATCATCGTGATTTATATCCCACTCTTCTACTAAAGTGGGGAAAGAATTGTAAATAAAACTGCTGATATCAAAATGTGAATCTATGGTGCGACCACATTTGGAATTCTGTGCACAGTTCTAATTGCCTCATCTCAAAAAGGCTTTGTAGAGCTGGAAAAGGCTCAGAAAAGAGCCACCAAAATAATCAAACAGATAGAGCAACTGCCTTATGAGAACAAGTAAAAGGAGACATGATCGATTTATATAATATTATGCATGGCATGGAGAAAGCGGATAGAAAAAGATTTTCCTCCCTCTCTCATGACCACTAGAGTCTATGGACATCTAAACATTGGAAGATTCAGGACATATAAAAGAAAGGACTTCTTCACACAGCATATAGTTAAACTGTGGGATAATGAGTCTCATATAGCCATATGCTTAAATATAATTAATGCATGAAGGGGTTAAGACCATTGAGTAAGCTGTCCTGCCAGGCTTAGCTCACCTTGGGAGGGACTAGGTAACCAAGCCTTTGTTCTTCATTCTACTGAAAAGCTCAGGACCTGAGGAGGTCTGGGCTTGTTGTTCCAAGCTCAGACCTCATGTTTCTCACAAGCCACTTGTGGGTTCCTATAGCAATAATTTAGGAATTTTCACCACTGTAAGTCAAGTTTTACTGCTTCTGCAACCTTTCTGAGTGATGCATGGAAAAGCACATGAACATGGCCTTTGGAGGGTTGGTAAATAAACCATTTTTTAGCTTACCAAAATGTGGAAGTTTTGGAACACACAAGGGCATATTTTAAAAGTCTAACAGCCTATATTGCCATGCTTTACTTTGCTGCATATTTTGTGTTTTTAAATCTCTACTGGGGTTCTCTAACCAAAGAGCACTTGCCCCAAACCTGAATCCTAGCATCCAATAAATTATCCATTTTTTTCTTTTCCTACAGCATAAACTACAGAACTCCCATAGGTGGTGGAAGAGAAAGCTATCAATAGCTACCAGTCAGCATAGCTATGTTTTGCCTCCAAGGTCAGAGGAAGTATGCCAGAATTGCACTGGTGGAGGAAAGGGGGGCGGGAGGAGCAGTCCGCCCCGGGTGCCATGGGGCTGTACAGTGAAAGCGGAGCTGTCGTGCTGCACTGCTCTTCCTTTTCCTGCTCTCTCGCCCTCCCTCTCCATCGGTGGGAGTGCCTGTGGCTGTGCCGCCGCCCCCTGAACCCGCTCAGGCATTGTCCTTAAAGGCGAGAGGGAAAAGCCAGCCATCCCACCAGGGCTAGGGAGCTGCAGGGAGCCGCTTCTCTCTTGGCTGCCACACACACTGTATCTCATGGGTTTCTTTTCCTGAGTAATGGACTGTGTTTTTGAAGTTGCAAACAAATTAACAGAACGACTCTTTCCCCCCCCCTCTCTCTCTCTCTCTCTCTGTGTGTGTGTGTGTGTGTGTGTGCCCCCTCCCACCTTTCCACATCTCCGCCCTTAATTCTTTCCTGCCTCGCTTTAAATCCTTTCTCACATGGAAAGACACCTTTGGGAAGCGATTTTCCCCTTTTGACTCCTTTCTCTTATAATTTTAGTATTGTAGAGTTGGAAGGTACCCTGTTGAGGATCATCTAGTCCAGGGATGTCCAGCTTCCAAGAGACTGCAATCTACTCCCACTAAAAAAGGGGGGGCAGTTTTGGGGAAGGAAGACCCAAAGTTGTTGACCAGTGACATCCCACGATTGACGGATAGATCTGTTGCACATCCCTGATCTAGTCCAACCCCCTGCAATGCGGCTTTTTACATTTCCTCTCAGCCCTCGTTTGCCCCCTTCCTACTTTGTAAATTTACATCTCTCTCTCTCTCTCTCTCACACACACACACACACACACGAACGAACGTCTCGTATGCTAATCCTACTCAGAGTAGATTCAAATGAATTAAAAATCCAAGCATTAATTTCAAAGGGTCTGCACTAAGTAGGATTAAGTTGGATGTAGCCTGTTATTATAAGCGAAGTATCTTACCCAAAAACTTCTGCACAAACCTGTTTATCTGAGTGCATTATTCTGGGGGGGGGGACTCATTTATTTATAATTGCTTAACCATATGGGACTAAATTGCATTATGCTGTAAGGACCGTTCATAAAAGCTTAGAATTGTAAAGTTGGAAGGGACCCCAAGCGTCATCTAGTCCAACCCCTTGCAATCTCAACTAAAGCACCCCGACTGATGGCCATCCAATCTCTGCTTAAAAACCTCCAAGGAAGGAGAGTTCCTCGCAAAGGAGTCTGTTCCACTGTTGAAGGGCTCTTACTGTCAGAAAATTTTTCCTGATGTTTAGTCAGAATCTCCTTTAATATAACTTGAAGCCATTGGTTTGTGTCTTCTACCCTCCAGAGCAGAAGGAAACAAGTTTGTTCCATCTTCCATGTGACAGCTCTTCACATATTTGAAGATGGCTACCATATCTCCTCTCCATCTTCTCTTTCCAGGTTAAACATACTCAGGTTCCTCAACCGCTCCTCATAAGGCTTGCTTTCCAGGCCCTTGATCATCTTGGTTGCCCTCCTCTGTACACGTTCTGGCTTGTCAACATCCTTCTTAAATTTTGCTGCCCAGAACTACACACAGTATTCCAGTGTTGTCTGACCAAGGCAGAATAGAGTGATACTTGATCTAGAGATTAGACTTCTGTTGATGCAGCCTAGAATAGCATTCCTAAGACACCTAGGTCCTTTTAACATATACTACTGGTAAGCCAACTGTCCCCCATCTTATATTGGTGCAGCTGGTTATTCCTGCCTAAACTCAAAACCATTCAGGCTGAAAGGGACAAGTGGGATTTAGAAGAACGGAAAGAAAAATCCCTTCTGATGGGCTCCAGCGTCACTTGCTGCAATTTGGGGATTTCTTAAAACATGGAGTTTTGTAAAGCACTTACCTAGATTCGGGAAGGTTTAAGATGCCAGCCCTCATCTGACCACACTACTCATAGGCGCCAACTGCCGCATAATAATCGCCAGGACTTCTACAAGCCTCATTGGGCTTTCCCAACAACGGGGCTTGTTGCAGGCACAAGGGGGGGGCACTGGCAGAGGAAGGCAGGTGCGGGGGTGCGGTGCACACCAGGTGTCAGCTGTGAGGGCGGGTGACATCACCACGCCACCACCACCACCCCCCGCTCACTGCACGGACGGTGCCCCCAGACGCTCACTGCATGGGCAGCAGGCCACTACGGACGATGCTGCCGTAGCCGGCTAGCCGCTCGCCATGCAGGTGACAGGCAGCTAGGAATGCTTCCCGCGTGGACAGCTAGCCCCTCCCCCATGGGCTGGCTAGCCTTGCCCCCACCCCACTCCAGGTGCCAGGGCAGGTAGCTCCGCCCATGTGGGGGCACCTATGACACCACCTAAATCCCCTGCACTTGAGCAGTTTTATGGCTGTCCACAGAAGCAGCATGAGGGCAGTGGTGTAGCGTGGGTTGCCAGCACCCGGGGCAAGGCAAGTAATTTGCACCCCCTAACCTGTGGATTTGCGCCCCCTAACCTGTGGATTTGCGCCCCCTAACCTGTGGATTTGCGCCCCCTAACCCTAACCCCAGATGTTGCGCCCGGTGCAGCCGGGCCCCCCTGCACCCCCCACGCTACGCCACTGCATGGAGGTATGAGAGATTACATCATCCCTAGTTGCTCCTGCTTTGCACTATTTTTGGGTGCTTTTGCCAGGCAGGAATAGGTGCTTGAGCTCTGTCTGTGGCTGAAGCAAGAGAAACAAAGAACATGATGAGGCATTAAGTAAAGCAAAGAAGAGGTGGAGTCTGAGGTGAGAGGAACTGAGTTCCTTCCCACCCTGTGGGAAGCGGCAGGGGCGGGCGGGGGAGAAGGGAAGGATAGTCAGAGGAGAGGGGAAGACTGTGGCAAATTGGCGGGAATCACACATGAGGAACAGCAAACTCAGTGACTGCCCTGGGCAGCAAAAGCCACTGCAGCTACACGCCACTGCAGAATTGGACCATGGGGAAATGAATCTGGCAATGCACATCAGGCCAACTCATCTCTGCTCCCACCCCCATCTGTACAGCAACATAAGAAAGTGATTGAAACACTGATTTGTGTCACTAATGTGTGCATCGCATCAGATGAGTTCAAACTCTTGTCTTATTATGAGGGGAAACAAAACTCAAATCCACTTCTCCTCTTGACTTAGAACAGTTTTAGTCTTGTCAAGCAAATCTGTGGGTGAATGGGTGAGAGAGAGACCGCTTGGATTTTTTACCTCAGGTACCACAGGGTCTTTTGGCTGGACCAGCTTTCCTTTTAATTTTGTGTGCTTCAAAGAGAAAAGTTCAGGGAAAGCTCCACCTTTTTATCCACCCCTGTATTTTTGTAGACAGGCAGAAAGGCCTCACTTTTCCAAACAACTTTATGGCAATCTCTTCAAATTACCGAGCCCCATGTAAACTGTGAGATTTCAAAATAGAATTCAGAAAGAAATTGTTTTAAGGCCAGCCAAGTCGTGATACTGTATTTAATCTTTCCCAGTGGTGAGGTCATCTCCCATTACCAAACAAATACTCTAATCAAGAAAAGTCATTCTCCTAGGGAGGTCGCGACTGATGTGCGTTCTTCCTCCCACCCCACCCCCACCCCCACCCTTCAAGGCCCTCTCCTGCATATAATAAAAGCAATGAAGAAATCACATTAACCTCTATGATACAGAATCTGGCCCCACATTATCACAGGCAAAAAGAATGGGGCGAATGAAGGGCCAGACTTTTATTGCTCTGCCTGTGTGGATAAAAGAGAACCATGACAGCCTCACCCAGTAAACAATTCCATAGTACTTCTTCTCTTGATAACCACATCAACAACGAATCTAATTAATTCTGGCAACATTACATAGGAAAACAACTCCAATAAACAATTTGACAGAACTGTGCACATATCTTAATTAGCATTATCTTAATTATTATAATTATTATTATTATTATCACCTCTGGCCCAGAGGTTCCACAAAATTGCAATTTGCTATATGCTAACACCAAAGTGTCATTAATATTCTTATGAGTTGGGTCAAGATCAGTCTGGATGGTGATCTGAGTCCCTTCCAGTTCTTGGGATCCTGTAACTGTAGGGGTAGAATGTATAAGAGTGAGCTTGCCAAACCCATCCTTTGTCTAGGAAATGTTTTTGGCTGAGCACCACAGTTAGCATAACCAAGCATAGAGCAAGTAGGTGTGCCTCCTCCCTCCCCAGAACCGCACCTAGCTGCCAAGTAGGAGAACAATAGCCAAATTAGTGTGGGTGGGCTGAGCTGGAAGCAGGCTCGAAGCTGGAGACACGGATACCTGCTTGCTCTGTGCTGGATCCAAAGCTGTGGCTAATGAAGAAGCCAGATCCTTTGGCATGTGAGCCCCTCCACCCTATGCTCAGGTTGTATATATGTGTCAATATAACCATATATCCTAAAGACACAGTTTCTGCTGACCTTCATTCCAAGGAAACTGAACTCTGGGCAAGCATGGGGTTCCCTGGAATCTCTTACTTCTCACAGATTAGGGTGGCTTGTGACAATATGCCTATTTAAATCACACCCTGGAGAGCTTCACACAAAAAACCCCGAAATCTTGGCAACCAAACAAAAATCATCATCATTTATTTATATGCTGCCTTTCCTTAGTAAACCATTTCAAGGCAACTCAAAACATGAAAAAATGCATAATTCACTAAGTTAAAAATGCTCACTCTGGCTTTAGTTTATTGATATCAGCTGCTTTGAGTAAGCATGCCCACTTAAAGCAAAGCTCTAGAGGGGTAAAGGGAGGGACCTATTCAGCCTAAGGTCTGCATTCCCTCATGGGGAGCCTTTTCAGGGGGCGGGCAGGTACAAAACATGGACAGTACAGTGGATGTGACTCTTACCTTTGTACACTCCAGCCAGGCAAAAGTCAGGGGCTTCTGCAAACACCTCAAGCACACCCTACACAGATAACCTCTCCGTTCACCATCCAGGTGAGCAGAAAGTACTCTCACAGCTCAAGGACACATTCTAGCTTGGAAAAACAAAGAGCAGGGCCAATGAAGGGTGTGTGGCCTAAGGAGGGTCCCAAGGGCTAAGCAGAGAGGGCTGAGAGAGCACAGTTGGACCCCAGGCCTGTAGTTTAACATCAATACAACAAAGCCTGTTGTCTTTGTCCATGGAGTTTTCTTGGCAGGGATACTGGAGTGGCTTGCCGGTTCCTGCTCCAGGTAGATCACATTTGGTCAAAACTCTCCACTATGACCGGTCCATCTTGGGTGGCCCTGCATGGCATAGCTCATAGCTTCTCTGAGTTATTCAAGCCCCTTCGCCACAGCAAGACAGTGATCCATGAAGGAGAAGGGGAAGGGGAATAGATGGAGACAGTGAGAGATTTTACTTTCTTGGGCTCCATGATCACTGCAGAAGGTGACAGTAGCCACGAAATTAAAAGATGCCTGCTTCTTGGGAGAAAAGCAATGACAAACCTAGACAGCATCTTAAAAAGCAGAGACATCACCTTGCCAACAAAGGTCCATATAGTTAAAGCTATGGTTTTCCCAATAGTGATGTATGAAAGTGAGAGCTGGACCATAAAGAAGGCTGATCGCCGAAGAATTGATGCTTTTGAATTATGGTGCTGGAGAAGACTCTTGAGAGTCCCATGGACTGCAAGAAGATCAAACCTATCCATTCTGAAGGAAATCAGCCCTGAGTGCTCACTGGAAGGACAGATCCTGAAGCTGAGGCTCCAATACTTTGGTCACCTCATGAGAAGAGAAGACTCCCTGGAAAAGACCCTGATGTTGGGAAAGATGGAGGGCACAAGGAGAAGGGGACGACAGAGGATGCGATGGTTGGACAGTGTCCTCGAAGCTACCAGCATGAGTTTGACCAAACTGCAGGAGGCAGTGGAAGACAGGAGTGCCTGGTGTGCTCCGGTCCATGGGGTCATGAAGAGTCAGACACGACTAAAAGACTAAACAACAACAACAACACAACAAAGCCAGAATGTGGGGGCATAACTGACATGGATGGGTTGGGAAGGGCCCTTAGTTTTGGGCAGGAAGAAGAAGAGCCTGAATCTGGTTTCCAGGTGATGACAAAAGAATGCATCAAACTGGCCATTATGTATAAATTGTCAGATTTAGTAAGAAGAAGGAAAGGAAGAAATAGCAAACCGGCACTAACAGAAAGAGAATTATTTGATCACTTACTGGAATGCGTGTAATGAGGATGTGCAATTCCACAGGGATTCCATGAATTTGAAGGGATTCCATAAATTTGAATATCTTTTTGTTATGGGATGGGCTTTTGATTACACATTTTAATACATGTAGCAGTACTGATATGAATGCATCTCTATTATACTTTACCAAATTATGTTTCTGTTTCAGAAATATCTCCAGCCTGTGTCCTTTTCTATTGGTCCTTTCTCTTTAATTCATCTGTTTTATAGTAATGCTCTCTATTCTCTTGATGTATGTGCACCATGCTATTTTTGAATTGTTGCCTACATCTCCTCTGTTTATATGCTAAGGATAAAACATTGTTTTAAAAAATCCCTAAGTTAAGCCATTTTGTTGGAGTGGAGAAAACCCCAAAGGAAGTATTGTGACAGAGAAAGTAACCTACACAATCTTTTCCCAAGTGTCTTGCATCACAGCTGGCAATGGGGAAGAGTGGGTGGATGCATCAGAGTCTGATAGCGCTGGCAAGGAGTAGCAAGAGTGCTTTAGCTGCTGAAAGTCTGGCTGGAGTGAGGAGCACTTCATGCCTCAACACTTTCCAAAGGGGATGAGGAATCCCACCCTTCAGCTGATATATGGGACCACCTGCATGCTTAGCCGTTTTACACAGGGCTGTGAAAGAGGAAGCTTTGCAATGACAGCCCAGCAGTATATTTACCAGGAATTCCTACGATAGTCTCTTGACCCCCGCCCCCAAACACACACACACACAATTTGCAAAGTTTGAGGCTTTGGCAACTTGGACAAGAGGTCATAGCACTCAGGAAGCATAAGAACGTAAGAAGAGCCTGTTGAATCAGGCCAATATCCCACCTAGTCCAGCATCCTGATTTCACAGTGGTTAGCCAGAGGCCTGTGGCAAACCAGCAAGCAGGACTTGAGCACAAGTGCACTTTCCCTTCAGTTTCCAGCAACTCATATTTGCTGCCTCTAATTGTGGAAGCAGAGCGTAGCCACTGTGGCTTGCAGCCATTGACAGCCTTCATAAAAAATTTCCCTTCTATTCACCCCTCCAAATGTGTGTATGAATATACATGTACACACACAAATACACACACACACACACACTTGTTTTTTGTTTGAATTTTCACCCTAGGTTGCAACTTGTTTTCTCTTTTCAGAAGACAAAAGTCAGAAAAGCATCCCATTAGAAATTGCCTTTCCTTCATCCTGTAAAAGAAGTCACATTTGTTGATTTCCCCACCTTTGTCAGCTAATCTTTGGACAGGCAAACATAATGGCAATTAACTGGGCTATCATTGTGCTGCTAAAGGAATTACCTGGTTCACAATTAGGCACCCCAAAAGTAAACCTCCTCCACACCGAGGCCTCTGATAATTCCTAGCGGTCACTGTTGTTGCTTCTGCTGTAATTTATGGGAGTCTTTCATTAGAGTCAAGCTTAGCGCAAGGGCTAATTTACAGCCCACTTCGCTACTCCATAGATTCCTTTCAACTGAAGCGCTGTTAAGGCTAAGCCATTCCTCTCCTCCAACATGTGTTTTTGTTAAACATCTGTATTGCATCATTCACCTGGGGACACACAGACTGGCACGATGTATATAGCCTACAGTAAATTTTATGTCCCAAAAAATGCTTAAATTTAAATAACAAAGAAAATAAATAGAGCAGTCAACCTGAACACTGTTGTTGTTGTTTGAAAATTGGAGCATTAAGTAGGTGTATTCAGCTTCATAATCAATGCAGTCCAACTTTTTAATGATACTTTACAGCACATCATGTGGCCCTTCAGATTCTATTGGGTCTCCAACTCCCAGCAGCCAGAATGATCAGTGGTCACGCTGGAATCCATGACCAGTGGGGCCTGGAATCCAACAACATGTTGAGGGCTCTAGATTCCCACCCCAACATTATCTCACTTAATTCTCACTTAAATTTCTACCCTTCAACCAAGGCCCTCTCTTTGTGTTTGATCTGATTCTTCCAAGGTGTTCAGGGCAGTATATATGTGTCCTCCCTCCCTACTCACCCTTAGCTGCCATTTTATTTTCATGGCAACTAAACAATGGAGGCGACGCTGGGAGATGGTGACCGTCCCAACATCTCCTAGTGAGTGTGGGTGACTGAGCAGAGATTAAGTCTCTGAGCAGAGACTGAGTCTCCTTAGTCTAGCCTACAACAATCACAGTTAATTAAGTAGCAGGAAACTGGCAAGAAATATTAATAACATCAAAAGTTCTATGGGATAAACCGATGCTTTCCCCCAAATAAATAAATAAATAAATAAGTGCCAGTACTCACCATGAAGTTACTGCAGTAAGTGCCACACTTTTTAACAAAACAAAAAAAGAGGTACCAGTACTGCATACCCTTGAGTATTCCCAGTACTTACTGGGATAAATGCTTGCCTAGCTCTAAAATTGTCCAGTAGCACTTTATATATAGACCAGCTAAGTTTGCTCTGGTATATGCTTTCATGTGCATGCACACTTCTTCAGATACATGTTATATCTGAAGAAGGGTGCAGGTGCACAAAAGCTTATACCAGAACAAACTTAACTGGTCTATAAGGTGCTACTGGACATTTTTTAATTTAATTTTATTTTTATTTTGACTGCGTCAGACCAACACAGCTACCTACCTGAATCAAAGATCTGTCAGTTAGTAACCTAAGGGGTAATTAATTCTGTTGACAGTGGGTCAACCAGGTGGTGTTGCCTAGCATCCAGTCTGATTGGTGCGATCCTTGCTGAGACACAGTAGTGCAAGTTCTGATTGCCTGTTTAGTTCTGAGGCAGTTTGCTCTTGTATGTTAGTTGTAGGTCCCTCTGCTGTGGACCAAGCCTGAAGTACTAAGACAAAACCTTTCCATTTACTTCAAGATATACACTGTGTTTTTGTCCTGTTTCCCTCAGTGTTAAGAGGATTTCTTGTTTCTCTGGACTCTGGTCTGCATTATTTAAGTGTCTTTGCTAACTTTCTGCGCATTATCCAGAGTTGACTTTTGCCTATATATCACAGGAGGCAGTGATGACCACCAACTTGGATGGCTTTAAAGGAGGATTAGACAAATACATGGAGGAGGAGAGGGGTATCAGTGGCTACTAGTCTTGATGGCTATGTTCTGCTTCCATTGTCAGAGGCAGTAATGCTTCTGAGTACCAGTGGCTGGAAACCACATTAGAGGAAAGGGTTCTTGTTCTCTAATCCTGCTTACATGTTTCCCACAGGTATCTAATGGGCTGCTATGAAAACAGGACTAGATGGGCCATTGGCTTGATCCAGCGGGCTCTTCTTATGTTCTTATCTAGCATATATATGATACTAAGGGGGTGATATTTTGTGGTTTCTTTCCGGGGGCGGGGGGAGAAAACCCTAGTGAGGAAAACATTTTTTAATGTGAATTTTTGTTTAAATATAACACCCAGAAAATGTCTCTTAAGGGCAACAGCCACGATGGAGTACATGCCTATAGGAGTGTTAAACTTTGCTACCGTAGTAAAACTGTCAGCCCTGATTATTTAGAAGGTGGCTGCCTTGCAGTCTTGCCTTTCATTCCCTCGTGCAATTAGTGTTCCACGGCATTCTATGTGTATTGCACTTGGCTCCTGCTCACAATCTATCAGCCACGCAGAGACAAACGTTTGGCTTTCCCCTTTCTGGACAACAGTGATTTACTGCGCAGAGGCCTCCCACTGCGGTCAAATAAAATAGATGGAGACATTCTGCATCAAAGCGGTGATAACTCTGTAAGCATCAGTCAGAGACACTTTCAATCCAAAGGAGTTTCTGCCGCAATAAAAGATGCGTGTCCTATAAATCCTACTCAGCTGGGCCGGCCATGTCGTATGGGCTTCACATCATATCCAAGCCCTCTGCATCTCCACTTTCTACTCCCTTCAGTTGTTCCCATATTATGTCACAGTGAGAACAGCCACAGTGAGCTAGTTTTGTGCCAAAAACTTCTCCTGCATTTTTTCCGACCATCCTCCATCGAGGAATGGAGTTTAATAAATTTAAATGGCCAAAGGCCACAACAATTACTGTATATTGCAGCAGAATAAGAACATATGAAGAGCCTGCTGTATCAGACCACTGACCAATCTAATCCAGTATCCTGTTCTCACAGTGGCCAGTCAGAGGACCTCCATGTCCTTTCCTCCATGAATTAGTCTAATCATGGGTCAGCAAACTTTTTCAGCAGGGGGCCGGTCCACTGTCCCTCAGACCACGTGGTGGACTGGACTATATTTTGGAAAGAAAAAAAAATACAAACGAATTCCTATGCCCCACAAAAACCCAGAGATGCATTTTAAATAAAAGCACACATTCTATTAATATAAAAACACGCTGATTCCTGGACCATCCGCAGTCCAGATTTAGAAGGCGATTGGGCTGGATCCGGCCCCCGGGCCTTAGTTTGCCTACCCCTGGTCTAATCCTCTTTTAAAGCCATCCAAATTTGTGGCCATCACTGCTTTCTGTGACAACAAGCTCTATAATTTAACCATGTGCTGCATGAAGAAGAAATCCTTTCTTTTATCTGTCCTGAATCTCTGAACATTCAGCTTCATTGGATGTCCATGATTTCTGGTAGAATCATAATATAACAAACACCAATCATATAAAAGAAATAAAAATCAGATAGCTCAACCTCAGATTAAAGCTCTGAGTCTCCAAAACTATTGAAAGCAATATTATATAACTGTCTCTTTCTATGCTTTCTTCCAGCTGATGCAAAAACATCATCCTTTATGTGTCACAAGTATCAAACAAGGATATTCTGTCTAAAGAACTGTTAACATTTCTACTAATTCGCAGCTAGATAGGCAATGGTGGAAGGAATTAGACAATCTATCTATACAATCTTGGCATAAAAACATTTGGTTTAATGCAATCTCAGAAAAGATAACAAGTTAAGACCGGTGCATGGTAAAGCAAAACCGCAAGATTTCAGTGCAGTGTGGTAGGGCTTTGTGCAATTTACCATGGATCAAAAGAGGTACATCTCTTTGCCAGAAAAGGCCAGATCTATACGGACATCATAGATCACACACCAAGATTTTGGTGATTGTTCTACTTCCTGCTTAATATTTATATGTCACAGAGGGGGGCACACTTATAATATATAACAATATTGTATTTTCTTTTCTTTATATTTGCATTCTTATCTTGAATATCTATATCTATGTCTATATCTATTTTTTTTTTATGAAATATAAGTATTTCTTTTCCTAACAATATTATCCACATGACCAGCACCACAGGTTGGCATTGCTGGACAACTCCCAAGGCCTGCACCCATTCCCTGGAGTCTCCTTCCTGCTGCTGTTGTCTGGTCATTAAAAGGTAAAGGTAAAGGGACCCCTGACCATTAGGTCCAACTCTGGGGTTGCAGCGCTCATCTCACTTAACTGGCCAAGGGAGTCGGCGTACAGCTTCCGGGTCATGTGGCCAGCATGAATAAGCCGTTTCCGGCGAACCAGAGCAGTGCACGGAAACAACATTTACCTTCCCGCCAGAGCAGTACCTATTTATCTACTTGCACTTTGACATGCTTTTGAACTGCTAGGTTGGCAGGTGCTGGGACCAAGCAATGGGAGCTCACCCCGTCGTGGGGATTCGAACCGCTGACCTTCTGATCGGCAAGTCCTAGGCTCTGTGGTTTAACCCACAGCGCCACCCACACCCCATTAGGTCATTAGGCTGGAACAAAGAGAGGTAGCCATGTTCTCTGCTTTTTTGCCCTCTCCCTCTTAATGGATGGCAGAAGAGGGCAAGTGAAGAGGCAGTGGTGAGAGTGCTTAGGAGGAGGCAGACCCACTCAAGGTATCTTTCTTGCCCATAAAGCCTGGAGCCAGTGCTCATGATCAGCCCTTTAATCCCCCTCAGCAAATGAACTGCAATGGTGTATCCATGACCAGGCAGGTTTGCTGGTTTACTCTACTGATCCTTTTCAGTCTTGCTTTTTGCCAGGGGTGCTTCCAGGCGGGTGTTTACAGGAGGATTGATGTGCACACCACTTGATTAAAAAAGAAAACCTTCAAGGCAATTTCCAAAAAAATAAAAACTAATAATTAAAACAATAAAATCATAAATTCATAAAATCATAAATTGGAAAAAATACCAACAACAATTTAAGTCTTTTGAGAAGTTGAAATAACAATAGAATAAAGGCAGATTGAAACTCACATCTTCTTTCTAAACACCTGGATAGGCTTTTCGGAGCGGGGGATGTTTTTAGCAGACACTGAAAAGAACACAGTGAAGCAGCCTGCCTCATATCATTCATGCACACTATTTGCAGTCTCCATGCAGCGTCATTGTTATCAGAATGCCAGCCCATTTCCCCCCAATTTGATCCAGAAACTCCCTTTCCAAGGAAAATCTGGGAAGTTTTTTTTTTGGGGGGGGTTAAAAAAGCTGTTGTTAATGACCCCTCTGTGATATCTCAAAATGCTATCTTAGTCTCCTTGCAACAACCTTATTTGGAAGGGAGAGACAAACCTTGGCAGTGCTCACACACTCAAAGACCATAGTGTAACCATGCAATTATGGACCTGTTTTGAGGTGAGATTCAGCCACATACCAGCAAATTCAGGCCACACAATTACAGTCAGTTAGGAGGTCTTGCACAACAAATCTGCTTCCCCAACAGATCAGATTTTTTTTCAATAAGAAATGTGATGGGAAAAGCACTTGAAAGTGTGAGCTAGTGTGTTGCTTTGATGCAACATTGAACTTGTCCATATTGGAGTTTACTGTGCATGTACAGAAGCTTGTGTTCCCATTTAATTTGTAAAGTGATAGAACTGTAGAGTTGGAAGGGACCCTGAGGATCATTTAGTCCAACCCCCTGCAATGCAGGAATATGCAGCTGTCCCACACAGGGATCAAACCTGTAACCTTGGCATTACCAGCACCATAATGTAACTAAGCTACATCATGCTACCCTCAAACAATGCTAGTCTAAATGCTTTTCTCTTTTTAATTTGGGTTTACCCATATGGGTATAATCCTGTAAATTGGAGAGCTAAGGCTCAAAAGTGCTCCACTCAGGATCATGAATTATTTGTTTCAGTGTTTTGGTACGAGTGGAACAGTTGTCACTGTCTGCTACTCCCCTTTCCAGGACCAGTGCAAGACATTTTGCTGCCTAAGGCAAAGGACAAGAGGGGGTGTTGGGTACATGCGTGCGTGCATGCATGCGCACACCCACCCACTCCCCTGTTCCATGTACAGAAACTAAGTGGACTGGTAGCTGAATAATGCTTCAGCTCTGGCCATGGGATAGTTGCCCCTGATGGCAACATGTAAGTTTAAGGGGGCAAGTGGCAGACCTGTGGTACACATAGCTTTGATCTCCAACAGAAAGGAATGGCCAAGGGCTTAGGAGGAATGGCTGGGGAGAAGTGGGGAAGCTGCCACAGATGCTTCCCAAAAGCTGCCACCTGAGGCAATTGTCTTACTCTGCTTAATGGTAGGGCCTGTCCTGCACGACTGCTCCCTCAATGCTTTCATCTCTTTCTGGCTGCACTCGAAACTATTTCTGTTGTGCTCCTAAACAGAACAGTATTTTTTTCCCTTTTTGATCCCTCAGATTTGCACAAAACCAGAAAAATGCACAAACCAATTTACAATTGTCTAGCTCTGTACTTTTGCACACTTATTGGGTGTTGTTGTTTTTTTTAAAGGCACAGGTGCAGCTACACAAAAGCCCTGTTAGTACTTAAGTGGCATAATAGAATCATGTGTTGGTGTTGACTACCCCAGTCTAATTTGAAGTGGGGAGTGGATTAAGCAGCTAAGTAATGTTCAAATGCAGGCGATCCCATTGCCTAGTCTCCGTGCAAACAAATCAGAATAAATGCAAATCAGAGAGTCATTGTTGTCTAATCTCCTTTCAGACAAATCAGGACGAGTACTCCATAAATAGATTGTCTGGAAGCGCCTAAAGACTAAGGGTTGCATTTAGGCTCAGTTGGTTGAACAGTTAGTTAAACACCCTGGATCCAGCACTGCCATTTCTGTTATGGCACAAACCTCCATGGACTAGTTTCCCCAGATGCTTCAGGGGATTGCAGTCCGCAAAAGCTGATGCCACAATAAGGCTGCAAGCTCAGCCCCACTTACCTGGGAGTAAGCACCGCTGAATTCAACAGGGCTTACTTCTGCGTAGAAAATGGATGGGGGTGCATTGTAAGGTGGGTTGGGTAATGTGTGGCCCTTCAGATGCTCTTGGACATCATCTCTCACATCATCTCTCACTGTGGATCATAGAATCCTAGAACAGTAGAGTTGGAAGGGATTCCAAATATCATCTAAGTCCAACCCTTTGCAATGCAGGAATCATAGCTGAAGAATTCCTGGCAGATGGCCATCCAACTTCTGTTTAAAAACCTCCAATGAATGTTGAAGACTCACCAAGAGACAGACCCAAGCTTCCCATTTCAGGCAGTTACTGTATTTGTATTCCTCTTTTTTTCTCTTCCATCATGAATAGATTGGTGTATTCTGGGAAACGTTTTTTTGGTCAGTACCACCCCCCACCCCAAACATGTAAAGTGATCAAGAGAAAGGGAGGAACTGCAGATATGGCTAGTGGTGGCAGTCTGATTATTATCTTGGTTTAGTAAGTGTGATTCCCAGGTTTAATTATCTATAAAACTGTGGTAGAAAGAAAGAAAGAAAGAAAGAAAGAAAGAAAGAAAGAAAGAAAGAAAGAAAGAAAGAAAGAAAGAAAGAAAGAAAGAAAGAAAGAAAGAAAGAAAGAAAGAAAGAAAGAAAGAAAGAAAGAAAGAAAGAAAGAAAGAAAGAAAGAGAGAGAGAAAGAAAGAAATGCATTGGAATACATAGACTAACTGGGCTGAGTGTCACCTGTGTGCCCCTTCCCTTGTTTCCCCCACCCTTTGGGGAGTCTTTGACAGGTCACAGAGGATCAACGGCTAGGATGTTTGTCAGGCCCCTTCGGAAAGTTCAGAGGATCTCCATGACATCATAGGCACGACCCCCTGGCTAATCACATTATACGCTGTTTAACTTAACACTGCTAAGCTTTGTCTGATAACACTGTAAAATACCATTTTATTCTAAATTAGATTATGCAAACCTCTTGGACACTTAGGTCAGTTCTCCTGTGAGGTCCTTGCTCAGATGCCTTTTCTTAACTCCCTCACCCCCCCCCTTTCCCAGCCTCCCTTGCCCCCAAATTGAATCAGACAGCAAAAAAAATAAAAATAAAAATTTTGAAATAAAAGGCTGTCAAGGCTATTATCTGCTTCTATAACTCAACAATACTGGTTGCGGTTACATTGATGGAGACTCTGTGAGTCTGTTCTCGCTCTCTCCCCTCTTGGAAAAAATGTGGATTTTGTTTTCTCTTTTAGAGGTACTGGGTTTCATTACAACCTCCTTGTGAGGTAGCATGTTCCATAAACCAGTCTCTTCCATCTACCATAGGAACATAAGGAGAACCTACTGGATCAGGCCAATTGCACATCTAGTTGAGGATCCTGTTTTCACATTGTCCAACAAGATGCCTGTGGGAAAGCTGCAAGCAGGATTGGTTCCTGCATTGTGCACGGTATAAGGAAAAATCTTTCACAGACATCAAGAGTTGGCACAACCAACTAAAATGAAATTTCAACTTGATAAACGCATAGATTTCCCTAGCACTTAGGAACCACTTTAAAATAATAATAACAACAACAACAATAACAGCAAGTGAAGTTGCAGCCAACAGAAAGGTGCAATTCACTCACAAGCGACAGGAAATACTGTCATTATTATTTTAATTTTACACACAAACACAAAAGTACAAAGTATGTAATGAGAAAAAACTGCTTGCATTACCTTACAGCAGTCCAACAACTATAATTGTTTACATGAAGGTATTACAAATCCAGAGCATTTTTCACAACATGGAACAAATCTAATTCCCAAATGCAATACAACTGCATCTTACATACATTTAGCTTGCATGATTTTAACTGTATGGGGTTGAAGGCAGGCTGGCTGAATTTGTGCAAGATAAATCTAAGCAAGGCAGAGAGTATAAAAGTTCGTTTTGTACTAGGGCCACTTGAGTTACCCAATACAAAAGGAGCTTTTAAGTTAAGGTTACCAGATTTTTTTCAATGAATCCGGGGACACTTTCAACTTCAGTAGGAATGATAGGATTTTGTCAGGGGCCTGATTTGTAAATCTGGGGACTGTCCCCGGGAAACAGGGACATCTAGTAACCTTATTTTAAGTTCCCGACCATGCTTGATGGGCAAGGCCCACTTGACATGCTGGTTCTGGGAGCAGGGATGCCAACTTGAATAAAATAGGGTTGGGGCAGGTAAGCCCTGCCCCATAACCAATCACAAGGTGCAGCACAAACACACTATTTGAATGGCAATGCCCATTAACTTTGGTGGTCCCTGGCCTTCAAATATTTTACTGGGTGTGTGTGTGAAGGGACCTCAGCCGCTAAGTGTTGGCTCCTATGTCTGGGAGTGCTGGGGATTCTCTCTCCCTCAACCACTAGCTGTGGGAGAGGCTCCAAGGATCTGGGTACGTGATTTTCCAGTATATGTGAAACTCTTGGGACTGAAGCCCCATGTAAGATATGTACTGATTGTACTGTATTGCAAGTTTCAGAACTTCAAATTCTGTCTTCATTGTCCAAGAACCAAATGGTGTGCTTCGAGAATAACTGGATGGGATGCAGTGTGGGCCTGCAGGACACTGGGATTCTGGTGTGCCCTGTCCCACTCCATGGGCACCTCACCCTGCCTCCATGGGTGCCTTGCCCTACCCCCACCCCCGTGCACACAGGGCACATGCACCACCCCGAGCACCAAAGCGGCTAGCTATGCCACTGTGAATTAATGCAGGTTTGTACATACATGCTGTTTTGCACTTTTACCAAAACCTGGTACGTATGCTAGTGAGTTCATATACTACCAAGAAAAGTGGGGGGGGGGGATGGAAAAGAAGAAAGCTTCTCTTTGGTGGTATTCCAAGCCGATCACATAACTGAGATGTCATCGCCTGCCTAATGCACAGCTAATGACAGAATCAATGGCTGATTGTGTTACATTAAAGCCACACAAATGAACACAGCAATTCGAGCATGAAACAAAATAAAAATAAAAAAGCCACCTTCCAGGGCATATGATGCTGGGAGAAATAAATGAAGGAATGATTAGAGAAAGAGCATTTATGTCAGAAAGTTATCTATCAAGTTTCTAAATAGCAAAAACTCATCTACCCAACCAAGGCACACAATTCAGATCCATGTTGGGGAGTGAAGATTATAATAAAATAGGCCCTAGATCCAGCTCATTCCTTAGTAAAGTACTTGATGTACATAGGAGGAAACAGCCACATCAAAAGAGAAACGTTTGCCACTGGATGTTTATCTGCTTAGTTCTAAGGACATAAGGAGAGTCTGCTGGGTCAGGCCATTGGCCCAGTTCACCCAGTGTCCTGCTCTCACAATGGTTACCCAGATGCCCCAATGGGAGATCAGCAAGCTGGACATAAGCCCAACAGCCAGTCTCCCCTCCTGCCATTTCCAGCAACTGGTACTCAGAGCATTGCTGCCTCCAACTGTGGAGAGCAGAGCATAGCCATGGTGGCTAGATACCACTGATAGCCCTCTCCTCCATTCTTTTATGTTTGATCCAAGGGAAGTTGTTGTGGCCGATCATTTAGTGTTTGCTCCAGTTCCGATGGCCAATCGTGTGCAAACCAGGCATAATGATGAAGGTTTAAAGAGAAAGAAAACTCATCTGGTAAAGGTAATTCCCTGCTTTTGTTTTATATTAGTTAAGTGCAAGGTTTGTGGATTTTATTTCACCTTGGATTTTATTCTAATGTTGTAGAATTTCCCCTGACAGTTTCAGGAACCTTCCTTCATCCTTGAGTGGATTTTGCTGGAGGATATTGGCCTTGATCCAAACCTCACTGAAGTTAATAGTGACGTTCTCATGCCCATTACAAAAATCATTCTTTTCACCCTTTTATCATTAAAAGAAAGAAAGAAAGAGCACCAAAACTTTGATATTCTTTTAAATATAATTTGCTTGTTGTTCCTTCTGACTCAGAGATGACTGAATAAAAAAAATGGACTCTGACAATGTATTGAATCAGAATCAGAACTGTTGAACTGAAAGGGACCACAAGGCTTGTCTAGTTCAACCTTTCTGCAATGCAGGAATCTTTTTGGTCAATGTGGGGCGTGATCCCACCTTGATATTAAGAGTCTCATGCTCTACCCAGGGGATTATGTTTGCATAAGACCATCAGAACAGTCCTGCTGGATCAGAGCCAAGTCCCAACTGGTCATAGGAAGCCAGCTTATGCCAAGTCAACCACTGGTCTCTCTAGCTCTGACTGGTAGTGGCCCTTGAGGCTTTCAGGCAGGGGATTTGTCCAGCCTGGAGATGTTGCTGGGGATTGAACTAGAGTTACAGCCCTCCCATCAGCATTACTGGCCAGCCAGATGCTTGCAGGAAGCCTCTAAACAGGACATGAGTTCAACTTCAACACAGTCATTCAGAGTGTCCAGGATTGGCAGGACTACGCAATCAACATGGAACGTTAGAACTTAAGAAGAACCCTGTTGGACCAGGTCAATGGCCCATCTAGCCCAGCATCCTGTTCTCACAGTGGCCAACCAGATGACTTTGGGGAACCTGCAAGCAGGATTCAAGCATATGAGCCCTCTCTCCTCTTTGTGGTTTCCAGTCACTGGTATCCAGAAGCATTGCTGCCTCTAGCCTTGAAGGCAGAGCACAGCCATCATAGCTAGTAGCTCTTAGTAGCCCTCTCCTCCTCCATGAATTAGTCTCACCCTCTTTCAGAGCCATCTAAGTTGGTAGCCATCACTGGCTCCTGTGGGAGTGAGTTCCATAGTTTAACTATGCAATTGCTTGGGGTGGCTGCATTGTCAGTGAAGCAGATAACATACACATTGGTTGACCAACCCGCTTTTGCCTTTAGCTCTGCCCACCACAGGAATGTAGCCCCTGGAAGGTTGTCCAGAAGGGGATGGAGCCCTCATACTGAAAAGTATTCCCTACCCCTGACCAAGGAGGACACCCAACACTTTCCTGGGGGTGCAGGCCACAGAGGAAGGTTAGTGGCAGTGATCCACCTGCTTTCCAGGAAAGCTATTCTGCCATTACAAAGAGCTTCAGACTTGGGAACTCCCAATAAGCTCTGCTGAGCCCCAGAGTTCCCCAGAACACTCCTTGAAAACAACTAGGGTAGCATATCCCGAGTTATGCAAACTGCAGTTGCAATTTATTTTTTACAATTTATTATGCAAATTATACCATTTTTATGACAATTTATTGTTTTTCCTCCAAAGAGTCCAAGGTGGTATACATGGTAGGTTAAGTGGAGAGGAAGTGGCTGGCCCACGGTCACCCAGTGAGCTCCATGGCTGACTGGAGATTTGTGCCCTGGTATCCCAGATACCAGCCCAACACTCTAACCACCAGAACACTATGATGGAAATGCCCCTCTTATGAACAGCAGCAAGGAGGAAGTGGCTCTGTGTGGATTCCTCCCAGAACTGCTTGAGGTTTCTGAAGTGGCCAGGGTGCTGTGGGAAGGTAGGTGATAAACTGAGGTGATAAACTGAGGCTACAGAAATCTGGGCTGTACCATTTCAGAAGGCAGGTGGCTTGGTGCTAGGTTTGCATGCTGCCCCTATGTTAAAAGCTCTTTGCGTGCAAGCAGGGTCAGCCCTACTGTTAGCAAAGTAAGGCAACAGCCTCGGGCAGTCAAATTCAGGTGTAGCAAATCACCATTTAATGTATTCTTTTCTCCCTTTTCATTAATATTATTAGTATTAGTATTACTTTTCTGTACAATACTGCCCTTCATCTGAGGATCACAGGGCAGTTTACAGTATCAAAACTGGAAAAAAAAACATTCCATAGTAACAACAAAAACAATAACCGCCCCCCAAGTTTAAATGGCCATAGATTCTCCCAACGGCTTGGGAGAAGAGGACCATTTTTGGCTGGTTCATCCCTAGGAAGAATGTTTCATGGGTGCCACTGCAAAAAAGGCCTGTTCTCATGTTGCCAGCCTTTGGACCTCTCATGGAGAAGGCACAAAAAGAAGTGCCTCAGATGATGATCACAGGGTCAGTTCCTATGAGAACAGGTAAGGGCACTTGTGGCAGGTTTGTCTCAGGCACCAAAATAATTTGGCACGCCTGGGTGTAATGTACCTTAAGGGAAGGGTGGGGGTTGTGGGAGAAAGCATCACTTGCCGCTTGGCCTCAGTCTGCAAAATTTCTTGAGCGAACCTGCATGCAAGCTAGCACATTAAGATAGAAAGAGTACACTTTTTGATACTGAAAACAAAAAAATTCCTTCCAGTAGCACCTTAAAGACCAACTCAGTTAGTTCTTGGTATGAGCTTTCGTGTGCATGCACACTTCTTCAGCGTATCTGAAGAAGTGTGCATGCACACGAAAGCTCATACCAAGAACTAACTTAGTTGGTCTTTAAGGTGCTACTGGAAGGAATTTTTTTGTTTTGACTATGGCAGACCAACACGGCTACCTATCTGTTTTTGATACTGGTGCACTACTGTAGTTCACTACATGCAAGGAACTGGCTGAGTGCTTTCGAATGCATTTCCTAAATCCGGCCCCACCTCACTCCTGCAGTTTGAAGTGGTGCAGTCCAAGATCTAACCACCTCGTTCGTTGCAATGCGTGGAAAGGTAGCGAAGTAGGCAGGCGGGCCAAGGAGGGGTTGCAAGAAAGGCGAGGCGCTTCAGCCCCTGAGCAACAGCGCCGCCTAGCCGCCAAGGAGGCCACGGCAAACGGCGGGCAAGCGCCTCCAGCCGCGCGGCGTTGCAAAAATGCCTCCTCTTTAAAAGATCCATGTGGGGGTGGGAAATGCTCCTTTTATTGCATCAAATCAGGTTTCAAGGGGTTGGATTGTGCCCCCGCGCGCCTCCCCCACCTTCCCCCCCTTTTTGCAGAGTCCTCTCCTCCCCGCCCGACCCCGCAAGCCCCTCCGCGTCCCGATCGCTTGACTCGTGTCTGTCTGCAGTTCAAGGCAGCAGCTGCTGCAGCCAGAGATACGGTATCAGGGAGCTCGGAGGCAGGGGGCGGGTGAAAGGGGAGTAGAGGAGAGGCGGGAATAGAGCGAGGAAACACCTGTTCCCAGTACGAAAAAAGGTGGCGGGGGGGGGAGTCCACAGCCGGCTTGGAACTCCCCACCCACCCCAACCCCACTCCCACTCCATATCTATTCTCCTATCCAACACCACAATGTCGTTTACAAATGCACACACACTAGAGGGGTCCGGGTGTTTCCCCCTCCCTCAATAGATCCCAAAATGTGTTTGGCAGTGCGCTTCCCAAAGGTGGGGAGGGGGGGAAAGAATTCAGTGCAGCAGGTTCCTTTTGCCTCCTAGGGATACAAAGAGGAGGAGGGGAGGGGAGAGAGAAACAGCCGTGGAACGCGCGGTGCAAACTCGAGATGGAGAGGGAGATCTGCCGTCTGCTTCTGGGGTTGTCGCCCACAAGAAGCGCTTTCAGGGGACCCCGGTAGAGGGTATCCCGGCGGCACTCCGAAGCAGGCGCCGAGTGTTGGGCTCTGCTGTAAAAAAAAAGTTGGGGGGGGGGGAGAAAAACCAAACCAGCCCGTGGTTCAGCTTCCGTTGCCTTTTGCAAAGGGCAACTACTTTGTTCCACCGAGAACCTGTCAGAACTGAAGCCACGATCCGAGGCAGGCAGGCGACTGGCCAAAGCGAGGCTGGTCTTGGGGTCGCCTGGCTCAAGCGAGCTCGACGCCTTTCGCATCCCCCGCGCACGAAGTTTCATCATCAGCGCTCGGGAAAGGACCTGCCAAAAAAGCTCGCTTGGCTCGCTGCATTGTGGCGCGGCTTCCTTCCTTTTCTTTTCTTTTCTTTTTTAAAGAATAATAAAGGAGGGAGTGAAACGTTCTCTTCCCTCCCCCCGCCCCGCAAAAGAGCCAAATGGATCGCAGAAGAGGCGCAGGGAGCAGGGGGGACCGGGGCAACTGCCAAGGGGGTATGCCAGTGAGGTGTGGCTTGCATTTAAATATCCAATATGTCAATGTAAGGGGAGTGTGTGTGTACGTATATAAAGTCCAGTTTGCATCGGATCGCCGGACAGATCCAGCAGCTATGAAAGGCGGCAGGACGAGGAGGTGGAGGAGGAGAAGCAGGGGGGGACGCGCTGGACCAGGCGAGCCGGCGCAGGCGGCTTGAGCTGGGGAGCTAGCAAGCGCAAGAGAGCGGCGGCGACGCCGGAGGAATCGCAGCCTCCGAGAGAGCAAGAGCTACTGCCCTCCGCTGAACCCGGAGCTCGCGTGGCTCGTTCGCTAGTACGTTCGGGCTTCCCTGCTGTCTCATCCGGGCTTTGCGCCCCCGCGGTGGCCATGGCCGAGGTCGGCGGCTTCCTGGGCTCCCTCGATTTGGATTTGCACGGATTCTCCTCGACACTTGGGAGCGTGGCGCTCGCCGACTCGCCGGGCTTTTTAAACGAGCGCCTGGGGCAGATCGAGGGGCGGCTGCAGCGGGGCTCTCCCACTGACTTCGCCCACCTGAAAGGCATCCTCCGACGGAGGCAGCTCTACTGCCGGACCGGGTTCCACCTGGAGATCTTCCCCAACGGCACCGTGCACGGCACCCGCCAGGACCACAGCCGCTTCGGTAAGCCGCGGGCGGGGTGGCAGCGGGGCTGGGAAGAGGCGTGCGCGGCGGCGCTGAGCGCTAAACAAAAGCAGCGGCAGCAGCGGCAGAACCTTTAGCTCCGTTTCCCCTCAAAGTTGTAGGGCGAGTTAGCTTGGGAAGAAAAAGCGGTTGAGCATGGAGGGGCAGTAGGCGCAAGGTGGGGAGAGGGCATTGGCAGCAGCTCGAGAGGGGCGCCCGCTGGCGGGGGGGCATGTAGCCCCTACCCGCCGCGTGGGAACGTACGCCCGCCTTTGCGCTCTGTGGAGCAACCTTGCGTCCCCTGTTTACAGCCTCTGTGCTTTGGTTCGCGTCCAAGCCACGTGGTCGCCTTTCCTTCTCCCAAACTCTTTCTTCTCTCTCGGTCCCTGAACCGAAAGACCCCCTGATTGGAATCTCCCCTCTCTCTCCCTCTCTGTTCCACCCCACCGCACCGTGTTGGTGGAGGAGTCTCCCGTTCCCTTCCCACTAGCGTCCCCACCCCCGTCTCGAAAGCAGGTGTCCTTTTTTGCTCTGCCGGATCTCTCGCGCAGTCACAATAGCCGCGGAGAGCTGCCTTTATGAACTTGTTCAAAGTGCCCCGCCGCCTTGTCCCACATACAGAACTAATTACACTAGTAATATAAATCATCCCGAGCATGGATATAATTAGAATGCTAAATAAATGCGCTCACTCCCCTGAAATGCCAGCATGTTAATTTTCAATTTCCTATTCTCCCACTGCTAAACCGTTTTGCAGGTGCACAAAAAATACTTTAAAAAGCAGGCTCTTTAAAAAAAAAAGCAACCAACAAAAACAAAACTAGAACCAAAGAGAAGCAGGCTAGGAACATGTTTTACACACACACACACACACACACACACACACACAGGCCCATGCAGCTTACAATAGGGTAGTTTGGAAAGCAGAACAGAAAACATCAGTTCATAAGTTTATTGTTCTAGCCAAAGGCCATGACAAATTTGTAGCTGTAGTATTAATAAGATAATTCATAACATAAGCTTGGAAAGCGGAGAAGAGACAGTCAGGTGCTTTTGGAAAACCCACCCTTTGCACAATTTTAGACTAGGCACTTCTCTTCCTCCCTCTCATACCTAGTCATTAAGGTCGCAACCCTATACCTGTTTGCATGGAAATAAGCACCATTTGATGCACTCGGGCTTACTTCTGAGCAATATGTGTGTAGGGTTGTGCTGCAAAGGGAATTTGAAGCATGAATAAAATGTGGAACCAAACCAACTAAAAATAGCTTCATAACTTTACATCCTTCATATGAAATGAAGTTTTGTGATGGTAGGAATGTGATCAGAGCTTGGTAACTTTTATTTGGCAAAATATGTAGACTTCAGAACCCTGTCCTTGGTTCACTGAATGCTGGGAATGCTTAATAATCATTTTTAAAAATGCAAAGAAGAAAGTGAGGTGCAGAGAAAGGAGTGGGGTCTGAGAGCCACAGGTATCTTGCAGGGACTCTCAAGAAGGTCCAACATGGAGACTTCAGCCATGCATCCAGCAAGTCTGGAATCCTGGGATAGCTGTGAGCACCACCCCTACCCTGTTAAGATGTTTGCAGTGAAACCAGTTTTGTTCTCTTTGTCTTGTTACACACTCGTGTTCTGCAAGAAATTTAAAAATATATGAGTTGATTAGGGTAAAAGAAAAAAGTCTTACGGCCCTGCACCACCCACCAAGCTGAATGGTGGTTACTCCCAAGTAAATGTGTACAGGATGTCAGCCTTACTATAAACGGTATCTGCTTGGTTGAATCAACAAGCAAAGCCCTAACCAGATCAGTGAAAGGTACTAATAGGCACAGACAAACCTTGTTTAATTAGGTCCTGAAAGACATAATATAATCTCCCTTTCCCTAGGAAGGAGATGGGTAGAAGAAATGCTGTGTACACCTCAGCTAGCTTTGGCCCAACCTGGCTACTACTAGCACCTGCATACAAACACACACAATTTCTAAACAAGCTATGGATTTTCTACAGCTGCAGGTCAATAAACTGTGAGAGCAACCTTCAGTGAACTATACAGTATTAGGTTTACTGACCAAGGATTGGCATGTAAGAGTCTAGAGCAGCTAGCCAGAGTTTAGAAATAAAGACGAAAACCTTCCCTTTGTTCAGTGACAGCAATCTTCTTTTTCATTTGGTTTGCAAGCTGAGTTTGAAGAGTTAACTGTATGGTGCATTCAATAAATCGAAACATTAGCATTCCACAAGTGTTTCAAGCAGTTGGCATCCAGCTATGTAAATGAGACCAGGCTTCTGATATAAAATATTATAGATTTCTGCTCCAGGCTTCTCCCAAAGGCAGTGTAAAATAAATAGTTATTTGTTGTAATTGGAGGGCAGAGCCTCAGGAGGGAGGGATCAAACTGGAATCCTCAGGAGCAGATCAAGTTGGCTTGAACTCTAGGCCCGAGAAACTCAGCACCTCAGAGACCTGGCATGCTGTATTAAGTTTTTGCCCTCAGCCAATCATGAACAATTAAATTCTGAAGTTTGTAGCTTGCATTCAGGCTTCAAGTGGCCTTTCACTCTTATTTTATAAGAATTAAGCAAGTGGGGAGGGGCTCAACAAATGTTTTGAGCTGGAGACTGGAGCCTCCATGTTTAGAAGCAGATGCTTAGCATAAACAAATGAAGAGGGTTGTTATCTTCATTTCTGCCTCATGAACTTTCCATAGCAATCTTGCTGCCCAATGTTGAGAACAGGGTGCTGGATCTCAGAACCGGCAGACCTTTTCTTACGTCCTTAGAGTGCAGAACACGTTTGAAGCTGGATCACTGAGGCTAGCTAGCTGGCTGTCACTGAGGAAGACCTGGGCTGTGAGTTAAGAAAATGAACTCCAAGAAGTTAAGCATGGTGAGTTGGGAGATGTAGCAATGCCCACCAACTTGGATGGCTTTAAAAGGCGTTTGGGCAAATTCTCAGAGGTTAAGGCTATCAATGGCTACTAGTTATGATGGACATGGCTACCAAGATCAGAAGCATTATGCCTCTGGGGAACATAACTGGGGAGAATGCTGTTGTGTTCCTGTCCTACTCAGGGGACTTCCCATAGGCATCAGGTTGGCCGTGATGGGAACAAGATGCTATTCTAGGTGGGCTTTTGTATGACTACTGTTTTTATTGGCTACTGCAGAGTTGTGAGTTCAAATCTTGTGTGCAGAGAGACAGACTCTGTTTCTTTACAGAGAAGGCTTATAACTTCATAGCAGAGCACACCCACTTTGCACGCATAATGTCCCAAAGTAGTCATTGAGAGATGCTGCTTGTTGGAGTACATGGTACTGAACCATGAGAATTGCCAGGCAACTTCATATATTCAATACTATGGATCTGACATTGCTTATTACTACCCCTCAGGTAGTGTTACTTTACTTAGTATTAAGGGAAACTTACATGGAGAATCATTTGTGTCTGGATACTGATTGCCTGGTACTCTGAATAAGAGTCAGGGTAGTATCCTGAAGCATTGCAAAGAAGGCAGATCTGCAGCCACTTCTGGGTGGGAGGGCTAGAACGGGAGCCTGCTTCAACAAAGTTGAAGAAGGTCAGGTGAAATCCATATGATATGCATGCTGTCCCACATCCATTCATCCCAGAAGAAAGATAATCTAATCTCATCAAGACTTGATGCAAGGAAGGGTGGTGGTGATGGGTTCTGTGGACCAGGAGCTTTCAAATTTTCTAGCTCAATCTTGGCAAATTAGGTGCTTTCCAGATGTTGTTGTGTACAACTCCCACCAGCCGTATCCTCCATAGCTGTGCTGTCTGGTGCTAATGGGAAATTGTAGTTCAAAACATTCGGAGGGCACCAGGTTGGTGAAAGCTGAGCAAGCTGTTGAGACCCCTTTCCACTTTGAATCCTGGTACAGAGGATTATGGGAAGAGTCCTAGTGTGTGCAGTCCATTCAGTGTTGGCCCTCACTTTTGCTCTGTGTGAACACCTAACACTTCTCTGCTGAAAAGTGGAAGGGAGGTCTTCTCATAGAGGAATACCTGGTACGCTTCTGAGGAATCCCAAACACAGATGGAAAATCACTGCTGCAGATAGC
This sequence comes from Podarcis melisellensis, assembly GCF_964234715.1. NCBI lineage: Eukaryota > Metazoa > Chordata > Lepidosauria > Squamata > Lacertidae > Podarcis > Podarcis melisellensis. The sequence goes on along the minus strand of NC_138547.1, from coordinate 21,456,904 downwards.
CCAGTTGGCAACAAGGAGGGAAAGAAGGCTATGTATTGCAAAATAACCATGTGTCCCTTCATTATTATTATTGACATGGTCAAGCACCCAAGAATGCTTGAACCAGCCCAAGCATAACTCCTCATACACGACTATCTTATTCTCTTAGCAGCTGAGAAACCATCAGCAGAAAGTAGGAGGATAACAGAGATGTAAGATGCATAGTCTCACTGGCTCAAGTCCTGTAGGCTAAAATCCCACTGCCCCCCCCCCCTTGCCTAACTACCTGCAAAACTTCAAACCAGTATTGAATTCATTTGGAACTTCTTACAGCTTTCCAACAGCCTGTGACAACCTTTGAGGCTTCACCTAACCATTTGCAAATCACTGTCCCAGCACAACGTCACAACCCGTGATGTTCATTTAACTGTAGACCAGCAGTGAGGAGCCTGTGGCCCCTCTGGACAATGCTGAACTAGTACTGTCTGTGGGAAGGGTCATAGCTCAGTAGTAGAGCATCTGCTTTACTTGCAGAAGGTCCCGGACTCAGTCCCTGGCATCTCCAGGTAGGGACAGGAGAGTCCTCTGTCTGAAACCCTGAAAGAACCACTGCCAGCTAGTGTGGACAGTACTGAGCTAAATATTCCTGTGTTCCCCCTGCCTATTGGCCATGCTGGCTAGGAGTTATGGGAGTTGGAGTCCAGCAATATTGGGAGGGCCATTGATCCTGCATCACTGCTATGGCCACATAACAGTGATGCAATTTTGGGCTAAAGGCTGTAGTTCTTACTTCAGGGCATCCTCAGAAGGTTCGTGAAGGGGCTGCTCTAGAAAGAGCATTTAAGGTCTGGCAACCTAGGCTGCAGATGCACAAATTGACTGTACTGTACCTCCGAAGTGTACTGTTATGGTCCCAGTGTCTGTGCTTTGTCAAGAGCTGAGTCGGAGTTGAACTGTCCCCAAGCCATATTGCATTTCTTGAATGGCAGGTACCTTAATACTTTGAAAGCGAGACATGTAGGAAGCCACCTTTCACCAAGCCAGACTTTTGGTCCATCTGTCTATCTACATTGACTGGCAGGGACCCAAACAGCGTCCTTTCCCAGTCTCTACCTGGAGATGCCAGGGATTGGATCTGATCTCTTTTGTAAGCAAAATACAAGTATCCGTGTTTACAGCAAATCCCAGCAGTCCATTGCCTCAGCATGGCAAAATGTGTACAATGATGTTAAGAGCCATTTCAAGAGCCTTCTCCAACCTGATGCCTTCCAGATGCTTTGGACTACAACTCCCATGAGTCACAGCCTAAGGAGCCATGCTCACATCAGCCCCAGTATCTTCTAGCTGTGCTGGCTGGGGATGATGGGAGTTGCTGGGGATGATGGGAATTGAATTACAACACTTTTCCATGTGTAAGTAGAGCTGGAAAAGTAGTCACTCTTACTTCTTAGTACCCCCTTTTAAAAATCCCATGCATCAGTTTCATAGTGGAAATGACCAAAGTAAAAAAAGAAAGAAAGCATATTATTCAGATAAAGCAATTTACCTTAGTTCTCCTTTCCTTTAAAAAAAAGGGGGGGTACTTGACTTGCTGTTTAATGTTCCAGTTTTTCATACTTTTATTTTAGAAACTGAAAGCAGGATGGTTCATTAAGTATTTAGACTACTAGAGACTTTGGAATATGTAGTTTGTAGGCAGTATAGTGTCCAGTGGCAGCAGCACCCCTGCTAGGGCAAACACTGCAGCAAAGTTTTGCTGCATCAATCAGACACCAGTTCTTGCCTTTGCCTGCTCTGCTCTGCCCTCACTGATGTCCCCTGAAGCAGGTCACTCCCTCACCTTTTGCACAGCAGGGTCAGCCTTCTTTGTAGGTGGGGAAGCTTGAGAAGCTTGCAACGAAATTTACTATATATATGGTGTACACACACACACACAGCACAGTCACACATACTTTGGGAGGTTCACCTTACATACAGGAAGGGTTGGATCCAGACTAGTACTCAGAGTTCCATTCAGACTCATTGAAGAGGGAAAAGACAATCAATGGCTACTAGACACGTTGGTCATGCTGTGCCTCTACACCTGGAGGCAGCAATGCTTCTGAATACCAGTTGCTGGAAACAGCAGGAAGGGAGAGGGCTCTTGAGCTTGGTTCCTCAGTTCCTGCTTGTGGGCTTCCTTTCGGGAGCATCTGGTTGGCCACTGTGGAAAGAGGATGCTGGCCTAGATGGGCCACTGGCCTGATCCAGCAGGGCTTTTCTTATAAGAAATGAGACAGGGGGTGCAATTCCCCACCCCACTTCCCACTTCCCCAGGCATCCTCCTGTGCCCCAATGGAAAACTTTCTGGGAGTCACATGCAAGCAAGGGGGCGGGCAGAAAAGTCAAAAGTCAGAGGTTTCTTATGCACTCATTACCACAATCCACCTCAACTGATGCATTATTGGACAAATTCATGGAGGAGGGGACTAATGGTGGCTACGTGATTATGGGAGCTATCCTGTGCCTCCATACATTTGGAGGCAGTAATGCTTCTGAACAGTGGCTGCTGGAAATCACAGGAGAGGAGAGGGCTCTTGGGCTTGAATCTTGCTCCCTGATTTCCCAATCAGGGACCTTGGCATCTTGGTTGGCCAGTGTGATTGCAGGACACTGGACTAGATAGGCCACCCACCTGATCTAGCAGGCTCATCTTATGTTCTCACTATTGTGGTTCAAATACATGGTTCAGCAGTCAAAATTGCTTGAGAGAAGCCCAAAGCAGTGTTAGGCAAAGAGCATGGCCTCAGGAAAGTCTCATGGGCCAGGTAAAGAAGCCTGCATTCCCTTGAGAATGGGCCTGAGGTTCCCCTCCCCAGTTTATATTCACCAAAATGACAATTTACCATTGCAGTTGTGATCGTATGTGGTACATCATCAATAGGACTCAATGGCTATGAGTATTTGGAGCAGTAGATACTGTTGCAACAAGAGGCCTTGTGGTGGGTGCCTTGAGCGAATTGTGCCAGGGAGTGTGTAGCTGGTCCAAAACTGCTTTCCTTGCCCACCACAGACCCTGATCCCCCAAAACATGAGCAGCAATTCTGCCTGCTCAGCAGGGCTTTGTGTGTGCTAGTGTGTGTTGGGTATACTCTTTGCTGCTGTTGAAGCTCTCCTGAGATTTTGCAGGCTTTGACATGGACACCCAGTGCACCTGTTTCCAAACAGTTGCCTGGGGGGCAGTTGGGGGGGTGCGAGAGAGAGATTTAGCTGAAAATTTAGATTTGCAGATACTAGTACAACATGCAACATTGTTCTGTAGCCCCCTTGCCCGTGGATATGGCTGTACGAGGAGAGACAGGTGCAGGCAGCTGAAGTAATCCTTAAACAATTGTTTTAGTAGTATAACAATGACTGGCAGGCTGCCCTGCTCCAATGGAAGTTCAAAGATAATTCAGCTTTTCAGACATCAGAAATTCCAGTCAAATCTCACAGAATGTGATCTGGAGAGGCTCAAAAGAGTGAGTGGAATGAATATCTCCACCACAGAAGAGAAGACAAGAGCTGGAAAAACAAATCATGTTTGGCCACAGAAAACTCCCCCTTGCAAGCAGAAAGTGAATTCTTGACTGAGTCCCAACAGCCACTCCCAGTGCTGGTGAAGCATGGGTGTTGGAGGCTTCCCTTGCAAACTGAGCTAGATAATGGCAAAATTCTTTCCCAGACACCTAGGTTGGATTTGCATTGCAGTCATTCTTTCTTTAAAATCTGAAGCATGCTCCTCAGATGTCCAATTTTTTTGAGGTTATATTGCAGCTTTTGCCAGCCTCTTTACTACAGCTCCAATCAGCCCTAGCCGAGACATAGAGCTGCAATTTCTAGAGTTTCCTGCAAAGAAGGGTTGGTGGTTAAACTGTTCCAGGAGGGGAATAAGGGGGCGGGGTGTTATCTACTAACAACTCTCAGCACCCTTGACAAACTACAGCTCCCAGAATCCTTTAGTTGAAGCCATGACTGTTTCTAGTGGTATCACAAGTCTTTAAATGTAAGGTGTTAGAGTCACCCAAGCGAACATGTAACTGTTTTTGATATGTGATCTTAATGTTCTTCTGTTTGCCAAATGTTTTAGCTGTTCCTGTTTTATCTGTAAACTGCCTTGAGTCCCTGTCAGCATATAAATAATAATTAAGCATATAAATAATAATTAATAGTATAATAATGATTAATGCCTTTATTAAGGGGTCTCTGAAGGCAAATGACATATAATTCTTAAACATGAACGATTGATTTTGATTTATTTATTGTATTTTTATGCTGTTTTTCATTGAAATGAATCCCGAAGCAGCTTACAAGCAATTATGATTAACAAATCAATATAGCATTTATCAGGGACGCTGGCGGCGCTGTGGGTTAAACCACAGAGCCTAGGACTTGCCGATCAGAAGGTCGCCAGTTCGAATCCCCGCGACGGGGTGAGGTCCCGTTGCTTGGTCCCTGCTCCTGCCAACCTAGCAGTTCGAAAGCACGTCAAAAGTGCAAGTAGATAAATAGGTACTGCTCCAGTGGGGAGGTAAACGGTGTTTCCATGCACTGCTCTGGTTCGCCAGAAGCGGCTTAGTCATGCTGGCCACATGACCCGGAAGCTGTAGGCCGGCTCCCTCGGTCAATAAAGCAAGATGAGCGCCACAACCCCAGAGTCGGTCACGACTGGACCTAATGATCAGGGGTCCCTTTACCTTTATGGCATTTATCACCCATAAAACAATATTAACAGCATTAACAAAATAGCAACTAAGAACAATAAGCTCAGTGCTATTAAGTTCATACACACATGCTCCACACCCCATGACTTATAATCTTTCACTTAATTCAATTCATTAAAATACACATAAAACACACATAATGCCCATTGTTAAGACAGTTCAGCCAGATGTTGCACCGGCTGACATCCTCGGGTAGTGGGCCATGGTGCAAATGGTGGGGCTCTTTGGCCTACCATCAGTGGCAAAGTGGATGTAGCTTGCCCAGGCACTATGGATGAGGAACTTGCCCAGATTGCTCTTGATAATAGAGAGGTCCACTCCCACTTATGGAAGTCCAAGACAAGCTTGTCCCTCCAGAACGACAAATCACAACTGCACTCTGTGTAGCGGCTGGCCACAAGATCCAGCAATGCCTCCATTAATATTATGGTATCTAAATCATATGTGCAAGGATATTCATACATAAATTGAATCACTGTCATAAAACTGAAAGGAAACAGTAAACATCTGAGTGCAGTGTCCGTCCATCCCCTTCAAATTTTGATAAGCATGCCAACCTCAGTTTGTGTTCATAGCAGGGAGAGATTTGGTTTTTTTAATGTTCTTAGCTGAAGCAACATCATCTTTCTATCTTAAGCTAGATATAGCTGTGTCTTCACCACCTCAGTTTTCACCATGGTCTTCTTCAAATAGGTGCCATAAAAATAATTGCAGGCCCTTATAACAACAAAAACACCATAAACAGGCAGAAAGTTCTAATTTTCAGTAACTTCACACCACTCATTGTTTCAAACACATGCACACAATAACTTCACCACCAAGCTGTTTCCAAGAGGCTCAGCAGCCTACAAAAAGGAAGCAACAGGCATGGTCCTAGCTGTTGTGAGGTAATACAGGCTAAAATAGGCTAATTGCCCACAATAGTGGCCACTCCCTGACTCAACTCTTCCACTGAGCACATTCAGCCTTGCTAAAGTGGTATTCACTTTAGTGAATGCACTAAAAAGCATCCTGGTGTGGTGAGGAAACCTTACCTTGTTAGGTGTCCTGATCACAAGGAAGCTTCTGAATGCATTTGGCCAACATAACCTCCCTGAGACTGTCTCAGGCAACACAGGATGGTCAGGCTTGAGTAGGTGTGCTTGGTGCATCTGAGGATGTTAGTACAGTGGGGCAGCATGTGTATGTTCTCTCTCCATACTTTAGTTCCATGTGCCATGTTCTCTGGAAGGCATGAAAGGGACTTTCATTTCATCCTATCCTTCTAAGGCAGGAGAAATTCAATGTAGAATGTTCGCTCAGCACCATAGCATTGCCAACAATAGTTTCTGGGGTGGGGGGGCATGTGTCCTTTTTAAAGAGATGCATCTTAGCATGTGTGAATACACACCCATCCTTCGATGTACTTAAACGTATTTTACACGAAGGAAAAGCTTTATAAACAGTACCAAAAGTGCTCCAGGCATTTAAGGTTGTGGAAGGTGTTTGTGTCACATGGAACACTAGCCAATTGGGATTTGTGGTTGGGTACAACAGAGTTGAAGCTCAAACCAAATGCAGTGTAGGGTATGTATGCAAGGCAAAGCTCCAAGTGTTTCTCTCAGTGCAACTTCTGGAGCCAGAAGCATGAAAACCTTCTTTTCTGGAGAGTGACGTATTTAAAATGAATAAGTAGGGCATGCGCAGGCTCAAGCAACAAGGTGATACTATAATGAACATGGAGTGCAGCAAGGCAGTCACGATGACATACCTGTTCTATGTATAGCCATGACATCGTCCTTGCACTTGAGGTCTTGCTAGTATGCCTTGTGAGCTCATGAGTGACTGAGAAATGAATGGTTCTTCCGAGTGGTACTTTGAGAATCTTAGAGCTAGCAAAAAAGCATGTAAGTGATGTAACCCAACCAGGGCGGGTCAAGTGTGCTTGTGAAGGGTTGCATGGACATTCTAGAGGCTCTATAAATAAATGGGAGGAACCATGTGACTATCACTGCTCTTCTCTGCCTAGCCTGTTCCCTTGCTGTTGAATGCAACCTCTCTGTGTGCTGTTAGCTGCAATTTGGGGTTCCTGATTTGGAGGCCCCTTAAGGCCTCCATGAAAAAGTAGCAGTTCTGACCTCCTCACTGCCATGTGTCTTTCTGGCCTACCACACCAAATAGCCTCATGTCTGATGGAGCTACAGCTGCCCTGGCTGTACCGAAGGAGGTAAGTGCAGGGTTTCCCAAACCTGGGTCTCCAGCTATTTTTGGACTACAACTCCCATCACCCCTAGCTAGCAGGACCAGTGATCAGAGATGATGGGAGTTGTAGTCCAAAAACAGCTGGAGACCCAAGTTTGGAAAACCCTTTAGTGGTAGGAATGAGACTGGACCTGCTGCTCTGGGCTGCCCCAGAGCTGTTCCCTACATTGAATAATTTACTGCTATGATTACATGGACCCCACCTTTGGGGTCCATAGAATTGTAGTGTTGGAAGGGGTTCCAAGGGTCATCAAGTCGAACCTGTGCAGTAATCACAGCTAAGGAATCCCCAACAGATGGCCATCCAACCTCTGCTTAGAAACTTATTGCCTCGCTCTCACTCTGGATGCTTCAAGTACTAGGAGCCATTGATAGCCCTCTCCTCCATGAATTTGTTCACTCTTCTGTTAAAGCCATCCAATTTGGGCAACTGGCTCATGATGCAGCTACAGCTGCCTGACACAACATGGCAGCAACACACCCCTCTCCTCCTGGCCCTAGAAGGAAATGGGGAAAGGGAAACGGGGGAGGGGGATGCTAAGGGACTACTTACCCACTTCCCTGCATTTTAAAATCAAGGGAGACAGGGAGGAAAACAGAGGCAGCACTTACCAAGAGGGAGGTCCGCAGGATTCACCATCAAGGTCAGCGTCATTCTGGCATCAGTGGTAACAAGCAGAAGAACAGGTTGGGGGCAAGGCAGAGGGCCCACCCGTTTCCCAGCCCAGTTCTGCTCACACCTCCACATTAGACCAGCTAAAGTCATATGCGAAGAAGTTTGGTTCCGCTTGTTGAGAAGCCTCTGGCTGACAGTACCAGCTAATGTTTCCAACAGCTGCTACAAACACCTGTGGAAAGCCCCCTTCCAATGTTCTTTCTGAACTGCTTCTACTCATTCTCCCTCACTATGTAACTGCCTGCCTTTTTCCTGGTTTTTGAGTAGTAGAGAGGAACATGGAAAACAATTTACGGGCCTTCCTTGTTCTCTCAGCAGCTCTGAGTCCAAGAAGTGGGGTGCTATTCCAGGGAGGGAGAGGACTCTAGCAGGCAGAGCCAAGAGAGGGTTGATAGGAGGTGAGTGACTGTAGTGACTTAGGAATTGCTGGCTGCTGTGGTCACTCAGAAGGTTTCATTCTTGTGGAACTTCATTCATAGTCCTCTGTTGAACTGGCCCATAGCAGCTTAATAATCTGCTTTTATGCATTTGTGCAATTCTTACTCATTTTTAGGTTACTCTGCATAGCATAAAAACAGATTGTTCCTCTTATTATATTTGTGACTTTAATTATTGCAGTTGCAGATAGGTAGCCGTGTTGCTCTGCCATAGTCAAAACAAAATTAAAAAATTAAAAAAATTAAAAAAATTCCTTCCAGTGGCAACTTAAAGACCAACTGAGTTAGTTCTTGGTATGAGCTTTCGTGTGCATGAAGTGTGCATGCACACGAAAGCTCATACCAAGAACTAACTTAGTTGGTCTTTAAGGTGCTACTGGAAGGAATTTTTTTTATTTTGTTTTAATTATTGCATTTGTGATTTAATGTATTCCCTCTTTATGGTATTTCCCCAAACTGTTCAGTTTTTCATATGAAAGGTTGGTTCCACCACCACCCTAATCCAAACGATATTTTTATATCCACAAACGCTCTTTAATAAAGCTTCTCCAAGTACTGCTGGAAGAAATGGATTATACTGACCCGTTTTGTACTGGCTTCAGACCACATTTTGTCACTCAGGCTTGGTTTCTCTGATAGATGATCTTGATCAGAAGGGAAACCAGGAGCAGGAGGGGGAGGATGAGGGTGTGTCGATTCTCCTTGATTTCAGCGGCTTGAGATACCGTCAGCCACTGAACCTTTCTGGATCAGTTCTGTGGGATGGGGTTTGGGGCATGATGATATGATGGTTCTGATCCTACCTGCAATGGTGGTTTGAGAAGGCAGTTTTGGAGGATCTCTGCTGAATCCTATGGCACTTGTGTTATGTTATGGCACTCTCTCCTCCCACCCTACTCCCTAACATCTGTATGAAGTCACACAGTAAAATCACCTGAGGATTTGGGGAGAGGTGCCGCAAATATCCAGCTCAATTTCTCCTTGACAGGTGAGGCTGTGAAGGTCCTGAACCAGTAACTGAATGTGGGAATGGGCTGAAAGCAGGCCAATAAATTGAAGCTGAATACTGCTAAGGTAGAGGCACTGTGGATATATGTGCTTTGGTTTGGGGAAGTGGTGAGCTAGGCTCTGATGCAGATTGTACCACCCACCACCCCTCCAAAGTCAGCAAATTCATAGCCTAGTGCCAGCTTTGTCACTAGAAGCCCAGGTTGACTCAGTGACACAGCTTTGGTTGGTTCACCAACTGTGGCTGTTTCTAGACAGTCTAGCCATGGTTATCCATTATCTGGAATCTTCCAGCCCTCAAGTTGACATGGAAGCTTCAAGTGATGCAGAATCTGGCTGCCAGACTTTTGATTACCACTGCTACATTTCTTTGTATACCAGTCATAAGAGAATTTCATTGGCTGCCTGTTTGCTTCTAGAGCCAATTCAAGCTGCTGACACTTGCCTTGTAAGGCCTAAATAGCTTGGGGTCCAAATATCTGAAGGAACACCATCTTAAGGTATACTGTTGAGAGTTTATTTCCCCCAGGTACTGTCTTTATCAGAGATACACTCTCCAATCTCAAGAATGAAGGCTTTTTCAGCTGTGGTGCCCTGGCTGTGGAGCTCCTTCTCAAAAGAAGCCTTCCTGGCAACTTGGTGCCAGGCAAAAACATTTATATTTGCCCAGGCCTTTAAAATTCTTAAGACTTAGTCGTGTTCATTTTAAAGATGATTTTTAAAAAAAGATATTATTTGTCCTTTTATTGTGATATGATATAATGCGTTGTGAAATCTGGGTAGATTTTAAATTGTTTTATTTACTGCAATGATGCCCACCAAGAGTGATATTGTTTGTATTGAATAACTCTCCGTTTTTAATTTCTTTTCAAAGGAATTTTGGAGTTTATAAGCTTGGCTGTAGGGCTGGTTAGTATCCGCGGTGTGGATTCTGGACTTTACCTTGGGATGAACGAGAGAGGAGAGCTGTATGGATCGGTAAGTATTAGCCCTTCAGGTTTATGGAATATCAAATACTGTTGGAGTGGGTAACATTAAGGTTTTATTATGCCTTGATATTTTCCAAGATACCCACTTCAATCTCTTGTGGCTCCGACTTCCACAGCCACTCTTTTGCATTTGGGATCCCCAGCAACTGAGTAGTGACCATGGCACCATTATGGTGCTGAAAATGAGCTGCAGCTATGAGTTGCAGAAGTAGTAGGCTCCACAAAAAGCGAACAGAAGTGTAGGGTCTTATAGCCCACGTTAAAGGTAGCCACCTATGAAGTAGGCAGTCAATGATCAAGTAGGATGGGAGTTATGGCTCAACAACATCTGGAAGACTATTATCATTATTTAATGTATTTATATCCCACCTTTCTCCCAAATAGGGATCCAATGTGGCTCACATTTTAAAATGTTATAAATTACAAAGTTATTTGTATTTGACCAGTGGTCAGCATCACCCACACCTTCGTTATCTATGCCCTGTCTAAATAAGAAGGTCTTAGCTTGCTGGCAGAACGATTACAAGGAGGGAACCATTCGTAACCTCTGTCGGGAGGGAATTCCACAATATGGGAGCAGACACAGAAAAGGCTCTCTCTTGTGCAGACTTCACCTGCATGGATATGGGGAGGGGCTGTAGCTCAGTGGTAAAACACCCAGGTCCCTGCCACTGCTTTAAAGGTAAGCACCAGTGCCTGCCTTGAGTTATACCCAGAAACTGACTGGTCATTTGCTGTCCATTATTTGTTTGGGGAGTTTCTGGCAGACCCAAGCAGATCCAAGAGTATGACTGATAGTGTGTCTCTTTTGAGGTTCTCATCTTGTTTAGGAAAGCCATGAAGCACAAACCATTGTCAGGTCTGTGGGTATTTTGTGCTTATATTTAAATGCTGCATTCAAGATCACCACCAAAGATAAGATCACCACCCTGATTTTGTGACTCAGGGTTCATCCACACTTACTGTATATTTTGCCCTGTGCTTTCTAGGCACAGGTCTGTGTCCAAGCACTTTTTCTTTTTCTTTTTTCCCCTGCCACTTTCCCCAGGAAAGCCCACATTTTAACTCTGAATCAGAACAAATGGCAATTCAGGCTTTCCACAGAATGGTTCTCAGTGATAAGGTTTTTGCAGGGACAGGGCTGGGGCCCAAAAAAAGTGCTCAGGCATGGAGCTTTAAAGTGTCTAGAAACATTGCACAGAAGAAAGTCTGGATGAACCCTCAGTTAAAATGTGAACATTTAATAAAGATGCACATTTTTTCACTTGCATAATTTCCGCTGCTGTTTTACAATTATTTTGCATAGTTTCTTCTGGTCTTGCTACTTATAGTGAATTATAAAAAGCCTCACACACAGCCAGTGGAAATCTTGTTCAGACACACCTCTGGGCTTCTGAGACTTCAGTGAACACATTTTGGCATATCTTCCCAGTCATCTGGGTCAGAAACTTTGGAAGTTTTTGAACTTTTTGAAGTCGAAGATGGAACTCTAGGAAGTTCTATATTCTGCACTCCCCTATAATTGTGACATGCACATGGGACTGGCTATCGCTTGGATGCGCTCTGCTTTGGAGCAGCCCACAATTTGGACCGGAAATTCGCCAGTCTTGTTATGGATCTTTCCTGCTCAAATTAGAAAATAAGACCTGGGTGTCTCGATAATGCTAATCTGATTTAAATCCCAATTCCAAATCAAAGTCCATTCAGACTAATTGTAGTATCCAGTTACCCCTCTGTGATGTGTTCTCTTGGCAGTCTCAGCAGGAAAGCCAACCCCATGCTGATTTCCAGTTGGATGATTCCATGCCATAAAAAATCTCTTGACACATACAGGATTCTTACTGGATTCTGCTTTATGGCACAACACTGCAATGCTATTTGAAGGGTTGACATGGGAAAGTTTCGGATTTGGCTCTTTCTAAGCATCTAATGCAACATAAAAATATTTTTAAAGACCAAACTAAACGCAGCCATTTTGACAAGGTCTGGTTGCCACATATCAGCAATGTAAAACAGAAGTGACGTTAATGTTAGACCTACAGCCACTTACTTGTGGAGAGGCTGTCACAGATAAATGAAGCCTTGGCGATACATTCAGTGATTCAGTTACTTGACAGCGTTCCTGCTCATTTTCTTTCTTCTATGTTCTTTCATTTTATTAATTTCATAAAATATATATACCACTTGATTGTGTGTGTGGGACCCTCAAAGTGGTTTACTGAAAAGAATAAAGCAGTAAAATTATGAGTAAGAAAGAATGACAACAATAAATTGAAACTATTGAAAAGTTAACAATACACTAAAAACAGATTAAAACTCACATCAGCTTTCTATACATCTGGGTAGGCTTGTCTAAACAAGAATGTTTTTAGCAGGTGCCAAAAAAAGTACAGTGATGGTGTAGTTGCAGAACAGGTATTCTATGGGAATGGAAGTGGTTCAGTGGGCATTTATGGGGGTAAGGTGAAACTGAGGTATATGTAACTGATGTATGTATGTATGTAACATTCTGCAGGTTTTGTTCAAATGTCATTTTATTATAAAGACAATAAAATATTCTACAAAATAAAATAACCCATCAACACCGAAATGTTCAGCATTTGCAAATTTTCACCATGGTGGACACAGAGCAGCATCCTGCACAGGCTGGAACATAGGAAGCTGTAGTTCCATCCAACCCAATGTGTTCTGCTTTGAATGGCAGAGGCTCTCCAGGATCTGACACAGGAGCCTTCCACATCACTTGCTATCATTTTGCAGTTGGAGGTGCCATGGGATTGAGCTGGGACTTTTCCAGATGCAACTGCATCATTGCTAGTGTGTGATGATGTTGAAGCACATTATGAAGGAGCAGGTTCTCAGACACGGCCACTAATCCACATGCATTGGCTTTCTCCCTCATGGCTGCCATGGTGAAGAGGCCTAGTTTGTATGACATGTACAGTGCAGATTTTCCAACTGTCTGGCACGGGATCCTCCATGAGATGTGTAGAGAGCCAGTGTAGTATCGTGGTCAGGGTGTTGGACTAGGACCTTGGAGACCAGGGTTTGAATCTCCACTTGGCCATGAAGCTCACTGGAGTTTACCCTGGGCTAGTCACTGCCACACCTTGAGCTCTTTGTAGGAAAACATGGTATATATATATATATATATATATATATATATATATATATGGAAGAGAGAGAGTAACAAAGAGAAGCTTCCCTGAAATAAAGATTGCTAGCCACAACCCCTCTTCTGTCACAGAGCATTGTTGCCTTGCACCGTCAGTTTAGCTCATGTCCACAGTGCATGGCAGCAGCTCTTCAGATGAAACATATATAGCCCTACCTGGTGGTGCCATTGGGGATTGAATCTGGAACCTTCTGCATGCAAAGTATATGCTTATGACTGAGCTATGCTTCTCCCCACTCCCCATCCCGAAAAACAATTAGGAACATAGATTGTTGCCTTAACCTGAGTTAAGCCATAGCTCCAATCCCGCTCAATATTCTTTACACTGACTGAATGTTGGAAGATTCAGGACACATAAAAGTAAGTACTTATTCACTCAGAGCATAAATGGTCTCAGCCCTGTATACCTGAAGGGTATACCCTTAACACCCCTGTGTTCAGCCCGGACAATGAGGTCCAGCGCTGAGGGCTTTTTGGAGGTTCCCTCACTGTGAGAAGTGAGGTTGCAGGGAACCAGGCAGAGGGCCTTCTCAGTAGTGGTGCCCACTCTGTGGAATGCCCTCCTATCAAATGCCAAACGGATAAACATCTAGCTGACTTCAGAAGACATCTGAAGACAGCCCTGCAGAGGGAAGTTTAAATAAAAAAGTTTGATGTTTTATTATGTTTTCATATATTTTGGAAGCCGCCCAAAATGGCTGGGGCAACCCAGTCAGATGGGCGGGGTACAAATAATAAAATAATTTATTATTATTATTATTATTAGAATATGGAACTCGCTCCCACAGGAGGCAGTGGTGCCAACTTGGATGGCTTTAACAGAAGACTGGAGAAATTCAAGGAGGAGAGGGCTATCAATGGCTCCTAGTACTTGAAGCATCCCGGAGTAAGGGCAAGGCAAGGAGGAAGGGTGAAAGCATTCACACGCCTTTGTGCTGCGAGAAGGATGGGAAGCTTCTCCCACGTTTGATCTCGCCATGTCACCATACACATATACATCATACACTCTATAGTCTGATAGGTGACTTTTGCGCCTCCAGGGAGGGCCGGTTTCACCAACTCCTAGGTATGCCTCTGCTCTTACTGGTAAAAGCTCTCTGGGATTTCATGCTCAACCCTATCAAGAGATGCTGGGGACTGAACCTGGGACAAAGCAGCTACTCCTGTAAGAGGATCCTTATGGGAAAGGATGTGGAAAGGATTCCCTTAACAGGCAGTAGCATGGCCAGCAGTATATTGTGCAAAGGAATACTAGTCAAGTCAATGGTTTTCTTAAAACCAAGGATTGGGAATTTTCTTCCATTCAAGGACCACATTGCTGATGGGCAAACCTCTGGGATGCCACATGCCAGAAATAGGTAGAGCCGGAGGCAAAGTGGGTGGAAGAACAGATGTGACTCTTAACCTAAGCCAGAAACTTCTACAATGCACTCATCCCTCTCATCTAGGCAAGCAATAGTTCAGGGGGCACATTTCAGGTTGGCAAAAGCACCTGAGCAAAGTATGGAGAAGGACCAGTGAGAGGTGTAGCCTAGGAAGAATCCCAAGGGCCAGACAGAGAATTATGGGGGTCACATTTGCACGCGCACACACGTGCACACACACACATATGTATATGTACACAGCCTGATGTTCTCCACTCCTGTCTTAAGCACGTTGTTCATAGAAGGCTCTTCCCAAATAGGTGGCCAGGCAGGACAAATTAAAGCCTGGTCTAGATTACAACAGTGTGCCCAACTCCAGGACAGCCTGCTCCCCAGCCATCAAAAAGGACCCTCCCGTGAGATATTCTCTTTGCAAGGGGAAGGCTATAGCTCAGTGATAAAAGCAACTGCTTTGCCTGCAGAAGATCCCAGGTTTGATCCCCCAAGGAATTTCCGTATATGGCTAAGAGAGAACCCTGCTTGAAACCCTGGAGAGCTGCTGCCAGTCAGTGCAGACAACCGAACTGGATGGACCTAGTCTAGCAGTGTTCGTGTGTCAAAGTCCCATGCTCAGATTAAGCCAGTACCATGGACACAAAAGGATGACTAATTCCGAAGGAGCTGAATCATCGTATCAATATCAGTCAACCATTCCTGGGCTTAACTATTTTAGGGATGTGACCTCAGGATATCCTTACTGCCTTGGGGCATGACCTCAGCCCATGGTTATGTTGCTTCTCGGAATCCCTGTGCTCAGACAGAACCTCCCAGGGTTGTTTTGCTCTTCTCTCTGGAGCAAAGTCCCTAGGAATTAAACCACTAGGGCACCTACTCAAACATTTGCCATTAGCCTTGGTTCTCCTAAACACCATATGAGGTGCTACTCCTGTTTCTCGGGGGCTTATTTGATGGAAAGCTCCTCCATTCAAAGTCATTTATAACCATTCATTCAAACAAATCCAAATGTCAGGGAGAATGGAGTCATGGAATCATAAAACTATAGAGTTGAAAGAAACCCTAAGGGTCCTCTAGTCCCTTGTGATGCTAGCATAGCGGCCTTCTTTCCATGCTACCTCTCCATGTGCAAAGTCAGCCCCACTGTGTTCTATGGGTCTTACTTCCAAGCAAGGAGACACAGGGTTGCAGCTATAAACTTGGGGTACATAGGGATTGCTGGGGAAGGACAAATACAGAGCATCTCATGGGCTATGGCACCCATGCTGCAGATAGACAACAGAGGATGGGTACCACTTTCCTGCCCTGCTTGTAAGCTTCCACAAGGCAGCATGTGTTTGGGGCAGAGCCCACACTTTGCATGCCAAAGGTCTCAGGTAGCATCTCCAGGGTAGCAAGTGATGAGGGGCTGCAGCTCAGTGGTGGATCATCTGCTTTGCATGCAGAAGGTCCCTGATTCAATCCCAAACATCTCCGGGTAGGGCTGGGAGAGGCTTCTGCCTGAAACCCTGCAGAGTCAGTATAGGCAATACTTTGAAAGCCAATGTGGCATAGTAGTTAGAGTGTTGGATTAGGACCTGGGAGACCAGGGTTCAAATCCCCACTCGGCCATGAAGCTCACTGGGTGTGACCTTGGGGGTCGGTCACTCCCTCTCTGCCTAACCTACCTCACAGGATTGTTGCGAGGATTAAATGAGGAGCAGGAGAACCATATATGCCACCTTGAGCTCCTTGGAGAAAAAGGTGGGATATAAATGCAACAAACAAACAAACAAACAAACAAGCACACACACACACACACAGCATGAGACCCTGGAGAGCCACCATCAGAGTAGGACCACATTGTCCAAGATGGAAAGGAATTTATAAACCTTGCTTCTTATATTCAAACGGCATGCTGAACAAAATGGGTCTTTGGGTTGATCCAGCAGCGCTGCCCATGTGAACAGAATGTTTGTAGATTATTCTTCATAAGTCTTTTTCTCCCCACCCACTCTCTCTCCCTGATCCCCTCTTCCACCCCACCTACACACACAGAAGAAGCTGACAAGGGAGTGTGTTTTCCGTGAGCAGTTTGAAGAAAACTGGTACAACACTTACGCTTCAACCCTCTACAAACACTCTGACTCCGAGAGACAGTATTACGTTGCTTTGAACAAAGATGGCTCTCCCAGAGAAGGATACAGGACTAAGAGACACCAAAAATTCACTCATTTTTTACCAAGACCTGTGGACCCTGCTAAGATCCCTGCAATGTACAGACATCTCTTCCACTACAGGTGATGTTCTCTGCAGCTTGAGCAGCCAATGTGTATATATTTACTTGGGTTTCCATGGTTTCTGCCAGGACGCTCCATCCCATAGCCATTCCATCGTTCTTAACAAATCTGGATACCAGATAGAGGAAGCACTGCCTATTCCTTGGAGTTTTCTTTTCTTTTCTTTCTAAAGGTATTATCTCGAGGTTGAGTTTACTCCCGTGGCAGGTGAGGATAGGGGCAGGGTGGGAGCCGAGCTTGGAAAACCCTACATAAAACCATTCATTAGTTCAATTACTCTCTTTATCTGGTGGGCTAAGAGAAGGCAAAAATTGACACAGGGGAGAAAATATTATTTCTGAAATGACAACCACCACCGCCAGCACCAATTCCTAGCCACGCGGCCATGGTGGCCACACCACAGAAGACCACAGCAATGACTTGTGTGTACTGCTCACAGGCTTGGAATAGTTATTAAGAGGGCCCACAGAATGGATGGGGCCTCTTCCTATTTGACACTTGGATTCTCTTGAGATGGCCCTAGCAGACTCGTTCTATGTTGCTAGGCCAGAACTCCTCACTGTAGGCTCTAGCTGATAAGACTTCCATAGTGGGAAAATGGAGGGCAGAATCTAGAGTATCCAAACCAAAGCTTACATCTGGCAATCTTGGGATGTGAGGGAGGGGGGGTGTTGTGTGTGGGCACACACGTGTGCATGTTTCCTGCTGTTGGAATAGGAGCAGAGGAGGGTGGGTCAAGGACCTTAACATTCTTAACACAATCCTGTTCCTAAGGACAAAAATCTATTTATAAAATGTATATGATATTTATTTTATATATTTATTTATTTCAAAAAAAATTACTATTTTTAAAATGAGAGATATTATGGCCCAACTTTCATCAGGAAGGGTAAGGTCCTATTGGAACAGGAGGGAGGAAAGGGGGTGGGGAGAAATGAGTTTTAAGAGCTTTTCGGCAATAAAATTGTCTTTATATATTGCGGGTGGCTTGCTAATTTATTCCAGTCACATCCATTGTTAATTATGAGGCCCCTCCAGATAACATTTTTTTTCTCTTCACACGCATTCAAGATGAGTTGTTCTCTTAATGGGATCGATACTCCCACATTTATAGAATGGAAGGGACCCTGTCATGGACTGGCTAGACACAGAGGAATGGTGGGAGGGACCAGCTGGGGAACCTCCAAGGGAAGACGGCTCAGAGTCCAGGGAGTGGTGGTGGGACAATGGTATGTGGTCAGAGGGAGAAGATGGAGCAGACTGGGAGGAGGAGGTGTCAGGAGCTGAAGAAGTAACAGGATTTAGTAAGCAGGGAGAGGCTGTGGCAGAGGGCAGTCCAGAATCAGCAGGAAAGGAGGGGGGCCAAGAGGCAGAGATGAGGCAGGCTGCTGAAGAAGCCAGGGGGTCTCCCCCTTCTGCTGCGACCAACTCCCTTCTCCCCTGGTCTCCCAGGACCCGAAGAGGTATGAAGAGGTCGGAGCAAAGACGGACGCGCCGGCGTTGTCTCAGATTGCTCAGGAAGGACCCAGGAGAGGAGGAGACTTAGTCAGCTGTGGGAAGGCGGGGACCTTCAGTCTTCACAACTGCCTTATAGGGGCAAAACCTACCAAGAAGAGTTGCTGTGCTCATTAGGCCTGGCACTCCTGAGCAGGCCTTGTCTCTAATAAAGAGTTAACTTCACTTACTCTGTGTGATTTATTGCTGGCTGGCTTCCAGACACCCCAAGGGTCATCTAGTCCAACACCCTGCAGTGCAGGAATCACAGTTAAATAATCCCTGACAGATGGCCATCCAAGTTATGCTTAAAAACCTCCAATGAAGTAGAGTCTACCACCTTCCAAGGTAGTCAACTCCACAGTTGAACAGCTGTTCAAGCTGATTTGCACCCTCAAAACTTTCAGGATCGTCACATTACATGAGCAGCAATCCATCTGTGAACCAAAGCCTTTCAGCAAATATCCTGAAATCTTTCACTTAATAAATTCTCCAGGTTTTAGAATGTGCCCCACCCCTACCTCTGTTGCACTGTAGCATCTTGGCAACAACCTGATTTGAAGTTGCTTCCTTGTGGTTTAGCCACTCCCACATACTTCCTGTATCTGTTGTTCTTGTGGAACTGAACAAAGGTTTAGCACAACAATTGCAGCCCAAACATTAGGACTTAAAAAGTGGAAGTAGGGTGCTGGCATGCTGTCACAATGTAAATCATTTACACTTAATTGAAAGAGGTGTGGAGACGAAATTGCTGCCCACCTGCTCTCTTTTCTTGGGGGGCTTTGCTTGCGTGTGGAGTAGTGATGGGGGAGACATTCAATTCAGTCCACACTTTAAAAGCAAACCGACCTGATATGAACTTCCTGAAGCAATATGAGAAGCAAAACACAGCCGGGTTTTGAAATTGACACTTCTCTGAATTTTGCAAGGCAGTTTCATCAGTCAAGTAACCTGTATGAAAATGCATACTGCTAGGAGGATGTGTGCATAAACACGCATGGACACATGAAAATAACATATAAAAAATGTGTTATGTATGGGGAAACTACTCAATAAAAATGTGTGTATCAGGCAAAAGTTGAATACAAAAATAGTGTGTATATTTGGATAAATTTGCCTTCAAGTGAAAAGGATGGGACAAAAAGCACACACTGGTGCGGGAATGTGGAGAATGGAGTTTAGGACTGGAAGAATAACACTGGGATATGGAGAGAAACCAAGGCTGACAGTTACCGGTACATATCCATTGTCAGGAGGGTCAAGAGGAAGCTGATCCCATTAGGATTTTGTTTTGCTCAGGGAAAGTGAACGTAGCCCAAGCAGAGGATACATGCAACACACATAGCAAGGGGAGGGCTGTGAGTGTGTGTGTGGAGAAACAAGGGTGATGTGTGTGCTGTGGGTAAAGAAGCAACTTAGTGGGGACCAGATAGCTGCAGGGTGCAATGAGGGAAGGAGAAGAAGCCAGATCTCTTGTTGCAGACAAATGAGAGACAAGAGCAGCAAGAGTAGAAGCTTCAAGTGAGCAGGGGTGGCATGACATCACAGTGCAACTAACTCCTGCTGTGGGGATGGGGGGGAAGGAGAGAGAAAGGGCAGGTTGGCAGAGACACAAACGGTGCCATAAGAGGAGGAAGAGGAGGCCAATGCAGGAGAAACATGGGGGTGTCAAAGAACATTAATATCTCAATAGAAGGAGCAGGCAGCCCAGTACAACTATAAATTCGCACTGGGAGCATACACCAGCAATAAGACACCCACCTGGATATGCTCTAAGACCGTAAAAAGAAGCATAAAGAACAGGAGTAGAGCAACCAGTTAGCAAGTAAGAGAGAAAATAAGATACTGCAGAAGAGGATGGGCTTCTTAATTATGATGCTTTGAGATAGGATGGAACCCAGACATTCTGCTGCCTGAGGCAAAGGACAAGAGGGCACCCTCCACGCCATGAACAGAGACTAACTAGACTGGGAGTTGAATCTGTCTCCAACCCTGGCAGTGAGGTAACATCCACTACTGCCCCCTGGAGGCAGCAAGCTAGTTTACAGAGGCTGTGGGAATCACATAACTCTGCTCTCCAACAAAGGAGGGTAGCTGCCTGCCCCAGCCCCGCCCCAGCATCTTCCACCTGAGGCGATTTCCTCACTTTGCCTAATGGTAGGACTGGCTCTGCTCAAAGGTAAACATCAAATGGGTTTCAATTAATTTGCCTTCAGGTTTTCTGTTAGGATATTAAAGCTGGAAGAGTAATTTATGCCAAGCGAAGCAATGGGAGCCTGAATGTATATTCTGAGAGTTTCCACAGCTTTTTAATTCAGTATACCCACCTGCAGCATAAAGAGGTCAGCATTGTGGGATCCATTGCTTCTTTGGGAACTGTCTTATAATTTTCCCTAAACACACACCATTTGCAGCTCCTCAACTCTAATAAGCTTTTCAGAAGCACCAAAGGGATCAATGAAAATCAAGTGCCCTGCTTTGCAAAAACAAAACCAACAGTGGATACATCTCTGCATCCATTTCTTATTTACACATCACTTTCTACATAGGTAAAGGTAAAGGTAAAGGTACCCCTGCCCGTACGGGCCAGTCGTGTCCGACTCTAGGGTTGCACGCTCATCTCGCTCAAGAGGCCGAGAGCCGGCGCCGTCCGAAGACACTTCCGGGTCACGTCGCCAGCATGACGAAGCTGCAGCTGGCGAGCCAGCACCAGTGCCGCACACAGAAATGCCGTTTACTTTCCCGCTATAAGCAGTACCTATTTATCTACTTGCACTTAGGGATGCTTTCGAACTGCTAGGTGGGCAGGAGCTGGGACCGAACGATGGGAGCTCACCCCACCGCGGGGATTCGAACCGCCGACTTTATGATCAGCAAGTCCTAGGCACTGAGGTTTTACCCACAGCGCCACCCACATCCCCTACATAGTTAGCAGCCTGCTAATGTGAGCTAACGATCTCAATTTACAAATGGGTGGAGAAGGCAGTGGGGAGGAACACATACAGATCAATGAGGGCAGAGGGGTTGAGTCTTTTGAACCTTACAGAGCTGAGTCTAGCTGTATGCAAGTGGGTGAACATATGGAGGCATTTGTGGGGGAATGGAGGGAGCTGCCGTATGCCACATCAGCCCATTGGTCCACCTAGCTCAGTACTGTTGACAATGATTGGCAGTGGCTCTCCAGGGAGGAGTCCTTCCCAAACCTACCAGGAGAAGACAGAGATTGCACCTGGGGTCTTCTGTGTGTGAGCATTTCCCACCCACTCCTCCTCCAACATTCTCCTGCACACCAGCTCCACTTTTGCGTGTGGTGCATGATGGTCAGAATGGAGAGTTTGTGTTCCACATGTGACGGCCAGAGGTTGAGCACCAGCCGGACTGTCAGGGGCAGAGCTTGTGTACACGCATGCCCTGACCCATTTTCAGCCCTTGTCAGATACACCAGACAACTTGTCAAATACACTGAAGTTAGAAGCAATAATGCCTCTGAATACCAGTTGCTGGAAATGCTCTTCTGCTTACAGATTTCCTACAGGGAACTTTGGGAACAGGATGCTGGACTAGATGGGCCACTGGTCAGATCCAGCAGACTGGATGCACAGGACTTTTCTTTCCTACTCAACCAACAATGCACTAATAAATCACTTCTTGGAATATAGTAAAATGACTTCGTCAGGCTGGAAAACCAAAAGTGACTGGCTGGAAGAGCTGAAAGTGACAAAATGAAATTCAGCCTAGACAAATCTAAAGTTATGCATTTAGGCACACATACATACCATAAATAACAATCATATGCATAGGCATAGGATAGCCACATATGTACATGGATTGCTGTTTGGACGTACAAAAAAGATCTCAAGTTTGCAATCAAACACAAGCTGAAAGTGAGCCAGATGTTCTGTGAAATGGCTGCAAAAAAATAAAAATAAACCTAATGTGTTTTCAAGCTGCATTAATACAGCCATAGCTTCCAAGTCACAAAGCAAGTAATCATTCCGCTTTACACTAGTCAGATCTAGTCAGATCTCACTTGGCGTATTATGGGAAGTTCTGCGCAACATTTGAAACAGGTTCAGAAGGAGGGTGGTGATGGTGGTTAGGGGCATGAGGAATAAGCCCTATCAGGAAAGGCTGAAGGACTGGGTGTGCTTCGCCTGGAAGAGACATTTCTCTTGTAATCCCTGGAAGCCTCTATTATTTAAAACAAAAACAAGAAAAAAATGACAGAAAGGAGGAGAGCAACAAACGTAAACTTTACAAAGTGCAGTAGACTCAAACCAGTGACAGTAGACAAGGAGACACATTTGCACCCTACATTTGAAGTAGTATCATACCCAGGGCCTTTTTTTCAGTTGCAACTCTCTGGAAGTCAGTTCTGGCACCTCTCAGGTAGGCACCATTGCTATTCCAAGAGAACAAAGGAGGTGTTCATGGTGAGTTCCAGCACCTCTTTCTCTAGAAAAAGAAAGTACTGATCATACCACTTTAGATGTCACAGCTTTCTCCAAAGAATTATGGGAAATGCAGTTTTCTCACTCTCTCTCCAGAAACTAATTCTGTCTCCTCTGTTATCTCTTACACACAGGCCACATTCACACCATACATTTATGATTCCACTTTAAACAATCATGGCTTCCCATAAAGAATTCTGGGAGCTTTAGTTTGTTCAGGTTGCTGCAAGTATCGAATACCTCCTTCACAACAGACTGAGAGTCAAATGTGTCCCTTTCCTTTGCACTGTTTGCATATCCTTCTGTGAAGGCTTGGAATCTTTTTTCCCACTTTAAATGCCATCTCTAAAAAAGGTGTAGGAATTGTGTGGTCAATATTTTTCCATTGCCTAAAACATTCTCTCCTGTTCTATAGCGCATTCACTATATATAAGTTTTAAATATCGCAGGATCTGGGAGACTCTCACACAAGCGCTGGGAGGCTCCTGCAAAATCTCTCAGGGCCATTTGAGTTCTCGCAGGAGCCTCCCAAAGCCCTGTAAAAAGTCTGAGAGCTTGGAAGCTATTTTTGAGTCAGGAAAACCCTGTGCAAAAAGGGCTTCTAAGCTGTCTGCCTTCTGTGCATTCAGTTTGTATGATTTCAGACATTAACTACCTAAAGGTTCTGTATTAATTTTTAAAGCCCTGAAGAGTTCAGGTCTAAGGTGTCTCAGGGGTTCCCTGAGTCCTACTATCCCAGCTCAGTCACTGTGATCACCTGCAGGGACGTTGTTGGTCGTTCCCAGAGTTGGTGAGGCTTACTTGACAACAATGAGAAACTGCCCCTTTGGTGTCATTTGCCCAGTCCTGTGGAACACCCTGCCAATAGAGATTAAGTGGGCCTCCTGTGCCAACTTTTAAATGTCTGATGAAAACTTTTTTTAAGAGTATATCTCCCACAAGGGTTTGTTGATGCTTGCCTTTAACATTTTTTTGCTGTTTTAATGCTTTTATTGTATGGTTTCTATCGTGTTAATGTTGTAAACTGCTTTATTAATAATTATAATAATTTTTTATTTATACCCTGCCCTCGCCAGCCAAGACTGGGCTCAGGTAGGTCTTTGCTATGTTAGGTGAATTAGTGGTGTATTAATATTAGTAGAATGTTATTATTTATTAAATTTTTATACCACCCTTCATCTGAGGATCACAGGGTGGTTTACAATATAGCAACACAAAAATACATACTGTTAAGTTGTGGGTGAACATATCAGACGACACAGCGATTCTTCAAACAGCTCTTGTTTATTCACAGGCTAGGACAGAACTGAACTGAAGGGTTCAGTCAGCCTGCTTATATAGAGTTCCAGTACCATGTAACTGTAACAATTTTCTAAAACTACCCAATCACTGAACGTCACTTTTGATCCCTTATTTGCATAACTATCTACAGTATCCCCCTGCTGGCCCAGGGTGAGAACTTCAGTACATAACACATACCATAACAACAAACTAAAACAATACACACAAACACACAAACACCAGTTTAAAGGGCCAAACATTATTTAATTAGCCAAAGGCCTGGCAGAAGAGGAATGGTTAGCCTGGTGCCTAAAGATACTTAATGAAGGCACCAGGTGAGTGTTCCTGGACACTTGTAGGATGCTATACAAGTGGGGAGCCACCACAGAGATTAGCAATTGGCCAGTAGTTACTTAGGTTTTCAAAATCCAGCGAGGACTTTCTGAGGAGTGGTTCTAATACAGCCTGCTTCATGCAGGCAGGGACTACCCACTCTCGCAATGAGACATCAATCACTTCTCCAGCCCAGGTAGCTAACCTTCCCTGCTAGTTTTTGTCAGACAAGGGGGGCAAAGGTCCGGAGCACAAGTGCCTCACCGATCCACATTCTTGAGGCTTATTAGCGGAAACTCATCCAACATAACAGGACTAGACAGTGTTCCAGACACCTCAAGATTCGTCTGCTTTCAGGATCCCTTCCGGCTCTAATATTGTGTGATTCTATGACCTTCAAGTCTGCCCTGATGCTGCACCAAGTATCCAGGTGGCTACAGCTGGATGAGACCAATTCCAGCCTGTTCACCCACCCAAGTCTCAGTAATACAGACCAGATCAGCCTCCTCATCCATAATGAGATCATGGATGAGGGAGGTCTTATTCATAGCCATCCTGGCATTCAGCAAGAACCATATACCTGAAGGCTGGCTGATAGGACAACTGCAAATCCCCAGGGTACCGTGTGCCCCTTACCTGGCCTGCCTCCCTTCCCACACCTTAACTCCCCCTACCCCGAACCACTGCAATTCAGTACCCCCTGCTCACCCAAACTTTTTTGCTTCCAGATACATATCCCCTCCCTCAATAGTACTGGGGTGAAGTGAATATATTGTTTTCCTCCTCTTACTGTTTCCACCAGGTCTTGCTGTGTTACTTGGTTATCAACATAAGATTCTAGTCTGGGTTGAAAAATTCCCTATGGAGGAAGCATCTAAAATGGTGTGCAGCTATTTCTACTCAGGAAGGTTCCTTGGTATACTTACCTGTCTTATTATCTAGAGGTAGGAGCTCTGCTGTCCATATGCTTTTATTCTAGAGATCTTCAGGTTTTCTTGAGCCTGGATTTGTAGAATGTCACCAAGCCCAGGTCCAAATCACTGCACATCTGGTTTGTTGGAAGGGTTGCACTGGCCACACAGACATGGGCGGTTGGGGGGGCGGTATAAATGCAGGACGAAGTGACAAAGTTGCCAGAACAGGTGACCCTGCTCAAAACGAGTGTTGCGGGATCTCACCTTAAAATGGAGCAGTATGCTGGGGCAGAAAAAGAAAATTGTGCTCCATTGGGAAAGCTTAGCGGTTCTCAACCTGTGGGTCCCCAGATGTTGTTGGACTACAACTCCCATCATCCCTGAGCTCTGGCCTTGCTAGCTAGGGGTGATGGGAGTTGTAATTCAACAACATCTGGGGACCCACAGGTTGAGAAAGGCTGTAAGGCTTAGAATATCTGCATATCTCTTGGTGGTGACAAAAGGTATGGCTAATTGCATTATTAGAAAAACTGGCTAAAGAAGTAAGGGCATTAGCCAGGACATGGGACTGATGACTTCCTTGAAGTCTCATATCCTTCCATGACATTTTCAATCAAACATGGTATTCACAAGTCACATTTACAATTATTGTGTAGAGTATTTCCTTGATTCTCTGTTTACCGAGATTTTAAAACAGAGGGAGAGAGGGAGAGAGGGAGAGAGGGAGAGAGGGAGAGAGGGAGAGAGGGAGAGAGGGAGGGAGAGAGAGAGAGAGAGAGAGAGAGAGAGAGAAAGAAAGAAAGAAAAGAAAGAAAGAAAGAAAGAAAGAAAGAAAGAAAGAAAGAAAGAAAGAAAGAAAGAAAGAAAGAAAGAAAGAAAGAAAGAAAGAAAGAAAGAAAGAAAGAAAGAAAATGGCATTCCCACTAAATGATTGTAGGACCCACCATGCTCCATGCCCTTGCCTTGAGGATCTTCACCACCTCCACAAAATCAAACTGGCTGTGGCAGTCAACCTGAGGACCCCTCCTCTGACAGTATGAATGGGGGGAGGGTTCCAAGATTGACAGGAAAAGGCAAAAAAGAAAGAAAGAAATCTTTTGGTGTTTTATTTTTTACTTTTATGAGCACATGAAAGAAGGAAAGGTAAGGCCTGTAAAGGGGACCCCCACCCCCCCACCCCTAGGGAAAACTTGTAGGGAAGAAACAAAAACAAAAAACACCCAGACAGTCTCAAATACACTGAATACACAAAATTTAGGAGGAAAAACAATAGAAAAAGAAAAACCACGCATTAAATGTTCACATATAGGGATTTCCACCAGAGAAGGGAGAAAAAAGCAACACAACGCAGCCGCAGTCAGGGTTTAGGTCTGGAGGGTGGGACGCCTCCTCCTACTTGAAGAAGCTCTGAAGATCCTGCCACCAAGCCCAGAGGGAGGCTTCATCCTGTCCGCAAAATGCCTTTCAATCTAATCTAGCAAATGTAGCATTTGCCAGCCTAAGATCAATTGATCAAAGAGCTGCAGTAGGATAGCTGGGTTTATAACTCATGAAACTTGAGTTCTTTGCAGGGTTTAAGGATGGCCCTTGGGGAGAGGAGGGCACATGCATAGTGGGCAAAAATTCAGCATGCTCAACTTTTTCTAGTGGTAATTTTCAGAGAAGGTATAATAGCTGACATGATAGTTTATAAAATTATGCATGGCATAGAGTAGATAAAGAGATTTTCTCCCTGCTTTGTAACACTAGAACTAGTGGACACCCAATGAAGCTGAACGTTAGAAGATTCAGGACAGAGAAAAGAAAGGACTTTCAATTACGGATCCCACAGGAGGCAGCAATGGTCACTAACCTATATGGCTTCAAAGGATCATTAGACAATTCATGGAGGAGATGGCCATTGATCGCCTATGATGGCAGCAATGCTTCTGAATGCCAGTTGCTGGGAACCACAAATGAAAAGGTTCTTGTGTTTGGGTGCTACTTGTAGTTTCCCCCCAGGCATCAGGGTGGCCAGTGTGAGAACAGGATGCTGGACAAGATGGGCCACTGGCCTGACCCAGCAGGGCTCCTCTGATGTTCTTGTGCATGTGTCCCTTCCCTTCTGGGTCTCAAGCATTGCTGTCATTTAGGGTTTCTCTTAAATCTGAAGCAGAGCTCTTCAGTTGTCTTTATGCCTCATTAGAGCACCGGAACCATTAAACTGAAAGAGCCAAGAACTCTGGGAATTCAAGCGCACTGTAAAATGAACTTTAGCAGCTGCCATCCTCCCCGCACCTCCTGCACCCCAACCCCAAAGGGAATCAGGATACCCTTCTCTGCCTGCAGACCAGTTAAAAGCAGCTTGTTCTGGTCTCTATGACACTGTGTTCTAGGCACATTAAACACAAGGCCAGACTTCCCAGCATTTTTGCCATGTTGTTTGCAAAATGTTACTAAGTTAAATTTATCATTGGCCACTGGGCCAAAGCTATCAGAACCGCCAGCAAAAGGTGATTAGATTTCCTTCAACACCTGAGACCTGCAACTCTTGATTCATTTAAAGCTCTGGACCAGAGTGGAAAACGTCTTTCAGCCCAACGGCTTTATTTCCTTTTGGGCAACTTTCTGGGGCCTACATATCACTGGTGGGAGGGCTACAGGGGGAAATCAGCAGAGCAACAAATGTGAACTTTACAAAAGTGCAGCAGGCTTGATCCCTTACAGGCAAGAAAAAGGCACAAAAGAGTTCAAGGGTATGTTCCATTCAGTCAAAAAACTCCAAGGGGGGGGGGTAAGCTGGCTGGTGCAGGGTGTGGTTTGGGTAAAGTTCAGAGGGCCATAGAGGCCTAAGTGATCATATTTGGTCCCTGTGCCCAAGGCTCCACATTCCTGCTCTAGACAATGCCAGTATGAAAACCCAGTACCCGCTGTACCTTGCTACCCACCCCATGGCACTGAACTGCGAGTTTCTTCCTGAGGTGATAGTACTTGTGCCCCCCCCCCAAAAAAAACAGATCATGTGGCAAGGCTGATTACATGCTATTTGCTTCAGATCAGTATTCCTCCAAGATATGGTGGTATGATTAGGTGGAAAGATTCATGTAATAGATCTTATCCACCTGGTTGCAATATGCATGTGTTCTGCAACACGAAAGCAGCAGGTAAGTGGTTGTGGGTGTTTGTGAAAGCAAGACCGAGTTTTCCCATTTCCGGTACTAGTTTTTAATACAGCTTATGTTTTAAAGGGTTTTTAAATCATTTTTTAAAATCTGACTAAACCTCCGAAGATTAGAGAAGCAGCAAGATGTGCAGGCAGTGCATACTGCTCTACAGGATGTGCAGGATCTGAGAAATGGTGTTCCTGGATCCAGCTCAGCTTAAAGCATAAATGTATAGTATTAATCCTTCCTCTCCCACACACAAAATTCACAATGGCATCTCTCTCTACCTGTCTTTTTAAATCCAGCAAAACTTTTGTGACCATGAATATGAATGGAAACACTTGGGATACCTTTGTCTTGTTAGGATGGATATTTGTTATTTTTTAAATTGGTGTTCGAATAGCAAAAGTTGAGTTCCATGAACTGTTCCTATGAACTGAATTGAAGGTTCTCCACAGCAATTAAAGCAAGTTATCTGGTAAACCTGCAAATGAAAAGCTGCTCAAACTGAGCTTTACAGGGAGCTGTTGGAATGGATGAACTAACAAGATCATAATCCATATTCAGGTGCATCTCACAGTACAGTGGTACCTTGGTTCTTGAACAGCTTAGTTGTCAAAACAAATCCTGAACGCCACAAACCTGGAAATGTTCCAGTTTGCGAATGTTTTTCGGAAGCCAAACGTCCAACACAGCTTCCGCTTGACTGCAGGAAGCTTCTGCAGCCAATCGGAAGCCATGCCTTGGGTTTCAAAGGGTTCCGGGAGTTGAACTGACTCCCAGAACTGATTAAGCTTGAGAACCAAGTACCTCTAGTTATGAACTTAATTCGTTCCGGAGGTCCGTTCTTAACAGTGGTACCTCTAGTTACGAACTTAATTCGTTCCAGAGGTCCGTTCTTAAACTGAAACTGTTTTTAACCAGAGGTGTGCTTTCGCTAATGGGGCCTCTTGCTGCTGCTGTGCCGCCGGCATACAATTTCTGTTCTCATCCTTGGGCAAAGTTCTCAACTCAAGGTAACTCTCCTAGGTTAGCAGAGTTTGTAACCTGAAGCATTTGTAACCTGAGATACTACTGTATAGAAAATGCAGCTTTTGGGAAGTACGTTTGGCCATGATGTATATAGGTCATAAATATTAGTGTTTCAGGAACATTACCATTCAGACATGTTTATGGTTTATCAAAATCTAGGGGTCTCTCAAATCTCCCAATTTGGCACTGGTTAGCTATGTCAAGAGCTCCATTTGTCGTGTTAGCAAAGCAGCACAACAGAAATTAATCCATTTTGGTCACTTTATTAAATCAGATATTAAATAGCTTTAACTACCAAACAGCACTTCGAATGGTGAAAACACAGATAGCGTATTGCCATACTTGAATGCTTCTCCTTAGAAACACGTTTCCAGTCCTTAATATATATTTTACAAAACAGCCTTATAAGAAGTGACATATTTTCTACAGTACTCTTATGATATTTAATACACAACTGAAAAACTGTCTTAAAAACAAAATAAAAACATAGGCCAAGTCTTAACAGCTGTATGATTTCAGCAGCCAAAGCTGGTCAAGGGACTGAAACATTACTATGCAACTGGGACAAAAACATGTACAATATCACAATACTAAGCAAAAACGCTTTACATCCAAAGGAATAAACAGGTTACAAAAAGTGGAGAATTTAGCAGGCAAAACTGTATTACGAGCAACAATTTATCATCTTATATAAGCTATTTCAACTAGGTAAACATTTAAAACAAATATAAAAATGAGTTTTTTTAATAACTGATGACATTTCTGTCATTAAATGTTGGTTAAAACTTGACGCTATACTAAAAAGCACGTTATTATGCAGCTATATGCCAAGTGAGAAATATGTATGAAAAGTGGTCCAAGTTTTAGTTCAATGCTTCTTGTCTCCAAGACATCCTCATCCACACCAGTTGCCTATTTTCTGTTGTTATTGAGGTTGAGAAAAAGTGTTGTCTTTAAAAAGTTGGTGAAAACTTTAGTCTCCTGAGTTGATGTAAAAATGCCACTCAGATTCCCAGCTCTATTTTACAAAATGTAGGAATATCCTGGGCAGCTACCATTTTGCCTTCAAGCATTTGTCAAGGAATCTCTATTTTCACTTCCTCTGAAGCAAATATAGCAATCTTTGAGCAATTCCCTTCTCACCAAATTAAAGAAACGAATCACACCACTAGCTGAACAAGGGCTCAGGATGTCTTCCCATTGTTAAAAGAGCTGAAAACAGCAACTTATGGTTAAATCTGCTGCAATGATCAAGCTGTGTTCCTATTACCAACCAAAGCGTTTTCACTGCAAAATTGAATCTTTCCCAAAATTAACATTGCTTGGGTGCTGACTGATTCACTCAGATAGGAGAATTAAAACGCAACCATTCTTCTAGAATGATTCATAAAACCAAACTTTTATTATTATTATATATTTATTTATACCCTGCCTTTTTCTCTGACAGGGACTCAAAGCGCATTATAGATAAAAAATAAGAAATTTTAGACTACAAATTAGCAACTCTTGCTTTTTCAGTGGTGTGAATCCTAACTAGCATTCATAAATCTCCAAAATAACCCTACTCTTTACTTGCTCCTTCTCCAATGCCTCATATGCACCTGTCATTTAATTTTATGCCTGCGTTCCAATAGCTGTATTTTCTTCTGGAGACATCAGCTAGATTAATGCGAGAAAAAGATTTAGTGGGTCTTCATAAGCCCAGAAAACAGACAACTATTCCACTTTCATGTTGTAAAAGTAGCTGTTAATGAAGCATAATTATTTGGAAATTTACCTCTCCCTCCAGCACAGAAACAAACAAACAAAAACAAAAAAAACCAAGCTGTTTCTTCCACTTTCATATTTATATTTTTAAAAAGGGGGAAATAGGGTGGGAAAGAAATACAGGGTAAAATGAGATTCTTATCTATAAAACAAGGAATTATTTCACAACTCTTGACAGTACTGCAAACTGTGAAAGCACATTCCTTCATGTGGTTAAAGAGCAAATGGTTCTAGCCATTTCAAAACTGCTTACTGAAGACAGGCTCAATCCCAACCACTGCCACCATATTTGAGCGCCAAAGTACCAGGAATATATTTCTCTTAGCCCGTCCACAACCATCCTACTGCCGGCAACAGGATGAGACCCTAGCACCAGTATAAAGAAGTCAAAAAAATGTGCTTTGTATCGGAACGAGCACATGGTGGAAGTATACTGGTGAAGGATAAAAAATTATTGATATTATTCCATCGCATACATGAAATAAAAGTGGCAGAAGGCCAGAGGAAACAGCAACTTCTCAGGCTTTAACTTAAGGCTGCAGAGAGTTTCTAAAAAAACCTGCATGACTTGGAAGTTTAAAAGCAGTAGTATTTAAAAATATTGCACTCAGTTCTGTTTTAAGATCATTTTAAAATCTTATGGTTTTTTCCCCATCACAAATTCTAAGATTAGAATAAATTTCCGTGTCAGTTCTGTCTTTACACTTTCTATTTTGTGAAAGATTATAAAAAGTTCCATAATTTGAGGAATCAACTTTAACCAAGAACTCAGCTGTGCACATTTGTGTGTGAGACAACCAAAATATACAGATCTGTGTTTCTTCACTAAGTTTCTCCCATTTAATGGCTGTTTTTATGGCTATTAACAGCAAGCATAGGAGTTTAAACAGGAAACCTGTACAGCCCCTAATGTTATGGAAAGGACCTGTTTTCACTGAAAACAACTGGATATCTCCTGTACTCAACACATGTAAGAAGATTCTAGGCAACACCACTAAATATCGGGGAGGGGGCGTTATGTCTTATTAAAACAAAGTGAATAATTACAATGGAACGTGCCGATTAAGCTGGGGGGGGGGCGGAAATCATTCAAACTATTTAAACAGTTGAGTTCTGTTAAGCCATTGATTCCTAAAAAAATAAAAAAGTTCTCTCTCACTCTGTGATTTTAGCAATCCTTAAAAACTTTTAGTGCAAAATAATCACATTGGTTTCCCTTGGGATGGTCCTGGGCCTTTGCCGCTCATTGGAAGAGGAGCCCGCTGCAAGGGGGGTGGGTGCTGCATTGCACCAGCAACAGATTGATACATCCCTCTCATATCTATCTGTTGGAAGTTGGAAGGATTCATAATCAAACCCGGCTTTGGCATCATTGCATGACTCATGGCTGCTTGCTGAGCCACGTGCTGCGCTGCTTGCTGGTAGGTCAGCTGCTGTGGCTGCTGCTGGCTGTACTGCTGATGGAGTCTTCTGCTCATCAGAATCCTCTGAACACAACCGATTAGCTGTGGAGGGAAAAGTGGAGCTGTTATAAGGGCATGACCTGTCTCAATAATGCCTTTCCCTTCAGCCACAGTATCCCTGACAAATTGATTTTAACCTGAAACTTGATACTTGTTGCACCGCTACCACCATCACTAATGTGGCGGCATTTTCAAGCTAGTGACTGGAGGCACCAGTTAGCAATACCATTTCGGACCACAGTCCCCTAATGACTCACCCATTGTGTTGCAAGCAACCTTTATCTTGGTTGCCATCGGGGCAAGCACTCTCTGTGAAATTGCTCCCATATATCAGTTACAACATTCCTCTAGTACCATTTTCCATCTCTCTACCCCACCCCCCGTCCAGCAACCTGAAAATTCTTATGTGAATGACCAAGCAAGTATTTTGTAGCAAACACCACACGAGAAAATACTTCCAGTCTGACAGAATGCCTCGGAAAAAGTTTCAGGTTTCATAATATAACATGAAAAACCCTGCAAGACTTTACATAACACGCATGTTAATTCCTTAGTGTTAAGAAGCACTGATTTCCAGCCAAAAGTATTTGGTTAGCAAGGAGGTGAACTTGAAAAGAATATCAATAATGTCTGGTGAAGGACTACTTCAGTTCTGCTCATTCAAGATTGTTTATATCTATTTCTAAAGAAATTGATTTTTCTTTCAGAAGTGCTATGAATTATATTGACTTTATACTGATCATCAAGGTCTGCATAGTGCTTTTAAAATAAAATAGAGAATGAAACAAATTTCCTTGTTGCAGTAGTATTTACATAGAATTATTATTATTATTATTATTATTATTATTATTATTATTATTATTATTATTATTATTATTATTATTATTCCACCCTTCATCACTAGATCTCAGCCTGGTTCAAAGCATAAAAATACAAGAAAAAACACAAAATACATAAAAAAGAAGAGAAAACACAATATCCTCCACCCCCTACCCCAAGGGCTTAACAAACAGATTACAGTGGTATCTCTGGTTGTGAACGGGATCCATTCCGGAGGTCTGTTCACAACCTGAAAAGAATGCAACCCGTGTCTGTGCATCGGCGAGTCACGATTCACCGCTTCTGCACATGCGTGTGATGTCATTTTGCGCATGTGGCAAAACCCGGAAGTAACCTGTTCCGTTATTTCCGGGTCGCTGCGGGACAAAACCTGAAAACACGCAACCTGAAGCAAACGTAACATGAGGTATGACTATCTCTGAAATTCTTACAACAGCCTTGTTAAGGTAGGGCAGCAAAACTATCTTCGTATTACAGGTGTGAGGGTGGATGGAGGATGAAAGCAAGTTCCCCCCCACAACACTAAGCAGTGGTACATGCCATCTATAAATTAGCTTATGTGGGTTGATACTGATTTAAAAAGGTTTTTTTGCCCGCAGATTGTTCCAGTCAGCTTCTTCAATTTTAGCGTCTAGGTCAGTTTCCCAAGGTTGTTTAGTAGCTGAGCATCACACAGTGGCCAGAACACTGAGTATTTTATGTAGTGTCAGCAGAATTTTTTTGGGAATGCTGAGTTGTATTTAGAAATATTTTTTCAGAAGATGCCATGATGTGAGTGCTTGGAATTTAATTGCTTGGTTTGAAATAAAATGTATATAACCTGATGTATGAATAGCTAATTCACATTGTACCCTCTCATTTTTTCCATAATTTGGTCTGCTGTAATAGAGTTATCCTTTTTATAGAGATTAGCCAAAGTATATAGGCCTTTTTCTTTTTTTCACATCAACTAGGGTTTGTTTTTGTAGGTGAGTACATGGAAGGATGCAATGCAATTGGGATTAGCGGTGATACAAGTGGGGCTAATTTGAAGACCCAGTATCATTAGATTTTTCAATTCTGTTGTTATAACTAGCTCTCATTCTTGAGCCATATACAGTTCCTCTTTTAAAACTTAAAAAAAAAAAAAAACTTTTCAGTACAACATATGGTTAAAACTCACTTGAACAGTACCTGTGCATGACACCTTTTTTTCTGCAGCAGGATTTCTTGGCAAGGTGATAAACACCCAGCTCTCACCAAGCTAAATCCAAGCTGCTAAAAAAGAGCTGGTGCAGATTAGGAGCAAGAAAGGCAAGCTGCATCACACTATGTAAATTACAGATCAAGCAACTGCAGGGATGCCTCTAACCTACAAATGAGATCTAGGGAGGTGTAAGATTGATATCCACAATGCTAATAAAGGTCTTGTAAGCACTTGGGGTGGGATAAATCAGTTAATAGCTCCCCTTTTCAAATGTGCTTCTACATTGCTGCCCTGTTTGTTTTTTCCATGAAGTCTACCTGAATCAAGAAGTGTGTGTGAGTCTTACCATCTGCTGCTTTGTCAGGACATCATTATAGATGGCCTCCCGGCGCTTAACATCCAACTCCTGGGTTGCTTGTCGGCTTAGAGCTAAAGACTGGACCTGGGACTCTGTGAGCGTCAGATTCTCCTTCCACTGCAAATGAAAACACAACAGAGGGTTTTAGCAGTAGTTCTTATAGAGCCTCAATTTGTCCTGAAATGTGTCAACGGAGAGTTTTTGCCTTGAGAATACAGCAACTCGGTTTTCAAAAAAATGGTCTAAAATAAATCTGCTGAGACACTGCAACAGACTGCTCTGGCTGAAGACAGGCATGATATGGGTCACTGGGATTTTTCCTTCATGTGCAGGTTTTGTCTATCCACATATTCTTCCTCTCTACCTGAGTGTTTTGTTTGGTAGTAATGCTGTAGAGAGGGAAGGGGTGGTGCTTGTTCCAGTTCAACAGCTGCAGAAGGGCTGCTTAGAGGTCAGGGGCACCCACCTTGGACAAGACATGTGAGACCAGGTGAGAGCAAGGTGTCCCAAAGGTCTTGGATATCAGGTGGAGAAGGCAAACTGAAAGACGGGAGAAGTAATGGTTCTCTGGGTAATCTACCATTTCCTCAAGGATTATGCCTGCTGAATGTACCAGGGCTACGATTCTAAAGAGCATCTAGGGTTCTAAAGCGCTCTGTTAGGTACCTCTCTGACCTTAGCATGCCCAACAGATATGTGGAATTTTCCTCTTTAAATGACAACTGGTAGACTGGGGAGAGGGAAGGGAAGAAGGGAGAGAGTACAAATTGCAAAAGGATAAGGACTATTTGGAAATGCAGATAGAGAAGTATCTGGTATTCTGCAGAAATGTAAACAGACAGTTATTTTATTAAGCTGCTCATAAAAAGAAGCATTCATAAAAATTAAAGTAGATCATGCTGATACAAAATTATGCAAATACAGTTTCAGTTCATAATATAATATAAATCCTAAATCTTTTACAAATTGAAAATGGCATATTTTGCTTGGCTGCTGACAGGATGCTGATTTAGTAACATTTTAGCACAAACCTTATTTATGAAGTCCTCCCCCCCAAAAAATATATAGATGTCATCCATTAAAATAAGTGCCAGAGTTGACAATCATTGTCTGCAACAATCTTAACATAACCTCATGTACAACCCACAACCTGCAACTCCAAAACACTTAAAAGCTCCACTGATTTTGACTGATGGATTAGAAGTATGTGCTTACATCTCCAAAGAAAAAAAATAGAACTTAACTATGGCTGTATTGTGTTCAGATGTCATTCATCCCATTTAACTCTTAACTGAATACTATGCGATAATATAACAGAAATCAGTTTAGAAGAGTTTATTTGGCCAAGACAATAAAGAAACAAATTAATGGAGTCATCCTACATAGGCCTCCCTGAAAGAAAGCTCCCCCAGATACAGAAGGGTTAGGCAACCTAAGGCCTGTGGACCGGATGCGGACCAAATGCCTTCTAAATCCAGCCCACAGATGGTCCGGGAATCAGCATGTTTTTATATGAGTAGAATGTGTACTTTTATTTAAAACGCATCTCTGGGTTATTTGTGGGGCATAAGAATCCATTCATTTCCCCCAAAAAATATAGTCCGGCCAACCACAAGGTCTGAGGGACGGTGGACCGGCCCATGGCTGAAAAAGGTTCCTGACCCGAGATACAGTATGGTTTATAAGTAAATTACCATAGGACTGGGCTTTTTAAATGCCTGAAACAGATTTCTTCCTCACAGCACTGCAGCCAATTGATTAATCTGCAATCTCAGTATTACTGAAGGAAGGGGGTGAAACATATTGCAAGCTATAATCAGCATTTAATGCAGTTCTCTGAAATGTATGCAACCTCAGAGCAAAAATAGCTCTTATCAGCAGTGAGTTTACTTACTATACTGGAAATGATATCTTCAAGGGGTTGAATTCTTGCTCCAGTAACATTGTTGGTAGCTTCCAAAACTTTTTCTCTGCCTTGATTAATGAGGTCCTGAAAGAAAAGTATGATTAAGAGTTGCTGAATAACTATAGATTAAGATATCTACAAATATAGTGAAATTCCATTCCTACCTAGCTTCTTTATAATGCTTCCATATGATACAACTACCATGTCCAATCACATATATGTGCAATCACATGTTGGGCTACTGAATGGAAAATAATTTCAAACACTACAGTGTTTCTCACGTAAACAATTTAATTGTGAGAGGCAACTCTGCTCCTCTGGTTTTTATTTAACTACGTTAAGGAGTAACTTTCACAAAACAGCCTAGAAACGAGCATCCTACAAGTCAATGCACACAGCACTTTCATTGTGAAGCAAAAGAACTAGGTTCATTGTCGGGCGCAATAATATGACTATGTAAGGCATCCTCAGCATGAAGCAACTATCATGTTAATGGTATTTGAAACTTTCCCACCTACCTCAAGCTGCTGGTTGCTCATAGCAGACAATGCTGCCAAATTGAAAGGAATATATGGAGCCTGAGCATTAAAGTTGGTGGGGAACATGTTTGCCCCCATTGGCATGTTGAAACGCATCGTCAGGCCCTGAAAAACAGAGGTAGCTCTTCTGAGTATTCAAAGCTG
The DNA here is from genome assembly GCF_964234715.1 of Podarcis melisellensis. Classification (NCBI taxonomy): domain Eukaryota; kingdom Metazoa; phylum Chordata; class Lepidosauria; order Squamata; family Lacertidae; genus Podarcis; species Podarcis melisellensis. The sequence goes on along the minus strand of NC_138547.1, from coordinate 21,419,148 downwards.
AAGGTTTGAGAATATATGACTGGTACTCACCTGAATGATCACTGCAGATGGTGACATTCAGGTGAGTACCAGTCATATAAATTAAAAGACGCCTGCTTCTTGGGAGAAAAGCAATGACAAACCTAGACAGCATCTTAAAAAGCAGAGACATCACCTTGCCAACAAAGGTTCGTATAGTTAAAGCTATGGTTTTCCCAGTAGTGATGTATGGAAGTGAGAGCTGGACCATAAAGAAGGCCGATTGCCGAAGAATTGATGCTTTTGAATTATAAGATTACTACTAGGCTCTGGCGCCATCCCCTTGAAGAATGTAGGAGTGTAGTTTAGGAAATAGGCTGCTACCTTCCTCAGTTCTGCAGAGTCACCAAGCACAAGTAGACATCAGTCATCACAATATGCTTATTTCAATAAACCAAACAAAAATTTTGGGAGGGCTTTCTAGTAATTGGAGGGGCAAGGAGATGTTTGGTCTTTTACAGATAGCAATGGATAACACTTATTTTTCTGGAAATACAGTGTACAGTTTTGTTTAAGCCCCAAACCAAATGTGTGAAATCATAGTAAATGCCTTAACAAGGCACTGAAATGATATATTCAGAACTGGGGCATGAAGAATTCCTGATTTTTGCTTATCTTTATTTTAACTGTGTCTTCCTTCTTGTGTGGTTTATATGAAGCAGTGCTTCACTGCCAATCCAGTCAATAACAAATTAGTAGTACTGGGGTAGGGCAGTGAAAACAATAAGAGCTCTTCACATTTAACAGCCAAACTCTACAAGGATTCCTCTAGCAAATGCATTTTTTGATCACAGGCCAAATCCATCTACTAAAGTCTGTCTATACTGGAAACTCAAGGCTCCTGTTTTCTGAGGTATACCTTGCCCAAACATACTGAAGATACAGAACAATTGTCTGAGTCACTGAACGAAATTGATCTAAATGGCTTAAGGCATCCTACCTTCTTTTCAGCTTCATATTCATCCCAAGCCGCCTTCCTCTCCTCTTCAGTCAATTCTTCTTCCTCTTTGTGGTCCAGGAGGGAATCATGTTCATGATAGCCCACTATATGTTCTTTGCAGATCTGGAGGAGTTCAGCTAGAATTGTATCCTGGTAAATAAAAATGCCAGAACATTCAGTAAGCACATATAAAAATTCTTTAATGGCAAGTGGCGGGTCCTGATGCATGCTTCTCATCAGGGGATATTAAAGCAGTGGAAGGAGGAAAATTTGTTTCCTCAGCAGTCTCATTTCTATGGCCTAATCAAGCTTTTGGTGAAATTTAGCTTTTGAAGTCCAATTTGGTTCCCCCCGGGCGGGGAATTCAGTTTTTAACTGTGCAAATGCACTCCTGCCCACCGCAGAGACCTGGGCATCCAGCCGCAAAACTGATTCCAGGAGCACACCCGAACTGTGAACCTGTTTCAGGGGGGAGGTGTTACAGGGCTAACAGGACAGATAGGCACCTCGTCTTCAGGTGAGATATAACCTCCACTTTTAAGTCACAAAGCCCCAAACACATCCATAGAATAAAACTGATCACAAAGCATATCAGTAACTGGGAAGAACAAAAAAGTAGAGTAGTAAAACTATGTAGATGGAAGTTGAAAAAAGGCCAGATTCAAAAATTAAATTAGCACAAAGGAGCTCTCTTCCATGCTACGTAAGAGGACTTAAAATGGCTGGAGAGTTCTCAGACATGCATTTGCCTTCGTTCCTATGGTAACAATACTGTTGAATACAGTGCAATTTAATCCATATATACCATGCCAACAGAGTCATCAAAATGTGGTTTAAATTATACGCAACTGGGTAGATCTGCATTTCTTTGTCTGAAAAGCAACTTGTATTCAATAAAGGTCAAGGCTTGAAAGGTAAAAACTTTATAAACTATTTATTACTTACTTTACTTTATCAAACCTTTATTAGGCATTATGGAAATAAAACCTTAAAAGAGAAAATAACATATAAAAGCCTTGAAATATATATTAAAAAGGCAGCAGTTTGCTAAGTACATATATATATATACATATAGAGTCAGTGGTATTCCTTGTTAACCTGCTCCTTGGAGGACTGCTGCCAAAAACTCGGCTACCCCCGCCGTTACCCTTTGGTCAACGTCGGATAGGTAGAATCCCACACATTCACCTTGCTGCGGTTCCAGACCACCCAAAAGAGGGGACAGCACGCGTTGACGGAGCGTACTGTACAGTGGGCAATGAAGGAGAATATGCTCTACAGTGTCCGGGACATTCATAGAGCATCTGCAGAGTCTCTTGTTTCTAGGAATGTTTTGATATCTTCCCCTGACAAATGCTGAGGGAAAAACATTCAAGCGGGCCAGCATAAAAGCCCTACGTTGGGCTGGGATTATTAGTTTAGTGACGTAATTGGCTCTGCTATCTAAGATATTTAATTCATAGAATATGGGGGAGCAAATTTTGTTTACAGCTGCCGTAATATTTTGTCTCTCGACATCCTTTAGTCTAGTTAGGATATTATGGGAAATATATTGCTCATTAGAATTGTACAGGGACTCCAGCTCGACGCCTAAAGATTCAATCTTTTTTTCGAGGTGCTGATACCATCTTGATTTATAGGAGTCTTTGAGCAAATCAGCGAGCAGACTTGATGGAGGGCAGCGGAAGTGGCAGCGTAACCAATACTTTATTGAGGTGGACCATGCCCAATATTCCATTGTGTGTATGCCTATTTCTGCACACATTGTTTCATATTTGATCATAGCTGGGAGTCCAAGAATACATCTCAGAAAGCTAGAGTGAATCTTTTTTAAATCATTGTTATATGCTTGGACCCATAGCGGGATTCCATAGAATATCTGGGATTGCACTTTTGTTTGAAATATCTGATTTGCCGCAGGAATAAATTGATTACCTTTCTGATAATGAAAACGGGCAACTGCTGATGAGATGCACTTTGCCTGTTTTATGGCATTTGTGCGATGGGTTGCCCACCCTAAATTGCTCTGGAATAAGATTAAACTATTAATTGATCGTCTCCCACAATTCAAAGTGCATGTTTAATGAAGGAATTTGTGTAAAAAAATGTAAAATATCTTTGCTAGAATATTGATGTTACAAATGGCTTTTATACAGTATCATACAAAATCTCCCCAGCTGCTTTTCAAATCTGTACATTAAAAAATTCCAAGTTTCAGTATAAAGACAGCTTGAGCAAAAGCAACAACATGTGTAGAAAAGTAAGAACCACGAAAGTATCTCACTAACAAGTTCAGCTTTGGGACACAACGTATGTCCATCTTTTAAAGCCAATTTCTAAAAAGTTGCCCCCCAAAATCATCTCTATTTGCCAACTTATTTTCTCCCAAAATAAAACTTTGAATTTTTTCATAAAGATGATATCCCAAGAAAGTTTTCAAGTTGTGTTCTTTCAATTTTCCTTTAAGCACAGGATAAAAATGTTTACTTTTTCAGTAATTTTTTTCAGTTGAGATATCATTTTAGATACTTCTCAACTAGTGAGTTCATGAACCAATCTGAAAGTTGTCCAATAATTTCAAGCTCATAATCTTAAGAAGCACACTGCAACATCTCTCTCTATTTAACACAGGGTTAGGCAATGAAACCAACCTGCCAAATATTCAATCTTCAAATTGATGAGTGAGAGAAACTTGTTGGGTGCAATACTATCAAAGAATGCAACGTTAATTATGTAAGTTATATAATTTCACCACAGCAGATAACAAGATGAATAGTGCATTTTGGCAACAAATACCGTTTAGAATGGAAAGTTATGCCTTCTCAACATCTCTACTCAACAGTAAAAAAACCCTCAACAACCACCCACCAACATGCCCCAGTAAAACATTTCTTAACGTTTGCATGATTCTTGAAACATTGTTTCAATGAACTCATCAATAAACACTTCAATATTGATAGGAATATTGTTTTCTGATGTGAATTGCACTCAACAAGTCTCCCTTCTTTTCAAAGCAAAGAAAACACAATGCAAATTGTTTTGTTAAAAAAATTCCCACAACCTTACATATCATCTGCAGAGTGAAAGCATCAACCGCAAATACCCCCTCATTTGCTGGACTGATTTCCATTCCAGACATGGTACAAATAAATGAACTTTGGCAATTTTCGCTCTTTTTGGAATTTTTGCAATTCATCAACATCTATTCTGTTCAGTACTATACCACATTCAGCAATATCTGGTTTCTTTATCGCACACTGTGGTGTAACATCAGTACTTATGGGAACTAAGCATGGAAACAAACTAAGGAGAGCTGAAGGGGGTGGGGACTAGGAGTTGTGACCTTTTATATTCAATTTACTTTTACCAAAGTGACCAATTAAGGGCCAAAATAGTGAATCTAAAAGGCTGAACTTTTTGTTCTTGTATAGATAGAAAAAATGTGTACACTGATTAGTAATTTTTTTAAAAAAATTGGAACCCTAACCTGTAATTCTGGAAGCTTCACCAGAAGTTAAGCAGCATAGGAAATTTGTAAAATAAGTAAAAAACGCAACAAACTGCTGGCAGAGCTTCAGGTGCGGCTGCAATGTTCTAATCATTAGGACTGCTTGGTAATGTAGTATTAAGTGCAACAAAGTGAACCATCACTAGATATTATGGGAGTGGTGAGTCAGAATTCGTCAGGGCATCCTATTCAAGGAGCAATCTCCCAGGACTCAAAAATTAGCAGGCAATAAAAGCCAACAAGGAATGTACAGTATGGACTGGCACTGAGACATTGCTAGGTAGCTCTCTTGGTCAGGCAGCAATAAATCAAAATGAATGAAATGAAGTATGTAAGAGTTCCTAATGTACAACTGAGGACTCAGGTGTTAAAAAAGGAAACTTGGCAGAGAAAGCCAAGCCCGCTAAATAAATCCTCCAGGAAATGAATCCTCATACACATCTGAGAACATTATTAAACAATTATGAAACTAAGAAGAGGGATGCTGTGCAATCCCATGAATGAGGCAAGAGCGCAACCCTTCACACTTTGAGGCACTTGTCATGGGAGTGACTTGCAAAAACCACCTCTGCGAATTAAACTGTTATGTGGAAAGCAGTCCAGGGATTAGCAGCAGAATGATGACTCCATTTCATTATTTTTCGCAGGTCACGCCTTTTATTCTGGTGGAGATTTTGTAATGCTAACCCACCCCCCATTTCCTACTTCAATTTCACAGTGCCAAATTTGCAAGTGAAATGCCTGGACTTAGGAAATGCAATGTAGAAAGAAGACCTGATTTGTCCGATCTCTCCTACTCTCTGGTTCATCCAATCTTGCCCCCTCCCTCCCTGCCTGGTTTCTGCCTGAAAATGGCTGCTGCCTACTATCAAACAAGCAAGAAAATAATTAAGTGAGCAAACTCCTAGTGTTCTGAGTTTATAGTGAGGATCAGGCATAATTCCTTTCACATAGCGAGCAAGTGGATCGGGACCTGCATGTACTGCTCAAGACAGACAGAAGGGCTAAAAAGATCCTTGGTTTCATTCTGCACATACCTAAATATTTTGGTATTGTAGGTGCTAACTGTACATACTGACTTACTTTTGGTAACATAGGTGTATCCCTTTTTTTCTTCTTTTCTGAATTAGGATCATCCAACAAGTCTGGCTCGAAAGTATACAGCTCAGTGAGTTCATTCATTGTAAAATGGCGTTCAACCTGTTGCTGATCAACCACCCGGAAAGATAGTGACTGTTTAGTTACTTGACGATCGTAGATCTTGTCTTCCATTGTTCCCTTCAAAACAAAAATACATTACAATTTATGTCCACATGCACATATGAGACCCCAACCACCAACCCAGAGTTCTCTCAATCTCTCTGCTACTGTTTTGCAACACACACACACACACACACGCCCTACTGCTGACGAACGAGATACCCAATGAAGCTGGTTGGCTGTCGTTTCAAGATGAAAGAAAACACTTTAACTCACCTGATGCAAAAATATGCCACTCTTTCAAACCTTATTGAATGCAAGGTGGCAAGTAAGTAAACCAAAAAAAATTTAAAAACCTTTCAGAATTCATTGCAATGAAACATGTGGTAGTGGCTGCTGGTTCAGATGTCTTTAAAGGGGGAAATATGACAAATGCATGGATAACTGGATGGAACCTCTGTCTTTGGAGGTACTGCACCACTGAGTTGCTGAAGGGCAACTTTTGTGTGTTTGCTAAAATTTCTAAGAATGTCAAGTCACAGTTTGAAAGAATATACAGTGGTACCTCGGTTTAAGAACTTAATCTGTTCCGGAGGTCCGTTCTTAAACCAAGGGGCGCTTTCCCTAATGAGGCCTCCCGCTGCCAGTTCCCTTCCACCTTTTGGATTCCGTTCTTAGACCGAGGTAAAGTTTTCAAACCAAGACACTATTTCCGGTTTTGTGGAGTTTGTAAACCGAATAGTTCATAAACAGGGCTATTCTTAAACTGAGGTACCACCGTACATGGTGGGTATGGCTGATTTTTAGAGCTTCATGTTTTCTTCTGGAAACTTGCTTCAATTTCTTAAGTCTAAAACTACACTGAAGCTAACAAATATGAGAAGACAAAAAACAAGGGTGAATCTAGTCATACCACACTATTTTCTAGAAGATATTGTTGAACTTATCTAGAACCATACACACATCACATGGAAAGCATTTAATTCAAACCTACCTGAGCCAAGAAGCGGTACACAAACACTGGTTTATTTTGCCCAAAGCGATAAACCCTGAAAATACTCTGGATATCATATGATGGATTCCAAGAAGCATCAAAAATAATTACTCTATTTGCAGCCACCAGGTTTATTCCAAGGGATCCTGCTTTAGTAGAGATAATAAACAAACGGCCTCTGCAAAAAGGAAAGTAAATTTTAATTCCTCTCAAAATCATTCCTAATTAATTTAAACAGATACTTCCCTCCCCTTCCCAAATCAAAGGAATATTCATTAGTTTGAGTGACAAAACAAGATGGTGGTTGTTTAAAAATGTGATATTATTGTGTTTTATTTTTGCAATATTTATAGTGTGTAATATTTTTCATCTACTGGGAAATTCTCATGCCCATACACAACCCTGTACTTTATTTCACATTGGCCCATAATTTAAATTTGTTGCTTAAGTGAAAACAACACTTGGCAGTTACTGTAGTAAATGCCACTTTGATGTCATAGTAAACCATGAGAGCAGGACGGAGCAGATGTGTCCATAAGGAGCTCCGAATCACCAAGCCATGTCCCAAGGTATCTGAACAGTTTGTCAAACTAAAAAGCAAAAAAAAATTTTAACAGGCTGGGGTGATTGTTGGTTATACTGCTGAAGCAATCTACATTCTGTGGAAGACGGTTATAAATGTACATCAAAAAGTTTGAGTGGAACACTTGAAATCTTGGAAAACTATATTTAGTGAAACAGACTATACGCACACGATACTAAACTCATTTATCTGGGTTTTTTTCCTTTTCTTTTATCTGTATTTTATTTTGATGTTATGTCACTTTAAGGCGATTCTTTTTTGTATAAAACACCTAAGAAATGCAATAAGAAACAAGCATTGAGGGTGGTGTTAGTGCCGCATAGGTAAGCCTGATCAAAACTGAACAAAGCATGGGGGTTGAACGCTCCCCGTCTCCCTGCGAAACTGCAAGTTACAATAAGGATTACATAAGGATTTACTTATTTTTTAGTTCAGCACTCACATGCAGAGGAATACTAGAGAGATTTACCTTACTATGGTCAAAAATTGTCTAAATCCACACATGTGTTGTGAACAGCAAGTTTGTCACATCAAAGGGTGGGACATGTGTCAGCACAAACCTATAATCAACTAACTCAACAGGAAGCCTTTAACGTAGCGACAGAAGCCCTTTCTTAAATGAAATCCAAACATCAAATGCATTTCTTCTCATTAAGAGAGGAAGTAACTAATTATGCCAGCAGCAGGGACCAAAGCAAGGCCAGAAAAACAAGGACAGGAGCTGAGTGGGTTAAAATAGGCCACAACTTTATTGATGGCAGATGGAACAGCAGGAACAGCAACCCCAAGTCTCAGAGTGCTGGACTGCTGCTGTTGCTAAGATGGCTATTGGGGAAGGACAGTTACTAAGAAAGTAGACAGTGTACGCTGCTCCACCCACTGTTGTCAACTAGAGTGTGTGGCAGGAATATCAGCCCTCAAATTGAACTGGCCCTTACCCCAAGGCCCCCAAAGGAGGGCGAGGAAGTCAAAAGGCACTGAACAATGCCTAGGATGGATCCCCAATAAAAGACCCAGGAGTTAATAAGAGGGATGGGCAGGGAATGATGTCTTAGGTCTACTCCAAACCAACCGCGCACCACTAGCCAATGACAGGCTGGCTCAGAACAGTCACATGGACTCTGGATGTAGTAGGATGGCCTAGCCCAACTGGGTCTTCCTGCTCTCCCGCCTTCTGCGTGGTCTGGTCCCAAAGGAGATTCTTGCCAAAGTCAGAATATGTATTAACTCTTCAAAATATTTCATTGAAATTAACTGTTTTTAAAATGTGCTTTAATCTAGTTTTTAGCTTATTGTCGATTTTAATTATTGTTTGAAGGTTATAATTTTTTTACAGGTAAGTTGTTCTTTTTGTAAAGCACTTTGAGAGTTGCTTTTAAAAAAAATAATCAAGCGCTATATAAATTTTATGAAATAAATAAAGCAAGTATGACTTGCTGCGGTTAAAGATTCAATATTAAACCTACTTACATAAAAGTTAATTCCCACTATTTTTATTTCCTGACAATGCAACACAGGCTTTTTCCTGGGCAAGTGAGCATAGGACTGCAGTCTGTGGCATTTATCAACTAGCTTGGGGGAACAAAGTGCCCCAGCACTAATGACTGCTTCACAGGGCTCATTTCCTAGATGCATTACAATGGTTGAAAAAGATATACTTTTATCACTTATATAAATTTACAAGCAGAAAAGGGTGTGGGTTTCTTTTACCTGACATTTGTTACATCATTAAATTCTTCAGCCCACTTCTTTCTTGATTGTGCTGTTGTAGAGCCATCTAAACGATAATAATCTATATTTCTGAACCATTTCCCTTCACCTAGGAATTTAAAAAAAACAAATTATTATATATCAATTGAATAAGACATAGGGGCAAGTCTTATGCTTACTGACCCCCATAGTTCTTCCTCTTTAGCTTCCCTGCTGAGCAGCATAATACAAATCTTTTGCCCACACTGTATCCCTGGAAGATGTGTTTACAAAGTCCAGTAAGATATATTTTCACAATCTAAGGAATTCACATTTATGGAGGGGATAGAAAGGCAAACTGTTCAAATTTGACTGACCCTATTTTGGAGAATAGGAGTCAGATGAAACCTACTGGAAGATAAGCAGGATTAGGAAAACATTTATTATGAATGAACTTAGTAAATAATGATATGGTTTACAAATTCAAATGCGAGCTGCTTGCATGATATGCATGCTTCAAACAAACAAAGTTGTGATGGAAAGCTTAGCTAGACCAGAGTTTAGTGGTGCAGTGCAGCAGAATTTCACCACGGTGCTTAGCTGGAGCCTCTCTCTGATTGGCTGTGGGTACAGCTAGCCACAGAGGGGTTGAGCTAGCACTTTGGGGAAAGAAAAGCAGTTCGAGGCGAGAGCTGCAGTTCTTGGCATTCAGCTTGATAGGAGTATACCTCCTGAACATCCACTCTGAGGAAAATATCTGCAGCCAAAGAAGAATAACTGGGAAACTCAATTGGGGACAGGAAAAGAAGAGTTGTTACAGAACACTCTATATCTCAATGCAGTAAGAAGGGAAGAGAACGTTTAGAGAAAGAGAAGAATCCCAAACCAGTTAGGAGAGGTATGGTGATCCCTTGATCTGTTATAATGCTAGAGGAGCCTCTGGGTTGTGATTTATAGAAGACTGGGAAAGTGACAGAAAGTACCATCTTGGAGCCCAAGTATTAAGACCTAAGCTATAACACTCAAACAGTTATCTTAATAAGCTGAAATCAAAAGAAGCTGTGTGTTTACCACCTTGTTTAGAAGCCTATAACACACAGTTTCTTGAAAGAATCCGATCTCCTAATACATCTTTTGTTTTACCAATTTTGTTCTGTAAAATCAAAACCTTTCTCCTGTTGAACTTCCTTAAGTCTCCAAGTACCAGAGTTTTTTGTTTAAAACCCAAAAATTAAACAGTACAGTGGTACCTCGGTTTAAGAACAGCCCTGTTTTCGAACTATTCTGTTTACAAACTCCACAAAACCGGAAGTAGTGTCCTAGTTTGTGAAGTTTACCTTGGTCTAAAAATGGAAGCCGAATGGTAGAAAGGCGGTGGCGGGAGGCCTCATTAGGGAAAGCGTGCCTCCGTATAAGAATAGATTCGGTTTAAGAATGGACTTCCGGAAGGGATTAAGTTCGTAAACAGAGGTACAACTGTAAACTGAGGTACCACTGTAGTTAAAAAATGACTTGTCTCACAATTCTTCTAGTTCTGCAAATCTTGCATTTCTACACTTGCCTTTATATATAATAGGTTTGTCTTCTTCTTTGTCCCGGTTTGCCAACTCCAGAAAATCTTCTATCAAATCCAGTGATATCAGAGACTGGCTGAACACTAAGCTGAAAGTTGAGAAAAAGAGGAATAGTTACTAGTTTTCAATTTAACTAGCACACCAATTTGCCTCACCACTCTCAGTATCATTGACACACTTTATGGATATAAAGCAGAATGTTAATCTAAATCTGCCAATTCTAAAAAGCCAAGTCTGCTTAAAGCAAAAATGCTTTGGAATCTTTCCAGAATGACTCTTACACTTTATCCCCGAGCTCCTCAGCCATGCGAAGAATTTCAAAAAGAAGCATCATCTTTCCAGAATGCTCCAACACTTCAGCATCCGCATCAGTGACAAAATCCTTGTACCAATCTGGAGCTGGGCTGCCTGGGTTGGAAGCAGTTTTACCTACGGGAAAATACAAAAATCAAACAAACACCTTAATATATGTATCTTAAGACATTTTTCAGGGGTTGTGTTTTTTTACTGTGGTAAATTTTATGCTGCTTTTATCCTATTTTAAACGCCTGTAGCAGTAATGCTGTATGTTTTGCATCATGTATTTATGTCTGCTTTATTGACATATTCTCCATAAGGCATAAATCAGTAAGCAATACTTTTTCAGCCTTGACTGCAAGAAATGCATTTCAAAAAAGCAAAAGGGAAACGTCTTCAATGTTGGTTTTAACTCAAAATTGCTTACCAACTATGTTTTCTAATATAGTTAACACAATATCTGGATAGCTTACACAGCTGTCATTTCCTCTGAAACATGAACCATTTACAACATTTGAAACTCAAATTACAGCAAGGGCTTAAAACTCTTCAGGAGAAGGCAATATTCCCCGAGCCCTGCCAGCTTGTGCTGGCCGGGGGGCGGGGGGCGGGCTTGCACACTTCTCTCCACCACACTCTTCCCACCACTCTCCCACTGTTCACAACTGGAGGGAATTCATGATGTTAGCTCCAAGAATGACATGATTTTCTGTTCTGATTTCTGCATATCAGTGGAGGCTTCTCACTAAGTGGAGGTGGTGCACTACCCATCCTAAACCCCCAGAGGGCTCTTTTTAAGGAACTCAAAGGCTAAGATATCCCTATGCCAAATTAATAGAATCACAGAACTGTAGAATTTGAAGGGTCCTGAGGGTCATCTAGTCAAACCCCCACAATGCAGGAATCTCAACTAAAGCATTCAAAATAGATGGCCATCCAACGTTTGCTTAAAAACCTCCATTGAGGGAGACATGGGAGTCCATTCCACTGTCTAAAAGCTCTTACTCTCACAAAGTTCTTCCTGATGGTTTAGTCGGAATCTCCTTTCTTACAACTTGAAGCATTGCTTTGGGTCCTATCCTCTGGAGCAGGAGAAAACAAGCTTGGTCCATCTTCCATGTGACAGCCATTTAGATGTTTGAAGATAGCTATCATATCTCCTCTTAGCCTCTTATTTTCCATGTGAAACATACCCAACTCCCTCAACTGTTTCTCTTAAGGCTTGGTTTCCAGACCCTTGATCATCTTGGTCTCCCACTCCTCAGCATATATTCTAGCCTTTTAAAATTGCGGTCTCCAGAATTGGACACAGTACCCCAGGTGTAGTCTGACTAAGGCAGAAGAGAATAGTAGTATTTCTTCCCTTGATCTGGATGCTGTACTTCTGTTGATGCAGCCAAAACAGTCTTAGCTTTTTTTGCTGCTGCAACACACTGACTCATGTTCAGCTCGTTACCTACTGAGACCCGTAGAACATTTCCACATGCCACTACTGGCAAGCCAAATGTCTCCCATCTTATAATTTTAAAGCTGTTTTTTCCTACCTAAGTATAGAACCTTACATTTGCCCCTGTTGAAAATTATTTTGTTAGTTTGGACCTAGTCTCCAATCTGTTAAGATCATATTGAATCCCGATTCTGTCTTCTGTGGCATTAGCTGCCCCTCACAGTTTGATGCCGTCCGCAAATTGGATGCTGCATCATACTGTTGACTAATGTTAAGCATGACTTGTTTTTTGCGAAACACATGCTTGGTCTTAGTAACCACAGCATCCTTTTCTAAGTGCTCACAGAGTGAGCATTTAATCATCTGTTCTATAACCTTTTCTGGTTTCAAATTCAAGCTCCTCAATAGAAACTTGGGTCCTTTCTTCCCCTTTTAGGACATCTGCTCATCCCCAGTCTGCAGAGACTTCACCTGGCCATAAATAGACAGGCTCTACAAGCTCTACAAGAGTTAATCTACAAGCTCCTTTAGTACCATTGGGTCAGCTCATCAGACCCTGGAGATCTGAATTCATTTAAAGTAGCTAGCTGTTTCCTTACCAGATATTTTCCTAGCTTGGGAGGAGGTCTGCTATTTAAAATTTAGTGAGGGAAAGGTTTAACTGTTGCACTCAGTTAGCTGTGATGCCTTTTGGACTGTGGAACTATTTTGATGCGAAACTTTAGATCTGAGTTGAATTAAAATTGGAAAATACTGGAGGTCCATTAGCTATCTGCATTCCTTTCACTGTGAGGACTTCCAACACATACACAAATACATCTACAAATTTATAACTTGATACAAGATTCCAGGGTTGACTTTATTTATGTTACCTACATTCTTTAGGCAGTACTATAAATATGTGGCTTTAATTTTGTGGCTTTAATTTTGCTTCAGTTGTGTGTTACTTATTGTTATTTTTGGGGGGGGGGGGAGTCTTGAAAACTTTGATATGGTTACTAATTGCAGCATGCTCTTCCACAGAATTCTTTCCTTGTATTATCTTACTGGTAGTCCAAAACACTGACTTGCTAAAAATAAGATATACACATTAAGATGATCAAGGCACAAATATACCTAATGCTCTCCAAATTAAAGGTAAGAAGCCTGGGTGAAATTTTTTTGCCTGATGTCTGAAAACCGATAAGGATGGCACCCTTGGGGAAAGCATTCCACATGTAAAGAGTCACCAATGAAAAGGCCAGTTCTCATGTTGCTATGCTCCATACCTCCCTTGTATGGAATGCAAAGGGCATATGGAATACAGCAATCAAGTAACATCTTAAGGCCATGGATAGTGTGGGGAAAGAAAACAGAGTTCATATAAGTGAGAGCTCTAGATCTTCCAGCTACTTTTAAGACAGAATTGTTTGTAATGCTTCCAACCTAATACATCTCTCCAGTCTGACTGGCAGACCTAGTTCAATAGAATGCACTTCCTAGAAAGTAGGCCTTAGATTGCAGTCCTTGATCACAATCCTAAAAGCATATGCATGGGCCATAACGCCCCCCCCAAAAAAAACACCTTCCCAGACTTGCTTTTCACTGAACTGTCCCTATCTATCCTCATTATCTGCTTGGCTCCCTGGTACCTGCAATCATTGGTACCTGCTACGGCCTGCTTTTTGTCATTTGGATGCTTTGATTACATCTTCAATTTTAATGTGCTTCCAGTCTCAAAGCCAAACTAGAAGGGATTCTGGCTGATCTGAAAAGTTAAACATATATCTGTCCCAAGCACATTCTAAATAGTATCTCTAATGAGGAAAGGGGTGCAAAGGACGGGGGATGTATGCAACTTTTCCCTACCCACCAGCCCTTCCCATACAATCTGTCACCTTTAGACAATTTTCTCCTTAGAGAAGCTGCAATTATCAAATGTTAGTTCAGCTGGGAGAGGAGCTGCAAGGGACAGTTCTGCAATCCTCTCTCAAGCAGTCCTTTTGGAAGTTTAAAAATTGCTTTAATGACGTTTTAACACATTCTACTTCAGGTTGCCTTTAAAAAATATTCAAAAGTTACAGCTGGTGAAAAATCAGGTGACCCAACTAATCTCTGGTGTCAGCTTTTTGGACCTTATGACACTACATTCCTGTTTAATTTTCACTGGTTCCCAGTTTATTTCCAGGCCCAAATCAAAGTGCTACTTAATACCAATAAAATTCTTAAATGGATGGAACCCAGATATTTGCTATGTGTTTTACACATGGCATATGGGGTGAAATATTTTCAGTCATCGCACCAAAACCTCCGAAGAGAAATCAGAATGATTTCCCCATTAATTGCTTTCAAGAAGGTAGTAAAAACATATCTCTTCCACCTTTGGTTTATTTGCCTTTCAAAAACCATTCACCCCCAGAAACAGAAACTACTACCTTTATGTGTCTACCGGCTTGTTTTAATCCTCTCTGATTTTGTATGATTTACAATTTATTTTGATTGTGTTGATTTAATCTAAGCTTTGTGGGCCCTTCTGAGAGCTGAAAGGCAGTGTTTAAAATGCAGAATGAATCACAGGTGTATGGATGAAAGGAAGATTATGGGCCTGCACTGGAAGTGTTTCAAGTTTTGTAAATTACTTGGAAGCATAACTTACATCAAACTAATAATATTTTTTACTGAGGGAGGGCTTTACCCAGAAAGGTGTCATATAAGTACTTTCTGATTGACTGATTTACGTTTTCTTCCAGTAGCACCTTAAAGACCAACTAAGTTAGTTCTTGGTATGAGCTTTCTTGTGCATGCACACTCAGATACAGGTGAGAAGGTGAAAAGTGGCTGAACTGCAACTTATCACCAAACTTAAAACCATGGAGAGACCTGGTCTGAACAAAGACATTGGATTCTTATCTCATTATACATGACAAAGCCACTTTTCACCTTCTCACCCCTTGCTTTTTCCTGTAAGACCTATTGCAGTCGTTAAGAGTCGTCAACAGGCTCATCACAGCTATCTGCCAATCACCCATTCCCACCACCCTTCTGAGTAATACCCCTCCCCACCTTCTCACTATATAGAAGGGTCTGGAAACTTCTGTTTCAGTGTATCTGAAGAAGTGTGCATGCACACGAAAGCTCATACCAAGAACTAACTTAGTTGGTCTTTAAGGTGCTACTGGAAGAAAAAAAAAATTGTTTTGACTATGGCAGACCAACACGGCTACCTATCTGGAACTGATTTACTTTGTTTAAAAAAAAAAAATTCATCGCTGCAATACAGTGGTAGCTTGGGTTTCAAACACTTCATGTTACAAACACTTCAGGTTACAGGCTCCACTAACCCAGAAGTAGTACCTCAGATTAAGAACTTCACTTCGGGATGAGAACAGAAATCACGTGCCGGCGGCACAGCAGCAGCGGGAGGCCCCATTAGCTAAAGTGGTACCTCAGGTTAAGAACTGTTTAAGGTTAAGAACAGACCTCCGGAACGAATTAAGTACATAACCAGAGGTACTACTGTATAATGAGCTGATATTTTGAGTGAGCTTCAGAGTAGGACACCCAACATTATCGTTTCTACTCTCAGTCCTGTATGGGTGAATTTCCTCTGCAATGGTGTCTAAATTTTGAAATTTAGCTGAAATCCCTCATTACCTTCATCTGACTTTGCAATGGCTGGAGGGTTGTTTATTGGTTCTTCTATGTTTCCTTCTCCACCTCCACGAGATCTTGAATTCCAGACTTTAATCACTTCAACATCATTATCACTTCCACTTTCACTGCTGCTACTCTCCTTTTTTTTACCCTTCGGTTTTTTCTTCCTATAAGCATAACATTTGATGCTCGTTATTATAAAAAAAAAAACTTGCAAAGTTAGGGTGGGGTTTTTTGGGGGGGTTGTATGTAGTTGTTATTGTTGTTGTTAAAATATGTAATTCTACAACAAACACAAATTCCATCAACTCAGAGTAAATACATTTACAGTTTATGTGGAACGGTTCAACTTACTTGATCTCTTCCTCAGAGCTTAAGCTCACTGATGTTTCATCAGAATCAGAAGCTATGAATTCATCAAGACTATCTTCATCAAAATAGCCCTGAACAAAACACCAAATTGCATATTTTTAGAAGAGAAGTTTAGCTGTCCTTGCTTAAGCGTTTAGAACATCTGTTCACTCATCTGAACAATGCCAGGGTGAGCAAGGGACTATTTTGGTAATGACAAAACACATAGGAAAAAATGGTTAACAGTTACAACTAAAATATATTTAAAAAATAACTAGCTGTCATACCGAAAATAAATTTCAATTATTTCAGTGAAACTGTCTAGGACTTGGCATGTCTCACTGACACTTTCATTAGAGACAGACAGATGTGATTTACCTTATTTTCTTTGCTAATATAGTCCAGCTGCAAGCACCAAGGATGAGTCCAAATTCTGCTTAACATCTGGAAGTCCTGGAAGAGCTTAGCTCCAGCTTTGCCTCTTCCACCTTCACTGCTGTTGCCGACACCTGACAATAGAGTTCAGAAGTTAAACTAAAATATTCATACTTGAAGTTAGCCAAATTAGCATTTGCTTCTTAAAAATACATCTCTCCTGCCCACCTCTCTCTCACACAAGCTTCTTCCACAGATACAACATCTCTTGTAACAGAGGAAGTTATTTAAATGACTGAATCAACATTTTCTTCTGCTTAAATTCTTAAAATTTTATAATTCCTGCTGTTCCTCATATTTGATAATCTGTAACAACATATCTACACACATGCGGTTTAATTTCTTGGCAGTAAGTTTTGGAGCTTATATGTTTCTGAATTCCAGTTTCTGGAAACCATGCGGGGTGGGTGGGTCTTGCACTTCGGTCTTGCTTGCAAGATTCTCACAGACATCTGGTTGGCCACTGTGAGAGCAGGGCTCATTAGTAAGACTAGAAGGCCTACTGCCCTGATCCAGAAAGCTCTTTTTACGATCTTAACTAAATGCCAGCTTTATTTCTATGGACTTAAATCTGGTTTAAAAATATAAAACTGAATACTGTATCCCTGACTGATGTTTGTCTGGCCTGCAAATTATAAGAAAGTCTATAAACATAGTGTTTTTAAGTATCAATAATGTTAAAATTATTGGACCTTAACATTTTAAGCTGTGGTCTATAATTGCTATTCAATAATGATCAAAGAAGTATAGCTTTTCTGGATATTAAGCAGCAACACTGGTGAGATCTAATTCAGACAACAACATAAATCTAATTCAGACAACAAATCTAATTCAGACAACATAAAATGTCTATTTAACAATTCTGTAAGTGGCAGAGATTATGGAAATAAACCCAAAGAAATAATGAATGAGTTTATCTATAGTGCCTCAACAATTTCCAGAATTTCTGAGTATGTAAATGCTATAGAAATACTTTAGCTTGTGCGACATTCAGTATATTGATGGTATTTCCCCCCAACATCTTAAAACAGTAACAATTCCTTCTGAATGGTGCATATTGGTGTACTTGGGCTTGCCACTCCTCCTCACACTGCTCACCAGCCCTACCAGCCCACACACCCTTTATTGCCAGCCCCCTCCATTTACATTTGGCCAAGAGGGTTTGAAATTGGCAGGGTGCCAGGAGCATTTTGCGTCTAAAGATTCTCCATTTGTGAGCACCCCCAAAAGACTGGGTGCCATTTTTTTGCGCCTGGCTGACACTCAAGCATTACTGACATGTATGTGCTTTGAAGCCTCAAAGTATATGTTAAGGATAGACAATATGTTAAGGAATTTAACAAAAAAAGAGTAGAGAGCTTGGGAAACTGGAGTATGGTACCAATTTTTTATTGTCAGCAGCAAATTAAACATGTATTAACCATTTCTGCTAAAATTGTGATATTAACAATGTGTCACTTATGTGAATTGCTTATCAGTTCACGCTTATCACAATAATAAATATAAAGTGTTGCTGTCCCCCCAGTGGCAACTAGACATTCTGTTTTGGCACCCACAACCCAGGTCCCAGAAGCCATTTGGTTCCTAGCTTTTCTATCGCAGTTTCTAACACTGCTGGCCAACCCTGCTCCCACTACACCTCGTCCAATCCTCCCTCACTTAACATCTCAACTTCTCCCTTTACACCTTGCCCTACAAAAACATTCCCTTCACAACTTGTCCAAAAATTCAAGCTCCCTTTCAGAGCTCACTCCCACAATATCCTTCCCCCCATTCCCTCACAGCATGTCCCACTTTGCTCACACTTTGCTCAGCCCACCTTCCCCCATAGCTTTTCCAATCCCCCTCCTCTCATGCCCTTAAAAGTTCACTCAACCCCAACCCTGAATCACTTTAGAGCTTGTCCCATTCCTGCCCCCCGCCCCAGCAAGAGGGAGGGGGGAATGGAGAAAGATTTCCTCTCCTTTATTCTGCACTCTCCCATCAGTGGCAGCAACAGTGCAGGAAGACTACCAGTCTTGGATACATTCATACTCAATCACCAGCACAACAATAAAGGAGTCCAAATATAATATAGAGATATACTCTACAAGGGGTAGGGAAACCCATATGAATGGAAGTTCAGTATGATCTAAGGCAGCCCTTAAACAGAGAATTCTCCAAGCCCAATAAACTGAAGAGGACCTTGGAGACAATCTAGTTCAATGCTCTTCCTAATATAGTTAATCCTGACCTAGAGTATTCCTAACAGATGGCTGTCCAGCCTCTGCTTGAAGACCTCTAGCCAGGGAAATCCCACAATTTCTCTAGCTCATTGGTTCCATTGCCAAGCTACTCTTACTGACAAGACATATATTCTCACGTTCAACTAATATCTATTCTCCTATAACCTAAGCCAATTAGACCTAGTTCTGTCCTCTGGGGCAGAAAATCAAGGTTCTGCTGTGTGAGAGCCCTCAGTCTTCTCTTCTTCAGGCTAAACATACCCAGTTGTTTTTCATACCTTGACCACCTTTCACTGCCTTGAGGGATTTGATCGTGCAATCCTGGATTACACACACTCAATTTTTTGCTAATAGGCATTATCAAAATGTGCTGCCCTCATGGGCTGCCTATGGGTCCAGCGACTAAGTGCAAATCCACTTCCACACCACACACCGTCAACAAGATCCCACGGATCATCTCCTTGTTGGCATTAAAATCTGACGACAATAACTGACTTAAACTTTCAAAGCAGCCTTTCCCCCTGAATGCGGCTGAACACACAAACTGCAGCATTTCACATGCAGGGTCTAAACTTTGAGGCTAGTGTAGAAATTTAACAAAACTGTCACAGCAAAAAGCCTCTGGAGAGTTAGACCTGCATCCACACATAGAGCTCAAGGATGCAATGGAATCAAATAAAATAAAGCCCAAAGTGATAATGGACTATCACTTACCTGTTAGATTATCCAAGTAGAACTGATACAGTTTACACTGAAGAGGAGTCATTCTAACAGCCAGAACATATTCATATTTTGGTGGCAGGAACTTTGTTAATGCTGTATAATCTTTCCTCTGTAAATTGTAAGTATTTTTTTTAATGTGCCATAGAATATTGTTATAGAATAGTACAATTAGCAAACCAACTAAACATTGGACAGCTCCAAAATCTAAACTACAGAAAACAAAACTTGGTGAAAGACATTTATAATGTAGGAATCCGCAATCCAGGATTCAAATGTTTATCACATAATAAATTTTTTTGCTGGTAGCCATGTGTCTGACCTTGTGGCCCCCTTGACCCGTCTCCCTCCTGGCTTACTAAATCCAGCAGAGGTGGGCTGACTTGTTGGGTGCAGAGTGTGATGAACACTTCGCTAGTGAAGGGGTGGTCCCTGCTGCACTGAAAGAGGCAGTGGTGCAACTGCTCCTAAACATATCAGCCCTGGACCGTTTGGATTGGAACAGCTATTGGCGAGTTTCCAATACCCCCACCCTCATTTTAGAGAACATGGTGGATAGCACTGTGGTGGGGCAGCTGGAGGCATTCTTGGAGAACACAGATTATTTAGCTCCATTCCAATCTGGGTTCACGCCTGGCCACAAGACTGTGTCACCCTGGTTTGCCCTGATGAATGACGTCTGCTCCATAACATCTGGATCAGGAGAGGCAGTGCGGTCCCTGGGCATAGTAGTGAAATGGATGAGGGAAAGCAAGCTGAGTTTGAATCCTGGCAATATGGAGGAACTATGGGCAAGCAGCTCCTCTGTCTGAGAAATTGATCAGTTGCTTACTCTGAATGAAGTTACACTCTCCCTGAAGTTCAGTTTTGAAGTGCTTCTGACACTGGAGGTTCAGATAACCTCAATGGCTATAAGTTCCTTTTACCAACTGTAGCTGGTTCAACAGCTACAGTCATTCCTGGACCTGGCTACAGTAGTTAAGGCATTGGTTACTTCCAATACTAGATTACTGAAGTGCTCTATGTTGGACTTCTCTTGCACTTGATCTGGAAACTGCAGTTAGTGCAGAATGCTGCACCATGACTGATGACAGGAGTGAGGCCTTGTCAGGATATAACATCTGTGCTCAGAGATCAGCACTGAATGCAGCTTTGCTACCAGAGCAAGTTCAAGGTGTTATTATTAGGATATAAAACCCCCTAACAACTGGGGGCAGCTTAAGTATGAAATTATCCCACCCCACATGTGCCCACTTTGATTGGCAGAACTGGCACTACTACAGCTGCCACATAATACCTGTTCCACAATTTTAAGAACTCACCAATCATATAGTGTAGCAACACCTGCACTTTGGAACTCCCTGCCCATTGAACCTTTTTCGGTGCCTGCTAAAAGCTTTCCTGTTTAGACAAGCCTACCCAGATGCATTGAGGTAATTTTAATCTGTTTTGGTATTTTAACTTTCGTATGTACAGTATTTAAAATATTGTTATTTTTACGCAATTTTCTTTTTTCGTTTTGTAAACTTTGAGGTTTTCTACAATCAATCGGTGTATAAATTTTATGAAATAAGTAAATTTTGTAAATCATAAAGCTGCATCTTATGCTCCATTATAAGCCACTGTGACAACTTATAGTGATTTTTCTTTTCTTTTTTCTGCAAATTCCTATTGTCATTAAAGAACTGAAAGAAGTGTATCTTTGATCAATACAAATAGACAGAATTCAAAAGCTGTTAAAAGTTAAGTAATCCTTAACTCTCAAATTGCAAGGCAATAAAAAACAAAGATTCACATACCTGAACACATCCATTTAACATTTCATACAAGATGTGGGCACGTTTTTTCATCACCCTGACATCAGCCAGGGTAGAGTCCGCACACTGACCATTCTGGATGGGATTTATAAATCGATTTCGGAACTCCTTAATTGACCCAAGCAAATTCTCCTTGATAAAATTAACCATGCAGTGATCTAAGGAACCACAAATTAAACTTTAGCTATATAGGTTTCTATGCCAAAATAGCTTCCATGAAATATTTTTTAAATGCACCATGTCATTTCCTATTTGGCAAGCAAGTTCAAAAGAAAACTGTTTAAAGGGGCACTACAATCTTGTACTCTGCATACATTAATACTTCTGGAAGCCCTGGAGGGTCCAGCTAGGACTCTCCTCTCTGCCTACTGCAAAGCTCTTCCAGGCATCCAGTTCAATCACACCATTTATGAGCAGGTGACGCACTCCAGTCCCTTCCTTTCAAGACCTCCGGTCTGCATATTGCAGATGCAGGAGTTGGGTACACAGGGGAGAGCACACTCTGTGGGACAAATAGAGTATATGTGCGTGAGCATGCATATTGGGACCAAACAAAAGATCATTTGCCCTTCCATGGCACAGGATTGTAGCCTTGCCTGCTTTGCAGACTATGTCAAACCCGGTAAGTATACAATGCTTGCATACCCATATTAAATCTATTGCTAAACAAAGACAGGGATTAAACCTAAGCAAAGTTCTCTCAGGCATATTTGATAATTTGATAAATGTGGTAACACTGTGCAGGTAATAACAGCTGAAGCACAGGCACATGTTTAAAAAAACACCATGCACTGTATCCAACCAAGTTTTGCCGAAAGTAGACCCAGTAAGTTTACTGGACCTAAATTAGTAAAGTTTAATAATTTCAATGGATCTACTCTGAGTGTGACTGACAAAGGAAATAACTGAATACACCTGAGGATTACAAGTGAAGAAGAAAATCAAGGCTTCAGGAATACTCACTTCCTCATATTAACAAGGCTTTTAAATTTTATTTTACTGAAATCACAGACATATATAAAGTAGATGTTCAGGCAGGAAAGAAAAAAACTGAGGGGGCTGCACCTGGCTCCCAGAGTTCTTTGCTCTCCCGCCTTGAGGGATGATACCCAACCCATTCAGGTCATCAGCAACCAACTCAAATTGTACTTACATTCTATGAGGTTGTTTTGCAATGGAGTTCCTGTAAGAATGATCCTCCTCCTGGATCTTATAGAATTCATAGCTTTAGAAACAGCAGATGCTTCATTTTTCAGTATGTGTCCTTCATCACATATGACAAAGTCAGGGCCTGGTTTAAAAAAGGGCAGGGGGGAGCCTATTTTAAATCTTGCTGATACCAAGAAGAAATACTTGACAGGCTTCTTACAAACATGCAGCTTAACTGCCACATCTACTTTGATCCAGAGGTAACTACACCTACAAAAGGGAAGCATATGTGCAGTCTTTTGATGTGGCAAAACATTCACTCATGAGAGTCCAGATGGAATGGGGAAATTCTCTATCTGCCCTGTACTGCCATGGCACCTCTGTGCTCAAAGTAAGATCTTGCAAGGAATTGCTCATATGCAACAGCTTTTCAATGTGCATAATGTGACCCTCCTGAACGTGGTAGAAGATTACTGGGTATTTCATACTAGCTATGATTTTCCTTGGCATTTTCTCAAATAGAAAACAAGAGGATTACCTTTGGTAGTTTTTAATGCCTATAGGCCAGAAAGGCAAGATAAACATGATAATCACAACTTTAATAGATATATGCAAGAAACAACATCACTTGATCCAACAGCTTATCGAACATTATGTGTTGGTCCATGGATTACAAAACACAGCGTTCTGTAGCAATTCCCTTGAAAAGTGTCCCAAGAAATTAACCATGCGGATTCTCTCTAGCAGTATTTCTCAAAATGCATTTATACTTCCAGGCTATACCACCATCTACTGGAACCTAGAAATAAAGTCAATCTTGAATATAATCCTGTAAAAATGATCGTTCTCCATAATTAATTTTCAGCAATATCTGAGTCAAGTTAGCAAGATGGGCAACACCTTGTACAAAACTATGTCTTGCAGTTAACCATTTCTCCAAGCTGAAAAAAAATGCCACCTGGCAGATCTATTCAGTACATTACCATTAATCTACAGGTACATGTTTCAAGTATTGGAGGGAGGGAGGGTAGACAAATATATGGGGGAAACTAAAGCAAAAATGAAAACAAGGCAACAGGTCCTACATACTCAGGGGACTCCCTTGGTACACATGAATGCATAGAGATACAATATAGTCACAGACCATGATGGAAAATGGAAATTAAGAGATTACGATGAGATCAAAGACCACTTTCAGAGTTGGTCACATTAACGACAACTATATGAAACACATAAAAAAGACCGCTAGAAAGGATTCAGTTACACAAGATCTAGGTTTCAAACGGAAGTGATCGAAGGGAAAGTGAAATTACTGAAGGCCGCATAGAGCATATTATCAGAATGGGAGATGAAAGATGAAGAGGTAAAATCAGTTATGATTAAATGGGCACAAGATGTAGCTCACAACATTATGATGGAAGATTGGGGGAAATTATGGAAAACTGATTTAAAATTTACAGACTGTTCCCTACTGAAGAATTACATGAAGTTGATGTACAGATGGTACACAACACCAGTGCAGTTAAGGAAAATGTACAAAACTGTTCAAATATATGTTGGAAGTATAAGGAAAAGGAAGGGACATTTTATCATATGTGGTGGGATTGTAATGTAATTTTAAAAAATTGGGAAAGGATATACAATGAATTGAAGAAAATGTTCCATTTAACATTTGTTAAAAAAACCTGAAGCATTTTTGCTAGGGATTGTAGGGAAAGATCTGCCAAAAAAGCTGAAAAACATATTCATGTATGCGACAACGGCCGCGAGAGTTCTAATAGCACAAGGATGGAAGACTGAAGAAACCCCCAACTAAAGATTCATGGCAAGAAAAATTGATGGACTATGCAGAACTGGCAAAATTGACATATAAGCTACGGGACAAGGATAACTGTGACTTTAAAGATGAATGGGAACCCTTTACAAAGTATTTGAAGATGCAACAAAGCGAACTGGACTCCTTGGCTGGCTTTGAATAAACTTTCTCAAACCTTTCTATTGATGTTAATCAGCTAAATAGTTTGAGGATCTATACAACTGTGCAACATGCAGAAAACAGCATTCTTAGAGAAATCAAAGACTGGAACTGAGGGAAGCTGGGGGTGGGTTTTGTGTGGGAAGGGGGAGGAAGGGAGGAAAAATGGGGGAAATAAGGATGATATGTTTCTGGATAGTATGTTTTGTTCTAATTTTGAATAATAAAAGTTTAAAAAACAACAATATAGTCACAAAAAAGTAAGGATTAAATACAACAGGCTACAGAGAAAGATTTCAATCCTCAATCTAAGATACTATGCAGAAACATCATCATAATACAGAAATAAACAACCAAACATATATAAACGATCGACAAAATAGGAAACACCAAATGTATTGCTGCAGCATTTCACACATCACCATTGTTCCAGGAATTAATATGAAACCCCAAAACAGTCTGACAAGAAGACTGTGTGCTTCCAAGACATATGACATATTGAGGTATCCATTGAGAAGGGAGAGGGGAGAATGGGAGGCAGCTGGGAATATGTGGCCTCTTCCAACTCCTAACAACTTAAAGTAAATGATCCTCGATGATGAGGTTAGAGCTGGGGAGTTGCATGCCATGAGGTACAAAAAACTTCCCTTCCTGCACTATACAGGAATGTTTTAAGAGAACAGAAAGCAAAAACACCTTTCCCCACTCTCCAGAACCCCCAAACACCAGCATTTTATTGCAGAAGGGGTGGGAGTGTAGAAAAGAGGAGAAGGGAGACCACCTCCTTTCCTCTTTTCTGAGATTTCATTTCATGTGTAATCTGAAGCAGGTTTCAATGCTTCTGTTCTAGCATGGTTGGAATTCCTCTTGGGAAGCTGCAGAACACTGCAGAGTTTTGTTTGTGTGTGGAACTCCAGCTGCTAGAGGGACCCACTTTACACATACCTGCTTCCAAATATGTAATGGATGAACTACCTATCCATCAATGTCCCCTGCAACAGAGGAAGCATCAAAGCAATCTGATCACTATGACCAGTTCACATAAAACGATTTGCATAATATTCTGGCTTACCTGGATCAACCAGTGCTTTGATAAATATTTCCTTGAGTTTCCTGCTCTTCACATTTCTCCCTTGTGCAAGGTTACGGTACATCTCATAGCCTATGATCATTACACCCCCTTCATCCTGCCATCTTTGGAGCAGATAGCTTCTCTCTTGAGGGCGTTTCACTGTTGCTAGTTCACAGACCTTGTGAAAACAGACAAAAAACCTGAATTTCCACCCCCAACCAAACATGCCATTAATGTACTTGCAGAATGTTAAATACTGAAAATGCTCATACTCAATGGATAAACTTATCACACATTCAACACAAATGTTATTGTTTGCATTTCTTAATTATGTAATTTTTCATGATTGAAACTGAATGTACCCTGAAGTCCATTGTGAATTATACATACCTCAAGTTTCTCATCGTCTTCTAAGCCTTCTTGCCATTTCTCAAATTCATTCAACCAATTCAGGGCTGTGTTCAGCGGACAAACAACAAGAGCTGTCCTGAAATCCATCTTGTCGCACAACAGAATAGTATGAAGAAAACTAACTACCTTCAAGAGAGAGAAAGTCAAGCAAATCACCTTTAATATATGTCTTCACATTTTTATAAAGAAAAAAGCAGCTACAAATATGCTTTTTAAAAAATGTGGTGACTAACATGGGGCAAAACTAGTTGATTTTCATAATGAATTATTTATTAGGGGTTTGTGTGTGAATCAAAGCCTTTCTCCTTGTATTAAGCTTGCTGTGTGTACAGTGGTGCCTCGCAAGACGAAATTAATTCGTTCCGCAAGTTTTTTCGTCTTGCGAGTTTTTCGTCTTGCGAAGCACGGTTTCCCATAGGAATGCATTAAAAATCAATTAATGCGTTCCTATGGAGACCGCTTGCCAGGCTGGCGGTGCGGAGAAGGGCTTTTCTCCCCACCGCAAGCCTTCAGCACAGGTCCGAGAACAGAGGGGAAGGCGCGCAGCGCTTCTCCTCTGTTCCCGGGACTTGCGGTGGGAGGAGGGTTTTTCCTCCCCACCGCCAACATTCAGAACAGCATTCTGAATGTTGGCGGTGGGGAGGAAAGCCCTCCTCCCACCGCAAGCCTTCAGGACAGGTCCGGGAACAGAGGGGAAGGCGCGCAGCGCTTCTCCTCTGTTCCCGGGACTTGCGGTGGGAGGAGGGTTTTTCCTCCCCACTGCCAACATTCAGAACAGCATTCTGAATGTTGGCGGTGGGGAGGAAAGCCCTCCTCCCACCGCAAGCCTTCAGGACAGGTCCGGGAACAGAGGGGAAGGCGCGCAGCGCTTCTCCTCTGTTCCCGGGACTTGCGGTGGGAGGAGGGTTTTTCCTCCCCACTGCCAACATTCAGAACAGCATTCTGAATGTTGGCGGTGGGGAGGAAAGCCCTCCTCCCACCGCAAGCCTTCAGGACAGGTCCGGGAACAGAGGGGAAGGCGCGCAGCGCTTCTCCTCTGTTCCCGGGACTTGCGATGGGAGGAGGGTTTTTCCTCCCCACCGCCAACATTCAGAACAGCATTCTGAATGTTGGCGGTAGGGAGGAAAGCCCTCCTCCCGCCGCAAGCCTTCGGAGGAGGCTGGCGATGGGGCGGAGAGCTCTCCGCCCCATCGCCAGGCTTCGGAGGAGGTCCGAGGACAGTGGGGAAGATGCGCTGCACTTCCCCGCTGTCCCTGGAGATTTCCCTATGGGCTTTCGTCTTGCGAAGGAAGCCCATAGGGAAATTCGTTTTGCGAAGCGCCTCCAAAACGGAAAACCCTTTCGTCTAGCGGGTTTTTCGTCTTGCGAGGCGTTCGTCTTGCGGGGCACCACTGTATTTGCTATGCAACCAACTAATTTTGATTTCTTCCAATATAGCTGTTTAGTGGATCATCTCTCTCTAGGTAGTTAAATTAACTGCCAGATGTTTGTGTGTGAAAAGGGGCTTGTGCATTGTATGTTAATCCATTCCAAGATGTACAACTTTAGTGTAGGAAAACCAAGGAAACTCTGGCACTTAAAGGTATACTTTGTTTGTATTCAGGTTGGGGGGGGAATGCTACCCAGAGAGGCAAAAGATACCCCCTCAAACACTCAGCCTTCCAAACTTCTGACTGTAGAACAACACATGTATAGCCTTTTACTCATTTACTGTGTGCAGTCCTGATATTTTCCTATTATGTTTTCTCCCCTGCAAGGTTACAGCATTTCCCCAGTACAGAATGCATTGTTAAACCTGAAAAAATGCAGTATTTCCCTAAGATAGCACATCTACTGCTTTGAGACTTTAAGGAACAAGCATCACAGGGAGCCAACCATCACTCATGCTATAGGCTGTGATGGGCATGGGCATGCCCATGATATTTTGTGAGCTATTTCTCAATTTTCTTTTCTTTTTTTTTTTATTATTGTTTTAGGGGCTAGGTGTTCAATGATTATAAAACAAAGGAACATTCTTCCAGTAATCAATACAGCTACACTATGCTTCTGCCACTGTTCTTTTTTAAAAGAAGTAACATTGTGTGCGCACGCACGCGCAGTGTTAGAAACTCAGATATATGAGCTAGGTGCCAAATTAAGGTTACAGTCCCAAAATGGAATGTCTAGTTGCCATTTTTGGGTAAGACAGCTATAAGGTCTTACTTTTCAAATGATGGACTGACTGTGATTGATTCTCAGTTAAACACCTGGCTAATTCAGATGACCACCTTGAGCTAGGTTAAGAACTTTGAAAACTTAAAGAAAATTAGCTTGATCCAGGGACAGTCCACTTATATGTTGGCCTATTCCTACCTCTTTTCTTAATGATGACTGCCCCTGCTCAGGCTGCACAGAAAAAGTGTTCTGGTTCTTAAAATTCATTCTGATTGTGCAGATAAAATTTAATGGATAGAATTCTACAGGATGTGGTATTAGTGCATGCGAACAGTCAAGATGCAATAATCCCAATCATGCACCTCCTAATGGTGGAGATATCAGGTGCCATCGTGGTGCCCAGGCATCTTCACTTGATCACAAGTGGTCAATAGCCAGGTGCAAAATGCACCTGGCAAATTTCAAACAGCGTGTGTGTGTGTTTAAAGTCATAGCATGTATACATTCCCATACTGAAGAGGGAATGAACCACAGCTGCCAACGTTTCCCTTTTTTTAAAGGGAAATTCCCTTATTCCGAATAGGATTCCTCGCAAGAAAAGGGAAAAGTTGACAACTATTGAATGAACTGCAATATGTCACTGTAGTATAAACAAAATGTTGGATCAGCACAGGGGAAGCTAAAGTTCAAATTCCCAGATCAACTATCAAGCTCGCTGGATGATTTGGGGAAGAGCTGTCTTCTCAGTCTTACCTACCTCACACAATTGTTCAGAGGATAAAATTGGATACCCACCCTTCATAGAAAGTGTTTGAGCCCCTTGGAGGAAGAGTGGTATTGAGATGTAATAAAATCTCTCCTCCCTGCACCAGGCTATTCTCCCTACAGCAACTACAAATAAACTGGACATTGTATTATTGCCTTAAGATGGAAACTATAACAATAAGGCTAAAAAAGGCAATGGGTATACACACACAAACAGTCGGGAGAAGGCTTTTACATTTACATGATGCTGCAGCTTTAACCAAAGCTAGAATGAGCAAGTTCTATCCCTGCCAACAAATCCTTGAAACATACCTGCAAGGTCTTTCCCAGACCCATACAGTGGGCAAGAATGCATCCAGAGCCTGCAGATTTCCTTGTTTTTTTCACAGATTCACAGCAGCAATCCCACATAAACTGTACACCTAGAAGTAATATTTTCAGAAGATCCTTATAGAAATTTTAAATACTCTGCACTACTTATTTTTTTAAAAAATCAGCAATAAACAAGCACTATTTCTTGCTTTGGCTTATGATGGCAATCACAGAACACGGCAACAACTCTCTAACCCCACCAGTTAAAAAGGTAAACTCACGGAAATCCAGAGTTTTGGGGGCAAAGCTCCTGCCACAGTTTCTTACCATCAACTTGATGTGGCTTCAGCTTTGTAACTATGTCACGATGAACTTGTACTATAGGTTCTTTGGTTTCTTCATCTTCATCTAAAACCAGCTTAGTTGTAATTGGACATTTCATTGGTGTATCTTCTAGTTCTATCACCTGGAAAGATTTTTGTGTGCAATTAATTCAAGCTATTACAGAAACAACAAAGCTACTCAGAGCTAACACCAGAATAAATATTGTGAAGTTGCAAGAAAATGGATTTATCCCAAGATATGAAACAACTACTCTGTATTTGACATGGAGCATTCCATGCCAAGTCAACAAATGAGGCTTGCATCATAGTCATGGACTTCATTGGAAAACTGCAAATTGGTCCTTCATATGTGTGTGGGGACAGTGTTGGAAAATGGAGGCACTCTGGTCAAAAGAAATGAGCTAAAGCATAAATAGTTAAGCTAGAAATGAAAGTGCCCTGGGTTAAAGCTATATCCTGTTTCTGGGGAATGCAGTAATGCTTGCTTCTAACCTGCTAGCAGTTGCATCTTTGAATAATTTGTTCCATGCAACAACAGGAGAATCTCTTAATCACAAGCTAGCAGACGTAATAAATAACAAGATGAAAGATAAAGAAAAATTATTAAAAGATGATCCAAAAAGAACTCCCTTAAGAGAATCAAGTATTTTTGTCTTAAGACAGTCTTAAAAAGAATCTTTCATTTTTAAAAAAACAATTCCAGTAGCACCTTAAAAGACCAACTAAATATAAGCTTTCTAGGTATGAGCTTTCGTGTGTATACACACTCCTTCAGATACTCTGAAGCAGAGGTCGCTACCTCAAATATTGTGAAGCAGAGGTTGCTACGAGGTCGCTAGCAGATGCTTGAGGCTGTGCTTGGCTTTACATAGATTTAAAGCTTGAGAGACATGTATCAACACAAAAGTAGATTATGCTAACTGCAAGTTAGAAAAACAAAGGAAGACAGGGTGGGCTTAGAGGGGTCAGAGAAGTTCTCTTCAATGAAGTGCCACCAGTGTCCCAAACAACATGACATTACCTCTAATAATGAGAATGACGACAGTAGTACTTTTTATGGTTATTTACATTTAATTCAGCAGACAAGTTGTTATCCTCATACAAATTTTTGTGATTTTGTATGTATACATTTTGTGTAAAATTTTCTAATATACCTCTACAAAAAATCATTTAAAAAAACTGCAATAATTCTGAAGGGTTCATTGTTGAGGGCAAGGGCTATACTTCAGTGGAATAACACATGATGTGCATGTCTATGTTGCTGTGTTCAACCCCAGTACTCCACATAGGGCTGGGTGAGATTTTTGTCTGAAACCTTAATGAGCTGCTACCAGTTAGTGTAGAAAACATTACACCAACAATCTTAACAGTTCCATGTTTTTACAAAGGATTGGATAATCAAGAGTAATTTTTCTTAAAGTTGTTAAATACATTCAACAAGTGTTTTCTGAACATTATTGTACTTTTCACACATGGGTACTATCCAGCTTGTGTTGCCCCACTGACAGAAGGCATCCATGAGCAAAACAGGGAAGGAGGCTATTTGGGAGGATTCATCTGGTCTGGAGGACAGCTGAAAACTGTCCTCCAAAGGAACACAGGAAGCTACTTGAGATCAATTGCTGCTGGGCCATCTAGTTCAGTATAGTTAACATTAACTAACACTGGCTGTTCACAGTTTCAGGCAGGTTTTCCTAGCCCTACCTGGAGGTACACCTATTGTTTAAAATATCAACTAGAATGGGCTTGGGTAAATAAAAATATCGTAAGCATGTGTCTGAAAGAGTAGATTGTTGGTAAGAGTAATAATAATAAATGAATACGTTTGCAATGTTTGTAACATTTTACGTTTCCCAGGAAATGCTACTGCACACCCAAGTTTTCTATTATAATTCCCTCTTAGTGCTTTCAAGGTACTACCAGCACCTGGTAGGATTATTAAGATTCCCCAGCACCAAAGTGTTCAAAGCTAACAACAAACAGACTAATCCCTGATGCCCTTTGTATATAATAAGCTAACGTACTTCTCTTAGCTTCTCCCTCTCACGTTCCCTTTCCGCAATGCGCCGTCTTCTCTCTTCCTCTTCTTTCAGAGCATTTTGAGTTTCTCTTCTGAGCTTATCATCTTTAAGTATCTTCCGTATTTTTTTCCTGCCTTTCCCGGGAGATTTTGAATCATCGTTATCATCATCATCAGAATTACTCTGTCAAAATCAGAAGAAAATACTGGTTGAAAGTCTACCATATTTTCATGCATGTTGATGTGTGTTGTAATAAAAAGGAAACAATGAATAGTCTTGTAAATAAAGACACTAATATGGACCTAGCTACTTAATATTATTTTAAATGGTGCCAAATATTAGTAGTGTACAATACACGGCAACCGTAGCTGAATAAAGTGCATGAGAAAAGAAGTTTTCAAAACTGAATGGCTTGTTTGTCACAATTGTATTTACTTATTTGCGTGAGCACTTACCAAACAAGGATGCCCTTAGTGTATTTCAGAAGCACCCTAAATACCCCAAAGTTGCAACACAAACTGTTTTTGAAGGTCCTCCTGTTTCAAAAGTGGCTTGCCATGCAGTGTAGGACAAAAAGGAGGGAATCGAAAGTAAGACGTGCAACAGTGGCAAGCTACAATTTATTCTGAGTACAGTAATTGCAACATGTTGCAGTAATAAACTCTTCATGGGGCATATTTAATTCTTTCAAAAGCTCCACCAAAAAAATACTACCATATGGCAGTCGTATCAAAGCATATTCTATTAGATACTACCAATTGA
The DNA here is from genome assembly GCF_964234715.1 of Podarcis melisellensis. Lineage (NCBI taxonomy): Eukaryota > Metazoa > Chordata > Lepidosauria > Squamata > Lacertidae > Podarcis > Podarcis melisellensis. Next base: position 21,386,752 of record NC_138547.1, on the reverse strand, counting down.
ATCCAACCATTTGTCTTACCTGAATGGGTGTTAGTTCACTACCTATTGTCCAAGGCAGAAAACAGGATTCAAGGCTGCTTCCTGCCCTCATTCAATCCATTTTCTGACGAGAATGACACAGAGCCAGAGCAGATGATTAACAAAATGAATACTGGAAGAAGAGAAGTCAACTCATGCACAAACAAACTTGAACCAATAGACGAGAGAAATGGACCTTGGCAAAGGAAAGAGCCTACATAGATTTGCAGCCCACCCATAGAAGGGGGTGTGGGGTTGTGGTGGTGTGACATCCATGAAATTGACTATTCAGGTGAGACCAATAGTCCACTTTCTATGGGTGGCAAGCCATCACATGGAATGTACCGAAAGAGATATTCTCAATAGTTGGGCGGGGGGGGGGGGAGCAGCGGATGTATGAATTAGATCTGTAGAAGCACCTGCTGTAAAAACTCGCCACCCAAGAGAAGCATCTGCATATGCAAATTTATCCATTTTGTAATGCTGGGCAAAAGATTTTGAAGTAACCCATGCCGTGGCCTTGCATATGTCCTGAAGCAAGGCACTGGTCGCAAAGGCCACCACAACCAAAGCTGATCTAGTAGAATGGGCTATGATATTTGAAAGCACAGGTAAATTAGAAGACTCGTAGCCAAAAGAAATACAGGCTTTCAGCCAACAAGTTATTGCACTTCGAGAGACCTTCTTGCCCAAGGATTGTGGATGAAAGGAGACAATATTTTGCGCAGTTAATATACACCTCAACTGAAGGTCCACTGGACAGTGAGGGAGTGCCATGCCTTCTAAAGATCAAGGGAATGACTTAGATTTGAACAGAAAGAAGACAAAAAAAAAACCTGCCCTGGGTTGTGATGAAAAGCAATAATTCCCCTTGCAAATGAAGGCTGGATCAGTTCAGAGAACCACAGTCTTTGAAGACACAGAGGCGCCAGCCAGTAGACAGGGGTCCCAGGTTGGAAACACACAGAGCTGATGTGATGGTGATGAGGAAGAGCACCTTAAAGGAACGAATTCCTAGAGGAACAGTGTGAAGCTCAAAGAAAGGCACTGGAGAGCTTGCAGCACTTTGTGAAGACTCCTAAGATGGAAAGCAGTGAGGAGGCAAGAACAGGGATGCATCTTTCAAGAAGAATTTCAACATGGATGGGCACTAAATGAATTATACCTTCAAACCAGCGCCACTCATGAATGGTTTGCCATATGCTCTGGTATCTTCTATTGGTCAATGGGATGCTAGAATAGTAGTCACCACCTATACGGTCTGGAATGCTTTAGATGGCGCCACTCAAATGCTAGGCTGTCAGGCCAAAATGGCACCAGCAGTACTGAGGCCATTCCAATCACAGCTACCTGAGATTCTGGGCCAGAAGTGGAAGAGGAGGAAAGGCAAACAATAATCAGGGGATGGGGGCTAGGTAGATAGGGCGCTGATGCCCAGAGCCCCTTCTACTTGCTACCTTGCACTGAACTCTGGCAGCTGAGGCTTCTGAGGTGTGGCAAGCAAATGGCAGTTGTTCTAAAAACTCACCCTGGCAATGGACCTCCCCCCAACCTTAAGAGACTAGCATCTGGCATGATCAGAACCCTTTCTGGATCCCAAAATGGGACCTCTTCGTTGAGATGTTGAATGGAGGTCTATCAATAGTGAGAGGAACATAAAGGAGCTTGTGCTGAGAGTTGGAAGTAGAGCTGGTATGACAACAGGAACCACTGGTTTTACCAAGTGTGAAGAGCCGAAGACATGACCGGGATGGTTGACAGAAAGAGGCCTTGAGCTAGCAGCTAAGCTGCTTCAAACAAAGTGAGGAAAAAATAGTGAGAAATTCAGCCAGGGGGAGGGAGAAAAACCACAGAATAAAGGTGAACTTTAAAAAACATATGATCAAGGGAACAAAAGGCTAAAACACAGTGGTGGAGGAAAGCTTAAAAACAGTAACACACTCAACCACTCACACAAGTTAGAAAAACTCACAATGGGTCCAAGGTCAGCAAGTACAAAGAGAGGCAGGCTAAGTTAAGAGTAAAGCTGAACATGTCCACCCCAAGATGAAGGCAGGGAATGGACTGAATGAGGGCAGGAAGCAGCCTTGAACTCAACTCTATAATCATTTATTTCCTTGGATAATAGGTGGCGAAGCAACACCCATGTGATGGCCTGTCACCCATGGAAAACACCAAAATTATAAGAAAGCCTTGTAAGAAGCTGAAACATTAGGGGGAATGTGAGGAATGGTGTTTCTACATTCAGGGTGAAGCTCAGTCATTTTTGCCACCAGGAAATACATGGTTAAATTCAATGTTGTTACATATACAGCAAAGAAATATTACTTTTGTATGCTGCTACTTCTGTCATTATTTTGGTATTTTAGTCTTTCTGTTAATATGAAAGTGTTCCTGAGGTTTTAGATTTTGTGATGTATTGCTGCTCTCCTTGGTGTAAGCTGCTTTGAGCAACTCTTTTTTATTTTTGTGTGTGGAAAAGCAGCATATAAATAAAGTCATGGTAATTTATTTCACAAGAATAATAAAGAGAGGCCAGGATCCAAAGAGATTCTTAGGATCATGCAAAGGACTTAACAGCATCCTACAGAATGACAGTTCTGACTCCCTCACTCACCTTGAAGAGCTGACCCATCCCTCTGCCATACTAAACTTTTTTTAGAAACTCTCTTCAGGTTTAAATGGAGTTTGCCTTTTACTGTGGGGAGAGGCACTATTTGACATGTGCACTCTAAATCCTCAAGGCCACAGAACTTATTTCTGTGCAATACCTTGTTCTCACTGGATGAATCCTCCTGGACTTTTATGCGTCTTCTTTTCTTCTTCTGCTTGTAACTTCGCTGATTTTCTTCTAATTCAGCTTTCTTGGCAGATCTGAAACATTGAAGAGGATTCACAGATCTTCTGTTCATGGATTTTCTGCTCAGTTACTACTAAACCAACAGATCCAAAACTGAACTTAATAGTGGAAATGTCATTTTCACTTCCTCTGCCAGAATATTAAATATATCATGCATCAATTTGAACACAAGAACTGTAGCGGTTGTTTCTGCTCCTTTTTATTAACTAATTAACGCCTCTAGTTTCACCTGCACCAACGTTTCATAATGAAGCACTATGATGATGGCCTCTTTTTCTATGCTCTACTAAAAAACTAAGGACTCAGATAACGAGGAATGCACTTCTGCTTAAGGAATTAAGAAACTGGTAGTTGCAACAAACTTGAAATTAATGACCCCTTAATAATGTTTATAAAATAATGAACTGTTTTGGTATAAGAACATAAGAACAGCCCTGCTGGATCAGGTCAAAGCCCCATCTAGTTTAGCATTCTGTTCTCACAGTGACTAGCCAGATGTACCAATGGGAAGCCGCAGGGATGTGGGTGACACTGTGGTCTAAACCACTGAGCCTCTTAGGCTTGTCAATCGGAAGGTCAACAGTTTGAATTCGCAAAATAGGGGGAGCTCCCGTTGCTCTGTCCCAGCTCCTGCCAATCTAGATGTTCAAAAGCACAGCAGTGCAAGTAGATAAATAGATACCACTGTGGCAGGAAGGTAAACAGTGTTTCTGTGTGCTCTGGCTTCCATCAGTGTCCCGCTGCACCAGAGGAGGTTTAGTCCTGCTGGCCACATGACCCGGAAAGATGTCTGTGGACAAATACCAGCTCCCTCGGCCTGAAAGCAAGATGAGTGCCGTAACGCCATAGTCGCCTTTGACTGGACTTAACCATCCAGAGGTCCTTTACCTTTACCCTTTTCCAATGGAAAGCCAGCAGGCAAAACACGAGCACTACAGAACTGCAACACCAGCACTTTATATTCACCTGCAATTGCCAGCACCTGTGATACCCAGCACTTGGTATTCAAATCCATGCTGCCTCCAGCAGTAGAGGTAGAACATACTATGCTAAACTTGTGGTAAAGTATTCATATCAATGAACTCCTTGTTGACTAATTGTTGACCTAATATTATGTATTGCAGTAGAGGAACATTGGTCTGAAGAGATTTAAGGGTTGTCTGTTTTACAACTTAAGCTGAAGATATATTAAATTTTTAGAATTGATAAACTGCTTAAAACTCTTTAAAATCTACAACATAAAAACATTATGCAGGATCATTATAAGCAATATGGACAGTAAAAACAGTAGAACTGAAGTATACAGTAAAATAGTAGTATAAAGGCAAATAAAAAAAATGTCTGATCCATTTCTGATGGTTTACTAGCTAAGCCTCACATGAAGTTTGATGCACTGGCTTGGGGATTTCCTATCGACCATTGCCTGGGCTATGGACCAGTTCTGTCCTATTTTGGGGTGGAGTGGGGGATTTCCTGTGTCAGTTTCGCACGTGTTCATCACTCATTAATCTGTTTTACCCAGCTTTCCTATATCAATCTGCATTTAGTCCAATAAGACACATTATATTGGTTTGCATTTTGTCCAGAAAGGCATGTTATTTTATATGCATTTTGGAACCTTTCTGAGCGAAGGCCTACATCAGGGGTCAGCAACCCGTGGCTCCGGAGCCGCATGTGGCTCTTTTACACCTTTGCCGCGGCGGATACTAGCGAGGGGAGGAGGCGCATTGTGCGCCCCAACACTCCCCACTGTGGCGGGCGCTGTATTGGCTGTGACGTCGCATGGGGCGATGCGTGTGTTAAGTCACGCACCATCCCGACGTCACCTTCCCGCCCGTTACATTGTAAGGGGCATGTACGCTGGTCACTGTTTTGAAGGGGAGTGAAGAACACACACACAAAAAAGGTAACTTGTTAATTTAATGTTTATTTCTATGAGGAGAAGTAATTCCGAGGGGTAAAACAAAGAAATAATAATAAAAAAGTTATTTTTATAATGATGAGTTTTGCGGCTCCCAGTTGTTTTTTCTTCGGAAACTTCTCCAAGTGGCTCTTTTTTCTTAAAGGTTGCAGGCCCCTGGCCTACATCAAAAATCTGTAGATGTTTAAAAACAGAAAAACGGCATTCTAGTTTGGGAAGTGCAAACCAGGTTGGTTTACTTTAAAACATGGACTGAATGAGTTATCCTTCAGTTTTCACATATTCCCCCACCCCAGAAAGAAAGATATGCAATATCGTTCCTGGCTGAAAATCAAACTCTCAAGAGCATATTTTTAGAGTGAAGTACCTTGTTCTAGGACGCTGATCATCTTCAGATTCACTGACTTCTTCACTGACTCCAGATTCATTTGCTTCCGAATTATCTGAATCCTCACTGCTTACTTTAAGGTTAAACAAAAATTGGTATCATAATTGCTGCATCAGTATCAAAACACTTGTAGTTAAGTACTTGACCATCATTTATCAACATTTTAATAGAAAGCCACTAGAAGTACAGTTGACTCACAGCTTGCATGCAATTAATTTGCAAATTTTCAACTTTTTTTTATTTTGGTCCAGGAACCAAGAGAATTCAGTTTGTGGCAAAGGGCAAACAGGAGAGAGGGTAATAAGAGAGATTTAAATCCTTTCACCAACCAGTGTTACCCACTCCCTGCTAGTAACCTTGCAACTGCTGAAATACTCAGCTTCACGCAAGCCAGCCCACAGCTGACAGCAGGAGTAATCTTGTAACCTCTGCACCTCAAATGTACATCTCTTGAGTGTGGAACCAGTTAAAAGCAGAGACTAGATCACTGCTACATTTTGACTATTTAAGTGTTTTTTAATTGTTTTAACTGTCTTCGATTCATGTGGGGTTTGTCCAGATAAGACTGAGCAACTTGTTGGTGGGTGGTTCTCTAGACTGGATGGATAGAATGTTGCCTGCTCTTGATGAGGTTACACGCCCTCTGATGCAGCTATTACTGCAGCTTGGGGATACAGTGGTACCCCGCAAGACGAACGCCTCGGAAGACGAAAAACTCGCTAGACGAAGGAGTTTTTCGTTTTCTTAGCCGCTTCGCAAGACGCATTTCCCTATGGGCTTGCTTCGCAAAACGAAGCTTGCCCCGCAAGCTCCGGGGATAGCGGGGAAGCGCAGCGGGTCTTCCCCGCTGTCCCCGGACCTCTTTTGAAGCAAGGGGTGGCGGGAAGAAGATCGCTTCTCCCTGTTGCCAGCCCCGCAATCTCCGGGGACAGAGGGGAAGGCGCACGCGCCTTCCCCTCTGTCCCCGGACCCCTTTTGAACCAAGGGGCGGCAACGGGGAGAAGCGATCTTCTCCCCTCCGCCCCTTGCTTCAAAAGAGGGGACAGAGGGGAAGGCGCGCGCACCTTCCCCTCTCTCCCCGGACCCCTTTTGAACCAAGGGGCGGCAACGGGGAGAAGCGATTCTCCCCGCTGCCCCTTCCCCTGCTTTAAAACAGGTCCGGGGACTGAGGAGATTGCGGGGCAGGCAACGGGGAGAAGCAATCTTCTCCCCGCCGCCCCTTGCTTTAAACAGGTCTGGGGACAGAGGGGAAGGCGCGCGGCGCTTCCCCTCTGTCCCCGGACAGTCTCCATAGGAACACATTGATTGATTTTCAATGCATTCCTATGGGAAACCGTGCTTCGCAAGACAAAAAACTCGCAAGAAGAAAAAACTTGCGGAACGAATTAATTTCATCTTGCGAGGCACCACTGTACTTATGGATCCACTGTTGTCACTTGTGGCACAGGTTGCCTCAGTGGGGTGGCATGCCTTCCAACAGTTTCAGCTGGTGGCCCAGCTGTGCCCCTCTCTAAACAGGAGTAGCCTAACTTCTGTTGCCTAGGCTCTGGTAACCTCTAGGTTAGATTAAATTAGTTGTATGTAGAGCTGCCTCTGAAGGTGGTTTGGAAATTTCAGCTAGCACAGAATTCAGTGACCAGATTGCTCACCAAAGCAAGATGGTTTGAGCATATATTGCCTGGAAAGTACTGGTTTCAACCTATACAGGCTTCAGCAGCTCAGGACCATTATACCTCAAGGACTGCCTCTCTCCATATGAACCCTTAGATCATAATTTAGGACCTTTCTTTGTGTGCCTCCTGCACAAAAGGAGTATTCCACAGAACTGAGCCAATGACACAAAATGGTCAGTTTCTCATTTTTGCCAAATAAGCCTCACCAACTCAGGGAATGACAAACAACGGTACTGCAGATGATCACAGTGACTGAGCTGGGACATAAGGACTCAGGGAACCCCTGAGGCACCTTGGACCTAAACTCTTCAGGGCTTTAAAAATTAATACAAAACCTTTAGGTAGGTGATGTCTGGCCAGTTGAAATCATACAAATCAAATGCATGGAAGGTGGAGAGCTAAAAAGCTCTTTTTGCACAGGCTTCTCCAGCCACAAACAGCTTTTAAGCTTTCAGATTTGCTTACTAGGCTCTGGGAGGCTCTTCTAAGAACTCAAATGGCCCTGAGAGATTTCGCAGGAACCTTCCATAGCCTGGGCCTTGCTTTAGGGGGTAGGACTCATTCAGTGTGCCGGCTCCAGAAGGTAAGGGTGGCTGCGTGGGTATGTTCAATGGGGTTCTTTTTAACTATATGTAATTTTGACTACGTCCCCACACAAGTTGCGAGTCAACTGTAAAAATATGTCCAATATTACAAAAAATAACAAAAAGAGAAAAGTAGAACCTGTGTCACCTGCTGATCACACACTGGCATGTTTCAGAAGAAACACTTATTTCATTATTTAAATGTGGGTGAATAATAATGAGGGTTTAGGACTTCTGAGTTTCTAACAAAAAACAGGGGAAAGGGGCTAAGAAAAGTACAGAAGATACTGCTGGTATTTACCTGTAAGGTATTTCAGAGGTACTAGGACACTACCAAGTGGGTATTATGATCCGCCACTTGCCTGAAGGCAGTTCATTTTTTCCTACCTTCAAGCAAGTGAAGGATGGTGGCATCCTAGTGCTTACTGAGTAAAGATATAAAGCTGTTTCAACAGGTATATTATTTTCAGTGCTATCCAAAATAAAACTTATGCTAAAACAGTTCAGCTGAATTAGGCAGAACAATGAAATGTAATCTTATTTGTATAAAAATAAAACAAACAGTAGCAGACAATACCTGACTTTGGTAAACTTCTTTTTTAATTGTGAAGAAATGGAAGAAAATAAACAGAGAAAGTGACACCGGATGCAAAACACCAGTGCAGTCTCAATCTGCTTGCATTCATGCCCTCTAAATACTTATTAAGGCCAGAATCCAAAGAGCTTACTTAACAGTGAAATCCTAGAAATGTCTACTCAGATGTTAGGCCCAACAAGGCTGCAACACCATACACACCTACCTGGGAGTACGCTCTATTGATAACGAGACATACTTCCAAGTAGATATACATAGGATTGCACGGTATGTGTGTCTGTTGCCTGGCACGCATCCAGTGGGATTTCCTCTTCCACAGTAATCTCCCATCCCAAACAAAGAACACAAGTCAAGAGCCTCCTGGGGATGCGCAAGCTAGTTCTAAAACAGGAAGATAATTTAAAGTTCTAAATTAAGATTAGAATAAACATTTGGGAAAAGGTGAGAACCCCCTAAATCTATATTTTTATCATTTCAAGACATACAATGTTCTTAAGTTCGCATACTGAATCATGTGGCATCATCATCATGATTTCAACTATCAAGTAGCAGCTTATTCAATAGAATTCTAAACTCGCTGCTCATTTTTTTTTTATAATGACCAGGATGCAGAAGTAATTCCACAAGGTCAAGGGGTTTTAAGCTTCTGCATGTTCAACAACAATAATCTGTTTCACATGGCACTTGTGAGATCAGATAAAACTGGCCATATTCAGGGTGATATGGTTGTAGTTTGGGCAAGGGATATGGACTGCCATTTTTGTTTTTATGTTTTATTCTGTAATGGTCATCGGCCTCAAGCAATAATAATTTGTCTCAATGTCATGGCAAAACAATTTTGGAACTAAGGAAAATAAGTTTGTGAATCATTAGATCTGCTGTTCAAAGTAAACAATTCTCACTGGGCATTCCCAAACCCTTGGGAAAACAAAAATGCTCTAAAAATACTGGCCTTTCTTTCCAAACCCAATAAACAACTAACGTATCCCTTTCCTGAACTGTTTGACCTTCTGAATCATCCTACCTGATTTCATCTACTCTAATCAATGTGAGACCCCTTGGAGATATGCCATTATCAGTGAGGGATTGGCACACACATTTTAGAGGTTTCTGCTGCATCTACCCCACTACTCCATGCTCATTTGTCCAATAGTACTGGTATTCTATTGTTGTACTTTATTGATATACTTCAATGAGACTGTAAACAGCTTTGAAAGACCATTTCCTGAAAAGCGGTAAATAAGCCTTTCATGTGAATAAATAAGCATTTTTATTTCTTGCTTCAAGAACTGCCAGAGTATGGATTATCAGCTATTTGACAGATGCGTTCCAATAAAGTAGCAATAAGAATTGTACCACTATCTTCAAGGACCAATATGTTAGCAAAATAATGGCTGCCTATACAGCCCCTGATATGTAGACACACACCACACATTTTAGATTTTGTACCTTTCCTTCTGTTCCTGCGTTTAACTTCTTTTGCCTCTTTAGCTTTTTCCTTTTTCTCTTCCTCAGACTCTCCGTCACTCGTGGTCAACTTGTGTCTTAACAAGCGGTGTCTGTATCTGGGTTTCTTAGCCCCATCAGCATCTGAATCAGAGTCAGACTCATCTTCCTGTTCATTCTCTCCTGTCACAAAAAGGGGGGGAACCAACATAAAGCTTCTCCCATACAATTTAGTTTTCCAGCTCGTATTGGTATCAAAGGGAGGTAATGACAATACATACCATCTACATTATGAAGGATTTGAGTTTAGCAGTTATTAAAGGTAAAGGTAAAGGTACCCCTGCCCGTACGGGCCAGTCGTGTCCGACTCTAGGGTTGTGTGCCCATCTCACTTAAGAGGCCGGGGGCCAACGCTGGCCTGAGACACTTCCGGGTCATGTGGCCAGCGTGACGAAGCTGCTCTGGCAAGCCAGCACCAGCGCAGCACACGGAAACGCTGTTTACCTTCCCGCTAGAAAGCGGTGCCTATTTATCTACTTGCACTTTTAAGGGTGCTTTCGAACTGCTAGGTGGGCAGGAGCTGGGACCGAAGACGGGAGCTCACCCCGCCGCGGGGATTCGAACCGCCGACCATGCGATCGGCAAACCCTAGGCACTGAGGTTTTACCCACAGCGCCACCCGCGTCCCCATTTAGCAGTTATTAGTTTATTATTATTTATTAAATCTATTCACTAAGGAGAACACATTTCAGTTCTTTTTAATATGTGAATGATATTGTGCAAATAATTAAGTATTCAAGTTATATTTAAGAGTGTCATAGGATTGAAGGCATTATATGAACGCTTCAGCACAACCTTACACTGTGAGCAGATGGCTATGATAGCTATCTGCTCACAACTAGCTACCATATGAGTTCAATTAGAGCTTCTTTTGGTCTAAAATGAGGTGCTGGTACTCATATATTGATGAAAGTGCTGTGGGTACCAGCACAAAATGGCTGCCACATGTTCAGGAAAAAAAGGAGTGTCAGTACTTACCGTTAAGTACTGTGAGAAATACAGTTCTAAGTTCTATGTTTGGTCAATTTACATATTTTGTTTAAAAGATGCTTTGCTGATTAGTCTCTTACTAAATATTTGAAATGACAATGAATTTGAAAATAACAGTCCCTCTATATGGTAGAATGCCCACCCAGGTCACAAATCACATTTTAGTACTCTTATTGTACTACTATGTGGTGCTCACCATTGTCACCTCTTTTTTCATAATGCTTTCCTTTCTTCTTTTTCCCTTCATCAGATTCTTCATCAGAAGAAGTTTCATCCTCTGAGGAAAGATTGGCTTTGATTTCTTCTAAAAGCATTTTCTTGGCAATTCTTTGAAGTAAAACAAAAAAGGTGTATTCCATTGGTTCAGCAATAAAAATCAGTAAATGCCAAAGTAAATGCATAATAACCGAGCAAGATTAATGGTTGAAAACAAACCTGAACAGAGAATTTTAAGAACTAAGCAAGAGTAAAGCTGGCAATGGAAGAGTAATTTGGTGGATTAACCTGCTTGTGGAAGGAAAGGCTGATTTTTCCCCTAATAATGTCAAACAGCCTTGCAATTTCAGAAGTATTTATTTTGCTGACTTGGTACCATGACATGGTTACACTTTTATATGCCTCCTTTCAGTGTCACCCTCTTGTGAGTCATAATCATAGCTGCACAGCAATATCTAACTGAATATTAGATTCCCACATCAATCTTGGTAGCCTCCAAAATATCACAAGGAATCCGTATCTCTGAAGGGCAGAAAACCACATCCCAAGAAAGCATTTTAGATTATAGCACTGGTCTATCCAACAATCTTCTTACAGATTTAGCAGTTTATAAAAAAAATACTGTATTTCTATGGCCACCAAATGCAAAGGTGAGTCGCATGAGTTATCAAAAATAAAGTGCATTCAAACAGAATTTAGTTACTGAGTTCTTGATAAGGACTCAATTTGTGAATCACCTTTAAAAAATAACTATCCCACATATCTTGACCAATCAAGTGAGCTTTATTCTCTCGTTTACTTATTCATTAATTTGTTTGATTGTTTGCATACTTATGGACTGACTTTAATTTATTTACTTATTTATTATGTATTTATTTACTCACCTATTTATTCACTTATTTGCTATTAGCTTACTATTAAGCTAATATTTATGTACTATTATTCATTTATTTATATATATAATTATTAACTTAGTTAACTTATTTACTTGCCTATTTGTTGGTTTGTTTGTTTACAAGAAGAGACAAACCATCTCCCTAACAGTAGGGTGGCTTTGGTGGATGTAGGTAGGGCACAATTATGAAAGCAACAAGTCTGAAACCAGCCAAATTAGTCCACTAGATCCCAATTCTTTTCAGGCCACCCCCACCCCCATGGTTCCATAAACTCGTTTCCAGTGTCCCCTACCCTATAAAAAGCAGAATTCAGAATAAGGGTCTTGCACAACCCACTAAGAAAGATATTAACACAAAAAAAATTCAACATGTGAACAATTACACATTTATTCAAAATACAATTAAAACTATTTAGTTTAATTAATTCAAGAATTTGATCCATTGGTACCAGATATTGCATGAAAAATATTTTATGCATTATTACTAAAAAATAGTAAGGTGAAGGAAATTTATAGCATAAAGTGTTTATATATTACTACTTACCAAACATGCACAAACCTTCACCTATCACAGATGTACTGTAACTAATTTATAAGAAAATCAAAAGCTATTACCAATGATTGGCTATCTTGTGACTCATGACAACTCAAAATCATAAATACAAACAAACATTACCAAAGGAAATAGCTTTGAAAGTGAAAAGAGCAGTAAAACTTTAAAAATAACACAAGGCTCTAGTGATCAACAGTGCCCCCTAGGAATCGCATCACGCTCCTGGGGGAGGTATCATTCACTATGGGAACCACTGTTTTTGTCCCAATAAAATATGCTGAGTTCCATTTATTTATTAATGGGACTTTAATTCACTTCTTTCTCTTGCTTGAACTTTATTATATGTATTAGCACAGTTTGCATGTCATGGTAAATAATAATTATTGCTTTAACATAGACATGGAGATCATTCCCACTTTGCAGAAGTAACAAATCCATGATTTCTGCTTTAAGTGTTGCATCCAAATTGGATATCATGGTTTGTTTGCTCAAACCATGACTGGTAAGCTAAGAAGAAAACTTGGTTTCACCTCATGACTTGCTGCTCTTGCCCATACTAGGACAGGAGCCATCTGTGAATTTCTGGTAAATCATTAACTTTGTTTACCCTAACATGTGAACAAAGCAACTGTTTTAAATCATGGTTCTGGTCAACCTCTGTACTGTAATAAAACAATCATTTGTAAAGTATTTGAGGGGTGAATTCCTGCTTTCATACAGAATTTGATTAATAAACTGGCAGTTTTATGAGAGTCTAGGGCCTCCCGCCTCCGCCCCCAATAAGCATAGCTGATTAGCACATTGATACTCATTTCATTTACAGCACTGAAGAGAGACCACCTTTTGCCCCATTTCAAATACTGTGCAGTCATTTGCGGTTATAACTACAATCCAAGATTAATACCACGCATGTGCCTGCTGCCTTTTCCATAGACATCAATGGCAGCTCCTAAGCTGACTCACTCACATAACCAACAAATCAATGCAATACTCTTGATATTGTGGGAAGGAAAGTGTTATGCAATTTGCCAGCACACGCGCTTGCATCATGCAGACTATTGCATCTGAAAGAAAATGATAAATCCTTAATGCATGCACAAGTCTTCTGAGATATGTTGGCAACTCCAACGAGACACAAATTCACAATTATTTATTTTACATGCTCCTAAATTGCTTGAAAGTAGCTTATAAATAAGCTTCAACAGTGTGCAAACTATACACGTTTTGTTTATTAATGATGTTTCATGCTTTAACACAGCTTTAACCTAGCGGACCATAAAAATGACTAATATGTGGACACTTTTTTAATATGAAAGAAAATATCTCAATAAATTGTGCCCTACCGTCTTTGTAGAAAAACTGGCAGTCTACATTTCTTAAATTAAATGCTTGGACAAGAAACATGTTTTACAAAAATTTATTGCATCCATCAAATACTTCAAAGTCATTGTGCATGAATACACTATGAATCTCTTAATGAACAAAAATAACTCCAAACATATTAAAACAGTACTATTTCAAATTTCAGACAAACCAAGAAGAAACAAATACACACCACAATGAAATATGACACTCTGTGTTATATTATGATCCACTAAAATATTGCACTTTGGCAAAAGATTATTTCTACACTTTAGTAAGAAACATGTTAAAATAATAGTTTTGTCAGAAAAAGAAAGCTGTAGATACAGCCTAAGCTGTAACATTACAACAAATATCTAGCATCCCTCTTTGGCCTGGTGGAAATGGGTCTTTTGACCAAAAAACAAGCAACCTTTAAATTGCAAACCTAAGTGCATTTACTTGGAAGTCTGGGATTGGTATATCAAGGAAGAAGTCACCAAACCCTTAACAGTAATCACTATGGTTGAGATCCGAACAGCCCCATATGCTGGAAGAAAGCATTTTGGTGTGCAAATGGGATGGGGAAATACCCCAAGCTGCATCCCTTTATTCCACAGCAGCCACTGCTTGGGGATGAAGGGTTGGAAGGAAGACCAGAAGTGCTCGTGTCTTATGGAAGTCCTTAGCAGCTCTTTGGATCTATCTAACATACATAGTCAGTGAATAGACTCTTTAAATTGCATTTTCTTAATTCTGATACAGCATGATTTTCTTAATTCTGGTACAACATAAAGCATTGTAAAAAGATATAATACAAGTCAACCAAAATTCACCTTGCATACTAGTGAAGACTATTTGATGAACACCAACTCCATCTAAGAGAGGTAGATTTATTCTTTCCTGGATTAAACAGTACAAGCAGGTCCACTATTGGAAAGCTCGTTATCCAAAATCTCAGTTATCTGAACATACCCAAACCTCACTACAAGAATGTCTAATTCAGGTATCTTAGCAGCCAGTTTTGCTGTTTGGCAGAAGCCATTTGGGGTAGAAACCATGAATAGAGAAGTGCTTTTTCTTCTAGAAAAAAAAGTGCCTGCACTCTGCATGACGTTGTTACAGTAAGTGCCACAATTTTAACCAGTATTTTTCTTCTAGAAAAAAGTGCTAGTGCTGCACACCCTTGAGTACCCCCAGAAAAAAAGCACTGGAATGGAAAAAAGCATTGCTTCATCCATGGTTTCTGACCAAAATGTTTGCTGCCAAACAGCAAAACTGGCTGCTCAGATATCTGATTTAAGGATCTAGGGGGCTTAGATCCATAAATTAGATGCACAAAAAAAGAAGAAAAAAAGCTAACACTATTCTAGGCTGCATCAACAGAAGTATACTGTCGAAATCAAGGGAAGTAATAGTACCACTCTATTCTGCCTTGGTCAGACCACACCTGGAATACTGTGTCCAATTCTAGGCACCAAAATTTAAGAAAGATGTTGACAAGCTGGAACGTGTTCAGAGAAGGACAACCAAGATGATCAAGGGTCTGGAAACTAAACATTATGAGGAGAACTTGAAGGAGCAGGGTATGTTTAGCCTAGAAAGAGGAGACTGAGAGGAGATATGATAGCCATCTTCAAATATCTTAAGGAATAACACCTGGAAGAGGGAGTATGCTTGTTTTCTCCTGCTCTGGAGGGTAGGACTCGAACCAATAGCTTCAAGTTAGAAGAAATGAGATTTTGACTAAACATTCGGAAAAGCTTTCTGACAGTAAGAGCTGTTCAGCAGTGGAACAGACTCCCACGAAAGGTGGTGGATTCTCCTTCCTTGGAGGTTTTTAAACAGCAGTTGGATGGTCATCTGTCATGGATGCTTTAGCTGATATTCCTGCATTGCAGGGGGTTGGACTAGATGACCCTTAGATGCCTTCCAACTCAAATTCTATGATTCTATTAAAAAGATTGGACATATTAGGGAGCAGGAGTGATTGAACAAATCAAATTTTCTTTTGTTTGGCTTTTGTTAATTGTCTGCAGCAGTTTCAGGCAAAAAACATAGGTTAGAAATGTTTCCATAAGAAAAAATGGAAATCATCAGCTTGTTATGCAAATGCTCACCTGACGAACAATTTGCTGGGAACGCATTTTGTTCCGATAGCGGGACCTGCTTGTATTCATTATCTCCCCCCCCCCCCCTTTAAATAAAATTTCAGGAACTGATGTATTAGATATAATTATTCTTCATGATTTCATGATACATCTGCTATGTATTAAGAAATAAAGTAAAATACTCCATGCTATGTATTAAGAAATAAAGTATAATACTCCAAGCAAGCACCTAACAACTTTCTAACTAAAACTACCTACAAAAAATTAAAAATCTAGTAATTAAAAAGGGACTCAAGTTTGCATCTTTTTTAAAAGTCCCATTTTGTTCAAAAGTATGCTCATCGTTTTATACTGCCAATCTTTAAACAATTATTTTAAACATTCCTTTATACATTTGTTTTAACGCTGTGTGTGAAAAGCAAGTAACAACTAGATTAGCAGCATTTTAATCTATAGCCAGGTGCATATAGCAGAACAAGTATTAATATTCACTTTAGGGAGAAACGAAAAGCTCTCCTCTGTATGTAAAAGCCAGATAAATTGGTAACAAACAATTCTTAACCCCACAAAGCTGATTGCACATATCATTATCAAAGACACCTCATTCAAAACATAGTTATTGAGTTTTGTAGAAACAGTGCCCAGAAAAGAAACTTCCTGGTAACCAACATTAGAATTTAGATGCCTTGGTAGTAAGTACTCTTGGTATTCCAACAAATCTCCCAATAAAAAATTCACTTTACTCAACTGTTTCTTCTTCTCTTCCCCCCACCCTCCGGTCTACTATTTGGCAATTTCTTCCATTACAGAATTTAGGTATTAGGAAACCATATGGTAGGGCTGGGCGATACCTGGTTTTCAACACTGTGATCTATCATTAGCTAAACACGGCAATATACTGATATATCACAATGTCTGAAATAAGGATGGAGCTATGTAGAGACAATGGCTGGCTTCATGATTTTTCCCACATTGTGATTTTTTCCAGCAGCTGCTCTTGTGATTCGCTTCCTCCTGCAGGAGACAGCAGAAAGCTGAGCCAGCAGAGTTAAGAGAGGCTGCAAGGAATCAAAAGAAGCAGTGGCGGGTTTTACGGTTTTTCGCACATTGTGATTTTTGTATAGTGCACACGCATGCACACATCATGATTCACAATATATTGCCAGGTCAAAAATTATGAAATCATTATTACGATATGGACTTCAAACCTGTTTTGCACGATGTTTTGATATATCGCCCAGCCTTATCGTATGGCCTACGAAACTAAAAGCTTTTGACTACAGCAATACTTTAACATTGAACTTCAATATCATATATGCATATATGCACGTTTAATTTAACGTGACTGAACACCCCAAAACAATGCCAATAAAACCTCAATGACAGGAATGGGTGTGTGTGTTTTTTTTTTAAAAAAAAAACCAATTATTCATTATATTAATGCCACCAGATATTCACTTTTAAATTTAAAAGTGAATCTTTCTGGATACAACAGAACGGATTTCTTCAGAAGCATGGCTCTACTTTCTAATCAGGTTAAAGTTACACAAAATCTGCATTTTACATGGAAACTTAAAACAGACAGTGCTGCAATGCATTTATAACACACCCTATGCAAGGTGTGTGAATTATCACTATTTTCTTAGTTTCTTTTCATTTCTGGATTTGGGGGTTTGTTTTCTGGCCCCTCGTTCAAACTTGCGGGAAGCCTGTGAGCGAGTCTTTACAAGGCAGGCACTTCTGGTTTTTACAACCTGCTTGCTGTTCCGTTGCTCTTGTTTGCGCCCACGCCTAGGGTGTGTTATAATCTTTTTAAAGTCCTTACGGATGGAATCATACCTATTCTCAGGATCGTCGTCATCATCTTCCTCCTCTTCCATTGGTACAGTCTGCGATTTATTGTCTCCTTCGTCTCCTTGGGAAGGGGGGGGGTAAAAGGGAATATATTTGGCACAAGCAGAATAAACTTTTGTCACATCAAATGCTATATCACCAATCACCTGAATAGTGATCATCGTTTCTTACAATTACTAAATGCAACTCATCCTTTTCTAAGGACTGCTATATAAAATTAAGAACAGAATAATAAAAGTAATAATAAACAGAGGAAAAGAAAACTAATACCATTTTTGTAACATTATCCTTTGTAATGATCACTGCAGTTTACATGCACACAAAAATAGCTGAGAATTGTAGATTAACCAGATTCACTGTGTGTAATATACTGGTACTCTACAGATTTGGGTCAATTCGCACTCATCCAGAAGAACCAGCCCCTCCAATTACAAGGCACAGCGGTGCAAGAAACAGGAAGAACATAAAGAGGGAGGCATTCTTTCTGAGGGTCCACCATTCTCAGCTTAGCTCCCTGCAGACTTGGTGGTGGGAGGAAGGAAAAGAAACAGTTAGAAGGGTAGGCAAGACCTCCCACTCTCTTACTCTTATAGGTGTGTCTTCTCTTTCTGCCCACCTCATCCCAATGTTTTCATTCTGATCTCCCCATTCACAATCTTTTAAACTAAAATTCATATGCTCTAGGAATAGCAAATATTATTTAAATGTCTATGGTAACTCCAAGTGAATTCAGTGCCCCATGCCAATAGAAATTGAGCTATAACAAGCTACTGAGAAGCAAGGAGGAAGTATCAGCATAGTGCCACCCCTCTCTCGAAAGAAAATAACCAAATGAAGATGAAGCATGCTCAGTCATCACCATGCGCTACAGAATGTTGTCAGTTTGTGAAGAGGAGGGTGAAAGGAAAGCAATTTGTCCTGCTTCTACTGCCTACAGCCCTGAGAGGGGCTGAGAGGGGCTGTAAGTCACCCATTTGAGAGGAAAGGGTGCTTGGCCAGAGCTGTGATTGGGAACGCTTGTTATGGAGTGAAGCGATATTGCAACTTTCTGTGCATGGCTATTCTGTGCCTAAGGTGGAATTAGTTAGTACCCTGAATACTTCCCTCTTCCCTCTTCAAGAAACTGTCAACATACAATGCAAATAGCTGTTCCAATAATGACAAAATTAACTTTCAGTTTTAGAAAAGGGACGGTGCACCATCATCAGAAGCTGCACTGCAGTTAATTAGGACACATTATCCTTCAACATTTAAATCTAACAGTGCTCCTCTCTTCAAGTATTTCAGTTACATAAGGAACTATTATCATCATCACCAACTGAATTTATGTACCGCCCTATACCCGGGGGTCTCAGGGTGATTCACAGAATAAAATCAAGATATAAAATCACGAAATACCTAATAAATCCAGGAGTACCCCCAAGCTATGAACCTGCTCCTTCAGAGGAAGTGTAACCCCATCAAGAGCAGGCAACCTCCCACCCATCCGGTCTAGGGAACCACCCACTAACAGTGCCTCAGTCTTATCTGGATTGAGCTTCAGTCTGTTGGCTCTCATCCAGTACATTACCGAGGCAAGGCACTGGTCCAGCACTTCCACTGCCTCACCTGCAGATGTAAAGGGGAAATAGAGCTGAGTGCCATCAGCATACTGCTGACAACGTATTCCAAACCTCCAGATAACCCCAACCAGTGGTTTCATGGGGGATAGGACTGAGCCCTAAGGAACCCACATTGAATGTTCCAAGGGGCTGAAAAGTAACACCCTCTGGGAGCAACTATTCAAGTAGGACTGGAACCACCGCAAAGCGGTGTTACCCACCCCCTTGTTCGGAGAGTTGCTCCAGAAGGATACCATGGTTGATGGTATCGAAAAGGGGCCTGTTTCCCTTGTCTTTCTCTAGACAGAGGTCATCATACAGGGCAACCAAGGCAGTTTCTGTGCCAAAACCAGGCCTAAACCCCACTTGAAATGGATCCAGAAAATCAGTTTCTTCCAAAAGCACCTGGATCTGCTCTGTGACTACTCGCTCCAGGACCTTGCCCAGGAAAGGGAGATTAGCAACTGGCCGGTAGTTAGTTAGGTTTTCCGAATCCAGGGAAGGTTTCTTAACGAGTGGTTTTGCCACTGCCTCCTCCAAACAGGCAGGGACCACCCCTTCTCGTAAAGAGGCACTGATCACCTCCCTGGCCCAGGCAGCTGTCCCCTCCCTGCTGAATTTTATCAGCCAAGAGGGGCAAGGGTCTAGAGTGCAAGTGGTTGCCCTGACTGATCCAAGCACCTTGTCCAATCCTCGAGCCTTACTGAGACTCATCCAACACAACAGAACTAGACCAGGCATAGGCAAACTTGGCCCTCCAGATGTTTTGGGACTACAACTCCCATCATCCCTGACCACTGGTCCTGTTAGCTAGGGATGATGGGAGTTGTAGTCCCCAAACATCTAGAGGGCCAAGCTTGCCTATGCCTGGACTAGACAGTGCTCGGAAAACCCCATGAGATCCATCTGCTACAACAACAGTCAAGGTCTTGGTGGATACAAGCAATTTTATCCTCAAAATGCTTTGCAAACAAATCACAGCAAGCTACAGTTGGTTCTATCACCTCCTTTGGGCCAGCCTGTAAAGGGCCCCGTACAACCCAAAAAAACTCTGCCGGATGACATGATGAGGATGCAATGGAGGCAGCAAAGGATGCCTTCTTCGCTGTCTTCACTGCCACTAGGTAGACTTGATAATGAGCCCTTACCAGTGTTCAGTTGCATTCATTCAGATCTTTCCTCCACTTGCATTCAAGCTGTCTCCCAGCTTTTTTCCTTGCTCTAAGCTCTGTGTATACCAGGGGGCCAATCCTCCTAAAGGCTGATTAAACTCTAAACAAACCACACTGGGCTATACCACATCTGCTTTCTAGCCCTTATAAATTCAATCACCCAGGAATCAATTACCCAGAAACTACCAGGAATGTTTATAAATCTGAACAGCATCATATAAGTGCTCATCTTTCATACTACAGCAAAATTCAGCTTAACTGTGACTATCTTCTTGAGTATTTTAAAATTATAAACTGTGGACAACAGGATGGTATGAGAAAACTTTAGTTTACTCAGTTTTAGAGAGAATAAAGGGAGGGGGGATCCAAAGGGGATACTCATGGTATATCCAATCAATGAAATGGTGAACATTCAGATCTCAACTATCACAGTTCTTTACGCTCCTCTGTGAGACCTTCTGAGGTGACATTCAATATAGTAAATGCAACTGGACTCACAGCACAACTAGACACAAGCCTAGTCAGAAGTCAGTCCCATTTTCTTCCATGCAGTTTATTCCTAAATGTGTATAGGATTGAAACCTTGGTATTCACCTTATCCCAGAGACAGGAAACCTGTAGTTTCCAGTGTTGTTGTACTCTAGCTCCTATCTGCCCCATGTAGTATGGCCAATGGCCAGGAATGATGTGATCTGGAGATAACAATAAGGCAAGAGCCACAGGTTCCCCATCTGTAACCTACTTGGTCCTGGTTCCTACTGTATATACTTAAAACTGATGGACTGAATTTCACAACTGAAGTTATAATGGAAGTGCATGTTGAATTATTATTGTTACACCATGAACCTAGGGATGCAATTCTAGGTGACTTTAGCAGTAACACAAATTCACAACTCCATAGGTCAAGTACTTCTTTACATTGCACATAATTAACCTTTGGAATTCACCTCCACAAGATGTCTGGATATCTCTACCTTAGAAGACCACAGGAGAGAATTAGACAAATTCATGGAGGAGAAGGCTACCAATGGATATCAGTTTCTGGGGAACAGCAGGAGAGGGCTCTTACGCATGTCCTTTTGTCAGCTCCCCAGGACTTGGGCACTATAGGAAACAGGACAGTGCTATAGAAATCAATTTTACTGCTATAGAAATCATCAACATTTCAACATTTTTTGAACATCATTAAAAAACCAAAATGGGGTATTGATACATGATTAAGTATCAACTAAAAAAATGGAAATTCACATCTTAAACTGCAAAACACATACACACACCATACTAGCAAGGATTTCCAACTACATTCAAACTTTAAGGAACTTGTTTTGTTTTATCAGAGAAGTGCTAGAATTTCTAAATTATGCTAAAAGGCTGCAAACACTTTTTTGTATTAATAACAAAAAAAATAGATTTAAAACTTTTGCACACCTGAAGACTGACAAAATCCAATTGTTGCTGGTGCCAATAAACTTTCTGTCACGGGCTTAATTTTCTGTTCATCACTGCTTGCCTCGCCTGCTGAATTCAGGTCCTCGTTTTCAGCTTCATTGGATGATGATGGTGATGTGGTAGAGGAATTGAGGGTTTCATTCTTTGCCTTTTTAACATTAATATTCCCTCTCTCTTTACGATTACTCTTGGAATTTCCCTTAGTAACTGCACCTCTTTTTTTTCCCTTTTTCTCCTCATACAAGTCTTCCTCAGAAGAGGAAAGCAAGTCACCTCTAACTTGTTTGGAATTTCTTCTCTTGGGGTTTACTTTTTTCTTTTCTTTAGCATTGTTTCTTTTTACATTTAAATTATCTTCTGAAGTATCACAGACCTGTTCATTTTTGGGAGACTTTGCAGTGTCTGAAGCATTACCCTGCAACTTCTTAGAAACCCTTTCTCTTGAGTTCTTTTTATTTTCAGCAGTACTTTGTTTCTTGCCTTTACTTCCAGAAGAACAACTCTCTTTTTCAGGAGAAAACTTCTCCATTTCAGAAGAGGAATCACCTTGTCCCCTTGTAGAATTTTTTCTCCGATTTCCACTTTCCTTTCCTTCTGTGCCTTTTTTAGGTTTATTTCTAGCATCATCTGATGATTCACCAGTTTGTTCCGGCTTTAGTGACAGTCCTATATCATCAGAAGAAGCATCACGTCCTTCCTTTGCCAGTGGTTCGCTTATCTTGCCTGAAATGCTACTCTCTTTTTCTGGAGACATATTCTGTTTACCTTTGGAGGCTCTCCCTTTGAAATCCCTTGTTCGTCTCCCCTTAAAACCTAGCTCTTTACAAGGTGCATCTTCTAAAGAATTGTCTAGCTTTTCTTTTCCTGGAGCAGAGACTTCAACATCATCAACTTCATTGCACACTTCACCCTTCTGCTTGGAATTACTTTTTCCTTCTTTAATTTGTTCCTCTTCTGAAGAATCGTTATCTTTCTTTGGTTCTTTTTTTGCAGCTTTTCTTGCAGACTCTGTTTTACTAAAATTCTCTCTCTCCAACTCAGAATCATTATTGGAAGAATCTGAACAGTTCTGGCGTTGTTTTTTCGCAGCTGCAATCAAATCCTGCTTTGCTTTTTCCTCTTTAGCATCGGAATCTGATCCAGAACTGGAACTTTTTCTTTTACGCTTTCCATTGTCCATCTTCACTGGCCGCCTCTTTAAAGTATTTAACACATCCTTGGGTGTTTCACTGTTGCTGTCAGTATCTGAAGTACTGTGGCTGCTTGTTATTGCTGCTTGCAGGACTGCAGGCACCTCATCAGAATCAGAGCTTTGGTCCATTGTGTCTGGTTTGTTTGTCTCAGAAAATGTGTTAGACTGAGGACTGTGAACTGTAGTAACAGGAGAGTCTGGCTTATCTTTTTTCCTTTTAGATGGTGTGGATTTTCTCCTTTGTTTTTCACTGTATGCATCATTGCTGTCCTCTTCTGAATTACATAGTAAGGTGTTTATGTCTGTTGGGCGTCTCAGAGGTGTAGTTTTAACACGTGGAGACCTTCTGAGATCATGATCTTCTACCAAAGGAGTAATTTTACTTTCAGGTGGACATTCAGTGCCATGATTTTCTTTCCCGTCTTCGAGCTCATCTCCCTTTTCTGGCTTTCCATCTGGATCTTCAGCTTTTACAGAAGAACTAGAGAGGGAAACTGGAGTCAGTTTCACAACCAATGTTTTTGTTACTTTTGTTGTTGGTATCAATTTCATTCCTTTCCTGCTGTCTTTAGATCTTATATCTGCATTTACTGCCCCTTGCTCTGTTGCTCTACTTCCACTGCCCTGTTCACCGGCAGCTTTTTGTGCTTCCATACAAGATTCAAAAATATCTTCAGGAACTGATGAGGGAATTGATACAATATCCATATCTGTTGCCTCAGCTCTATTGGGTTCATACTGAAGATCAATTTTCACAGCTTTTTTATCTTTGCAGTTGGGTTTTTTGTTTCCTGGTTGATCAATTATCGGTACATTTGGATCTGTATGTTCACTGACTTCTAATCCAACTTTAGGCTCTTTTATTTCTTTCCCTTCCGTTTTCTTCTCTTCACCGGTATCCAAATTAATTGCAGTTTCACTATCCTTGGTGTTTTTTTGCTTGGTTTTAGAATCTAGAGACCGAATCTCAAAATTCAGATCTTCGTCCAATGCCATATGAGCCTTTTTTATGTCACTCAACACAGATTTAAAAGCCTTCAGCTGACGTAATTGCACCGTCGGGTTTATTTCAGAATTTTCAATTGCCTGCTTCAAAAAATTAACAAAACTAGCATTCATATTTGTTGTCGTTTCAACTAGTTTTTTAGTTTTTTTAAGCAGGACTTTTGGCACCATCAGTGCTTTGTAGGAATAGGTGAGAGCACCAGAATGTGGATGGTTTTGTTTCTTTTCTTCTCCATTACAACTTGAACTATTTTTCTTCGTAGAATATTTAAGTGTATTATCATATATTTTACCTTTGTCATTGTCAACTCTGATTCTCTTTTTATTTTGCTGTAATAATTGTTCTAAATTTTCAAACACACTATCACAGGCAGTAACCAAGTCCAGCAAAGGTTCTGGTTGGCAGATATAGCAATGCCATTGACTATTTTCATCCAGTATGGTTGATAGTTCTTTTCGTCCTAAGTTTCGTAATATACATTTTTTGCAGAAGGCGTTATGGCAAAAGTCACAGCAAATTAAGTTTCCACCTTCAGCACACCATCTGAAATTAATAAAGTTTGAATATATTTTTTAAAAAATATGTTGGCATAAATTAGGAAAACTCTGTTACATAAGTATCTAAAGTCAGTTATTGATCATCAAAAATATTTCTCAGAAGTGCAAATAGCTATGCTGGTATCAGAAAGATACAAGTATCCAGAGAAAACAAGAGAAATTTAGTGCTATTTTCACAAATACTGCTTTCAGGCAGAGCTAGTGACACATCTGCCTCAACACACATAATGTCCTGCACCGCTAAATCCACATCCTCCCCCCCCCCCAATTTTATTGCACCTGTGTTGTGCATGCACAGTGGCAAGACAGCATGCAAGTTAAATAAGAAAAATCATAGATCATAGAATCAGAGTTGGAAGGGACCACGAGGATCATCCTGTCCAACCCCCTGCAGTGCAGGAATCTTTCATCCAAAAGGGGCTCAAAGCATGGAGAACTTGAATATAATTTTTTACTCCATACTAACTTTCCATTTCTTTCTGCACTTTAGAATTCAGCTATCCCCCACAGTCTAGGTGCCATCCAGTTGCCTTAGATTATAACTCTCATTCACCCAAGACAGCACAATCACTGGCTGGGGCTGATGGGAGTTCTAGTCCAAAACACACAGAGGGGAGGTACTTGGTTGGGAAAAGCTGACTTAACCAATTGGCTGGAATATACTTGTACTAGCAAGAAAAAAATGATATACAAAATGTTATATCATAACCACAGAAATGTTTTAATCAACTTTATACAATGCTATATACGATGTTACTTTAACGTAACATTCATAATTTAGGTCAGAAGCCAAAAGAGCACTTGAGACTTGGGCTTTTGACATTTTTCTTTCAACAAAGAAGCCCCAGTATAACTACTCTGATATTTCATTCAGTTTCAAAACAGGGTAAAGTTATGAGGGCAAAGTGCTGTTGAAGAAATCACTTGCAGTGCAAGTAACAAGCTGCATGGTTCTTTATATCCGGACTATAAACACTGACAAGCACTTCAAGAAATGTACTCGCTAATACTGATCAATGTAGGCTCAAATATGCCCCTGTTCACTCTATAAAATTTTAGGATATTGAGGAATCTTTATACACCTACCTACACTGTTCATCAATTCCATCTGCATCACGGCTGATGTCATCACTCATATAATATTTGAAGCAAGTCTATGAAGAAAATAAATTTCTTCTTTCAGAAACCTTAACAATTTTGCAGACTATGTAATAATATACACTAAACATTATTATTGACCTCATACTGCTGTTAAAGTGAATAAACTTCGCACAATAGAAAGAAACTTCTTCATACTCAAGGCACTGCCAGGCAAAACTTATTCTTGATGTGCAGATTAAGGATACTGGTTACTGTATTCCATGTAATTGTACTGGGGGGGGGGGTGTTATTCTGTCATTTGCCTTTTTGAAGGACCAAGCCTGAATGTTCTGAAATATTGGCTGATTTTTTCCCCTAGGGCTACATTTAATTGCTCTCCTTCTCCTCAACTGGATCGCTGGGTTTTACAAAGAGCTCCACCACTACAGGGAAGGAGCAATGTAAACAATTAATGCAAGTCCTTTTTGTAGAGAGGTGCAAAATAGATTTACTTTCATCCTACTAAAACACCAAGGAATAACTTTTGAATGGCATCTGGACAACTTACTGGCTGACATGAACAAAATAATAATAGAAACACTTGCTAAATTTCTCTTTTCTGCTGCAAAGTTCTATAAAGATATTAATTTTATTGCATCTTGGTTTGCTTTTATACTTAGTTTATATAACATGTATTTTAACTCTTTGTATGTTACAAATTGTATGATTTTAGTGTTTTCATTTGTCTGTAAACGTATTATAAAATTTGTTCCTGCTTACCCATGGAGCGCCAAAGCATGGTTTATTGTTAAATGAATGCAAAAATAGCCTCCCCCCATAATTAAGCCATCTCTCTAAAGTTCTATAGAACATGGAAAAGTAGAGAGCTGGCTTTTCTGCGGGGCTATCAAAATATCTAACACTTCATTTATACCCTGCCTTCTGATTTTAAAAATATCTGAAGTGACTAAAAATGAAATCCACAATAGAACAATGTGACAATGGATTGGAGAGTGGGACACAGAGACAGGACCTGCATATCACAAGTATCTGGTGGAAGCAAGAAATGAGACATATATATATGTCCTATGCACAGAGATGCATTCCTTTTTTCTTTCACTAATGCATCCAGATTGTGTCCAGATGTCACGATAAAACATAGTTTAGCATGACAAGAATGAGCCATAGCAAGCCCCTTACATAACCACAAGGGGGAATTCAGAACCGCTCACTTCTGGTTAAGCAAAAACCTTGCTAGGTCATCTGGATCCCAAACTGTGGTTACTGTTACGAGTAATTTGAATCAAACCATAGGTGATGAAACTGGCTTTTACAAAATATTTACAAAGTTTGTCAAACCATATAACATAGCAGACTGAGATTAAGCAAAATGTAAGCTTCTGAATGCCTCCTTGCAGTGAAGTGGGAGGGGCAGGCGCACATGTCCAAGGCTCATTGCAGTTCATCCTCATCATACTAACCAATGCATCTTCCCCAGAGAAATCTGCCTCAGTGAAGGCTAGGATACCAATATTTTGAATGGGAAAGATACATAAGCTGCCCTCCTTGGACCCAGTGTCACCAAGTGCAGTAACTTAAAACTTATCACTGAAATAAAAGACTGTCGTTCCCTTATGTGAGAGAAAGTAAATGGATGTATCTATCTACATACACTGTGGGAATGGAACCACCTGTCATCTGCCTCAATGAACCCTGTCTCTTGTGGGTAGCAGGTTTTGTTCTAAGCCTGAATGAAAAAATTGAATTCTATATACACATAAGAGGGTATACACACACATCCAACATTTACATACCTTACATATAAGTACTTTTAATGTGGGGTGTCTATAGATTGAATCCTTTTGAAAATGATTCACCTGCTGACCACAAGCTGTACAGCTCACAATACCATGTAGCCCTTCCTCTACAAAAAAAGTCAGAAGGACCATATCAATTTATCTTCTACAAAAACCTCTTTTTTCCAACATAACAGCTTGCATGTCATTGTTAGAAGGACTTTGAGTGTCACTACTTCTGCAATATCACCAATTGCAGAGGTATCTTTAAAAGGCTAAAGAAAACTGTTGTAACCAGTTAAGAATTATTTTCTTCCCCCTGAAGCATTGGATTCACACATAAATATTAAATTAGCTTCTTATGGAATGGCGCAACCTAAATAATCAGTAAAAAATCTTAAAATATTGACTTCACAGATTGCAATCCTGCATTCAGTTTTTCTAGAGATTTAACAACTGCATTGGGATTTTGATTGTTCAACAGAGTGCAGAATTGTAGTCTACGTTGTGAGCATAAAAATAATATTTAATTCACCCAAGAGCACAAATTTATGAAAGCTTTTAACATTATTCACATTTCAAATGAGGAAAGACTAAAGAAGAAAACAGAGGGGGAAATGTTGTATTAAAATTATTTTTAAAAACTAAACAAAAACACCTAAAGAAAAATATTGCCTCTGAACAATTGCTGTAACCTGCTAAACTGACTCCTTTCCATCCGACACACAATAACATACCCTTCATCCCACCTCCCATTTATCTTCTTTCTGCTTCACTATCTCCCTAATCATCCGACTGATATTAGGATTTTCTGTAATTCACAAAAGGGGCTCCTCTTTTCTGATTGCTGCTTTTCAAAAACTAATTTTAGTTATAATTCTTCTGCAATCCTATTATGATGGAATATTAATAACATATTACTATATTATTCTTAAAGATACTGAAAAATCTTTTAAGTATTGATTGCAGCTTTAAAATAACCCACTACGTTGCAATCATCAGTTGTGGCATCCAAAAATAAAGTTGCACATTACAGGAGGCAAATTATGCAAAGAACTCCTCATCTAAATGTGTCCCACACTATGTTCTTCTCTCGCTATAATAATTTACTAATTATGAAATAAATTACTAATGTAACGCTGAGCTAATGCAAGAGCCCCCAACCTGGTGGGGCTATCAATGGTCCCTTGATCTTTCTTCCCATCAACAACTCAGCCTTACTCCTTGCTCCCAAATTCCTTTAATGGCACAGCTGCCCTTGCACTTATGGTGAAACTCTTCTAGAATTCATTGATGCCTAGGAACACAAGAATTGCTGCACTAGGTCAGACCAAGGGTCCCATCTCATTATCAAGCAGTCTGTTTACTACAGTGGTCAATTCAGTGTCTCTAGAAAGCTCACAAGCATCAAGAGTGCAGAGGTAATTCAGACTTTTTAATAATGATAATAGAATGATTTAAATGCATCATTGAACTTAATTCAAGTGCATTTACCTCCACGCTTCTTTTGAGCTTCAGGTTTCGTTCTAGCAGTATTTCTGTTCCTAAATTCAGGTCCTTTAAAGTCATCTTTGTCTTCATTACGTACTGGCTCTGGCTGTACAACAATTGTGCCTAAGATGACAATTTAAAAATTACACCAAATTATTAAATGCAGAATTGTAATATAAAAGTCTAGCAGGATTTTCCTATACTCTTACTGAAAGGATGACCAACTCATCTAACACAAAAGGCATCAAAGTTATACAGTACATGTGGCTCATAGTGCTGGGCATACAAATATGGAGATTAACATACTATATACAAAGCCTAAAAGAGAAATTGCATTCATTCATGTTCTATATCTATCACACAGAACTTTAGCGTAGTTCTGGCATGACCATCAGAGGACCAGGAAAAAATTAGTTATGGGTTATATTAAGCCTCAGGCCACTAGCCGTCTATCCCTACTCTTTTAAACAGGTGGCGATGCTTCTATTAGTCCTCATTCCTTTCACTCCATATCTTATGCTGAAAGTAGACTAAATTGTCATGTTCCCTTTACCCTCACTCCCATGAAATGGCCAGGAACATTAATAACTGTCATTATATCAGACCATTTGAAATTAAGGTTGCAACTATTTGTCATACGTGCACTGCAGAAACCAATCACAGCAACTACAAGTGGTCTTCCCTCTCTCAAAATACATTCAGTAATACAAAGCATGGACTATGACCTTTCTAGGCTGTTTCACCGGCTGCCACTCGAGACAATGGGGAAAATCAAAACAGAATGGCATGTGTTTTACCAGAGGATGTTAATGGTGGTGATACATGACTCTCTACTGAGGATAGAGACAGAAAGCAACAATATGTCCTGAGAGATGTGCTGTTTTTCAGGTGCAAAGATTCACAAAGTTGCCAGGTCTTATAAAGTCCACTGACCACAGCCCCTTCCTTATGATTCATGCAAGTACAAACAATTCTGTCAGTCACAGCTTTCAATGTATAGCAAAGGACTCTGGCTGGGGAATTGAAGGGCCTTGGGGCACAGGTGTTTTTTTCATCATTTCTTCCTGTTGAAGGTCATGGCCCAGGAAGAGGAAAATACTGAGGTAGACCACTGACTGTGCTGGTGGTGTCATCAGGAAAGCTTAGGCATAGGCATCTTAAGACCATGTTCTCCATTTCCTTGAAGAAGGACTTCTGGCAAGAGAGGAGTTGCACCTCAAAGTAGTTGGAAATGTGTTGGCTGACAGTCTCAAAAACCTGACTAACAGAACTTTAAATTAAATTCTGAAGGGGAGGGAGACAATATTAGAGATGACTAGGGAACAAATGGTACTGGGGATAATAGCTTCATTGATGCATAGGAAACTGAGGCAGTGCTACAGAAACCTGCTAAAGGGTAGAAAACTACAAGAAGGAAGCAGGTGGAGGAATTAACTCATGGTTTAAGTTATCTCTATACCAATGCACAGAGTATGGGAAACAGGCAAGAAAAATTTGAGCTCTTTATGCAGGATGTCAAATATGACCTAATATGCATTACTGAAACTTGGTGGGATGAGACTCATGACTGGAATGTAGAAACTGAGGGGTATAACAAATTCAAAAGGAACAGACTAAACCAGGGGTTGTCAACCTGGTCCTTACCGCCCACAAGTGGGCATTTCAGGATTCTAGGTGGGTGGTAGGGGGTTCTACGGCACAAGCTGAATCCTTCTTCCCTAGAGCACTGGTGGGCGGTAAGGAAATTTTACCATCAAGAAAGATGTATTAGTGGGCGCTGGGAATAAAAAAGTCGACTACCCCCAAACTAAACAAAAAGAGAGGAGAAGCAATATATGTAAAAGATTATCTCTTCACAAGTATATACAATTACCTGGAGCATGGAAGGCAGATTGATATATGGGTAAAAAATGTACAAGAGTGAAACAAGAGTGACCTATTTGCCGTCCTACAGCAGATTGCAAAACATTCAAAAAAGTGAGATAAACGGTAGAAAGAATGGGAGACTTCTCCTGCCCTAGGGGGGCGGGGTGGGTAGAACTCAAGCCCAACAACTTCAAGTTATAAGAAAGGAGATTCCGAGTAAACATCCTGGAGAGAACTTTCTGATAGTAAGATCTGTTCAACAATGGAATGGATTCCCTGTGAATCATAGAATTGTCAAGTTAAGGGACCCTGTGGGTTATCTAGCTGAATTCCCTCCAGTGCAGGAATCTCAACTAAAGCATCACCGACAGATAACCATCCAACCTCTGCTTAGAAACCTCCAATGAAGGAGAATCCACCACATCCTATGAGACATGAGAAATAAACATGAGGCTGCTCTTTTAAGCAGCAGCACTCAGCAATATTGCAACATCCATTCCTAGTCCAATGATGGTGGTTCCCAATTAGCTAAATATAGCAGACCCCTCCCCTTCTTTTTCAAAAGCCAACCCCCTACTTTTGGAAATCATGGTATCACATGACCCACGCAAGATGCCACCCCCCATCAAAAAAGCAGGCTGTCCCGGACAGTTGACGCGTATGTGCCATGAACCACCAATTGGGAACCGTTAGGCTAGGATTTTGCAAATAGTTATTTGCCCCACTTCCAACACAGTTATCACAGAAAAACATCCTACAGATGTTGCTGGGCTCCAGGATTCATATTCTCACCATCCCTGACTATGGGCCATGCTACCTGGGGCTGACAGAAGCTGGAATCCAACAATGTCCGATGGCTACACACTAGCCACCCCTAACTTGAAGTAAAAAAGTAAAGCAGAGAGGTAAAACATGTTTTACATAATGAGGGATTCGATATTTTGTTGCTCTGAAGCTTTAAGAAAATTCCCAGGAATGAGTTCTTGACAAAAGGAACAAAAATAATTTCCAGTTTTATCCCAGTTTCACTGAAATTACAAGTTTCAATGCTTCTAGGTAGCATGTACAGGCAGTATCCTAGCTAAATTTTAATATACACGGTATGCTGTTAGAATATTTCATAATTTATGGAATAAGTTACCTTTAGGCAAGCTTTTCATATCAACTTCATTTTCGGAGTTTTCATTTGAAACATCTTGATTTGTGGTTTCATCTAGGGTCTGTTCATCATCTGAGCCAACATACTTTGTTACAACTGTAGGTTTCCTGCATGAGCAGCAGACACATATATTTATACTACAAACAGTACATGTGAAGCCAAATTATCTCCACTATTTATCAAAACATTCTTTTAGAATAGATAACAGAATCTAGTGAATAGTATTATATAGATAGGCAATATAATGGCCAATGAAACTGAGCTGTAAGATGTGCAGATTACAAACACTGAAAATATAATGCCAAATTTACATAATGCTGTATTAATTACCCTTTACTATTTTTATTAGTATGTGTACTGTTTATATGCCAAAGTGGCTTATAACTAAGAAAGTCATATTTGACCCATTTTTGAAAGCTTAAAGGCTGACTGAATTACATGATTAGAAAAAGAAAACAATAAATACCGCTATCTATACCTTCATTTATTAGTTCATTCATTCATTCAATTTATATACCACCTGGAATAGGCATAGGCAAACTTGGCCCTCCAGACGTTTTGAGGCTACAATTCCCATCATCCCTGACCACTGGTCCTGTTAAATAGGGATGATGGGAATTGTCCCAAAACATCTGGAGGGTCGAGTTTGCCTATGCCTGACCTGGAGTATTAATTCCGTATTTGTAGTGAATCTATTAAATATTTAGGTATGCCTATACCAAAAGATATAATTCAATTAAAGGTAACAGTAAAGGGACCCCTGACGGTTAAGTCCAGTCGTGGACGACTCTGGGGTTGCGGCACTCATCTTGCTTTACTGGCCGAGGGAGCCGGCGTACGGCTTCCGGGTCATGTGGCTAGTATAACTAAGCTGCTTCTGGTGAACCAGAGCAATGCACGGAAACACCGTTTACCCTCCCACCGGAGAAGGAGCTATTTATCTACTTGCACTTTGACGTGCTTTTGAACTGCTAGGTGGGCAGGAGCAAGGACCGAGCAACCGGAGCTTACCCCGTCGTGGGGATTCGAACCGCCAACCTTCTGATCGGCAAGCCTTAGGCTCTGTGATTTAGACCACAGTGCCACCTGCGTCCCTTATAACTCAATTAGTAATATGCAATTTAAATAAAATATAAAGAGAGGTTTCTTCAGATATTGATAGATGGGAATCATTAAACTTTACTCCTTTGGGGAAGGTGACTGCTCTCAAAATGAACACTATTCCCAGATTAATTTATATTCTAAGAGGAATCCTAGTTCATCTATCTGGAAATTATTTTCAGAAAATAAAAATATTTCTAGGGAGAGAGTCTTCGATTCTGAAAATATCTTTACAGAAAATGCAATTACAAATTAAGGAGGAAGGATTCAGGATTCTGAATCTGGAGCTATATTATCATGCATATTTATTGTAAAGTATTAAATGATGAAAGCCAACAATTGGCGTTACAGTGGTACCTCAGGTTACATACGCTTCAGGTTACATATGTTTCAGGTTACAGACTCTGCTAACCGAGAAATAGTGCTTCAGGTTAAGAACTTTGCTTCAGGTTGAGAACAGAAATCATGCTCCAGCGGCGCAGCAGCAGCGGGAAGCCCCATTAGCTAAAGTGGTGATTCAGGTTAAGAACATTTTCAGGTTAAGTACAGACCTCCGGAACGAATTACCGTACTTTTCGGACCATAACACGCAGTTTTTTGCTCCTAGAAAGTAAGGGAAAATGCCTGTGCGTGTTAAGGAGCGAATGCACGGATCGGAGCCATGGCTGCCGTCAGTCAAGCAAAGCGGGAGCTGCTTACACACTCTACGAGGCTCTCGCTTTGCTTGCTTTAAATCGACCTGGAGCCGGGGAGGAGGGAGGGAAGGAGAGCCATGGCAGCAAAGCGGGCAGCAGCCGCTTACACGGGAGGAGGGGCAGACGCTAGCAAAGGTCCGTGAGCTCTCTAAACAGAGCAATGAGGCTGCAGAGGGACGGCAGGAAAGATAAAATTTAAGCAACCAGCAGCAAAATAAAACCAACCTCGAGCTCTGAGCCACGCAGTGAAAACCAGGAAGTTAAAGAAAAAAGGCTGGGGATGAGGGAGAGGGGAAAACTTCGCAAATCCCCGCGTCTCAGCTGATCCGCTGGGAGGGAGCAGCTTGTTTTCAGGCA
This sequence comes from Podarcis melisellensis, assembly GCF_964234715.1. Classification (NCBI taxonomy): domain Eukaryota; kingdom Metazoa; phylum Chordata; class Lepidosauria; order Squamata; family Lacertidae; genus Podarcis; species Podarcis melisellensis. The sequence goes on along the minus strand of NC_138547.1, from coordinate 21,352,725 downwards.
GGATAGATTCGAGCATTGTCTGGGTCCTAGTGCCCCTACCACTTTTTTGTGCTCCATTCTATTGCTGCTGGTGGCTGCTTATCACTCAGGCTGCAAGGAGGAGCACTTTTACACAGCTAATGGTGAATCCCCTGCAATCCAAGTCCTCCTCACTTGCTCAAATCTATTCTGCCTCAAAACAAGGAGCGGAAGGAAAAGGCTGCAAACTGTTAAATGGAAAAAAAACCCAGGCACAGGGCAAGTAGCTTAAGTATACCTTTAAAGCAACAGTGCTCTTTCCCTCCCTCCTCCCCGCTCAGCTCACCGAAAAGCTCCTTCTCCACGCGTGCTCCCTTGAGTGCTTTTCCTTCCCTCCCCACTTAAAACCTGGTTACAAAGCAAGGATCCACATGGATCCTCAGGATTTTTGCATTGGGCTACCCCAAACTCACCATCAGATCACATGTCTGTGGCCACAGCATGAACCATAAAAATCATGCACCCACTGCTTCGTTCAGAATATTTTGTTCTTGTTTTCCTCCTCTAAAAACTACATGCGTGTTATGGTCAGATGCGTGTTATAGAGCGAAAAATACGATAAGTACTTAACCCAAAGTACCACTGTATTTTTCCAATTTCGACAACTTTGGAATATACACATCTAGCACTTTTGTTTGGATAAACAGTATGAGGATAAAAATACATTAGAACTCTGGTATCTCTGGAAATAATTAGAGTGGTATCTTGGTTCTCGAACTTAATCTGTTCCAGCAGTACGTTTGACTCCCAAAACCATTTGAAAACCAAGGCGTGGATTCCGATTGGCTGCAGGTGCTTCCTGCACTCAAGCGGAAGCCAAGTCAAACATTTGGCTTCTGAAAAACGTTCAGAAACCAGAAAACTTACTTCAGGGTTTACAGCGTTTGGGAGCCAAAACGTACAAGTACCAAGGCATTCAAGAACCAAGGTACGACTGTATGCCTGTTAGAAAGTTATGGAATGTGGGAGGCTTCGCCCTGCCAGACCTGAAATTATATTATGAAGTTTCATGTCTCTGTTGGTTAAAGGATTGGGTAAAATTAGATAATAAAGAGTTGTTAGATCCAGAAGGATTTGACAATAGATTTGGGTGGCACGCATATTTATGGTCTGAAAAGAAGAAAATCCACAAAGGTTTTGAGAACCACATTTTCCGAAGATCGTTGATAGAAATATGGGATAGGTATAAAAACCTACTTGAACCAAGAACTCCGCACTGGTTGTCTCCATTAGAGGTTATGAGTGTTAAAAAAATCAATATGAGAAGGAATTGGATTACATATGGAAATTCGATTGTTAAGGGGGGGGGAAATGGCAAATGAAACCCTATGAAGATGTAAAAGAGTACGTATATGATTGCTTGAATTATTTCCAAATAAATGAAATGTTTAAAAAGTATTTTAAGGAACATGGATCTGAAGAGAAAGATTCAAAATTTCAAACAGAAATAATACATAATGAATATAAAATATTATCTAAAATGTATAAGATATTGCTGGAATGGCATACAAAGGATAAAGAAGATAAATCTGTTATGATACAATGGGCCAGAGATTTTGGATATAACATACAATTTAATGATTGGACTAAGTTATGGAATGAAAATATTAAATTTACCGCATGTACTGCGTTAAAGGAAAATGTCATGAAAATGATGTATAGATGGTATATTACACCAGTAAAACTTGCAAAAATGTATAAAACATGTAAGAAATGTTGGAAATGTAAAGAAAAGGATGGCTCTTTTTACCATATGTGGTGGGAATGTAAGAAAGTGAAGAGCTTCTGGGAATTGATATATAATGAATTGAAGAAAATGTTGAAATATACATTTGTTAAGAAACCAGAGGCCTTTCTTCTAGGAATTATAGGAAATGAAATAAATAGAAAGGATTGTAAACTTTTCCAATATGCAGTAACAGCGGCAAGAATATTACTGGCCCAGAAATGGAAACAGGAACAAGTACCAACATTGGAGGAGTGGAGAACGAAGCTGATGGACTATGCAGAACTTGATAAGTTGACAGGGAAGATCAGATATCTGCGAGATCAAAAGTTTATCGAGGACTAGGGAAAGCTAGTGGAATATTGGGAATGTATAAGTGATAATGAAATAACGTTAGTGGCATTTAAAGAAGCTCTGTAAAAATCTAAGAAATATTGTAAGAAAGAAAAACAGGTGTGGAAGGGTGTGCTAAAAGGCAATAGCAAATTTAGGAAATGTGTAATCAAAAAGTTTAATTCGGACGATTGTCAGAGAGGCTGAAGGAAGTCCAAAAATGAGTATATTTGTTAAAGTTGTAATGTGGTATGATATGTATTTGTCTTGATGAAAATTAATAAAATATTTAAGAAAGTTATGGAATGTGATGCCTAATAAAAACAACTTGACCCCTTTACCCACGGTAAATTGACTTTACGGAGAAAGCCATCAAAAATTAAGAAAAATATGGTGATAAGGAAAATTGGATGGACGTGGATGTATTGACTTTGGATCAACTGAAATATGACAATGAATTTTTACATTGTGTTATGAGATAAATATCAGCTATCAGATGTAATCCAATGGCAATATTTACAACTACAACATTTTTTAACAATTATGTTTGGACCAGCAGCATTTTCAGCTTCTGAGACACCTGAGATACTAAAAAAACCGGTTAAATCCTCTAGAACTAAAAAAACCCATGATTACGTTTTAAAGATATTTGTTACAAATAAATCAATTTCATATGGAGATGTTAAGAAATGAATGGAATAAAGAATTGGAGGTTCCTATATTGCCTTGACAATGGGAGTGTTTTAACTTCTATAGCAAGGGTGTCAATGAACCTTAAATAATTACTTACACAACAGAAAATAATATTTAGAATTTATTGGTCTCCACTACGTTTGTATAGAAAAGGACTGTCTTGAGATAGCAGTATGTTGGAAATAATGCTTCTTTAAAACACACATTTTTACAATGTCCTATACTTACTATGTTTTGGAAAAAAGTAGTGAATTATATAAATATGTCTGTGCAAAAAAAGCTAAAATTTTCAGATGATAATGTTCTTTTGAACTACATACCTACTATATGGAATTTGACAACTGGACAACATAATTGGATTCTCCGTGCCCTTACTATGGCTAAAAGACTGATATTGCTGCACTGGAGCGATAAATGTATGTCTCCACTTATTCAATGGATTGAAGCTGACTACTGTTGCCACCTATGAGCAGATTGCTTATTGACGTAGACTTTGCATGGATATGTATAATGAAATTTGGAACTCATTTATACAAAATACAGTAGGTTTAAAATTGTGTTTGTTAACTGTTAACATTTGTTTTGGTAATATACAACACTTCTTTCTCTTTCTTCATTTTTTTGTATTAAAAAACTCACTTTTTATGTTTTGTATTTAAGTTTTTAAAAATAAATAAATAAGGAGGGGTTATATACCACCCTTCTTCCAAGGATCACAGGGCAGGTTACAGTATAAAAACAGAAAAATATGTAATATAGTAACATGTACTATTTCTTAATCCACCATGGATTCTAACACACAATGAGTTGTTCCTTCAGACTCACTGTAGCAAGCAATTCAAACTGGTAAACAGAATAGCAAACTAACCTTTTGGAACGTGGTGAACATAACGATTTTGACTTTTCAGAAGAGCTGCTACCCTGAATATGAAAGGGAGAGGAAACACAAAATCGCAAGCCATATACAATTAAACATCCCTATGCATGCACATCAATTTATACATAACTTACTATGAAGTTTAAGGACAACTCTACCCTACTTTTATATATGTAAATGTAACTAACTGGGCTTGTGCTTTAGATATAAACTAAAAAATGCAATGGAATTAAATAATTGTATAAAAGTAAACACTAGACTTCAAATCTTGATGATCTTACCAACTGCTTTCAGCCACATTAATAAAGTATAGCAAGGGCAGGAAGGTTTGCACATCTGTAAATCTCATACAGGAAAGCACTGTTCATATGAACAATATAGTTTGCATGAATATTATGAACCACAGGCCAGAACATACAATCTTTCTAGGTTAAGTAATCCTAAAATCAGTCAAATTATCATCCTCCACAAAATTAAAAGTCACAGTTGAGATGCTTAATGGCCACAAACAATTTATTAAAATTATTTGTAAGAAGAAAATTGCCTCTGAAACAAAAAACCAGAAACCAATAGCTGGATCTCATAAAAATGAAAGACCTGAAAAAATACTGAATTTATATGCTGAATATAAGATAATTCCTCAAGTTTTCAAAATACCAAAAAATAAAACCAAGTTATTATTGTTGTGGCTCATTGTTATCACTGGCTTATTAAAGCTGCACTATACATCCTGGGAATTTCCAAAATTATAAACAAAATTATTTCTAAATAGATACTCTATACAAATTCACTCTTACACACCATGAAGAAAGTAACCTAAGCAATCTGAGCTCATATGAAATCAATCACCACTTTCCACAACTGTTTTTCATTATTATAAACTAAGCTACTAAGTTGTTCTTACTTCTTCCCTGCAGTTTTCCATTGGAGTTGGAACTGGAGTTGGAATATTTTCCGTCATAGCAAATTTATCTGTAAGAAACGGATGAAATATGTTCTCGCGTAAAGATGGATAGTAATGATTCAAAATACACAAAACAGCAACAATGCATATAACTACACTGTAGGCAAAGTGCTGTACTATCTTCCACAAACAACTCAAACAGATCCTGGGTTGTATTTATTTAGTACAAATCAGAAAGAAACCCTAAAAACCAAGGATTCTCTTCAGAAAATAAAATCAGATTGTCACAGACAATAGAAAGTGACAACCAAAAATGATTCCCCATTTCCCTCTGGAAAAAGTGGGGGACAAGGGAGAGAGAGAGAGGAGTGTCAGCTACTAATGAACAAAGGGGTACTTCTTCCCAAAGGTACACAACAGTACATGCTCCCCCCACCCAGTATTTGAAACTCCCCTTGTTCTAGGTGCATTTTGCAAGAGGGAATTTCATTAGTGCGAGCTGTTTCTGAGCTCTGGGTACAGTATTGCGCCTAAGATTTCAGATTAAACTTGAAGAGTGGAAGGAAGATCGTTTTCTGCCTCCCCTCTTCCAGCTACTGTCTGAAGACTAGAGAAGAGAATATTAGGGGGGTGGGCAAGTGAAAGACTAGACCATTTGAAAAATGAACACAATATTTTAGCTGCAGTTCATTCATTTTTAGCTTTGCATTCTTGTTATAAAAAAGTATGCCTAGACATTTCATTCTTGCATCCATAATCTAGGTTTAAGGTGCCATTTAGCTTCTGGCTTTCATATCTCAATTTCTAACACTGTCCCCACCCTCCACATTTCCATGGCAACCACATTTTTTGCTTAGACAAAAATTAATCCATATCTGCAGTTCTCCAATGCAAAAACAGATGGTCATCATTTTTAGCACCAATATTTGCATAAAAATGTAAATCGGTCAGACTGTTATTGTTTACAGCCAAGGGCAATTTATAATGTAAATCAAAAAACAAACACAAGAATACGATAAATCATTCAATTTTTCAGAACTGCAAATTATCAAAAATTAAAGTTATAAAGTTCCCCAATTATTTACATTTTAATAATACCCTTGACAGGCAACAGAGTTTTGAGTCAAAAAGGTTCAGCATAACTTTCTCATTGCTAGGACATATAAGGCTACTCTGAAAGTAGCTTTATATGTTCCTCATTTACCCATCTTTGGGAATGCAGTGCAAGGGCTCTGTATTGTGCCAGAGCCCTCATGTCTCCTTCCCAAAGCTTGGCAGAATCCCAGTGTCCTGGCACTGTCTTCCCAAAGCCCAGTAAGCATGGTGGCACCTTCCTTACCAGCTTCCAGCAAGGCACCTCCTCACTTACTAGGTCCTAAGACAATCTTAAGACCCTCCTGTGACCTTCCCAGACTCCAGTAAGCAGTCCTCCACCTGCAGGAGGGTGGTTCCAGGGGTTCCTGACTTTGTGCCCTCATGAAAGTGGTGGGCCTATACCTGTACCTATAAAATCTAGCCTCTCAAATCCCAAGTGCAAACTACTAGACACTAGTAATCTAAAGAGATACTGAACATCAAATAACCTGAAAACTGAAAGAATGAAGACAGAATAAAAAGAAAGCTGGAAGGCTGCAATCCTGTGTCCAGCACAACACTTTCATCTACTTGAAATGATTGGTTTTTCTTCATGTAACATGTTCAGTTTTGTTTTCATACTTGAGCAGACCTTGTCACACAAACCTTGCCCATGTATGAAAGGATCCCTACTCACTCATATCTTAGTAGGGGGTTTATTTTACAGTAATCATTTGAATTCCCCAGATCTGATAATGTAGCAGTTATTTCTATGTTATTTTGCAACAGTTTCTGAATTAGCCACATTCAACGTAATACATGAGAACTAAGGCTGGCATGGGCAGAAAGGTAATACCATATACTACTTAGAGCTGTGTAAGCAGAACTAATATAAAGAACTATGGAAACACTGAACACAGACTAAGGTAAACATATCTGACATATTTATTAACATATTTATTAATAAAGGGAATGATTTAGTCATATTGGTGGCAAGATCAGCCAGAATGAGCAGTTTAGGATGCAGCTGATTCCTGGCTAAGCCAGCATTAAGTCTTCAACTCCAGCTCAGGAAAAACACACCAGCATAATTTGCTCATCCTGGCTCAGTCCAGCTTAGTGTAAGGCCCCAAAAGGTGTTCCAGGAGTGTAGCGATACCAGAAAGGAGGTGCTTAGGCTGGATCTGAAGCCTGTTCAGCTCAGTCATGTAACCCAGCCTATAACACTATTCTAAAGGCTTGTTTTCCATCCACCACGCTTAGGCACAGCAGGAGGTTGGATCTGGTGCAGATTAACTTACACAAACTTACTCTGCACAAGGTTACTCCCTAAGTTACAGGTGCCTAAACAATACATCAAAGAAGGTACAACTCACCTCTCAGAGTCATCAAGAATTATATTTCAGAACTAAATAGTTTTGCTGAATGGCATGACAGAATGAACATACAAGGAGCACAGATCTGAACAGGTTTTAAATAGTAAGGCTGTTTTACCTATAGTTAATCTTGGAGGAGACTTTGCATCCTCAGATTCCTCTGATGAGTGAGCCAAAAAGTCATGAAGCTTCTGCACCAATGTAGTCAACTTGCTTTCACTGTTTAAAAAAAATGCACCATTTGAATGTTTGCCTTTTTGTAAATATTGTCAGTGTGTAGCAAGGTCTATTTCCATTATGACATGCAATCTCAAACTCTCTCAAAAATAGCAGTGTCCAGTTTTCGATACATCTCTTGGGTTAAGAAACAAATATAAGCTTCAAGTGAAAGGGGGAGTGAAGAATGGGGGGAGAAACAAACTCATTCTGTTCTCCTGTCTTCCAAGGTCTACACACTTGACTGCTATGCATGTTCTATCTACCTCCTTGGAATGTTCTATGCCCCAATATCTGAGAAGCCTAATGACATTCTCGTCAAACCATTTCAGGGTCAGGACTAGGCCTGGGTGATGTAGCAACTTATCGCCCAGGATCAATATGAGGAACAGACCACAATGAAAGCTTCACTCAACAATATATCACTGGCGAAACTGCCACTGCTCCTAAGACCCTCTGCTGTTGGCTAATGTAGCCTGGTCCAACTTCAGGGAGAAAGGTGCAGAGTAGCCTGCCAACCCTGCACAAGCGAAGGAAACCTCAGAAAGGAGCCCTGAGACAGGGACATCAGGGATGGCTCAGGAGGTGAGCCGCAGGCTGGAGTCAACTGCATTAGCCCCAGCCCACCAGACGTTTGGGTGAAAGTGCCTCAGCTCCCGCGATAAGAGCTAAAGCAGTTTCACCCCAAACACGATGTTTGGCTGATGATACTTTGCAATGTTGAAAACCTAACATTGCCCAGCCCTAGTCAGGACCAGTGTTAGAAACTCAAATATATGAGCTGGGTGCCAAATTGCTCCTTAAACCAGGGTTACTTTCACCAAAATGTAATGTCTAGTTGCTATTTTGGAGCCAGAAGGCTCAAAAGTTGTATCTTTCCATTCAACTTTTTGGTTCCTGAAATTCATTCTGATTGTACAGATAAAATATCATGGATAGAATTCCAAAAATGTGTTGGTCTGTGAAAACCGGCAAAATCCAAGGATCCCAAGGCATGAACCACCAGATAGTGTAGACATCAGGTACCATCCTGGTGCCCAGGCATCTTCAATTGGTCACAAGTGGCTGATAGCCATGTGCAAAATGCACTTGGTGCCTGGTTAATTTCCAAAGCTGGTCAGGACTAATTCTGACATGTTCAACAAAGAACAGTTCCATCCATGGACACTCCAAAAAGTATTCAATAAAATTTAACAAATGTACCCCTTTTGCATGCAGTGTCTGCAAATATGAGCATGTAACTGGGATGTGAAATTTCTCTGTGTGCAGATCCCACCACATGGATCAAGAGCTTTAAAATACAGCTTCTGCTACATTATCATGCCAATAATAATAATAATAATAATAATAATATATTTATATCCTGCCCTCCCCAGCCGAAGCCGGGCTCAGAGCGGCTAACAACAGTAAAATAATACAGCATTCTAAAATCAATTCATTATAAAATCAGTTCAAATCAAATTGATGGCAACCATTGGACTAGAGTTCTGTGAAGAATTACCAAAGGAGGGGGTCAGGCTGTGCCTTGGCCAAAGGCCTGGTGGAACAGCTCTGTCTTGCAGGCCCTGCGGAAAGATGTCAAATCCTGCAGGGCCCTAGTCTCTTGTGACAGAGCGTTCTACCAGATTGGAGCCACAGCCGAAAAAGCCCTGGCTCTGGTTGAGACCAGTCTAACCTCTCTGTGGCCTGGGACCTCCAAGGTGTTTTTGTTTGAAGACCATAAGGTCCTCCGTGGGACATACCAGGAGAGGCGTTCCCGAAGGTACAAAGGTCCTAGGCCATATAGGGCTTTAAAAGTTAAAACCAGCACCTTGAACCTGATCCTGTACTCCACCGGGAGCCAGTGCAGCTGGTAGATAACTCCTCTTCCAAGAATCATCTAGCTGAGGATGAAACACAATCTTAACATTTTTCTCAAAATATAACATACGAGAACCACTCTAATCAGCACAATAAATAACAACAACAACAACAACAACAATTTGAATCCTGCCCTCCCCAGCCAACGCCAGGCTCAGAGCGGCTAACATCATAAAAACAACACAATATGTATAAAAACAGACATCAATTAATTAAAATACAAGTTAAAATCTTGTGGGGGCAATTATCAGGTTGGAATTGAGAGTGGTTAATATTTGCCAGGACCAACTGTTTCCCCTGAGCATACAAGGACCTGTGACCGGGTTGGGGGCCTCCTTCAGGTTTATTTTATACAAAGGAAAATAAGTCAAACTGCATCCTGCCCAAAGGCCTGGGGGAACAGCTCCGTCTTGCAGGCCCTTAAGAAAGATGTTGAATCACGCAGGGCCCTAGTCTCTTGTGGGAGAGCGTTCCACCAGGCTGGGGCAACGGCCGAAAAGGCCCTGGCTCTGGTCGATGCCAGTCTAATTTCCCTGGGGCCCGGGATCTTCAAAGTGTTGTTCTTAGCAGACCATAAGGTCCCCCTTGGGGCATACCAGAAGATGCAGTCTCGTAGGTACGAGGGTCCTAGGCCGTATAGGGCTTTAAAGGTTAAAACCAGCACCTTAAACCTGATCCTGTACTCCACCGGGGGCCAGAGCAGTTGCTACAGCACTGGGTGAATGTGATCCCATGGCAGAGACCCCGTAAGGAGTGTCACCATGGCATTCTGAACCCGCTGGAACTTCTGGGTCAGCTTCAAGGGCAGCCCCATATAAAGTGAGTTACAATAATCAAGCCTGGAGGTGACCATTGCATGGATCACAGTGGCAAGGTCAGGGCAAAAGAGGTAAGGCACCAACTGCTTAACTTGGCAGAGATGAAAAAATGTCGCCTTTGTTGTAGCTGTAACCTGCACCTCAATAGAAAGGGAGGCATCGAAGATTACACCCAAACTCTTGACGGAAGGCGCTGGCACTAATTGCGCCCCCGCAAGGGATGGGAGTTGGTCCCCCCAACCCCATATCATTCCAAACCAGCCAAAGGGCCTCTGTCTTCGAAGGATTTAACTTCAACCGGCTCCCACGTAACCATCCAACCACAGCTTCCAAACATCTAATCAGTGTGTCTGGGGCTGAGCCGGGATGGCCTTCCATCAACAGGTAGAGCTGGGTGTCATCAGTATACTGATGGCAACCCAAACCAAAATTCCGGACAAGCTGGGCAAGGGAGCACATAAAGATGTTGAAAAGCATTGGGGAGAGAATTGCACGCTGCAGTACTACACACACCAAGGAGTAGTGCGACAACAGCTCCCCCCCCCCCCGTGCCACCCTCAGTCCCCAACCAGAGAGGAATGAGCGCAGCCATTGAAGATCTGTGCCCCGAATCCCCATGTCGGTGAGAAGCCTCGGGGGCAGCAGCGCCGGGCGGGGAGTTCAACATCTAGAAGTTCATGGTTGACTATGTCAAAGGCTGCTGACATATCTTAAAGAATCAACAGCCCCGACCCGCCTCAATCCAGCTGCCTACAGAAGTCATCTGTTAGGGCGGCCAGAGCCATCTTGGTCCAATGACCAGAGCAAAAACCGGACTGGAATGGATCCAAAGCAGATTTTTCATCCAGAAATCCGCCACGCTGTTCAGCAACTGATCTCTCAACCACCTTACCCAGGAATGAAAGATTCAAAACTAGGTGATAATTGGATAGATCTAAAGGATCTAATGATGTTTATTTAAGAGCAAACACACCACTGCCTCCTTCAATTCCCCATGGAATGTCCCAGAGCCAAGGGACAAATTGATGATCTCACCCGGGGGGCCCGCACCTCATCTGGACATGCTCTAATCAGCCAGGACAGACACGGGTCAACAGGTGGTGGGCTTTCTGGCACAGAGGAGTTTGTCCACCTCAGCTGGGAATATCCGGTTGAAGTGGTCCAATAGTGGACCCGAGGACACTCAAGGAGCCTCCAGTTCTGTTACTGTATCCAAATTGGCAGGGAGGTCACGGTGGAGCGTCAGGACTTTTTCCGCAAAAAAGCTTGCAAATGCCTAACAGCTATGCGCTTGATTCATATTTAAATTGGCTGTCCCTCTAGGGACATTAGAGACCTAATTATACTAAAAAGTTCCGCCGGGCGAGAGCTAGCAGGTGCAATGGAGGCTGAGAAGTAGGACTTCTTAGCAGCCTTTACTGCCATCTCATAGGTTTTCATAAACCCTATAAGATGTTCTTGAGGCTCATTTGCGGGCATCCTGCCATACTCGCTCTAGCCGTCTGAGGTCCCGCTTCATTTTCCGGAGCTCCTCGATAAACCATGGGGGCCAGTTTCTGCGGAGTCACAGAGAGCGTCTAGATGCGATCTCATTGATGGCCGCCAAGAGCCGGGTATTCCAAACCTCAATAAGCTCAGTCAATGAGTCGCCAGGGGGAGCAGGATCCCACAGGGCCTGATGGAATCTATCAGGATTCATCAGCCTTTGCAGGCGAGCCCAAATAGGATCGCCACCTAAGCAGGATAGGAGCGGGAGGTCAATCCTGGCTTTCAGAGCATAGTGATCAGACCATGGCAGCTCCATAGTGGGGGATGTGATCACATCTACGCCTGCGCCAAAGATCAGGCCCAGCGTGTGACCTGCTTTATGTGTGGGGCCCGAAACAAATGGAGAGAGCCCTAGTGTCGCTGTGGAAGACACCAGATCCATGTACGTTGAAGTCCCCCAATACCAACAGACTGGGGAACTCCAAGGCCCAGGCGGTCACCACCTCTAGCAGGTCTGACAGGGTGGCTGCTGGTACACTAGGTGGCCAGTACACCAGCAAGACAGCCAAGTTCTCCTCAGAACCCTACACCAGGCTAACACATTCAATGCTGGGGATCAATGACAATGATAGAGGCCTGAAAGAACAATCTTTCCGGATTAACAATACCAACCCACCCCACCCCCGACCCACAGTCCGCAACTGGTGGACAGAGAAACCTGGGGGCGCCATCTCTCGTAAGGTAAGTGTTTCTCCTTTGCGCACCCAGGTCTCCATTACACAAGCCAGGTCAACCCCCTGCGAGGTAAAGAAATCTCAAGGGTGGCGGTTTTGTTGCCTATAGACCTGGCATTGCACACCACCAGTGATGGAAGCGGGGGGTCCTTGTTCACCCTACCTTCGTCCCTGGGGATGGGGCGCAGGTAGAAAGGGGTACAAGCATATCCATATCTCATACCCCTTTGCCTACAAGATCTGCCCCCACCGCCATACCTCCCTTGCCCTTCCACGGTAGTAATTCCAAGCCCCATTATTGCCTCCTTTGATAGCATTGGTGTTATTATTAGAGCCTTATAAGCTGTGGTGGTGAGTATGGGGCCCACCCTCAGGCCCAAGGTGGAGAATGGGCTTCAAAGGGGAGCGGTCCTCCCCAATACTCACAGGCAGAGCAGCAGCAGCTCAAATCTTTCTTCAACCTATCTATTTTGGAAATTTAATTTTGCTTGTTACTTTGTCTCTATGATGGTGATTGGCCAATACAGAGCAAAAAGAAAGCAGAGACACTGGAAAGAAGAAAAAGCAACTCAGTACCCAGATTCTAGATATCCCCCAATTTAATCTCTGCTGGTTGTCAAAAGGAAGAGCCTATGGAAACATTTTAAAGCATTCTGTCTATAGATAAAAAATAAAAACATGAAAAAGGTATGGCAAAGAGATGTAAAGCCTGCTGGTAAGGAAGGAACACCAGTGTAAATAATAATCTATTTACTTCCTCGTATTCTGGTTTCACTTAAGGTCACACCTGTGCTGGGGATAGTAGTAGCCGTCTTAATGATCTGATACCCTCTCAATGGATGTCCAAAAACCACACCCAAATTCAAGTAATTAGAATATCTGTAAGGTTCAGGAAAACATTATGAGGTTGACTGATTATGTGTTTGACCTCAAAGCACTGCTGGAAGGACCACAGGGCAAGGGGCATTGCTGAAAGCACCAAACAATGAAGACCTGTGCCATGATATCCCCTTCCTGTACCATGTACATGATAGGAAGGTGATGAAGCTTCAGACTCTGCTGCAGGAAGCCCAAGTGGGTGGGTGGGTGGGTGGGTGGGCAGCCAGACAGGACAATCTAACAGACAAACCCATCTACTTCCCCTGCAACAAGAAGGGTAAATTGGGTTACAGATAAGAGCAAACAAAAAGATTGGGAGCTGAAGCAATTTCCTGAGAAGTAGAGCCTACCTACTATGAGCTTTTTGTGCAGCAAAGGTGAGCTGAGGGGGTGGGATAAGGGAAATGATAATTTATAAAGTTAGATATGATGTGGAGCAAGTGGGTGGGTGGAGACATTTTTACTCCAAGTTTACTCCAAGGCAGTTCTAGATTTTAGAGCCACCTGTCATTCTTTAGATGACAGGAACACTTCTAAGAGAACTGCACCAAGCTAACCTCACTTAGAGGCCCATGAAGCAACACAGTGCAAGAGGGCATGCCTATATTGCATAGCTCCAGTGTTCGAAATTCCATGAATGCCGGGGCATTTCGCACCCGACAACCATCCAATCATGACTTAGTTGAGATTTCTCATACTCTGACTGGCGCCTGACTTTTCCACCATCTAGCTGGCTGGGACTTCTCTCTGGAACAAATCAGTTTTCCTCTCTCCCACCCCCAGAGAGGATGAGCATGTCCAAGCACAGGGCATGAAGGGGCCACCACTATCAGAGGGATGGAGACTGAGAAAGAATGAGACAGAGGAGTAGCAGGCAGGTGGCATTTGTGGGGAGGAGGAGAGTTGTTTCCAGCCCTGATCTGGCGCCTGCTTTTTTCTCAGAAGACCCAAGTTCAATGGGGCTTCCCCCAAGTAAAACATGCATGGATTGGGGACCTGAATGGCTAAAACCATTTGTGTGTGTAATTGTTAAGGCTAGGGTGAAAGGACACGTCACTGTTTTGTTATAAAAGTAGTAATTTTTTAAAAAGTATTTTCCCACCAAAAAGTGTGAAGCCGACAACTTTTGTCCTCTCCATTGTGTCTTTACCCTGTCATCCAAGGACAGAAGGCGGGGGGGTGGGGTGGACCATGCTTGGAAAATGTGCCACCACACTTGGTGAAAAGATAAAGAGAATATATTCCAGGGTTTTACTTCTTTGAAATCCCCTCACAAATCCATTCTTTTATATCTCTATTCTCCCTCCTAATTCTCCCATTTTTTTCTTTTAGGATTTGTTTAGTCGTTTAGTCATGTCTGAATCTTCGTGACCCCATGGACCTTTTAGGACTATTCAGGATACATATATGTATTAGGAGTGCAATGGATATAGCAGGGAAAAATATTAATCTCCCCACTCTCCCCTATTTCTGCAGATGTGGTGACTATTTTCATAATTCATATTGGCGAAGGAGAAGAACCAGCACTTTATTAAAATTAGTGCCAGTAGACTCCTTTAGACTCCTCCCCCTCAACCTCTTTCCCCAACGAACACAAATTATTTTACAAGCAATTGACCTAAATCCATTTACTTTTACAAATATTATTATTAAATGAGTGGTTTGCATAATTAGGTTATCCAGAAATGCTAAGTAGAACAAGAATCTCCTACTTCTTTCCAAGATGGATTTTAGGGCAAGTAGAGAACAAAAGGAGATAAAGAGGGGGAGAAGAAATCCAGTTAATAAAAACAACAAAAGTCTTTCCAGAAGGCACTTTGTAGATTTTGTGCCAAGCAGAACTGATTTGTCCAGTTGAGACATGGTGAAGGGGAATGTTTTATATATATATATATATATGTGGTATCTCGGGTTAAGTACTAAATTCGTTCCGGAGGTCTGTTCTTAACCTGAAGCACCACTTTAGCTAATGGGGCCTCCTGCTGCTGCCGTGCCACTGGAGCACGATTTCTGTTCTCATCCTGAAGCAAAGTTCTTAACCTGAAGCGCTATTTCTGGGTTAGCAGAGTTTGCAACCTGAAGCGTATGTAACCTGAAGCGTATGTAACCCAAGGTACCACTGTATATGGATATATGGTGCGGCTTTTGGGAAGTGGAGCAGAACAAAACAGTCACCTGTTCTTCCTTGATTTAGGATGAGCCGATTTATTGAAATCAACTGTTTCTCTTCTTGGGGGCAGGGAGTGGGCTGAGGAGGGAGGAAGAGGAGGAGGAGGAGGGGAAAAAAGAAGAAACAACCACATTTCTCAAGGCTCTGTATGCAGGCAACTCCCCATTTACGTGCATTCAAGGCATGCACAACTGCACGTGTGAATCACTGCAAAACTGGAAGTGGCACAAAAAGGGGCAAAAATGGCCCTAAGAGAGTATGACAAAGGCAAAAATGGTGCAAAAATAGCATCTAGCGTTGCCAGGAGCCTTGGCAAGTGCAATACAGGCGCCTCTGCACCTATCTTTGAGACCTGTGGAGAGTTGGAAGTTTGAAGAGGTTTGGAGGGAGCAACTGTGGTGGAGTTTAAAGGGTTTAAAGGGTTTCCAGAGGTTCAAAGTGTGTTTGCAGGCTTTTTCAATGGTGCTCCCAATATGCGCAATTTCTCTAAAACGCATGATGCCTCAGAACATAACCCCAGTTTAAATGGGGAGGTGCCTGTACTTAAGCTCTCTCCCAGTTTTCTCTAAGCTTAATTTAAAATGGAAGGAGTTGGGGGAAGAGAAACCTTGGCAAGCAAAGGCAATCAAGGTTTTCTGTAGGGCAGAGAATTTTTTTAAATTTGTTCCACTTGTGTTTGGTATGTTAGCATGCGGGGATGATGGGGTTTTGAGACACGCGAAACGACTAAGCCTTTTCTTGGGGGGGGGTGAAGTAACCTCGGGTTACAGACGCTTCAGGTTACAGACTCTGCTAACCCAGAAATAGTACCTCGGGTTAAGAACTTTGCTTCAGGATGAGAACAGAAATCGCGCAGCGGCGGCGCGGCAGCAACGGGAGGCCCCATTAGCTAAAGTGGTGCTTCAGGTTAAAAACAGACCTCCAGAATGAATTAAGTTCTTAACCTGAGGTACCACTGTAGTAGAAACTCAGGTATATAAACTAATCGCCCAATGGCACCTTGAGTTTCGGGCACAACAGAATGTCTAGGTGTCATTTTATTTTTGCAATGAAACATTATTACAATCATACCTTGGTTCTCAAATGCACTGCGGCTCAAACGTTTTGGTTCCTGAACGCCGCAAACCCAGAAGTAAGTGTTCCGGTTTGTGAACTTTCTTTGGAAGCCAAACATCTGATGTGGCTTCCAACTGAGTGCAAGAATCTACTGCAGCCAATCAGAAGCCGTGCTTTGGTTTTCGAACATATTTGAAGTCGAACAGACTTCTGGAATGGATTCCATTTGAGAACCAAGGTACGACTGTACTATTATTATTATTAATTTCATTTATATACCACCTTATATTTCAAAGAAAAATATCAAAGTAATTTACATCACATTCAAACATCTAACAATCAAGAATAAAACAAATTCAAGCTTCAAGAAAAATATTTTAGATCATTCTCTAAGTGGTATTTTCTTTCCCCATATTGATTTACCTACTTAATTTATATAGCTGCCCGATAGAAGTACTCTAGGAAGCTCACTGGGTGATCTGGGGCCAGTCACAGCCTCTTAACCAACTTCACAAAGTGGTTGTACGGATTAACTGAGGAGGAGGCTGAACTGTGTACTCCTTGGAGAAAAAGATAGGATATAAATGCAGTAAATAAGCTCTTCTGCTTACCTGCATAGGAAGCCTGGGGCCAGCCAGAGATATCAGTCACCACGCAGAGATCTCCACATGGTCGGAACTGGACCCGCACCAGTTGTTGGTCCAATTGAGGATTTCTTACACTGTAGAATAGTCATCTAGGCCTCTCTTCAAACTATTACAGTGGTACCTCGGGTTACATACGCTTCAGGTTACATACGCTTCAGGTTACAGACTCCGCTAACCCAGAAATAGTGCTTCAGGTTAAGAACTTTGCTTCAGGATGAGAACAGAAATCGTACTCCAGCGGCGTGGCAGCAGCGGTCCGACCAGTTCCGACCATTAGCTAAAGTGGTGCTTCAGGTTAAGAACAGTTTCAGGTTAAGTACGGACCTCTGGAACGAATTAAGTACTTAACCCGAGGTACCACTGTATATAACTCCTTCTAAACAATATGTATTTTGGGGCTCTCTAACAGCCGGAAGATAGGGCAGGATGCAAACTTACAAATAAATAATTAAGTTGGTTTCTTTACAGGAATAGTATTCTTTTGTTTTACCATGTTTCTACCAAAGTCCATTAAAAATTGAAGATATTAATAACACACAAGAAGATTACTGCACTCTTCTTCAAAACATTGACCATACATGTTATAAGAACTATGTAATTTCCATTATTAGCAATTATGAAATTCAAGACCTTGTGGGAACAGATTCCTAATAAAAACTTGCAGGCAAATATTTATTTCTAATGTATGGTAGGACTTCAGCTTCCCTTACCTTTGCACCTGCTGGCCCTATCATCTCAGTTCAGTTCATTTTCCACTTGTTTATGTGAGCTACATCCCATCCCAAACCAGCAATCAACTTCCAAGTGTGCCTTGTTTGACTCATTTTCTTCCTTTCCAAAGCTTGTCTACCATTCTTTTTCCACACAGTACAGCAACTTTACCAAAGGAACACATTTGTGTCTGCCACAAACCTCTATAACAGCTCAGTCTATTTCCAGACACTTCAACACCATCACAAAAACCCCTAGTGGATTACAACCAGGGTGTATTTGATTTAAATCAAATCAATTTAAATCACGACTTAAATCACTACAGTGGTACCTTGGGATGCGAACGGGATCCGTTCCGGACCCCATTCTCATCTGCGTGTGTCGCGTTTTGCCGCTTCCGCGCATGAATGTGATGTCATTTTGAGTGTCTGCGCATGCGCAAGCGGCAAAACCCGGAAGTAACATGCTCCGTTACTTCCGGGTTGCCACTGAGTACAACCCAAAAGCGCTCAACCTTAAGCACATTCAACCCGAGGTATGACTATAGTTAGCAAGACTTGATTTAAATCACTGGTCAGTAAGACTTGATTTAAATCATATTTTTTTTACAGAAAGATTCATTCTTGCTGGTATAATCTTAATATTTACAACCATATAAAGGTTTCATTTTTGGAAGAATAAATTTTCAGAGTAGGTTTTAGAGATAACAAAAATGGTTATACTATTAGAAATACACAGATAATTATGAAATTATTGTGAGGTTTATAAGTTAACTGTTTGTATTTGGACAACTTTTCTGCTGTACTTTATTGAAAGAAGAAAAAGAATCATTTCCTTAATAACAATTTAAACCATTTATTTAATTAAAGGAATAACATTATAGTGTATGTATCCATGTTTGTTAACTGATGTGGTTAAACTTTTTTTAATTAAAAAAAAACTAAGTCTGAGTTTTAGCACACATGAAAAACTTAAAACAAATCCATATTTCCTGATGAAAAGCCTTTGGACTATAATGTAACTTAAATAGAAAACTATATTTAGAAAGATTTTTTTCTCCAGAAGCATTTTATTTAAAAAATCTGATTTAAATAAAAAAAATCCTTCTTAAAAAATCATTGATTACAATGATTACAATATAGATAAGGGTGGTCCAACATGCAAACCACAGTTTTTAGCGGCCCTCCATCTCCCCACCCTCTAACTCCAGCCAGGGCAGCATGAACAAGGCCGGTGGAGAGTGTGTGCCACAGCCAAAGGCGCAAGCTACTGCTGCTGCTGTTCCTCCACCACTGCTAGAGATTGTTGGGGCCGCCAGGCTGTGCTCTTGGGCCAGCTTGGAACCTGGCAGCATCCCTAGGCTGCCAGGGCTCCAGAACAACACAACCTCCCAGGGAGCAGGTGATTTGAGTGCAGACAGTTCCAGGACACTAGGAACTGCTGCAGTGGGAGCCATATTCGCTTGGAGTTCGACTTGGCTGGGCTGCAGAGATATAAGCCACCTAGCACCCCCAGGGCTGGGCTTCAGAAGGGCAGGGCTCATTGAGGTGGGTGCTTTGGGTGGTCCCTTTGGATGCACAGCCGTCTCTGAAAGGTTTGTGGGGAGCCTGCAAGGGGGGGGGGGAAGCCTGGGGCACCAGATACCATGGGCTGCCTCCCTCCCTGTACCAGATTTGATCTTCCAACTTTGGCGCCCAGTTGGTGGTTTGGGGCAGGCATGGCAGCCTCTGGCCCAGGGACTTTGGGGGAGTGTACACCCCCAAAAACCTTCACCAATGGCAGGCAGGCAAGATGGTGCAAGCTTACCGCCTAGGCAATGAGGTTGCCATGCAGCAGCCACCACCACTGCTGACACTTCTTCTGGAATTCTTTGTCAGGCAGACTGCTGTAGTTTTCAAGGGGAGTATTTTATAGGTAGGCTGCAAAATCATGAAGTGGGAGAGAATGGAATTTTGGTACAGATAAGAAATGCAAGTGTAGGTGTGTGAACATGTTTCAATACAGAAGAACTCAGTTTCTTTTTTCTTTTTTTACAATGCAGGTAAGTCTGAGCTTTAGGATTCACCAATCGGTGTGGAAGAGAAAAGAAATTATATATTTATACAGTGGTACCTCGGGTTAAGTACTTAATTCGTTCCGGAGGTCCGTACCTAACCTGAAACTGTTCTTAACCTGAAGCACCACTTTAGCTAATGGGGCCTCCTGCTGCTGTCACGCCGCTGGAGCACGATTTCTGTTCTCATCCTGAAGCAAAGTTCTTAACCTGAAGTACTATTTCTGGGTTAGCGGAGTCTGTAACCTGAAGCGTATGTAATCCGAGGTACCATTGTACACTCTCTCTCAACTGTGAATGCTATAATTTATGATAGGGAAATATAATTCCATGTGCAGCCAACTTGTAATGGTCACATTGTGAAATACTTAGCACTACACACAAGCCACAAAAACTACATCACACACTTTGTACATATGAAGCACTGCGCATATTTACACTCTGAATAATTTGTTATTGAACAAGAATTTACATACCAGCCATCTACCATCAATTGTGATACAACAGAAAGAAGCTTACAAAGAACTATACTGCAAGGTTAAGAGGCAATGGAAATAAGAGTTCCAAAGAAAGCAACTAGACATGACGTAATTCACACAATTAGCAATTATGTTAACCATTTTTCCCAGAGTAAATAGCCATGCAGTAGGAGGGAGATCCAATTCAGGTCTGCAGCAGGGTACCCCACCCTCCACCAGGGTCCAGATCCAGATCCGCCCTCCTTGCCTCCCCATTACTCTAGAAATAAGCTGGAAAAAGAAGGAGAGGTTACTCTCTTAACAAGCTGTTGCTTCTTTGGTTTGTTGCTTGCATTTACTGTATTGTTTCATTTTATTATTTCATATTATTATGCTTACTGTAATAGTCATCTTACTATTCTGCTGGGGACATAAAGTTTATATACAATGTGTGAAATATTTACTTACATAATTTGCAAATAAATAAAATTTAGAAACCAATGTTTTACAATACAGTATAAACAAAGCACAAGCACTAGTTCAAAACAAGCACACAGGTAAGATAACCAATAGTCAGCCTAGCATGTACATGTGATGAATCATCAGCATTTTAAAGAGCAATGTACATTTATTCACATATCCATTTCAGATCCCATTTCCAAGCAACCTCTTAATAACTTATTCAAAATGTTTCCATGACATAGATAATGTGCTCTACTATGAATTATTATGCTCGGAAGGGAAAATAGCATCTCTCATATGAACCAATATATGAAGCAATATATCACATTAGCTAAAAAAGAGGGCAACAAATCTGGTATGCTTTCCATGCAAACAATTGGTCACAGAGCACACTTGTGGTGGTTAATAATTTCTATTATGTATAGGTGTGTTTTTGTGTGTGAGTACTCTCTCTCTACTGCACATGTAGGTAACTATGATTTCTTCCAACTTTTGCACAATGGCACTTACCACCAGGTAGGCAACATGGAACTACAGCCCCACCCTCTCTGTTACCCTTCCAAAGATGCCAGGACTGCAATCTGTGACTCCTCCAGATGTTGTTCAGCTGCAACTTCTAGCATCCCTGAGTACTGACCACGTTTTGAGGAACGTCTGTAACTTAGTAGTAAGGCAGTTGCCTTACATAGAGAAAGCCCGAGGGTTCAACGCCGCCCAAGCCACTCCAGGTACAACTGGGCAAGATTCTTGCCCAAAACAATGGGCAGCTGCTGCCAATCCACACAGAGGCAACGCTGGGCTAGACGACCCTCCCCACAACTCAGTACAATGCAGTCCCCTAAGCATGGACGTGGTCTGTAGCTGGGTGGCAGAACAAAAGTGCCCAATTTCAACCCTCGACATCTTACCCTAATCTGAAGCTCCGGAGGGCTGCTGGTGCAGTCAATGTTGCGCTACCGTGCACCGGTAGAACAGCACGAGGCGGCTTCCTAGCATAGCTGTCAACTTTTCCCTTTTCTTGCGAGGAATCCTATTCGGAATAAGGGAACTTCCCCTTTAAAAAAGGGAAACGTTGACAGCTATGCTCTAGGCGATACCCCTATTTAAAAGGGCGCCGCAAGGTCTCTGGGAAAACGTTTACAGAGGCCGCCGATCAACATCAACCATGCCGCCGGGCCCCCGCCAACCGAGGCCTGGTTCCGGCAAAAGACAGGCCGCTCAGGAGCGCTATGAGCAGCGCGCGCGGTTGGGTGGGCGTGGAAGGGGACCCGCAACTCTGATCAATGACCGGCAAAAGGGGGGGTGGCAGGGAAGGGAGGGGACGGGTGGCAGGATCTGCGCAGGGAGCCCCGCCCCTTTCCTCTGCAGTGGCCCCGCCCCCTCGCCCGCCAGGGGAAGAAAACGGCCTCTCAGGAGGGGGCGCAGTGGAGGGGGGAGGGGGGACGTTCGCCTCACACTGGGCATGCGCAGGCGGGAAGGGAGACACCCGGCCCTCCCCAACCTCCCTCCCTCCCTCCCCCACCCTGAGCTGCCGCTGATAAAATGACCTCGAAGAAATGGCGGGAGGAGCCGGCGGGAGGGGGGTGTTGTCTAATCTGTCCTCCGCGCCCTCTCGGCAGGCCACGCGCGAGGCAGAGAGGGCGATCGCCCCTCAGCTCCGGCTCCTCCCCCACCCCCCCACGCCTTCCCATTCCTCACCGCCCGCCATGGCCGGGAGAGTAGCGAGGCGCCGCCGCGTACCTCACGGGCTCCGCAGTCATCTCTCCCCAGCTCTTGTCACTTTCGTTCAGGCCTGTGGGAGGCGAGCTTCAAGCTCTGGTGGGAAACAAAGCGACTAGCGCGGCCATCCCCATCGCTGCTGTCGCCATCTTGTCGGCGAGTGTGAGACCAGCCTCCTG
The DNA here is from genome assembly GCF_964234715.1 of Podarcis melisellensis. Lineage (NCBI taxonomy): Eukaryota > Metazoa > Chordata > Lepidosauria > Squamata > Lacertidae > Podarcis > Podarcis melisellensis. Next base: position 21,330,274 of record NC_138547.1, on the reverse strand, counting down.
CCGCCTTCCCTCGCCCACTCCGGTGCGCCTGATAGGCTCCCGGAGGCCCGCTTCTTTTTTTTTCATTGGACGAGGCAGAGCTCAGTCTGTTGCTAGGGTCGTTTGCGTCATCCCGGCATCGTCGCCACTCCGGATTGGCCCCAGCAGGAGCTGCCGTCATTCAAACCTGCGCATGACGTCATGGCGCGGGACGTTAGGCTGCCTCGCTCGCGCTCTGCGCTTGTGTAGCTTCAGCTCTCCAGCGTTGTCGGAGAAGGATGAGTTGAGCTTTTGACTCTGCGGCCGCACTGTCACCTGCTCTTTCCTCATCCCAAGTGAAGGTCAGCCGATTCATTTTGACCTCGCCAAAAACTTGCTTTCCTACAATACGTAGGGCCGTGGTTGTTGCCTTTTTCCAATTTTCCTTTATTGTACCGTTTAATATTCTGTGCAATAACATTAAGAAAAATAAAAACAGTCGAACACTGCCCATAACTACCCTATAGTGGCTCTTTTGTGAGAGATAATCCAGTTAGAGTTTTTTAGGTTTTTCAGATCTCATTTTTGTTTACAGTATTGCAGAAACTGTTTCCCTACAACATGTAGCTACAGTTGCTTCTGTGTGTTTGGAATTTTCATTTATTCATTCTATAATTGTACAATAAATTTTAGAGAGGAAATAAAAGTCCAGCACTGTCCATGACTACCCCATAGTGGCTCTTCTGTATGAGAGATAATCCAGAATTACAGGTATTAAACATATCATTTTTTCGCATATAGGATATTATTTTAACTGAGGGTAGGTAAGGATTTTTCATTGCTGAGTACAGTATATAAAACTTATGCTAATGGATTCAGAATCAGGGTTTTCTGCTAAATATGCTTCTTTTCTTTGGCATTTATTTTATCCATTATTCATAAATATTTAACATACAATGCTTCTCAAACCAAATTATCATACAATTGATGAAAACTTCAGTTTAAACAAAAATGAATTTAAATTTGGTGATTACAAATACAAGAAGAAACAGCAGGAAAACTATGGCCATTGCTTCTAACCAGTCAGCAATGATAGCACTGAAACCATTTTCCTTCAAAAGGGAATAATAATAATAATAATAATAATAATAATAATAATAATTTATTTGTACCCCGCCCATCTGGCTGGGTTTCCCCAGCCACTCTGGGCTGCTTCCATAGAAACCAAAAATACACTAAAATATCACACATTAAAAACTTCCCTTAAGATGTCTTCTGAATGTCAGGTAGTTATTTATCACTTTGACATCTGATGGGAGGGCGTTCCACAGGGCCGGCGCCACTACCGAGAAGGCCCTCTGCCTGGTTCCCTGTAGCTTGGCTTCTCGCAATGAGGGAACCACCAGAAGGCTCTCGGTGCTGGACTTCAGCCTCTGGGCAGAACGATGGGGGTGGAGACGCTCCTTCAGGTATACTGGGCCGAGGCCGTTTTAGGGCTTTAAAGTTCAACACCAGCACTTTGAATTGTGCTCGGAAACATATTGGGAGCCAATGTAGGTCTTTCAAGACCGGTGTTATGTGGTCTCGGCAGCCGCCCCCAGTCACCAGTCTAGCTGCCGCATTCTGGATTAGTTGTCATTTCTGAGTCACATTCAAAGGTAGCCCCACGTAGAGTGCATTGCAGTAGTCCAAGCGGGAGATAACTAGAGCATGCACCACTCTGGTGAGACAGGAAATGAAATTTTGTTTGTCAATAGTGTTGTGAGTTTTGCATGTTAGCTTCCATGATGCCTGAGACCCTTGTAATTTCTGGGGTCCTGGATCCAGCAAAGGTTAAAATATAAGGGATGGATTCCATTGTTTGTCAGGTAGTTTATTTGTGAGTTAATAGCTCTAAGTACTGTTGTTAGTATAACAAAAGAAGAGCAAATGGATGGGGCCCTTCCCTCACCTGGCTGGTAGACAAAAGCCTAAGTGTGTGACAGCTGAGAGCAGGGTAAAAGCAGAAGCTGGCTGTTTTAATACAAGCCTGTGATGATAATAATAATAATAATAATAATAATAATAATAATAATAATAATACATTTTTATTTATACCCCACCCTCCCCAGCCAAGATCGGGCTCAGGGCAGCTAACAACCAATAATAAAAACAAGTTGATTAAAATACAATTTAAAAACAGATTAAAATACAATATTAAAACAGTAGTATGCAGCCTCTTCACAGGAGGAGAAAGGAAAAAGAAATAGGGGAGGGAATCAAACTGATTCTAAGCCAAAGGCCAGATGGAACAACTATGTCTTACAGGCCCTGCGAAAAGAAATCATATCCCGCAGGGCCCTGGTCTCATGAGACAGAGCATTCCACCAGGCCAGAGCAGTGTTGAGAAGGCCCTGGCTCTGGTTGAGGCTAATCTAACTTCCTTAGGGCCCGGAACCTCTAGGGTGTTGCTATTTATGGACCTTAAGGTCCTCCGTGGGGCATACCAGGAGAGGCGGCCCCGTAGATACAAGGGTCCTAAGCAGTAAAGGGCTTTAAAGGTCAAAACCAGCACCTTAAATCTGACCCTGTACTCCACTGGGAGCCAGTGCAGCTGGAAAAGCACTGGGTGAATATGCTCCCATGGCAGAGACCCTGTGAGGAGCCTCACTGCAGCATTCTGCACCTGCTGGAGTTTCTGGGACAGTTTCAAGGGCAGCCCCACTTAGAGCGAATTACAGTAGTCAAGCCTGGAGGTGACCGTCACATGGATCACTGTGGCCAGGTCGGGGTGGGAAAGGTAAGGGACCAACTGCTTGATGCAGCGAAGGTGGAAAAATGTTGCCTTGGCTGTTGTGGTAACCTGCGCCTCCATGGAAAGGGAGGCATCTAGGATTACACCCAAACTCTTAATGGAAGGCAATGGTACTAATTGGGCCCCTGCAAGAGAAAGGAGTTGGTCCCTCATCCCCATACCATCCCAACCCAGCCAGAGGACCTCTGTCTTCTAAGGATTTAGTTTCAATTAGCTCCCACGAAAGCATCCAGCCTCAGCTTCCAAACATCTGGTCAGTGTGTCCGGGATCGAGTCGGTATGGCCATCCATCAGCAGATAAAGCTGAGTGTCATCAGCATATTGGTGACAACCCAGCCCAAAGCTCCGGACAATCTGGGCAAGGGGGCATATAAAGATGTTAAAAAGCATTGGGGAGAGGATTGCGCCCTCGGCACTCCACACACCAAGGAGTGGCGTGACGACATCTCCCTCCCTTGTGCCACCCTCTGTCCCCGACCAGAGATAAATGAGCACAGCCATTTACGGGCTATGCCCTGTATCACAACGTCGGCGAGGCAGTGGTCCAAAAGATCGTGATCGACCATGTCAAAGGCTGCTGACAAATCTAAGAGAATCAGCAATCCCAACCTGCCTTAATCCAGTTGTCTGCGGAGATCATCTGTTAAGGCGACCAGAGCCGTCTCGGTCCCAAAACCAGGATGGAATCCTGACTGAAATGGATCTAGAACCGATGTTTCCTCCAGAAACCTACCAAGCAGTTCAGCAACCGCTCTCTCAATTACCTTACCCAGATATGGGAGATTTGAAACTGGGCATTAATTGGACAGATCTAAAGGATCTAGTGAAGTTTTCTTTACGAGCGGACATACCATTGCTTCCTTCAGCTCCCCTGGGAATATCCAGGGGACTATGAGAAAAGCAAGACATTTTGGGTTAATAATGATATGAGCCCAACCCTTCCAATGTACAGTAGGCTCAGGTTGTAGAGACACTGCAGTCTCCGCTCTGCTCCTGCAAGGCCACACTTGACGTCATAGTAGAGAACGTGAAGTTACCTGGCACTTACTCTTCTCGGATAGGCTTACGTTTTTCAAGGTATTGTGGGAAAAGATCAGCTTGGCCCTATGCTTTCGCTCTTACCTGTTCTATTTTAAAGCACTGAATAATCCTTCAGGAAGACCACCAGCCTCATTTTGTAGACAACAGCATGGTGCAGATTGCCTCACCAGATAAGTCTGTATGCATAAGCAACCGATGAAGCTGAGCTATAGTGAGCCAGACTGCTGGTCCTTCTAGCTCAATATTGTCTACACTGACCGGCAGCAGCTCTCCAGGGTTTCAGCCAGTGCTCACCCAGTGATGCCTGGAGATCCAGTGATTAAGCCTGGGACCGTCTACATGCAAAGCAAATGCTCTGCCACTGAGCTATGGCTCCTTGCAATTAGTTCAGGTGTGGCGGAGGATGATAAACAGAATATGAAAAATAAAAAATAAATAAACAAATAACTTTTGTCCAAAATGTACAATTTGTTGTTAGACTGGTAAACAAAAGACAAGGTTGTTAAAGTCTCAATGACACACTGGGCAATAGATATAGGTCATAATATAGATTTTAACCTCTGGGGGGAAACTCTGGAAAAGTGATTTGAAGTTCACAGCATGTTAATTCTTTGAAGGAGAACTACATGAAAATGATTTACATATGGTATTTAACTCCATGTAGGCTTGCTAAGATGTATAAGACTGAATCAGATAAGTGCCAGAGATGCAAAGAGGTTGAGGGAATGTTTTTTCATATGTGGTGGACTTGTAAAAGGATGAAAGAGTATTGGGAAATGATCCATAATGAATTGAAAAAAATGTTTAAAAGTCATTTCTCTCCCCCCAAAACAGAGTTCTTTCTGTTGGGGATAATCCAGACTGACATTCGCAGCTGTCAAAACAGGTTATTTATGTATGCTACTACTGCGGGCCATGTTTTGTTAGCCCACAAATAGAAAAGGAGCAAAGTCCCAACCAAAGCAGAACAGCAACTCAAGTTGACATAATATGTGCAGCTTGCAGACTTAACATATAGAATAAGAGAACAAGAAGAACATACGTTTAGAGAAGATTGTGAAATGTTTATTTAATATATGGGAAATAACTGTACAGCTGAAAACGCTAGCAGCATTAAGATAAATTCAACAGTGTAAATAAGTTTTGATGGATGCAATAATGGAATACTGAATAGTATAGTCTTTGTAAAATATGCAGGCATTTATGATATCTAAAATGAACCATGGAAAGAGAATAAGAGAAGTCACTGATATTTTGATGTAAAAATGAGTACTTTAAATTGTAAAACACAAAATTAAAATTGATGGATTGATTGATTGATTGATTGATTGATTGATGGATTGATTAGATCTTGTACCTCTTTCCAAAACAGAAGATAGTCTTGTGTCACTTTAAAAGACAAGCACATTTTTATGCCAGAAATATTTGTGCCATAATTCAGGTCTTTAAGGAGCTGCAAGACTTTTGTTTTTGCTGCTTGAGACTATCGTGCTTAGCTCCTGGGAACTGAAACTAGATTGAAACATCTCAAATATTGGCAAAGAACAATTGTTAAGTGTTGAGTGTGTGAGGGACAGTGGTTGGAAGAGTGTTGGACTAGAACTGGGGAGTCCAAGATTCTAATTTCTACTCGCCACATAACTCACTGGATGACCTTGGGAGAGTCGCCATGACAACCTAACCTGCTCACAGATTTCTTATGAGGATGAAATTGGGAAATTATGTCACTTTGTGGGAAAGGGGTAATATATACGTATATATAAATATTACACTCTATTATGGTTAACATTTGTCACAATATTGCAGACTGCAGTTCTATCCTCCCAGAGCTAGGGATAAGCCCAGTGAAACACAACAGAACTAACATATTCACTGAAGGAGTAAGGTGTGTGAGACGGAGAGGAGGTATGATAGCCATCTTCAAATATGGAGCGAACTTGTTTCCTCCTGCTCTGGAGGGTAGGACCCAAACCAGGGGATTTAAATGACAACACCATTTCCCACATGCCTTCAGTTGGTGGGCTTCATGGGCCCTAGGAAATGCAAACCAGATTTTGCAAGCATGAATTCCTTCTGTGACTGTGCTATCATATAAAAACCAGTGTGTGCTTAGTTTGTGGCCCACTTCTTAAGCCTTCGGACACACCCAAACTAATTACCGTATTTTTCGCTCCATAAGACACAATTTTTCTTCTTAAAAAGTAAGAGGAAATGTCTGCGCGTCTTATGGAGCGAATGTGTGGTCCCTGGAGCTAAATTGCCGGAGTGCGGCACGCTCCTGAGCTGCTCTTTGGTGGTGGTGAGGGAGCCGCGCTGCTTTGCCAGCAGCCTCCGCTTCGCCCTGCAGCCCCGGGAAGGTTTGGGAGCAGCGGGCAGGCTGTGCGCAGATGCCCCGTGCTCCTCTTTGCTGTTCTGGCTTCGCTGAAGAGGCTTTGCGCTGCTCTACTGAACCCAGCACAGCAAGAGGGAGAGCTGCGCGGTGCCTCGTGTTGTGATGCCTTAGCCTGATCCTCCCTCCTCCTTCCTCTTCAACAACATTTGATTCAGAATATTTTTTTCTTGTTTTCCTCCTCTAAAAACTAGGTGCGTCTTATGGTCGGGTGCACCTTATAGAGCGAAAATATGGTATTTGGATCTCGTACTGAGCTCTTTCTCCCACCTCAAGAAAAGATGCTAGATAACCAGGGCTTTTTTTCCCCAGCCAGAACTCACCAGAACTCAGTTCTGGCCAGTGGCGTAGCGTGGGGGGTGCAGGGGCGGCCGGCCACACTGGGCGCAACATCTGGGGGTTAGGGTTAGGGGGCGCAAATCCACAGGTTAGGGGGCGCAAATCAACGGGTTAGGGGGTGCAAATTACTTGCCTTGCCCCGGGTGCTGACAACCCACGCTACGCCACTGGTTCTGGCACCTCTCAGGTGGACAACATGCCATTTTTCTAGAAAAATAGAAAAAAATAGCACTATGGATAACTATCACAATATCTTGTAACAGGATTGTAATTATGTTCACAATGCATCCTTACAAGTATTGGAAACATTAGTTTACATTATGGCATTTATTTAACATAAGGAAATTAAAACGTGGGAAACAATTCTGGTGACTTTTGGTCAAAAATGTTGATTTAGCAATAATCAATCTCTAAGCTACAACAGAACTGGCCATCTTGATACTGGAAGACACATCCAGGTGATAGACTGATCTAGCACAAGTCAGTTCATATACCTAACTTCTAAGCGTTTCAAATTAGATACAGTATTAACTATTCCTCACTGCTTACCCCAGTGACCATGTGTATTTTGGGTTAAAACCGGGTTGGTTTTCTTAGCTGTCTGGGAACTTGCTTGTGTGCTTTACCATGTCCTTGATACAGTAGGCAGTCTGAAGGGGAGGAGTTGCTGCTCAGAGCAGGTGAGGCTGAAGGGAGGAGTGAGTCACTGACCTTCGAGGGAGTGGATATATCAGCCACCACACAGCTGCTCTCAGTCTCCGGGAGCTCACAACCAGGAGAGTTTGGCAGGGCATTTAGCTGAAGTGCTCGAGAGCGGACCCCAGAGAACTGCACCACAGTATACATGGCAGCAAAAAACATGGAAGTTAATGGAGGTGCTGCCGTAACTTGCGGCACCTGTCTTATGTTTGTTATTCTGCCTGTGAAGGTACAGCACTACACATGCAGCAGGTGTAAGCTAGTTACCTTGCTGGAAGACAAGATACGACTGCTTGAAACCCTGATATCGCAAGTCATCGGAAAAGATAAAAAAGCGCTGCAGACTACTGTGGAAGAGCAGCAAAGTGATGATACCCCTATGGAGGTAGACGAGCACCAAATCCAGAAGGCAAACCCTGGAGATGTGATGCTCAGTAGCGGAGCTGTCGGGAACCAGGCTGCTGCCCAGGTCATTTCCATGGACGTGGATCCTGTGCCACAGCAACAAAGTCAGCTGTTGCAGAACTCGGTGGTTGGACAAGGTTCGGCGAACAGAAGGATTCATGCCACTTCCCGGAAGATGAACCATTGCTTTTTTGCAGCCATGACTCGCCAGAAGACGCTTCCTAGATAATAAGAGCACAAGGGAGGCGTTGGTGGTAAGTTCTGGCACTTCTTTTTCTAGAAAAATAACACTGGGAGAAAGAGGCGTATGGTGGTTTTAGGTGGCTGTGTGGTGAGGGGGGGCGCAGAGGGAGCTGTGTGTATATGCGACAGAATGTCCTGAAAGGTGTGCTGTCTTCCAGGTGCAAGGATTCAAGAAGTGACAAAGAAGTTGTCAAGCCTTATCAAGCCCACCGACCACAACCTCTTCCTTCTGATCCATGTGTTTAGAAATGATACTGACAAACAATGTACAGCGTTGATACTGCCAGACATCAATATAACCTACAATGTACAGCATGAGACTATGAGACTCTAGGTATGAAACTGAAGGGCTTGGGGGGGGGGTGGAAGAGGAAAATATTGGAAGTACACAACTGGCTGCACAGGTGGTGTTGTCCGGAAAGGTTTGGCTTTCCAGGGAAGAGATGGACTGCACCTCGCAGCGGCTGGGAAGAATGTGTTAGCAAACCTTAACAGAATAACGTTAAACTGAGTCCTGAAGAGGAGAGAGAAAATATTTCAGAGTGTGGGAGTGGGGGCAGGACACAAAATACTGGGGATAACTTCATTGATATATATATATATATAAATTTAAAATGTCCAGTAGCATCTTAGAAACCAACTAAGTTTGTTCTTGGTATAAGCTTTCATGTGCATGCACACAAAAGCTTATACCAAGAACAAACTTAGTTGGTCTCTAAGGTGCTACTGGACAATTTTTATATATATTTTGACTGCGTCAGACCAACATGGCTACCTAACTGAATCTAACTTCATTGATGTACAAGGAACTGGGGTGGTGCTTTCAGAACCTGCTAGCAGGCAGGGGGAAAGGAAGCAAGATTCTAAGTGTTGCCTCTAAACTGTAACACTTCTTTTTCAAGCAGTGCCAACTGATGTCAGAGAAGGCGCTGAAGGCACAACATTGCTACCTTTCATGACTGGCTGCAACAGGGAGGTAGGGCTGCCATCATGCCTGGCCACACCTGACATCAGTGTGCAGACGGTTGGGTTACCTGACTCTAACTTTGGGCATATAGGTGTATCTTGTTTATTTATTATTTTTTATTATTTATCGTATTTCTGTAACGGTTCTCAGACTAAATCATAATATGGAGAGCAGACCAACAGAGCTTACAGGTGATCTATAACAAGAAATGATCAGGCAGGGTTTATAAAAACTAGGCAAGCATCAGAAAATATTGGTCTAATAGATTTATATAAAAATAAAGACCAGTTTGCGACCTTATCATTAGATGCTGAAAAAGCTTATGATAAAATCCATAAACATTATATGCAGGATACATTAAACAGATCCAGGTTCTCTTTGGAATTTATTAAATGGGTCAAGATGCTATATGGTGCACCTATGTTGAGAGTTAAAACAACAATTGTTAGATGAGAATGATGAATTCTACAGGTATGTTATATTAAAAGAAAAATACCAATTGGCCCGGATTCAGCCCAATGGCAATACTTGCAGTTGCAACATACTGTATGTTACTATATTTTGTTCGCATCAGCAGCTTTTACAGCAACTATCATGCCTCAGATATTAGAACAATTGACTAAATCCACTGAGATGAAAAAGCCAGTGTTTGCTTTTTTTACTGGTTTCAATTAGTCAGTTTGATGTACAACTTCTGAGAAACAAATGGCATAATGAACTGATGCAGTGGGACACTGTTTTAACTTTGGTAGTTAGCACGTCATTAAATTATAAACAGTGTCTTATACAACAAAAAGTAATGTTTAGAATTTATTGGACTCTACGTTTTTACAGAAATGGACTTTCTATGACGGCATGCTGCTGGTGATGTGATAAGGAAAATGCTTCTTTGAAACGTTTGTTTAGGCAATGTCATACGCGTTAAAATTTTGGAGGGAAGTATTAAGATGTATAAATGTTACTTTGGGAGAGAAATTAAAATTGTCAGATGACAGTGTTATTCTAAACCACATACCAACATAAATGGACTTTTACACACCTTTACTTCTACTAAAAGACTGATATTGATACATTGGAAAGAAAATGCCATGACCTTCTCTGGACGACTTCTCTGGACCTTCTCTGGATAGAAGATATGAGTACACTTGCAAAATACGAACCATTCACTTTTAGATGTTGATTGTGTGTTGATAAATATAATATTTCATTTATAATAAGCATAACAATTTCTTAATATATTTACACTTGTTAGAATAATTGTAATTGTTATAGACTTACATATTGTTCTGTGCCACAGTTTTAAGTACTTTTCGATTTGTTGTGCTTTGTGTTCCCATTCCCTCACCTTTGTTATATGTCTGAAATGTTATAATAAATAAAAAAATGTTAAAAGTTAAGTAAAAAATATTTATTCCTGCATTGCGGGAGGTTAGACTACATGACCCTGGGGTCCCTTTCAACTCTACAATTCTATGATTCTATGAAGAAGACCTACAGAGGATCCGGCAAGAAAGGACTCATTTGCACTACCTTGACCCCTGTTTGGGTTGCTCTCCCAGCCAGCAAGTGTTTGTGTGTGTGTGTGTGTTCTGCCTGCATCAGTCTTGTGTGTTGTCTGTACTGGTATGCATGCCTGCTGGGAAATTTTTCTGGCTGATGATAGGTGTTTTGTACTGTTTGGTTGCTGGCTGAGTCAATACAGCTGTGGGTGGGATCCAGGGCCTGCCGCATGTAGCAAGGTTGACCCCGAACGTGGTTGCTACTTTGGGTTGCCACAGGGCAGGAGTGCCCCCACTGTCAGTCAAAATACAGTGTAACACAAAACCCCACATATATTACCGTATTTTTCGCTCTATAAGATGCACTTTTCCCCTCCTAAAAAGGGGAAATGTGTGTGTGTCTTATGGAGCGAATGCAGGGGGGAGGCTCTGATCAGTGGTCCCTTTAAAGAGCCGTTTGGAGCGTGTGTGTGGCTCTTGGGGGCTTTTCCCTGAGGAAGGAGAAGGGCTCCTCTCCCCGGGGGAAAGCCCCCAAGAGCTGCACACACGCTCCACGTGCTCTTTAAAGGGAGCGCAGCTCTTGGGGGAGCCTTGGCCGCGCGCAGCCTCTCCTGGGCAGGGGGATGAAGGCTCCCCCTGCCTGGGAGAAGCTTCGCGCAGCTAAGCCAGAAGCCAGGACAGCAAGCGGGATTGCAGCTACGCAATCCCGCTTGCTGTCCTGGCTTATGGGATAGCTGCACGCAGCCTCTCCCCAGCAGCAGGATGAAAGCAGGAGACATTGCACATACCTTTGTAAATCAAGAAAATCTTTAATAAAAAAAAAACATTTAAAAAATAGTGATACCTTGGGTTAAGAACTTAATTTGTTCCGGAGGTCCGTTCTTAACCTGAGGTACCACTTTAGCTAATGGGGCCTCCCGCTGCTGCTGCGCCGTGGCCGTGCAATATCTGTTCTCATCCTGAGGTAAAGTTCTTAACCCAAGGTACTATTTCTGGGTTAGCGGAGTCTGTAACCTGAAGCGCCTGTAACCTGAGGTACCATTGTATAGGATTTGCAAGCCACTGTGGTAGACAGGCCTGTGACCCTCACCCGGGGTGAAAGCCTGACTGAGGGGGAGTTTGGTTTAGTGTGGTTCTCCTTAAGTGAGAGGCAAGGGGAGGAGAGCTGAAGAGGATTTATCATCTTCTTTCTGACAACGTGGGATGCACATACTACTGGGCCTTCATTTTCTGCCTGTGGCCCTCAGCTGTATACAAGGATAAAAAGTGGTACGCTAATGTGTCTGAGTGGGCAGGTAGCAAGAAGTGGTGAAATTGCTGCTCCAATCTCATTGATTGTGAGCAGAGGAAGGTACAGTTGGAGTGGAGGTGCTGACCACCACCCAAGTGTTTGGTCTCCATTTCCAGTTCCAGCCCTTTGACTCCTTTAGCATATCCACTGAGCCCTCAGGTCTAGTGGTGCTGTTGCTGAATGCCAGTCCACCATTAGACCATGCTTATCCATGATCTGATCATGGATGAATGGGCAGATCTGGTATGCATTACCAAGACATGGTTGAGTGTTCTGGGTCAGACTGAACGTACCCAGTTATGCCCAACTGAGTACATGGTAGAGCACCAGGCTAATCAAAGGTTGCTATTCTCCATACAAGTACAATCTCCTTGACCAGAAAATCGCTTGTCCTCAGAATGGACTTAGAGGGTCTGCAACTGGAGTTGGATGAGAGAAACAGATTGGGGGTGCTGCTGGTCTACTGACCACCTTGGTGCACAGCTGCATCCCAGACTGGACTGGCTGAGGTAGTCTCTGGGGCATTGTTGGAGGACCCAAACACAATTGTTCGGGGTGACTTCAATATCCACATGGAGGCTGCTGAAGAAGCAGCCCAAGACTTCATGGTCTCCATGCCAACTATGAGTCTCACTCAAATGGTCACTAGTCCAACACATCAGGCCGGGCACATGAACTTAAGGTGCTGCTGTGCAATGCCAGGTCAGATGGGCTTGTACTTTATGGTTACCAGATTTTTTTCAATGAATCCGGGGACACTTTTTTTTTTTTAAAGTAGCAACAGGGAGTCAGTAGTGGGGATGGTGAGGCAAAAGATCCTGGGCCCAAGCACACGAGCATATTGTATAAAGGTGCAAAGCCCTTCTTTCGCACCCTGTGAAACATAAATGCACAGAGTTTTTTAAAAACTGGGCAATGGCGCACTGCCATCCTGTGACTACCGAGCCTCCCCCTGCCCCCTTTGTTTTGACTGATCGGGGGAGGTTCAGGATTCACAGGCGGGCGGCCGTTGCCCAGGAGGGTCGCAAGGCGCATGGTTTCTCTGCCAGGCAAGGTGCAAAGCCCTTCTTTCGCACCTTGTGAAACATAAACTAGGCAACGGCTGCCCACCCGCAACTCCCAAGCCTCCCCTGATGAGTCAAAAAAAGGGGGAAGGAGGCAGATCTGTACTGCCTGACGTCCCCGATTCCCCTTTGGCAGTGGCGGCGGAGGCGGCAAGCAGCAGCCTGGAGCCAGCCGGTAGGGCAGTTGGCTCTGGCTGGCTTCAGGAGCTGCTCGCTGCCGTGGCGCCCGCCATTTTTCCTCACCGGAAGTCCCCATATGATGTCATACTGTACTTGCCACTGCTTGCCCACCAGGCTTTTCTTGTACACAGCAACCCAGGTCCATATGGGCGGGGAGGGCAGGTTGCAGTGATTTTTAAGAAGTCATTAACTTATACCTGGCATCCTATTGGGAAGACCCAGTTTTCTGAATGCATGTTCTGGAAGGTGGGCAATAGGGGCAGTACACCTTTTGGTGTACTGACCTCCCCACTGCAGCAAGGATTCCCTGCCCGAGCTGCTTCAGGTCGTGGCGGATGTTCTACTGGAGACACCTAGTTTGGTTGGTCCTAGAGGATTTTAACACCCATGCTGACACAACCTTAAGGTAAAGGTAAAGGGACCCCTGACCATTAGGTCCAGTCGCAGACGACTCTGGGGTTGTGGCGCTCATCTCGCTTTATTGGCCGAGGAAGCCGGTGTATAGCTTCTGGGACATGTGGCCAGCATGACTAAGCCGCTTCTGACGAACCAGAGCAGCGGATGGAAACGCCGTTTACCTTCCCACCGGAGTGGTACCTATTTATCTACTTGCACTTTGAGGTGCTTTCAAACTGCTAGGTTGGCAGGAGCAGGGACTGAGCAACGGGAGCTCACCCCATCGCGGGGATTCGAACCGCCGACCTTCTGATCGGCAAGTCCTAGGCTCTGTGGTTTAACCCACAGCGCCACCCGCATCCAACACAACCTTACAAGCCATTTGGGACTTCATGGAAAGTGTGGCCTCCATAGCGCTGTCCCTGTTTGGCCCAACTCATAGTTACAGACATGCCTTAGACCTGGTGTTAGACCTTTATGGATGTGGATGATCTGACACTAAGTAAAAACGAAACAAAAGAAGTGCCATGGTTGGATCGCTTCCTGGTGCTACTGGACTTCTCCACAACCCTTCCTCTCTGCAAGGAGATGGGATCGATTCAGATGGTTCGTTCCCGCCACTTAATGGATCCAAATGGTTTCCAGAAAATGGTAGGGGATGTTTATCCCATGTTGATGACCTTTCAGCTGATTCCCTGGTGGCCCGTTGGAATGCGGAGTTATCCAGAGCTATTGACTGACAATGGTGAAAGCTGTTTCTAAGTTCTGCTGGATCTCTCAGCGGCCTTTAGTATTATCGACCATAACATCCTTCTGGACTGTCTAGAGCAGTGTTCCCCAACCTTGGGCCTCCAGCTGTTTTTGGACTACAACTCCCATCATCCCTCGCTAGCAAGACCAGTGGTCAAGGATGATGGGAGTTGTAGTCCAAAACAGCTGGAGGCCCAAGGTTGGGGAACACTGGTCTAGAGGAGCTGGAGGCACTGTTATACAGTGCTTCTGCTTCTTCCTCCTGGGCCGTGTCCAGAAAGTGGTGTTGGGGGATGAGTATTTGGACCCCTGGGCTCTCACTTGTGGGGTGCCTCAGGGTTCCGTCCTCTCCCCCATGCTTTTTAATATCGATATGAAGCCGCTGGGAGAGAACATCAGGGGGGTTGGGCTGAGTGTTCATCAGTATGCGGATGATACCCAGCTCTACCTTGCTTTTAAATCAGAACCAGTGAAGGCAGTGAAGGTCCTGTGTGAGTTTCAGGAGGCAGTTGGAGGATGGACAGTGGGTAACAGATAGAGGTTAAATCCTGACAAGACAGAAGTTCTGTTTTGGGGGGGCAGGGGGGCAGGTCCTGAATGGGGTGTCAGTTCCCCTGAAGGACCAGGTGCGCAGCCCGGGGGTTATTTTGGACTCACAGCTGTCCATGGAGGCGCAGATCAATTCTGTGTCCAGGGCTGTAGTATTATTATTATTATTATTATTTATATTTGCCCCAAATGCAATGCACTCTGGTCTTGGTTTGACCGTTATTTGGCAAGGGCAATTCCTGGCAGGGTGGTGGGCCTATTCAGATGTGGCTGCTTCTTCCCCCCTGCTCTGTGCGCCCACCACCATGCCCCCCCCTTGCTGCCCTTCGCTTTCCCTCCCCTTCCTGCATCCTATTTTCCTTCAGCAGTTTGTTCTCCTTGCTTTTCTGCATTCATGCTTTCCCTCTCCACCCCAACCCGCCCCCCCCCATTTTCCTTCACCATTTCATTCCAACTTGCTTCAGCAGAACATTTCTCCTCCCCATTTCATAGAATCTTTACTTTCCCTTTCTTTCAAATGAGCAACTCGCAAAGTCCTGCTGAAGTGAAATTCAACGTGTGTGCAGCTGCCTCCTGGTAGGCAGGCCCCCTCTCAGTTTCGCAAGAGAGGAGCCTCAGTCTCTCCATCCAACTGAGTAAGCAAGGGTGCAAAGGTGAGAGGTCATTCAGCAGAACTGAAAAAGAAAGCAGGGGAGGAGGAGGAGGGAGTTGGGGCAAAGTGAGACCACAAACCACAGCACCTTTTCTCCAGCCAAAGACACATTTCAGTGCGTCAAACACACTCAAAAATGGTGCAAGGCAAGCCTGAGGCCCAACAGAGAGACCTGTAAGGACTGTACAGTGGTACCTCGGGTTACATACGCTTCAGGTTACAGACTCCGCTAACCCAGAAATAGTACCTTGGGTTAAGAACTTTGCTTCAGGATGGGAACAGAAATTGTGCTCCAGCGGCGCGGCAGCAGCAGGAGGCCCCATTAGCTAAAGTGGTGCTTCAGGTTAAGAACAGTTTCATGTTAAGAACGAACCTCCGGAATGATTAAGTACTTAACCTGAGGTACCACTGTATTTGGTCCCTGAGCCTCACATTTCCTATCCGCGCTCTAACTCAGCAACCTTAACAAACTACCATTCCCAGGGGATGCTATTTCCTACTATCATTCCAGGCAGCAAAGTGTTTTCTGCTTTTGTTGCTAAACTCTGACACTCCTCTTACCAGGCAGTGCAAAATGATGTTTGTGAAGATACAGCAGAGAGCATAGCACCGCTGCCTTTCCTGGGTGGTGGATGCAACAGGGAGATAGGGTTACCATCCTGCAAGGCCACACTTGACGTCATAGTACAGAACGTGAAGTTACCTGGCAGTTACCCTTTTCTGATTGGCTTATGTTTTTCAAGGTCAGCTTGACCCTACGCTTTCGCTCTTAACTGTTCTATTTTAAAGCACTGAATAATCCTTCAGGAAGACTACCAGCCTCATTTTGCAGACAACAGCATGGTGCAGATTGCCTCGCCAGATAAGGCTGTATGCATAAGCAACCGATGAAGCTGAGCTATAGTGAGCCAGACTGCTGGTCCTTCTAGCTCAGTATTGTCTACACTGACTGGCAGCAGCTCTCCAGGGTTTCAGCCAGTGCTCACCCGGTGCTGCTTGGAGATCCAGTGATTAAGCCTGGGACTGTCTACATGCAAAGCGAATTCTCTGCTACTGAGCTATGGCTCCTTGGAATTAGTTCAGGTGTTGCAGAGGATGAAAAACAGAATATTAAAGATAATAAATAAATAAATAAATATTACACACGCTTTCAAAAAGCATCATTCTTTTTTTAAAAAAGTATGTTATTGATTTTCAATAGACATATAAAAACTACAATTGAATCCCAAGCATAACCAAACAAAAATGGTGTTTAAGCTGTCTTCTGTACCAATTTAATATAAATGTATTTGTATTAAGGTAAATTCAAATAGCATAACTCACATGTGCAAATAACCCCCCTCCCCCAGGAATACATGTGTCAATGGAAGTTTAATCAAGGAAGCTGACTTGTTGACATAAATAATAAACATAAACCATGTTGTTTCAAAGTGTTATAAAATTTTAGGGTACGCACACATAGCAGACATATACTCCACAAAAAACCAGTTCTTCACCCTTCAGAATTTCGGAAATATTCCCTGCGAAGATTACACTTTATTTCACCAAACGGAACAATCCCAAAAGCCATTTTGGCTCTCCTAATGACTTTAAATATTTCTTTTGCAGAAGGAAATGTCTTGGAAAAACCTTTCCCAGTAGTTCTTTTCACTTACAAATCCTGTCTTAAGAAGATATTTTGTGTATGAATAGGGTGGGCCTGTGACCTGGATTCAGGAAATAAGATATTTACCAGCTCAAAAGAATGGCTCAGGCTCGCCTGGTAAATGCAATCAGTGACCATGATTAGATATCTTGCCAGACAAGAGACAAGCTACACACTCTCAAATTTCTGTTCTCTTTTTGTGACAGGTGTATGTTTTTTTGGGTGGTCTTTGGCTAAGGGGCTGGGCAATTTCTAAAGTCTTTAAAAGTTCTTGCATACCCTTGTTCTGGGTCCTCACTGCCTTGCAAGGGAGGGTGGGCTCTCCTGCAACAGAAAAAAAAGAGAGATCTGCCTTGTTTTCCCTGTATCCTGCCTTCATCTATTCTTCTCTGACCGATAATGGAGAGGGGACACTGTGCCCCTTGATGGGGAGCTGAGCTGTAAAAGCCAACCCCACATTTTTCTGTAACAAAAATGTCCTTTTTAACTTGACCCTTAAAGCACTCTACTGTATTGAGATAGTGACTCTAAGTGTGCTTTTTCTCAAATTCTAGCAAACCAGTTTTGGATAGTAAGACCTGAACGTATCTTCCACTCGGCTGCTCTGTCTAATGAAGTGGAATTGAGAGAATGAGACACGTTAAGTATATCCTTGCCACAGCCAACAGGAATTGCTATCACTTTCTAATGAAAGAAGAGATAGTGCTGTGTCGGGCAAAACCTGTTGATGTACAATATTAGACATTTCTTTAGAAATAATTTCTCAAAAAGTTTGGATCAGGGCCTATGCCCATCAAATATGCAGGAAATATGCATCAGTGTTTGTGGCACTAAGCAAGATGGTTAGGACAGAAGAGAAGGAGATAAACTTAGTGGGATGGAGGGAAACCTTGTTCAAATGAAAGTTATTTGTTTTATGATTTTCCTGCTTGATCCTTAATGATAAATAACACCAGCTGAAACATAGTGCATCTCATACAGTTCATGCACATCTTGATCTAAACAGTAAACAAATCCCTAACTGTTGCCCAAAGCATAAAGAATGTGAACATGACCAATTTGCCACAGAACTCACACCAAATGCAAAGCAAGAGAGAGAGGCTTGTCTTGAGGTGAAGCAGAGTGTTGCGTAAAGTGAAGTTGCTTGTTGGAACTTGGAGAGCTAACTAACCGTTGAAAATTTAGGGGTTTTGTACTTATAGTCAATGCATCTTAAAGGAGAACAGATGAGCAATTCTTATAATACCAATTTTTATTTATTTTTGGTAGTCTATTAAAATCCCAACAGTTTCCTCTGCTTATTTAGTAGTTGAAATAATATTGTTATAAGTTTTTTAGGGGGGAGACCCCCCCCCAACCGAATAAATTAATCAATGTAAGGATGTAGCTAATTATTTGGAGTATTGAATGTAAGATTCCAGGCCAGTGGAAAAATACAGGCTAAGTTTCCTTTCCAAACCAGGGCCTCACCTAGGATAGAGGCATTAGCATGACAAAAGGTGTTGATGACCCCATCACAGAGGAATCCTTGGGCCAAGGCAGGCAGGGGTTGCCAAGGTGACGGGGAGGGGGAAGGCTTTGCTCACAGGAAAAATGTGCCTCTAAAAAAACTAGACTTGGGATAGCAGGCAGATGGGAGGGGTTTGGGCAGGGATTTGATGGGAACAAGAAAAGAGAAGAGGCCAGAACCATCTTTGCTGCTGACTGTTGAGGCAGCAACCAAGAGACTGGGTTATATTGAATGAGATCAACTTTACTAATACCATGATCTACTACAATGATAAATCCTGTATAAAGTACAGTTTGACACCCCTGTTTACAAATCTAACAACACATCCAAAGTGACGGGAATGTTTAGCAGATTTTTATGCTGCATTGGTTTAAAATTCACTTTGCACAAATAATCACCGATCTCTGAAGTGGAAGGATTATCTGAGGAATAGAGATGAGAATAAAAAGCTAACAAAGGCACTGTGAATTTTCTGAGAGGCATAACACATTTCACCATTTCTGACTTTGACTGTGGGCACATGTGCTAAACCCTGTCTGTGGTGCCTACCCCTTTACTCCAAATGATGAGACAAGAGACCAGAGTATGGGTTCAAATTGGCCACAACTTTATTGAGCTTCAGAAGTGGGAAACTTGGCACAGCCTTGGCAGGTAACCCTCTCAGCCCGCCTGGCTGAGGATATGCAGGCAGATGAGGTCCAGTGAGAGGGGACTGCAAAGCGCAAACTTACACAGCATGCCCTTCCACCGACCTCGTCCTGGGAGTTTGACCTACATGCTGCTGCTCTAGGGCCAGGGACTCCTCGTTTTTGCCCTTTAACGGGCCCTGCAAGCGCTGCCGCATGGGGAGGGAGCACGAATGCATCCCCCCTGACTTGATGTTAGACTAAAGGCTACCTTGCCAAGGCCTAAAAATCGTCACCCGAGGGCCTAAGTGGCCTCACCGCCAAGTCCCACAACTGAGGACCAATCAAACCCTGCAGTCTATCCAGTCCCCAAGGACTTGTCACAAGTCGTGGAGCCAGAGGTCATTACCCAGTGGGGTCAGGTGCACTCCATCCTCCTGGAATAGGTCAACTCTATCTGCTGTGATGGTTGGATGTGGGATAGAGAACCCACCAATTTGCCGCATGGTATTGCGCATGGCCCTGTTAATTTTTCCCACAGCATAATTGATGCGAGAGTGATTGGAAACCCCCCTCCAGTGCAGACGGGTAGGAGATTGGACCAGTCCATAGTCATTGTCGGGTACAAGGCATGCAGGCTTTTTATATCTGCCCTTGCAGCAAGAGCCAGGACAATGCCTTTTTGTTCCACTAGATCGTTCTCTCCCGCATGAATAATCAAGACCCTCGGAGGGCCATGCGCCACCACAGCACTACGCAGCATGGGTATCAAGCTCCGCCAACGCAATCCCCACTGGGCAATCCAATAAATGCGTACCTTGGGGAGGATGTTAAGGTTATGCCACCACTGTGTGAACATGAATAATCCGCTGGCCAATGGACAATGCTGTGGCCTATAACCCAGATCTTCATGGAGGGTGAACCTGTAAGAAAATTAAATTGCAAGCGGTAAGGAGGAGGAGCCGGGACAAATGTAGCTTTTGTAGGCTGCAGAGCGCCAGCACCCCAGTGTCTTGATGTGGGCAGGGTCCCAACCCTGTACAGCTGCTGAAGTGGCAGCCCTGATACGGAAGGAGTGCCCGGAATATTCCTGGGGACTAATGCCACAAGCCAATAAGGCTTTGCGTAAGACTGCTGTGAATTGTGACCACATCAACGGGCGCGTGTTTGAATGAATGAAGAAAGGGCCCTTGCACTGAGGCCGGACTCTGAAGAAGCAGCGTGTGTCATGATATGGGCAGGGGCCCAGCTGTTCTGTCGGGGACAGCACCAGCATGACCCCTTTCTGAAATTGGTCAGTTTTTGAGGACCAAATCTTGACATTCAATGGGCGGACTTAATGTCAGTGTCTGCGAGCCCTGATTGAGGAGACCCAGCCAAACACTCCCCAATGCGCATGGCACCAAAAAAGGCTAGGGAGAATGCAGCCCGAAAGAGACGTGTTTCAAAATTTGACCAGCAGATCTCTCGTAGTTTTTTCCAAATTAGATTGAGTGTGTCGATAGTGATAGGCTTCCTGCCATCCTGACATGGGGAAATGACACGACGCCACCCAGCCAGCAGCTTCTTGACGTGGAAGCTGTCACAGGGGTCTGGCCAACGAAGGAATTTACAAAAGAATGAGATAGCTCCCCTGTAAAGCATTAAAGTTTTATGGCAAGGCTCTTGCGCTTTAGGAGCACCATGAATTGAAACACCTCCTCCTCGGAAGTGCGGTGTGTTTTGGTGCCATGAAAACGCCCGAAGGTGTTCCAGGCCCTGGAATAAGAACGTCTAGTGGAGGGTGCTATTGCTGACAATACTCCCTGGTTTACTTCTCGCTTCCAATCTCCCACAGATTGTCTGGGAAGGCGTCCGAGGTCTGGGCTGCCTCTGGTGCCAGCTCGCGGATACGCTCCATCTGGAAACGAGATAGCGCATCAGCAATGTTATTGTTAAGACCGGGTATGAAATGGGCAGTGAAGGAAATATTGTGCTGCAGGCACTCCAGCGCAAACAGGCGCAGCACCCTTATGAACCTCACGGACTTTGCTGACTGCCTAGATATAACTCTTACCACCGCTTGACTGTCGGACCAGAAACAGACCCTGGAATTCAAGAAGAGGGTTCCCCACATGCGAATGGAATAGGAAAAAAATCCAGAAAGGTTAGATCCCGAGTGATGCCTGCTGCATGCCAAGAAGATGGCCATGGCTGGGCACATCAATGGCCCCTGAAGAACAGACCAAAACCAAAGTGGCCAGAAGCATCAGAATGGACTGGAACTCCACCCCAGGGTTAAGGCTCTTTTGCCAAAATGAAACCCCATTATAATCCTGCAAGAATGCAAGCCAAATCTTCAGAGCATCCTTTAGCTGCCCTAATGTCCTAATGTGATGGTGAGGGACTACCCCTCTGGCCATGAGCCATGCCAGACGGGCATAAAAGGCACGGCCTGGCGCAACTACCCTACATTCAAAATTAAGATGACCCAATAGGGATTGCACCTGGGAAAGGGTGGTCTTTTTAACCCCGAGTGTTGCCTCCAGCAACGCTTTCAAGGATTCCAGTTTGGTCTGCGGGAGGCACGATGACTGCCGAATTGTGTCCAGTTCAATACCCAAGTAGGAAAGGATAGTAGAAGGGCCCTCAGTCTTTTCAGCAGCCAGAGGTATGCCAAAGTCAGCCGCAAGGCGCATGAATGTAGCTAAGGATAGGGCGCAAGCAGGGGAGTCTGGGGCCGCCATAATCAGAAAGTAATCCAGGTAATGGGCCATAAAAGGGGAACCAGATGTAGTTTTGAAGGCCATTCAATAAATGTGCTGAAAGTTTCAAAGGCCGCACAGGCCACAGAGCAACCCATGGGCATAGCCTTGTCAAAATACCAGTTATCCCTAGGAGCCAAAAATCTTCAGGATGAACTGGGAGCAGCCGAAAGGCTGACTCGATGTCACATTTTGCCAATAAGGCCCCAGGGCCCAATTCTCTGATCATTTTGATGGCTACGTCCAAGGACACATATTTAACTGAACAATGCTCCCACGTTATGGCATCATTTACAGACCCACCCCTAGGATAAGACAGGTTGTGCATCATGCAGAACTCACCAGGAAGTTTTTTGGGCACTATGCCAAGAGGGGAAACTATAAGCTTTTTGAACGGTGGGGCCGGGAAAGGGCTGGCCACCCTGCCTAAACGCCACTCTTTTTCAATTTTGTTAAATGCAACAAGGGGCATTTCCCTTACCGACTTTTGATTGGGAGGGGTTCTGGATACCGGTGAACTGGAGACAGGGATGTGGAAGCCATATCGGAACCCTGCCTTCAAGTAGTTCGCTGCGGTCCTGTTGGAATAAGTTTGTAACAATGGTAACATCGCGGAGAGGTGGACAGGGGTTGGGGCTAGGGCGGAAAAAACCTCATTTTCGGGAAGTAGCCTTGGCTTGCTAGGCTCCAGAGGTAGAGGCTCCAGAGTCTCCCTTGGCATCTTGGCTCTACTCCCTGATCCTGTTTTTCAAAAACTGCAAAAAAGGGGCTTAGCCCGAAAACAGTCCGTGAGTGAGGACCACCGTAGCGCTCGCAAGCATGGTCAAAAAGGCATCGATCCCTGCTGCACAACTCATTATTAAACTCCCAACAAGTTGACATAGCCACCCTTTGCACTTTGGAGGGGGGGTTGCCTGACTTCTCCCCAAAAGCCCTTTTTTGGAAGTTTGGGGCCACTACTTCGGACCAAAGATCATTGCCCTTGATGTCCCAACACGCCTTGGGTTCTTCAGCCGCCCTCTCGCAGAACAGCTCACCATATGCTAAAGCTGCAGAGTCCCCTGCCATTTTTCTGCGATGCCCAGATAGTGCCAAGCCCTATTAGGGTAAGCAGCGGCCACCAGGGGAGAAGGTAAGCAGCCAGGCCATCAGGGTAAGCAGCGGCAGGGGAGCTATGCCAAGCACCCACCCCCGCAAAACAAGCAGGCCGGCCATGCGGCCTGGCTGGGACCCACGCCACTCACTCAAGTCAGCAACACCGGTGGCTGGCGGCAATGCCACCCCCCGCTGATGTAAAACCCAGCAGGCCGCACCTGCGGCCTAATCAGGCGCGCGCAGCCCACTCAGGCCTGCAGCGCCCCGGGCCAGCGGCTGCAGGAAGCAGTGCCCTCCTGCTGCCACTGAAAGGTGAGCAGGGCAAGCAAGCATGTTGCGCCTGCAGCCTAGCTGCACAGAGGCGAGGAGGCCTCCCTCACAGCCTGGGGCTTGAGCCAAAGAGTCAGCCTCTTTTCTTTTGGCATTAGGCCCACCCCTGGCCGGCCGTCCATTGTCCTCCCTAGCCGAGGGTGGGTCAAAGGCCGGCTCAAGCAGGTGGGTGGCACCCGCCCAGGGAGCCCCACTCAGTGCCGCAAACCCCACCTACCTGTGGAGAAGTGAGGGCAGATATTTCTGTAACAAAGTTATGTGGTTTTCTTTTATTTGGTCCTTGAGCCAGTATCTACATACTCATAATAGTGCCTCTTCAAATGAGTCAGTGCTACATATATTTAATTAGTTTCTTCAGTAATAATAATAATAATAATAATAATAATAATAATAATAATAATAATACATTATTTACTCCCTGCCCATCTGGCTGGGTTTCCCCAGCTACTTTGGGTGGTTCCCAACAGAGTATTAAAAACATGATAAAGCATCAAATATCAGAAACCTTCTGATGTCTTCTAAAAGTCAGATAGCAGTTTATTTCCTTGACATCTGATGGGAGGGTGTTCCACAGGCTGCCACTATCAAGGCCCTCTGCCTGGCTCCTTGCAACCTCACTTCTTGCAGTGAGGGAACCACCAGAAGGCCCTCAGAGCTGGACCTCAATGTCCGGGCTGAACAGTGGGGGTAGAGACACTCCTTCAGGTATACAGAACCGACGCTGTTTAGGGCTTTAAAGGTCAGCACCAACACTTTGAATTGTGCTCGGAAACGTACTGGGAGCCAATGTAGGTCTTTCAAGACCGATGTTATATGGTCTTGGTGGCCTCTCCCAGTCACCAGTTTAGCTATCGCATTTGGATTAATTGTAGTTTCCCGGTCACCTTCAAAGGTAGCCCCACGTAGAGCGCATTGCAGTAATCCAAGCGGGAGATAATTAGAGCATGCACCACTCTGGTTGAGACAGTCCGCGGGCAGGTAGGGTCTCAGCCTGTGTACCAAATGGAGCTGGTAGACAGCTGCCCTGGACACAGAATTAACCTGCGCTTCTCCCCTTCAGAACAGAATACAAATATACTATAAACCAATAAGACAGTAGAAACTAAAATTAAACTAATCCCCAGCTCCAGCGAAACATTTATCCCAGTCACAAGAGAGCAAAAACAAACTAAAAAAACCCAGCATTTAAAACGCCACAGATTTATTATAAATCATCTCCCAGAATGTCTTAATCCTTGGGCATGTCCACCAAAGGTGAAAGAATGTACCTTCAGATGATTTATAATGAAATGAAAAAGGTATTTAAATATACCTTCCTGAAGAAACCAGAGGCCTTTCTCCTGGGCATGGTCGACCAATTGGTGCCAAAGAAGGATAGAACTTTCTTTATGTATGCAACAACAGCAGCAAGAATACTCATCGCAAAGTATTGGAAGACACAAGATTTACCCACCCGGGAAGAATGGCAGATGAAGTTGATCGACTACATGTAAAGGAAAGATAAGATATTGAAAGTATTGGATGTGTGTTTTGTTATGTATATGTAGTGTTTTTGTTTCTGTATTGTATTGTATTGTTTTGTTTAGTTTAATTCTTTTTTTTTCTGTAATCTTTAAACTCTTAATAAATATTATTTTTTTAAAAACGCCACAGATTTAAAACTATTAAAAAACATTTAAAAGCATTTTTGCCATTTGCCCCAACCCCAGAGTTTGTTCCAGTGAGTCTGGGCTCTTCAGGATTACAGCAAGGCAATGTCCCTCTGGCCTCCCAGGAGTCTCTTATGTTGAGCAGGGCGAGTCTGGTCCCTGCTCCCAGTCCAGGTGGAAAAGAGCCTTGCAGCAAGGAGCAGGTATTCCTTCCAGCACTCATGGCAGCGGCTTAAGGGGCTACTGAATGAGAGCCCATGGTCAGAAATACTCAAAGAGAAGGGAGTCCAAGATGGATGGAAGTTTCTTAAGGATGAAAAATTGAAAGCCCAATTGCAGACAATTCAAACAAAAGAGAAAAGTAGGAGGCATCTAAAGAAGTCAGTGTGGCTGTATAAGGAGAACGGAGATTTAAGAAGGGTTTAAAAAAATATATGGAAGAAAGGGAAAATCACAAAGGAAGTGTATACACAAGTAGCCAACAGTTGCAGGGAGAAGGTGAAGCAGGCCAAAGCTCAGAACGAGCTCAGGCTTGCAAGAGAGGTTAATTTTTTTCTTTAAAGGTTTCTTTGGCTATGTTCAAAGCAAGAGGAAGAACAACCAAGTAGTAGGTCCTCTCTGTGGAGAAGACAGATAAATGCTTTTGGGTGACAGAAAGAAGACAGAGCTGCTTAAGTCCTACTTTGCCTCTGCCTTCCCCTAAAAGGAAAACAGTGCCCAACCTGGTGATAACAGATTAAACAATGCAAGGAGGAGATCCAGCCCAAGATAGGAAAACTAGCTACCGTAGATTCCGGCGTATTAGGCGAGAGGGCGTATAAGCCCTGCAATTTGGGGCAGCTGCAATTTGGGGGTTCGTCTTATAAGCCCTGTCTTTCTCCCAGTGCGGAGCCTGCAGCAGCAGCGGGTGGCGGGCTCCGCTCCATGCCGGGCAACTTTCTCCCAGCGCAGAGCCCGCTGCCCATACCCGGCGTATAAGACGACCCCTGACTTTTAAACCTTTTTTTCCGGGGTTAAAAAGTTGTCTTATAAAATCTATGGTATTTTAAATTATTTCAAACCTGCAGTGCCTAATGAGCTGCACCAAACGGTACTAAAGGAGATGGAAACCACAAGAGGGGACAAGAAGGCTCTTGTGCCCATGCCTTGCTTATGGGCTTCACTTTGTGGGCATCTAGTTGGTCACTATGAGAACAGAATGCTGGACTACATGGCCCATTGGGTCTGATGCAGCAGGCTCTTCTTATGTTTAATGTATTTTTAACCTTCTGTTAGAAGTCGCACAGAGTGGCTGGGGAAACCCAGCCAGATGGGTGGGGTAGAAATAAATTATTATTATTATTATTATTATTGGAAACCCTATGGTTTTTTAATGGTTGGAATGTATCCTACTGTACCACCTACCACTACCCACATGGGTCCCTATGAGGGAATGCAGCCCTCTGGCTGAATAAGGTACCCCAATGCTCTTAAGATATAGCAAGCAGCACTTGTAACAGCTCTAGTATTATCTGTCCTTGGAAGGGTGTTTGGTGAGCACACACACTGTTCTCCAGCGTCCTTGCAAGTACTAAATGTTCCAGGACATCATCAGGCACAGGTAAGCTTTTTCTTCATTGAAATATACCAGATGGATTATTTTCCCCGTATCTGATCTTTATACATCCTTGATAAGGAACTTTAAAGCAGGTTAGGCTGACAATATCATTAATGGCTGGAAAGGCGTCATCAGTGTTGGGGCTTGTATTTGGTTCGCTATGCACAGGAGGGGTCTTTTGCTTGTTACACGATCCCAGCAATGCACTTCTTTGGGGCTCTGGACCACCTTTGGGGACCCTCTCCAACAGGAAGGTGCTACAGAAATATGCTGTTGAGTCTGGGGCTTTGCCTGAGCAAAAAGGCTTTCCTGGCTCAGCTGAAGCTGTGTTGCATCCCTTGTCTCGGATGTACTTCAGACACCTGCTTAGCTCAACCTTGACATTTACAAAATATCATCGCTACAAACAATCCCTATGCTTCTGCCCAGGGCTGAGCTGTGGGAAACAGCCTGTAGTGAATCATGACTAAACAGCATGGTCAGAAAAACAAGATAGGCCAGAGCCCTGGAAGACCTTATTTGCTTGAGATGAAACTGAGATGAAAAGTTCTCATATGGTCCTTCCAGACCAGGACAAGCCAGTGGGTAGCATATATCCAGGTGGTCTTTCAGCAAAAACGGATGCCATCATCTGCAATAAAACCTTCCTCTCCTGTATCAGTCTCTACAGCCACGTCAGGTGCTATGACTCTCCAACTGCTTTAACTTTACACCCAAAGACGCACTCTTCCATTGACTCTCAAGACCAGGGCTCGGCAAGGTTTACCTTGCCTGGGCCAGTTCACTCTAGCAGAGATCCATCTGTGGGCACGCGTGCCCGCAATTTTTGGCGTCTGCGCATGCACAATTTCCGGCACTGCAAAAGCGAGTCCTTGCACTGTGCCGGTTTAGCGCAGCACATGGGGACTCGCCAAGCAGGCGGCTAGGGGGCTGGTTAAACGACCCCCATGGGCTGCTTGTGGCCCATGGACCTTAGGTTGCAGACCCCTGCTCAACAGACAGATGCCAACAACATTCCCTGGTGAGGCCGTAGTGGTGTAGCTTTCCACATGGCCAGTGGTCAGAAGTTCCTAAGGCTAGATAGGTTGTCAACTTGCGTGTTCTAGATAGGATTCTCTGCAAGCCACATGGTTATGCAACAGATGAAGGTGTGTAGCATGAAGACGAAGCCCTGCAGGGACACCACATCTTCTGCAACTGTCAAAGGCAGAGAAGCGCTTTTGAGGTGGTTAGCACAGTGGTTCCCAAAGTGGGTTAGTAGGAACCCACTCCATCCCTTATGCTGTTCAATGAAGGCTTTGGGTTTTGTTGTTGCTGGAAGTTAGCAGACAGGAATCCCAACATTCAGTCAGGCGACAGCTGACTTCAGGGGCCTTGCTGCTACCAGGGCTTGGTGTTAAGTGATCCCTCCACTCTCTGCTCAACTACTGTAGGAGAATACGAGGGAAAGCCTCTCAATCTATGGTCTATTAAATGCGGGGACTATGGCTGTTATGATGATGATGATGATTATACTGTGTATTATTATCCTCTGTATTATGTTTTTATTATTACACTGTGTAAAGTTTGTTCTTAATGTTGTACAATGCCCTGGGACCTTTCAATAAAGGGTAGTATATAGAGCAAACAAACAAAAACTATAAATAGCGTATTTTTCACTCTATAAGACACACTTTTCCCCTCTTAAAAAGTAAGGGGAAATGTGTGTGCGTCTTATGGAGAGAATGCAGGCTGTGCAGCTATCACTGAAGCCAGGAGAGAAGAGGGATCGGTGTGCACGGATTCCTCTTGCTCTCCTGGCTTCAGGGATAGCCACGCAAAGCCTCTTGAGTGCAGCTGGAACGCTCCTGCCTCTTCGCTCAAGAGGCTTTGCGTTGCTTTCTTGTTTCCCTCCTCTAAAAACTAGGTGTGTCTTGTGGTACAATGTGCAAGTGGGATGGTCACTCTGCAGACCTTTCCAGTATGAAGTCCTGGATGGTGTTACTAACAATGTTCTCACTGCTGCAGACATTGCTTGTCCGAGTCAAATGTGATAGAGCTAGATGATGGCCACTTATGATATAGATCATCTCAGTCAAATGCACCTAAAAATCTTTCTATCAAAATGCAGCCTTTTGAGCAAGTCTGATATACTTGCAGAGGGGGAAAAAGTGGCATAGCGTGGGTTGTCAGCACCCGGGGCAAGGCAAGTAATTTGCGCCCCCTAACCCGTGGATTTTAGCAGGGGGCAGAGAGCTGCAAGTGCGAGCGTGCCCCCCCAGATGTTGCGCCGGGTGCGGCCGGCCCCCCTGCATCCCCCATGCTACGCCACTGGGGGGAAACATCACAGTGGACTGTAGTCCACAAATGATGATTTAGAGATGTGATAAAGTTCAGAAACACAACAGCAGGGGTAGGTAAAATATTTATTGAAAGTTGTTCAAAATCCATTGTAGTCCTTTCAATATCCATGCTATAACTGAATGCTGTGAGCTGTATAAAAATGCATTTTTAAAAATATTTATGGAGTCAATATCAAAAAATAGACTAATGGTGTTAAGGCACTTGAAATATAATTAAATATAGCAAATTTGCATAAGAGAAAACTACTTTGTTCAGTATAGTAGTAGTTACCTCTATTCAACTTTTAATGAGAAACATAATTTCCCTTACCTTCCCCATACCCACTCCCTTCGAGAAAAAGCACTACGTTTTTCTTGTTCTATGTCGTCAATCACACCCAGTATTAGGCCTGCCTTGAAGGAGACAGTGTTATCAAGCCAAGAAGCAGAAGTTCCAAATTAATACAGTTCCTAGAATCCTTTTAAGATTCCTTCTAGATCCAGTTCCTAGTATCCTCATGGACTGCAGGATGAGAACCAAGCAGATCATTTTCATTGAACATGGAAGAAGCTGGGGAAAGCAGCAAAAGCAGAAGAAACAGAGACTTTCTTATAAAGCTTACAATCACCAAGTAAGATTCATTATACATATTGGGATCTTCCCTCTCTCACCCCACACCTTTCCACTGCATTCAGAGGTAAAGAAAAGCAGTGAAATATTATTACAAGGCAATGGCAAAAGCACTGACATGTTTGATGCTTTGCCCTGCATTCTGCATGCAATATGTTCAGATTTAAGAGATGTTGCCCCAAACTGGCAATGGAAATCAACTCCTAGAGACAGGCTTCCATGTAAAAACTGCTCTGTGAGTCAAGTGTCAAATGCACTGAAGAGTTCTGTGCACGACAAACCACACACACACACACACACAGGCAGCATCTAGAACAGTAGGCATGTCATTAACATACTGGAACAGGGCGTTATTTTCAGCCCATAGCAAGTTGGCAATATGAATAGCTTTAACAGTGCCATTCACTTGTTTGGGAGACTAACACAATAGCGAATTGGTACTATCAAGGCTGACCACACTGACTTTGTCTGGCTGGTGAATGTGTATACAGCAGGCTGCTCTGCACAGAGAATCAGATACGGGCTGTGCACCTTTTAACACAAATTGTTGAGGATGCTTCTTTATTGAACAAAAGTCTGCTGGGGCTACAAGCCCACATGACAGTTTCAACATCAGAAAACACTTTCTGGTAGTCATGAGCATTTGTACTGTGCATGGAGTAAGAGGACGATGCACTGTACTGAAGGAGTTCTAGTGTAGATTACAAAGCGAATGAATGCAACCGGGCCCCCCCCCATAATTATGACAGCAGTATTACTGAAAGATACTCCCAGGGTTTGAGAGAGAGAGAAAGGCTTATGGAAGTCTCTTTCAAGTCATGTACTTTTAAAAAAAAAGGAGTCAACTTCTCTTGCCAATTGGCTCTGCATTGGAACATGTTGCACAGAAACCGAGGTTAGAAATGTCATCATGGAATTGGAAGGGACCAGGACGATCATCTAGTCCAACCCCCTGCAGTGCAGGAATCTTTTGCCCAACATAGAATCAGATCACCTGGAAGCTGAACATCTTACAAAGAGGGACCTACTGAATGCATCTGCAGTGAGTCCTTTGCAATAGGGGGAGAAAAATATGGGCAAAATGTAAAGTCCTTGTAGGTGCCAGAAATACAATGCAGTGTATATAACAGTTAAAGCCACAGCCCAAAGGGCTGCATGGAAAGCTGCACATGCACACTGTACTGTTTTGGGGCACCTCCCTTGTCAAAGCAGCCCTCCCTGTGCCTCCCCGCCCTGCTAAAAGCCACCCTGAAACACAGCTGAACTATGAATAAGTCCAGTAGTTCATGAAGCTACAAGTGGTGGTAACTGTGATTATCAGGGTGTCTCTATGCATAACACAGAGGCACTAACATCTGCCTAAAAGAGGGTCTTTGGACTGTCGCCTGAGAATTAAAATGTAGTTTTCTTTTAAACTAATCAGAAACAAGGAACTCAGATGCAAAATTATACTAGACCTAAATTAAATGGCAAAAGACATGTATCTTAATACAGTGGTACCTTGGGTTACATATGCTTCAGGTTACAGACTCCGCTAACCCAGAAATAATACCTCGGGTTAAGAACTTTGCTTCAGGATGAGAACAGAAATCGTGCTCCAGCAGCAGGAGGCCCCATTAGCTAAAGTGGTGCTTCAGGTTAAGAACAGTTTCAGGTTAAGAATGGACCTCCGAAACGAATTAAGTACTTAACCCGAGGTACCACTGTACTCCCCATGACTTTTAGGGCAAATTGTCAAGGCACTTGACATCTTTGGTTTGGTGTGCAACAGTCTCATTCCTATTCATTTCAAATGGAGGTAGCATGGTTCACATATTTCACGCTTCAGGAAAACAGCAGAGGTGCAACATTCTTTAGCTCATTAGGAAGCTGAGAGAGAGAGAGAGAGAGAGAGAACACACACTTTTCAGGTTACCAAATCAAAATAAGCAATTATTGCTCACAAATCCGAAAGACTCAAATTGAACACCCACTGATTTTAGAGAAATGTAAAATGTACTTGGCATCAGAATATGCTGTATTTAAATTTTAGTTAGCATCATTTGGGAAGTGTGACAGAAAACATGCCAACAGAACAGCAGCTGATGCTTTCTTAGCTCAGGGTCCTCTCCCTCCAAGTCCCACTTAGACAATCTCTCTGCAGGCAGGAACCTGTGCATGCCATTTGTATACCGCATGTGGGCCTAGCATATTTTAGAGACTTGTCCAAATACTTCCCAAGTTACAAAGTATGTTTTTTCTTTAATCACAAAATAGAAAAGGTAGTCTTGTCTGGTTATAAAATAAAGATTCCCCCCTGTGGTTTTAACCCTGTGATGTACTGCATTGTGCATTCTGAATGGCCATGCTTGCGTCCCTTGATCTGGTTTATTTATCTTCTAACTTGCTTGTTTTTTTAAAAAAACAGTCTAATTCATATTCTTCATAAAACATCAATTTATTTATTTAAATGTATTTTTTATTAAAGATTTCTTGATTTACTAAAGTATGTGCAATGTCTCTTTTTTCAAGTTACGTTTTCTACAGATCAGTTTCATTTGTTGAGACATTAGTGTTACTTCATAAAACATCATTAAGGAAAAAAGTGACACCATGTTCAAGTATTTAAGTATTATTAAGTATTATTAATAGTTTGGAACTATCCAAACAAACAAACTATGCAAATTTTTTTCAGGGAAGCTCGATGTCAAAATACTATTAAAAAGCTATTTATTGGGATAAAGGGATTTTAAATAGTAAAAAATACATACCTGTATGGATAGCCATGGTACTTGGATCTAAATATTGACAGCAGCCAACTGAAGAACAAGACCACCAAACCGATGCCAGCCATACACATTACTGCAGGAAATAAATCACAAAATGAAGTCAGCTTGCCAAAACAGCATGAAAATAATCAATCATGAAACTGAAATTTAAAGAATGCTTAAAGGTAAAGGTACCCCTGACTGTTAGGGTCCAGTCGCGGACGACTCTGGGGTTGCACGCTCATCTCACCCTATAGGCCGAGGGAGACGGCATTTGTCCGAAGACAGCTTCCAGGTCATGTGACCAGCATGACTAAGCAACTTCCGGCGAACCAGAGCAGCTCACAGAAATGCTGTTTACCTTCCCACTGGAGCAGTACCTATTTATCTACTTGCACTTTGACGTGCTTTCGAACTGCTAGGTGGGCAGGAGCTGGGACCGAACTGGGACCGAACAACGGGAGCTCACCCCGTTGAGGGGATTCGAACCGCCAACCTTCTGATTGGCAAGCCCTAGGCTCAATGGTTTAGACCACAGCGCCACCCACACAGTTTGTCTAACTGCAGTTCCAACTGAATTAATTTGTGAGGAAACACTCAAAAGGAGCAAAAGAGGCCATACAACTTAGAAAACCAGCAATAAGTAACAAACCTATTCTTACTGACAACACAACTGCCAGAGGAAAGTTTTCCCAAGTACCAAAATATTTTTTATGGACACACACACACACCTGCTTTTCCCATCCTGGCATTCCCTGTTTAAAAATGCAAGCACACTGCATTCCAGGCACAGGAAGGAAGGAAGGAAGGAAGGAAGGAAGGAAGGAAGGAAGGAAGGAAGGAAGGAAGGAAGGAAGGAAGGGAGAATGCTGTGGTGTCAGGATTGACCAGAAGATGGCGCTGCAACCCAACATTACCATCCCTGCCAGGTGAAGCGAAATCTGGTACTTACTTTTTCTCTTCATTACCTCCAGGTCAGAAGTTGCAGCTTCATGCAGGAGCACCATCCCAAGAGTAACACCAGCATCTGAGAAAGCTGTTTAAGGCTAAACCACTTCAACAGGCTGAACAAAAGTACGGCACATTCCTATCCAGTTTCTTAATGCTATGCATTTAGAAAAATCCTAACTTTTGCTGTAGTTGCAGAGTTTGCAAGACTGAGCCAAGTTTGAACTCAGCAACCTTGTCCTAGCATTCTGGGTTGAACTACAGAAAAAAGGAGGAAGGGTAAGAGTCATTATG
Source organism: Podarcis melisellensis (assembly GCF_964234715.1). Taxonomy (NCBI): domain Eukaryota; kingdom Metazoa; phylum Chordata; class Lepidosauria; order Squamata; family Lacertidae; genus Podarcis; species Podarcis melisellensis. Next base: position 21,296,921 of record NC_138547.1, on the reverse strand, counting down.
TTTTAGGTCTCTGCGTTCTCAAAAACTTGCTAGATTCCTGCCCACCCCACCTGACTTGTTATCTTTTATGCACAATTGGAAGCAAGAGACAGTAGTGAGGGGAGCTGGAGGGGGAAATCACTGAATTAGGGATGGGGCGGGCAGCATAAGTTACACAATGTTAACCAAATTAAATAATTCAAAGCAGTTTATAAAGACAAACTTATTGAGTCAAAAGCTTTCATGGATTACAACCCACTTCACAAGCAATGCCATTTTCAGTTTGTACTAACAGATACAAACTCAAGAAGCATAGAGAGGGAAATCACAGTCTGTGGCACTTTGAAGTTACAATTAAAAGCTTAAACTTATACAGATAACTCCAAGGAGCGTTTATAACAAGAGGTAAAAGTACAAACATCCTAAGCATGTCTGTCTTTAAAAATAACAGCAATCTTACTGAGAGAGGAGCCACTGAAAATAAAGGACACACATTTAGATCTACAGTATTCATTTCACTGAGTCTACTCTTAAGATAGTTGGCTACCACCTATATGAAAATCTAGCAGTTACAATGGTTTTCCATTCAGATAACTACACTTGACAGGCATCAGAATTCAGCAACTACTTGCTTGATCTGATCAATGATTTCTTTAGAAGGTTGCAAAGTCACCAATGCAAGCCCCAGGAAACTTTGGCTAGATCTGGTCAAAAGGTTTTCACGCTTAAGTATTTGTTGTTAAGAAGGATACTAAACAACAGAACAATGTGTGTTTCAGCAACAAATTGAGCTTGACTGCTCCCATGGATATAGCTCTGCAAGAAAAGGGTTAAAAAATTATGCAGTTTTGATTATTTCATATTTGATTATAAGATTCCTGATCTAAATTTGCACATGCTCACACACAGATCTACATGGGGATGAAAAGCCAGGTTCACTCAGTCTCCAGACTTACTTAAAAGGGATTCTGCTGACTGCAAAACTGTTCCAATCAGTAGATATTCCTAGAGCATATTACTCCAGACTTACTTAAAAGGGATTCTGCTGACTGCAAAACTGTTCCAATCAGTAGATATTCCTAGAGCATATTACTGTGGTACCTGCCTTCTCAGGTCAGCTAATGCTCCATGCGATGGTCCATCTCTTGCCAGGAACTACAACAATATTTCAGGATGTGTAACAGTGATTGCTTTCTACATTTAAAATGCTGGCTTTAACCTACAAAGGCAATAGCCCAGTCCTCCTAGACTAGAGACTGCATTGTTACTGTCACCTATAACAGTCTCAAAAAGCAAAGAAGAGCACTCTTTCAGCAATTCCATCTATCCAAGAGCCAAAGAGAGTCAGAGAGAAGCAAATGTACCTAATCTGACCAAGAGAGGAGCGAACTAGTGGTTCCCAATTACCTAAGTTCTGTGGACCCCTTTTGTTTCAAAAGCCAAGCCATGGACCCCTATTTTGGAAAATTTTGCTCTCTCTATAGTACTTTTTGTTATGTGAATGGTGCCACAGACCCCCTGGGAACCATTGCTTACTGGAGCATCATGGTTGTTATAGCCTTTTTCCAAAGTGTTTGCACCTGCCTTGACCAGAAGTTGGAGCCATAACCCAAAATACCATACCTCCCAGCAAAAGGGAAATCTATCCAGTTGGTTTATGAAATGCATATATGCACTTTAAAGACGACAACTAACAAAACTGCATAAAAGATTTGCTTCCAAGGAATGCAGTTTCACTTTCTCCCTAAGTATAAGATATGCAAAGGAGCAACAGGACCCAACTAAAAAGGTTACTGGTCTTTCTAACACACACTCCTTATCCTCCTTTAAGAAGTGTGCAACTTCCATTTAAGTGTATTCAGATGAATTTACTATTAGTGTTTGGCTTCTGAAGTTGTTTTTTAAAAAAATGTTTATCGGTTTTACATAAATAAGAAATTAACTTAAAATAAAATTATACCTCTTCCCCCTACCATACAAAGTGCCCCAATGATACCCATTGAAAATGAGCATATGGGTCGATTGGTCCCTGTCTAATTATATTAAAATGCCTTTCCATGTGTTTTCAGAGGCCTATATCCATGTTCCTTTGTTGACCTAAGAAATAAGAATAAACCAAAGATTATAGAAGTTCCTTGGGCTTTTTCTCTAACCAGATGAAACGCCGGTGAGAAAATTGGAGGGTACTTGTTTGGCATACCACCACCTCCAAATCCAAAAATAAGATGACAAAAACAGATTTTTTATGTCTGAATAAGCATTTTTACAAAACCGCCCAAATGGATTTTCCCTATAGGAACTACAATTCGCAATACATTTGATTTGTATCCACGCAGCTGGTCCAATCCCTGGATTACTAGTAATACTGTATGATCACATCTTGCACACAATTAACTAGCACAATTTCAACCTCTGTAGCTGAAAGCTGGCAAGTTGAAAGCCTGCAAATTAATTGCATGCAAGTTGGAGAGCTTAAAAGCTCCTTTTGTTCTGGGTTTTCCTGGCACACAAATAGCTTTTAAGCTCTGCACCTTGCTTACCAAGCTCTGGGAGGCTCTCACAAGATCTTATGGGAACTCAGATCTTGTGAGAGCCTCCCAGAAGCAACAAGAGAGCCCCCCAGAGCCCAGTATGCAAGCAGGAGAGCATAAAAGCTCTCTGCCTTGTTTGTGGGGGTAAGACCTGTTCAGTGCACCAGCTCTGGGAGGTAAAATTGCTCATGCAGGGGTGGTTCCAGGGGTGTTCGGATATATATGTTTTTGTTCTGTCCCCGGAACATAACAAGATGTGATCATACTTCATACTTGTCAGGGCCAGAGTCAGATGCAAGTCAGTATGAAAGACGCAAGGCTTCATTGTTAGTGAAGTTAGTAAAGAGTTAGTCAATTAAACTTTATACAACTCAGCAACATTTCCCAGCAGGTATCAGCACTATGGAGCAGTTGCCAGGACTGAAGATCCCTGCCTTGTGCCCTTTCTGAGGCTCCTCCTCTCCCAGATATTTCCCAAGCGTGCCTCTGGCCTCTGTTCTGCCCTCCTCATTATTCTGCATATTCTTGGAGACCATGAAGGAGGGGAGCTTGTCGCAGCAGGAGAAGGAGGGTCCCTGGATTCTTCAGCAGCCTCTTGACCCCCCTCCTCTGCTTCAGCCTCGGAGTCTGAACTGCTCCCTGTCACCAACACTTCCTACTTGCTAAATCCTGTTGCACCTTCAACATCCAGCCCTTCCTTCCAAGCCTCTCCCCCTGACCTCTCCTCAGCATCCCACCATCCCCTGGCTTTGAGCCTTCCTGCTATGGGGTTTCCATTGGGGGTTCCCTGGCAGGTGCCACCCACCACTCCCCTCCAGCCAGCCAGTCCATGATATCACCGTGCAGAGGTCACATGGTGTAACACCATCCAATATTACATACTGTCTCACCCCCTTGTGAAGTCAATTGAAATAATACTCTGTGTGGCAAACAAGGCTTTCATTGTATATATGTATAAATGTTAGAATCATGTTTTGCCAATTAAAAAAATTTCCAGTCTTCAAACATTCTTGGTATGAATCTAAATAGGTAGAGATGTGGTGGCAGATTAAAACTCGCAGCAACTTGCTAAACACCTGGGCCAGCACAAAAAGCAGGGGAGACAGAGGGCAATCCTGCTTCATGCAGGAGCTCTGATTGCAAGCCATGTGCCAAAATAACCACAGAACTTTCCTGATCAAGGTTTAAAGTAGACTTATAAAGAAGGTCCCCACGTTAAATCTTTGCAAGCTTTCAAACAGAAAACTCAATTCAATGTGCTTCTGCACTTTTACTAAACATGGGGTGGCACTGAACTCAGTCTTACTCATTGAGATTAATGAGCATAACTTAATCACGTTCCTTAATTTCAGTGGGTCAGGTCTGAGCAAAACCAAGTTGAATACAAACAAATAGAGGATACATAAATTTTGAATAGAGGATACAATACAATACAATACAATACAAACAAATAGAGGATACATAAATTTCACTACAGTATGTAGTGAAAGTAAATAGGAGGCAAAACGTATATATTTTTAAAACTGAAAATGCGAGATTTAGAAGCATTACTGTGACCAACAGTTTGTGAGAATCCGAAAGCAATGAAGTGTTGCTTAAAATAACCACAATATTTTCACTGTTAGCACAGCCTAGAAACTCTCAGTTTCACATTTAAGAGGCCTACAAGTATGAAAGACAGAACCTTTAACAATAAATTGAAGGTAGGAATATGCCTAATCAGGGACCTCTTTAACAGGCAGAGTGTGGCAAAAAAAAGATTCAGGAGAGAACAGTAATCTACACATTCCAGTAAAAAATGTATCACCTATTCTGAATACTCCTGTACTGTATCTGTTACATATTCTGTACCTCCTGTTCTGAATACACCTATCCTGTATCAGTTACACTGACAACTCCTCTACTTCTGGACTCAATTCAGAGCTGGTTGTGGCCTTTAGAACCCTAAATCGTTGGAGACTATGTTGTCTAAAGGACCACCTATACCTGTATGAGCCTGCCCAAGCAGGAGTCCTGCTCTCTGGTCCATCAAGCAAGAGCTATTAAATTGTGTGAGTGCAAGGAATAGTGCTTTCTCCCAGGGTGGGAATCTCTGGAACTCTTTGGAACCAGAGAAACACTCTGCTGGTCCTTAGAAAGCCTCTAGAGAAACATTAATTGAAGTCTGTGGTTGAGTTGTTTGACACTTTGACACATGAAAAAATACTTAGTAGCTGCTGCTTTTATGGGATGGGGGTTGTATTTTCATGTGTTTTAGAGTTTTACAAATGAACTTGGAAGGGGAGTATATGCTGAAAGACATGTTAACATATTTAAAAAGTTATACTGGAGTTTTGATGTTTGTTTGTTTTTTAAATGATCACTTACCACTTGACCTGTATGGGGATTCTTATGAGCATATGGTGGCCCTCTGATGTGATTCCACATTTGCCCTGATGTCATTGCCAGAACGAAACACTGGAAACAACATGTTGAGAAATCAGTAAACTTGTAAGCACCAAGAAAGACATCCCTGATTCAAACATTGCTCACCTTTTAAGTGACCTCAAACTATACTGATCATTAATTTGTTCCCACTATTTCCCCACAGCTTTAAATTTCAGATATATTCTGAGCCTGTGCCCTAGTTGAATCCTCAAAACGAGTTTATATTTCATTTATGCCCACATCATGATTGCATATTACACAATCATGTGACATAGCCAAGAGCATCCTGTCCACAAGTGGCTGCCAATACTGAACATGCCCCAAGCAAAGCAATTAAAACCCTTTTTTTAATCCAACAGAAAACAGTAATTTCACAATTGCATCTTTCCTCAAATAAAAGAGCTCCCACTAAGGGAATGAAGCTATTTTATTTCCTTTAAAATGTAAACTCACAACAATTTACAAACTGGCAAACAAAAAACCTTTTGCCACAATCTTAGGGGTGGGAGTGGGGGAAGAATAGTATTCTCCTGGTTTCCCTCTCAAAGGACAGAGAGGTTCAACCTCAGACAAGAAGATCTGACCTCATATACCTGCTCTATGAAGCTGCAGAAAGGTCCACAGCCATTATCACTCTGATATCAGAACTCTGACGCTGGAGAGAACAAGAAGGGATTTTCTAGAAATGGCACTGGATCTTCAGGATCCAAAGCCACCCTGTTTGCTAATACTCCCCTGGAATTGAGGAGATTTCACCCTTCCCATATCCAAGAATCTGCTGATTCTCCAGAGAGGAGGGGTGGTTTTCTGCTCTCTACTTATTTCGCTCCAGCCTCACATCAAAGAGAGAGAGAGAGAGACTGAGTGTTAGAGAGAGATTGTGTGTATAGATAAGGTTGCTGCTAAGAGCAGCTGCAGACACTCAGTGCAGTTCAGCATTTTCTGTTTAGACCTCATTTAGCTCTGTATATAGTTGTGTATTATAGTTGTAGATAGAATAAAGAAGATATTCTACAGAGCTGATCTCCGAGTCATTTATGCTATGCTATACTCTGCTGTGCGACGACTGTCTTCCTGTTGGAGTGAATCTGGTGCTCACAACTCTAAGCTGCGAGTCCACAGCACTTTGACCTGTTCCTGTGCAGAAGGTGGTCTCTGGAAGTGCTACCCAGCTCGCCTAGCCCAGTCGGGGCTGAAGTGGATGAGTCCAGTTGGTGGCACTGGCTCAAGGGCGATGCTGACAGGAATGGGGGACAAGATACAGCAGCCTTTCCATCTGAATCAGTGGAAAAGAAACTGTTACTAAAAACCAGAATGACAATCTGTTTTTTAAACTGAAAAACAATACAGCCAGATCACAGTAGATGCATGCAAAGAATAGGCCAAGTGATGAGGAAGGTTGGGAGAGAGATCCTGAGGAGAAAAGAGGAAACGAAGTGGTTACAACATAATTTGCTTACCAAAGCAGCGAAAGCCCAGCCTGTCTTGTTATACAGAAAATCCAGGTTGCTTCTTCTTAAGTACACAAGGCCACCAATAACAGCGAGGAGCAGCCCCAACATCAAGGGCCCAGCATAGTTTGGAGGCCTTATCACACGGATCTATGAAAGTCAAAAACAGTTTGCACATTAAAGCAAACTGGAAGAATTCTGTACAAAAATATATAGGCACCAATAATTCCTGAACAGTTTTACTACTAGAGGGATAGGTAAGTTTTTGAGAATGCAGCAAAACTACTTCAACTTCTAAAAAAAAATCTAAAGTGTTCCATACGGAAAATTGCTTTTGAGAAGTAACACTGAAGTATACAAATAATTTCAATATTTTAATTACATTACACTCTGTTGTTCTCATAAGCTACCTCAAAGTAGGTTACAATTAAACTATAGCCAGGAAGCGCATTACAAAAACATCTGCTTTAAAAAGAAAAAGTTTCATCTTGTGTACAAAACCTCAGAAATATCACGGAGTATACTAGACCACAATGAAGTGAGCGTTTCAAACTGAGATGTACCACTGAGGTATTCCTGCTCCAAGTTGCAGTCAATCTTACCTTACAGGTAAATGGTGAAGATGCCCACAGGTCTCTAATAAGAACCTTTAAACAATTTAAAGCTGCATTTATTACATGCACACTTATGTGGAAACAATTCCCACCGAACACAGTGGCCTTACTCCCAGATAATATAAGATTAAGGATAGGATTAAGCTGCAAAAATAATACAAAAACCATAGCAAAGGGTTGTTGCTGGATTTTAGAATGCCCTGAAAATAATTTGAAAAGTGACATGAGAATATACCAGAAGTATGTTTAAAAAGACACTCCAATCACTAGCAGTTTTACCAGCATGCTCATGACAACTGGGAAACACAGGACACAACAAAATTGCCTCTCCATAAAAATATGTAACAGTTCAACCAACCGACCCTTTCTCCATCCACCATGGAAAACATGATTTCATAGAGCATCCACTTCTGGTTTAAAATAAATAATTGAGTGTATGCATATGGTGGAAAAGATGGACAAGTGCTCATGAACTTGTTCTCTTCGTGTGGCAGTCCTGCTATTTGAGGCAACAGAACAATAATATATTTCTTTATATTACAGTTAGAAGCAAAACACTGCATAGAAGTTGAAGTCTGGCCTTTACTTACATTGACATCAGTTCTATCAGCAACCCAACGGGCTAGCTGTTCAGCAGCAAAACCTCGTACTTGCAGTTCGTATGTGTCACCTTTTTTCGGTTTCCCTTTTGCTGGGAAATTAATGAAGGTTGGAGCAGAGTTCATGTTGAGCTGTATTTTTAAAGAAACACAAAGAAATTGTCTGTTGAGCTGCTACCTAAAATCCATGCTCTGAAATGGAGCTCAGATTCTGAAGTTATCCAGGCATAACTTGTGAACCAAGACACATAGGTCTATGTTGCAAACTCCACTGTCTCACATAAATACCAGTAGTTGTACTACAGGTTACCAGAAAAGCTTATTTCTTCCCTCCCACTCCACTTAGTTTGAAATGCTCTGAAGAAGCAAGTTATTACTTAATGTGCAATCCTAAATATTAGAGTAATATTAAGTATGTTTATGTTACTGATGCCCCAGTAAGTATAAACCGTTTTTAAAAACAAAACAGTAATGCACATCTTTTTCTTAATCCTACTCCACAAGTATAACTATGCAATAAGCACATTACCATTTGAAATACATCAGAGCCTTCATCGAAATCAACCATGGCAAAAAAGATCCTGTTTGTGAATGCACTTGAGTACCGCCATGAGTTTGCCAGAATCTGATATTCTTCATCAGCTTGCCTACAAAAATGTAAGAAAGTGCTGTTCAAGCATCTAACCATGTCAAGATTTAAAAGCATTTAGCCCATCAGAAGTTTCAAGAACGTAAGCCCACACTTTCACACTAGCTGTAAGAAGAAACTTGAACAGCAGCAATGATCATGCAGCCACATGTCACCACTACAAAAGAACAGCATCTGAACTGACAGGGATGCATATACTTCCTGGCATTCCCACAAAGTTGCAATTTTGCTTTCTTTGGAGAAAGCCTTTTATATAGTAGGATTCAAAGACCCACATCCCTCATTCTCAGCTAATGTAGTACCAATAAATAATGTGTTTAGCTGGATCCCTCATGTCAATGAGCATTTCTTTGAGAATATTTTTTATAATTTGAGAACAGATGGCACTCCAGGTGTGAGTAAGTAGAATTTAAATCTTTAATGCTAAATGCTAAACCAGTTACGGTTGGCACTTCAGATGTGCGCAGGTAGAATTTAAGTCTCTGATGCCAAATGCTAAGTCAATTAAAGATGATGGTCTGTGAATCAGGTGCTTGAATAAGGTTTAGCAAGCACAATACCTACATGAATTGTTTGAAGAGACATTCTTTCTGTCAAATTCTCTTCATAAGAAGCAGGTATAGTACTTTTAACTTAAAAAGCAACTCCCTGTGTATGACTTTATATCATTTCTAAAAGAATTATTTTCAAAATATCACAATGATTAATTGCTACTTCAACAATATTTTAGTGCACCTGATTTTTTGAATGCTAGCATGGTGCTTTCCCCTTGAGTATAACAGAATAAGTTTGAAGTAAAAAAGATAAAACAAAGAAGAAATACTGTGACACAAAAAAGCATACAAAGGTTTTCTGTAATAATGAATTTTCAAGTAATTTAAATCCATACTTGCACACAACACATTGTCTGTGAGGCTGAAGCGCAGTGAACATAACAATCACAGAGTAGTTTCTTGGTGGTGCCTTTATAAGACGACGAAATTTATCACCGTTCAGTCGAATTACCGACCGTTTGCTAGCCCATTCCATCAGCTGGTTCACTTTTTCTGAAAGAACCATCTAAAATATAAAATTGGAAGGAAGAAAACAGTTTCTGTTAAACAAGTCTTCTACTAGGAGTCTAAGCTGCCACATCTTAATCTGAACAACCATGCATGACATTTAAATGATATGTATTAGCTGCATGATCCCAGAATCAGACCCAGCTCCTAAGCCGTGTTGGGAGACTGAGAATGGAAAACTGATGTCTTCTCTTTAGCCTTTCCAGTATGTTATCATTTCATCTCCTTCCCAGTACCATTTCTTTACAGCAACTAGCATTGATAAATCAAGGTGAATATTCACTTCCTCAGTGCTGCTTGCAGCTTCGTGTCCTACAGATGTTGGCAGACTACAACTCCCATCAACCCGTGGTCAGAGGCCACGGAAGATGTCCAGATTATATGGAGTACACTAGGCCTGTTCACGGCATTCAGATAATGCAACCAGCAACAAGCCTTTGATTCCATGAACTTGGCCACACAACATACGGTCTGCATAGAAATGCCAAGGCACCCTTAGATGCTGCCCCATTCTCAGTTCTCTCCCTCATCACCTGCCATTCACTAAGAGTCATAACCGTAGGATCCTCCTCCTCAGCGCAGGCAGCGCCCGTCGTTTACCCTACGTGACAAGAAAACATGCCCTCTTCTAGGTATCTCTTGCTAAAATCTGGCGGCACTAATTCGCTTGCGCCTATAGCTGCAGTCTGGTCGTGCATAAATTAGGCGAAACGTATTCTATTGCAGTGTAACTGGCAGCAGCTGAAGGCGCAGCCACAACTTTTTCATTCATTATAATCTTCATCATCGTCATCACTTGTTATGAATCCATCTCTCCACCAAGGAACTCTCTGCGGCGGCAAGCGAATTAGTGAGGGGCGAAGACTCCCACAGGACTGCAGTGGGAGAGACGAGCGGCGATTAAGCGATGCAAAGTGCTTGAGGCGCGGGGGGGGGGGCGGCACTCTGCACATGCTCGGCAACCTGTAGTCCGTCACACACACACACACACACACAGCTCTTCCTAGGATAACTGCGGGCCTAGCAAACCGTTGTTGGCGAGCCTCCGTAAGTTGGGCTCTGAGAGTAAGAAAGGTGGGCGGTTGGATGACCTCGGTGTGCCCCTCTCCTTCTCCTCCTCCCGCCTGGATCGCGATCGCATCGGCCCTCCTCCAGCCAGTCCCACTCACCTCCTTCTTCTTCTGCCCTCCGACGCCGGAGCCGGCCAGCACGGCCAAGAAACCCAGAGCCAGAAACCTCAGAAACGCCGCCATGACTGAACCGGCCTCCCTTCCTTCAGCGACAGACAGAAAAAGCCACTCACGGGCAGCCCGGCGCCCATAGGCCAGGCCGCGCGTCGGGCCAGTACCGGATTGGGTGAAAGAAACTTCCGCTGCCTAGCTATTGGTCCCCTGCGCTTCTTCCTCTTTCACTAAGTCTCCGCCCCTACCCGAACTTTTACTTTTTGGACTGGAAGTGGAGGAGAAAGGAGTTCAGGAGGGGAGGGAGGAGTAGGAAGGACGCGTCAGACTCCCGTTGACAAATGAGAATGGGGTAAGCTGTTGCGATATGATTGGCCGCCAGAGACCGGTTGGGCGGACTTCGTGCGGACTGACAGGCAGCCCGCACAGCCTGTCTCTGGGTTCTGCGCCAGACTTTGCGCTCAGCAGCCCCCAAAGGGAGGGGTAAGAGGGCGGGGTAAGAGGGATGCGTCAATTTTATTTATTTTTTTTTATAATAATATTTTATTAAATTTTAGGAATAACAACAAACAGAAAAGAGAAAAAACACATACACAAAAATATAAAGTTACAAAATACAAAAAATACAAACATTTAACTTATAGAAAAAGTAGAAAAAAGCAGAAAAAAGAACACACTAAAAAGAAAACACAAAAATCCCTCTTTTTGATTTCTCATCTTTGATTCACTTATTTTCCTGACTTCCCCACATCTCCCTTTTTTGTATCCCTTTTAAAAATTAATTCAGCAAATTCATATCCAATTAATTTATCTATTATCAATCCAATCTTATTTTTAACCTTGTTGCTAGAACCCCTTCAGTTCATTTCAATGTCATCAACATTCAAAAATTTTACAATGTTTCTGTAGATAAATTTTAAATTTCCTCCAATCTTCTTCCACCAACTCTTCTCCCGGGTCTCGGATTCTGCCAGTCATTTCCGCCATTTCCATGTAGTCCATTACTTGCATCTGCCATTCTTCCAGAGTGGGTAGGTCTTGTGTCTTCCAATGCTTTGCAATAAGTATTCTTGCTGCTGCTGTAGCATACATAAAGAAAGTTCTATCCTTCTTTGGCACCAATTGGTCAACTATGCCCAGGAGAAAGGCCTCTGGTTTCTTAGGGAAAGTGTATTTAAATACCTTTTTCAATTCATTATAGATCATCTCCCAGAAAACCTTAATCCTTGGGCACGTCCACCAAAGGTGAAAGAATGTACCTTCGTTTTCTTTACATTTCCAGCATTTATTATCGGGCAAATGATAATTTTTTGCAAGCTTGACTGGGGTCATGTACCACCTGTACATCATTTTCATAATATTCTCTCTTAGGGCATTACATGCCGTGAATTTAATCCCGGTGGTCCACAACTTCTCCCAGTCAGCAAACATATCCTATATCTTGTGCCCATTTTATCATTGCCGATTTTACTGTTTCTTCCTCAGTGTTCCATTTCAGCAGCAAATTATACATTCTTGATAGAATCTTAGCATTGGGTTCTAGCAATTCTGTCTCTAACTTTGATCTTTCCACCTGGAAACCCACTTTTTTGTCCTGGTTGTAAACCTCTCTTATTTGAAAATAGTGTAACCAGTCTCGCACCTTCTCTTTAAGCTTCTCATAACTCTGCAATTTCAATTTGTCAAGAGGGATGCATCAATTTTAAAAGTCTAGCTGTTTATTAATTATTTACTATTATTTATTTCATAAAATTTATGCACCCTTTTTTTAAATTAAAAAACCCCGAAACTGGTTTACGAAAAATATAAAACAATAAAATTATCAAAGGGAATAATTAACAGCAACTATGAGACTCAGGACTAGCCAGCGGGGCCCAATTTGAAGCTCAGGGTCCCAACTTGGAATCTTAGAGTCAGAAATAGAATCCATCTAGACTGCCCTGGTGCGGGGCAATGAAGTGTTACTTAAAATAACACAATATATTCACTGTTAGCACAGCCTAGAAACTCTCAGTTTCACATTTAAGAGGCCTACGGGGCCCAATTTGGCCCAATTGCTCCAATTGCCTTAAGTCCAGCCCTGATGAGGCTGTGCAGGGGTTGGGCTGACAAGTGCTGCCACTTCTGGGTCCCTGGTGTCAGTATTCAAAGTACAGACTCAGTGACTTGTTATGGAAATAAAAGGGGGGAAATAAAGAGGGGCACTTATTGGAAATCATTTTTGTCACCTCTCAACACCTCTCCTCCCTCAAAACCCCAGGACAATGAGCCTTTGCACTGTTAATGGAGAAGGCTGGCAAATTGTATCCCTTCTGGTTTCTATTGGCAAAACTTGTTGCATTGTTGCAAGGAAGTGTCAGAATTGTATCCCTTTGTACTTGACCATGCTGGACTCCTAACCTTTGAAAATCACATAAAATAAATGCCATAACCAATTCTCCTATTTCAACGACATTTTGCTTCAAAAGGAAAGGCGGACTTGGACATCATCTTCCTCCATAATCTTCGAAGGGAGAGGTCACGTACTCAACTTGGATACCACCCTCCTCCATAATCCTTGGGATATACAGTCAAGTACAGAGCACCCCTCCCTTGAGGGGAACAATGAACATCTGTTGATGGGTTTCCTGAGGCCAGGTGTTCCCACAGCCCATCCTCAGGAAGGCCAGATACTTTTATTGTTATAGATAGTTTTATTGTTACTTAGGTGGCGGGAACTTAAGGTGTTAAGAACTAGATCTGAGAACTGAGGCAAGTTGATGAACTTGGGCAACCTCACGACTCCCCTCCCTCCTTGTGACATCATATTGATGTATCAGCAATGTATGAATGATGGTTCTGGAAATGTATTCTGGGTAGGGAGGGAAGGTCTTCAAAGAGCTTGTAACCCATGTTTGGGGTTCTTACTCTGTGTGGAGACCTGTTGCCCAGAGTCAACAACCAGCTGCACAGCCTTCCCCAGCTCAAGGGTCAGGTCAGTAGTGCTACATACTGCACTTTAATCAGTGGGAGAGTGTGAGTGGGGGGCTGCATGGGGCAGATAGACCAGGCAAGTGAGCTCTCCCAAGTCCCTTCCATTCCTTCCCTCCTCCTTGGCTTGCACAGAGCAAGGCAAGCACATGTGACTGGCACTGGCCTCACCCCTCCCAGGCAGCAAAGTCTATTTTTTCACACTTCACAGAGACCTGTTGGTGCCTGCAGCATGCACTGCAGGTTGCCCCCAGGCAGAGAGAGGTCTTGGGGAATCAGGGAAGGCAGCAGTGGGAAGGGATCTGCAGAGGGATCCAGAACTACCTGTAGAAGGCAGGAGGCCAGGCTGCATGTTAGTAACTGGACCTCATACTGACTCTGACATTAATGGGAAGGGGGAGACCAGAGTCCAAGCTAACAATCTTTTGCAGAAAATGTAAGAACTGGAATCTGTGTTTACGCTGCATTTTTGGACCCGTGTGCTAGGTCATTTTCACAAGGTCAGCAAAGCCCTTCAGAAATCAGACCTGTTATTGAGTTCTTGTGCAAGTTTGTACAGTTCACTTCTGGATTTCTTAAGGAAAATTAGAGATGATTTTGATGAGCTTGAGAAACAAGCAAAAGCCACCTTGCCAAATGTCAACTACAAAACAAGGAGACAAAGAATGAGGGAATGGCAAGGAAATGGCAGAAGTGCACCTGATGCCTTAGATGCACTTTCTTCAAGATACAGGTTTAGGAAAAAATCATTTATTCCTATATTAGATGCACTTGAAGCCAATTTAAAAAGAAGAAGTACTGTGTACAGTGATGTTGCACAATTGTTTGCCATTCTTGCTGATTTGACAACATCTAAGCAAGAAATTCAGCAAGGTGTGGAACTGTTGTTAGAAGATACCCGGAATATACTGGCCTGAAACTTATTGATGAACTTTTGCACTTTCACCTGTAAGTGAGACAAAGCCATAGGCCTACAGCAGAGTATTCTCGGTCTCATACAGACCTTTATCAAATTATATACAAGGACAAAATTTGTATGGCCTTTCCTAATGTGGAAGCAATTTTGCAGCTATTTCTTAGCCTTATGGTCACTAACTGCTCAGGAGAGAGGAGTTTTTCAAGACTCCAAAGAATTTAAAATTGAATTAAGGGCCACAATGTCTCAAGAGAGGTTGTCCACACTGAGCATTCTGTACATTGAAAGTGACCAACTTAGACAAACAAATATTCATGAAGTTTTGGATGATTTTGCTATGAGGAAGGCTAGGGGGGAAACAATTTAGCCTTACTGTATTGATGGTTGTAGTTTACTTCTTAATATGTATTTTAAAACTGACTTTTTAATGACAACATAAAGTAGATTCTAAAAGTGCCACACTGTCAGGTAATCATGCTCATATTATTTACACTTCCCAGGCAATATAATTTGTAAACTCAAGGTGTTTTTGTTCTTTTAAGAATAACATTACAACTTCATTTTCCTAAAAAATAATGCTTATTCCACAAAAAGTTTACAAAGTTCAGTAATTGCAAAAGTTTTTCAGTGTTAATTTTATGCATTAAAAAAAATCAACATGATATTTAACAATAACATCTTATGTCCTTTTGAGGAGAAATTGAGAATTGCAGAATTTTAAATGCCCACCATCATCCTTGGCTTCACTCAATTTTGTTTATAACACTCTTCCATTTTCTTCTAGTCGTGAGGGTGGGGGATGGGGAGGGGCCTCACAAGTGGAGCAGCCTAGGGCCTCTCTTCATCTAAATCCGGCCCTGCTTATAGGTGTTTCTGCTGGACTCCCAACTCCCCTCCTTCCCCTTATCCCTAACTCTCAGGCCTGCTGTCTGTGGTTGATAGGAGTTGGGATTTGGGAAACCAACTCTAGGTGCTGGAAATGCACCCAAGGAAGGGAGCACCCAAAGGTTCAGATGTGAACCTTGCACAGAAGGGGTGTGTATTTTAGGGCTAAGTGAAAACTGAACTCCCAGAATTCCTCATTCGATTTGGGAGTAGTGATATTCGGGGTAGGGGGCCATTTTCTTGAATATTTTGAGTGGTGGTGGCAACTCAGAAAATTTATCAGAAAACTCCCGGGGAAAGATTTTGGCTCACATAACAGCTAACATGGGATTTAGAGGGTTAAATAACCAAGGAGCATATTTAAAAACTGGCTGGAAGGTTGGGGAGGGGAACGGGACACAAGGCTTAAGGATGTCTCCTCTCTCTTCCCCAGTGCTTTTTTCTGGGGGGGGGGGATGCAGGGGTACACACATACCCCTAAACATTTTTGAATCTAAGTTTGGCCTCATTGAGGGGCAGTATTTCAATACAAGCAGGAAAATGAGAGTATCCCTAAACATTTTTAAAAGAAAAAAGTACTGCTCTCCCCTAACTTTATTTTCAGCAGCATCTGGCAAAACACCCCCCCCCCTGTGAAATAAGGGAGGCAGAATACCTTCCAGATTTAAAACTGAGCCAAAAGAGATAGCAATATTTTCTGACCTCTGCAGATCAAAGGAAGTCCTCTGAAGGAGATGGTTAATTGAACTGTTCTGATGGGAAAGGAAACATTTCACAGGATTCCACAACAAATTGTGTGGTCGGAGCCTGGCCAAGGACTGGCCCAATGGCCTCTGGGCTCCAGGCCAGCTCTCTCTGCCAGGGTCACCTTCAAGCAGCTGCACAATCCCTGGCCCACCCATTCATTTCTTTCCCACAAAGAAATCAAGGCAGCAGGATCTAGGCTCCCCCATAGTCCTCCCCCTATCCAATCTTGCATCCCTCAGAGGCATGGAAGGAAATAAGGTAGGCTGCAACTGGGATTCAGTTTACGGCACCAACTTGGAACACACCTGTAGGGCTGGCTACCTGGTGACTCCTCATTTGCCACTGTGTATTATAAATTCCAGTAGTTGTAATGTTCTTTCCTTTTCATTTTAATGTGTGGGCTTCCTTGTATGATGGATGCACATTTTCTCTTCACCTGGGTGCTCACCTACATTCACCACCTCCATGCATCTTTAAAAAAAAAATTGTGCTCTGAGGGGGTCTTTTTTGGTGTTGTATTTTTCATTACATAGAAGCCCCATCTTTCCTCCAGGGAACTCAAGGTGGTACACATGGTGGTACTCACAATAACTCTGTGAGGTAAAGGAGGCCGAGAGCCAAAGACCTGGCCAAAAGTCATCCTGTGAACTTTATGGCCGAGTCGGGATTTGAACCCTGGACCCTTGGGTTCAGTGGACTCCTATTGTGTTCTTAAACTCCCATCATTATCTCAGAACACGACCGCATTACTTTTATCCCTGTTACATGAATCCAAAAACACACACGTTAGGAAAAATTGCCAGTATCAAGGCAATTGCTCAGACCATTTTAAACAGCGATGGCTGCCCCCAAAAGTATCCTGGGTACCAGAGACGCCAACTTGAATAAAATATTGGGGAGGGGGAGCAAGTAAGCCCCACCCCACATAATAAATCACATGACCCCACACCCACCCACCCACACCCATTTGAATGGTGATGCCCATCAACTTTGAGGTAGTCCTGCTCTCTCAAATATTTTATTGGGGATGCTGAAGGTACCTAGGAGTGGCTCATATCCTGGGACTGTAGTTTGTTAAGGGTCCTGAGAGTTGTTAGGAAACCCCTTATCCTCCTCACATAGTAACTTTCTCTAGAACCAGTTATTTACCAATCCATTCCTCTTCCCATTTTCCAGGGAACTCTGGAAATTGTAACTCTGTGAAAGGAATAGGAGTCTCCTAATAATTCTCCCATCAACCTTAATAAACTACGGTTTCAAGGATGTTTTGGGGCAGCCACAACTGTTCAAAATGGTATCCCAGAGCTTTAAATGTGTATTACAGAAGTGGAAGTTAACTCAGACTTGATAAACTACAACACAAACTTGAGACCCTGAATTTTCACAAAATGTTAAGTGAAAAGGAAATATTGTCTGTCTTTTAACAAATATTAAACTGAAATGAAAAGTATCAGAATCTGAACAAAGTGAAGTAAAAGCAAAATGGATAAAAGCATAAAAGAAGCTTGAAGTTCTAAATCTCCCTGGCAAAATGCAGAATTCTATCTTTAACAACAATAAAATTATCCTCTGATTGATTACCACAAATATAAAAATATTTACAGTTGCACATTTATTTTGCCCACCCAGGAAACAAAGGAGAGGCTACTTTCACTAGGGCCGCATAGCACTCACTGACCTCAATGCTGAAGCCAGAGGGGGCTTCCTATGGCCATTCCTCAAGGCCCAAATGAGGGGGGTGGGTGAGGCTGCTCACAGATTGGAATGATTAGAATGGAAATGAGGTGTGTGTGTGCATGTGTGCTTGTGATGATAAACTCCTTTGGTAAAGGAATCCCCCTGGTGCTCCAAAGGGACAATCTGCACCAAAAACATTAAACTTGTAACTAACAATATCTACCCCCCCTCTTTTTAACAGAGGTTCATGCTTTAACACTCTGTATCTGAGTGGGCTTTTTGCACCGAGCTTTCCCCATCAATATCTGCTCTTTAAATCTGAATTAAAGCAAATGACAATTCGGGTTTTCTGTGGATTGACATGTGCTCAGATTTAAGTTTAAAGTGTAGGTTTTCACAGAGACAGCTCCAGACCAAAAATAAATAAATAAAAATGACATGCTAGAACATGCAGACCATGCCTGGAAAGATAGGAAGAAATGTAAGTGTGGGTAAGCCCTTACTCTCCTCCCTTTTCATTTCTTACTTAGAACTCATCCACATGTCGTCTTGTGCTATGCCTAGAAAGCACAGGTCCATATAGTTTCCTCCTTGAGCTGCTCCTTTTCCAAGGGAAAACTAAATTTTTAGTGATAAATTGGAAAAAATGGCAATCCAGGGAAAACCAGTATTGCTGTTTTCCCCAATTGAGCACTAAAGAGTAGTTTTCCACAGGGAAAAGGAGCAGGACAAGAGCAAGTGTGGATAAGTCTCGTATACACTTATGGATGCTCAGTGAATTAAAATTTGGCTGCAGAATAATAATGATAATGGATGATGATAATGATAATGTATACAGATAGTATTCTAAAAGATTAATCACATCTATCTGAAAGCTGCAGGAGGAACAATATCATGTACAAAATTGTTAGCATAAGTAATAAAATCATACCATATTAATGCCAGGAATTCTTCCCAGCGGAGCTAGTTCCAGAAGGGACAACAGAACAGGTCCTTGGATCTTCCTGTGTGCCTGCCTGCCTTTCCCCCCCACCCAGCCCTTCCTCTCTCTCACCTCTCTCTCTCTCTCTCTCTCTCTCTCTCTCTCTCTCTCTCTCTCTCTCTCTCTCTCTCTCTCTTATAGGACACAGGCACATATTTTAGGCAACCTTGTCAAAATATAAACCATTTGAGTGCTTCCAAGTATTCTTGCTTAGCATCTCATGTTACCATACATAATTTCCTTGGCAGGGCTGTTGTACCTTCAGGGCCACGTAACAGGCCAGGCCTTCTCACCACTGCTCTCAAGAAAAACCCTTCACCTTCTCCTGTCTGTTCTGCAGCTTTTCACGGCTGCATCTCTCCCCCCCCCCCCCGAGTCCAGAGAAGTATTGATGAGGAAGTCTGCACTTGCTGAATTTAAAAGGGCAGATTCTTCCCATCAAAGCTTCACAATGTGCTGTGCCACCTGCCCTCCTGACCGTTCTGCTTCCCCAACTCCTGTCCAGGTGGCATCACTGTGGAACAGTGTTCTGCTGCTCATATGGAGAGGAAAGACCAGGCTTCCTCAGCCTCAGCCCACCAGATGTTTTGAGACTACAATTCCCATAACCCCTGACCACTAGTCCTGCTAGCTAGGGATCATGGGAGTTGCAGGCCAAAAACATCTGGAGGGGTGAGATTGAGGAAGCCTGGGAAAGACAATCTCTTATTCAAGTAGGCACACATGATGATATGGATGCTCCAGGATTTCTTTTTTTAAAAAAAAAAAATCAAAGCAGCAACTGGGGAGGCATCTTGAGTGGCCTTTCACTTGATCTAAATCGCCCTCAGAAGTTGCCAGCAGTGTCTCTTTCCTCCCCGCCCCCAGAAAGAAACCTCCAAACCACAGCACAGGGGTGCAAGTAAAGTGATGGAACAGAAATCACAAAGACAAATGTAAGCTTAGAACAAAATTGGTTTTTTATTTAAAATGGGAAAATCCACCAGATACTGTTGTACTGTTTTATTGTTGTTAGCTGCCCTGAGCCCGGCTTCAGCTGGGGAGGGTGGGATATAAATAAAATTTATTATTTTTATTATTACTATTATTAAAATTTATTATTATTATTATAACACCAGACAATGATCCCTCCTTTATCTCTGACCACACACATCAATCTGATTTATGAAGAGAATTCATTCTTGGTAATTCAGTACTGGGAACACATCCACAACTCCAGGCTGGATGTCCGCTGGATGGAAAAGAAGATAAGAAAAGTGAGTCTTCCTTACAACCAGGCCCAGACTCATCACTGGGCATCCTTAGGCAGGTAATGTCCCCTCCCATGCCCTGGCAAAGCCCAGTGGGGCTGCTACCCACCTCCAACATCACCCTCCCCATTGCCAGACCATTGGGGGTCCACCACTTGGAGCCAGCATCCCCATAGCATCTGGGAACAGCTGTTCACTCTCCACCTTGCTTGGGGGCTTTGAGGCAGGGCTGGGATTTCAACCTGAGGCAGGTGTGTTACAGCAAAGAAGTGAGCCCTCCTCAGACCGCAGTTAGGCTGCCAAGGATGGCTTTGGGGTGGAGAGTGAGCCCTGTGGGTTTGTTCTGTGCTTGCAGAATGGACAACTTGCCTTCAAGGATGTTTTGGAACAGTGCAGAGAACTGCTGGGGAAGAGCGCTGTTTATGACCTCAGCCTGTAAAATCAAGAAAAGCCTGAATCAGGTCCTTTTTTTTACCTCACTCCCTTGCCTCCTAGGACCTCTGTGGGCTCTGCTGCCTAGTAGGCAGAGGCCAAAGGGCAACACCAAAGAAGAGCACAAAATACCACCTGAATAATCCTGGATATACTGGGAGACCACATTATTTCTCTTTCTGACACCAAGCTTGGATATCACTTTCATTGAGAGTCTTTTGTAAGTGTTATGTACAGTGGTATCTCGGGTTAAGTACTTAATTTGTTCCGGAGGTCCGTTCTTAACCTGAAACTGTTCTTAACCTGAAGCACCACTTTAGCTAATGGGGCCTCCTGTTGCCGCCGCGCCGCCGCAACACAATTTCTGTTCTCATCCTGAAGCAAACTTCTTAACCCGAGGTACTATTTCTGGGTTAGCGGAGTCTGTAACCTGCAGTGTATGTAACCTGAAGCGTATGTAACCCGAGGTACCACTGTACTAAGCTTGGATCATAGAACAATAGGCAAGTAGGATCCTAGAATGCAACAACTGATTGGCTTGCAGGAAAAGACCAATCAGGCTCCAGGAGGGAAGCAGAATCAGCCAGTCAGACGGGACTCATTGTGTAAATAATGTATATAAAATCCTGAGGTTTGGGGCAGGAATCAATCACTGTTTTACAAGCTGCAATAAAGAGCATGAAATCACTGTAGGACTCTGAGTACCGTATATTTCAGTAAGCCACCTTGAGAAAGCTCTCTGGGCCATAAAATAGAGTACTTACAGTCATGTTAATGAATCTCAGTGCATGTTCCAGCAAAGCCCGGGTGCTGCTGGTAGCCATATCCCTTTCTGCTTCGTTCCCTAAAGTGAAATAATAAGCCAGTGCCTGTGGGAGGAAAAAGGACCTTAGTTTAGGGGCTGGTTTCGGCTAGAGAGGCAAGCTACCGCTTCCCCCGAGAAGTCTCCCCCACTATCTGAGGGACATTCTTTGCTCATTGTTCCAAACAGCAAAAAAGAACTACTTTCTCCCAAGTTACCCAGCCCCAAATTTGCTTTGCCCCCCCCCCACAGCTGCTGCACCCAGGTGGAGACTGAAGAAAGGGCCTTGACAAGGGTGGCCCCCTGTCGGAGTGGCCTGCCCTTCCCCAGCGTGTCAGGGGACACCCATGTTCTGGGTTTGTGATGCTGCCTGATCAAGCTTTTATGCCAGCAGGCTCTACTGAATTGAATCAATACCCTTGTCCCACCAAAACACTTACTTCCAAGAGGGTTCTTAGGCACTGAGCAGTTGGGTCCTCAGTCAGCAGGCGCCTCACAACTGCATGAAACTGCTGCTTGAGAGCCTGGTGGTGAAAAATTTTTTCACAGAGGTGGATTCACAGATTCACAGGAGGAGATGATGTGGAAAGACATGGGGGGGTGAGAATAGTTAACAGATTTTTAGCATTGGATAAGGGTGGTACTAAAGCAAACTGGCAGAATAGAGACAAAGGCCAGCTTCAAATGAGACTAAGAGTTTTCACTCCTGGACAAATAATGAGGCAAAATTCACTTTCTGATTGGAGATGATGTTTAAAAAATCCTTGTGTGTAATAGCTGGAAACCAGTGAAACCAAAAACATTTTTTGTGCAACTAAGCTTACTCTCTCACTAAAAAAAATAGTAAGAAATGAAAAAATGGTGCAAAACTTTCAGGAGATAAACTGAACCAGTAGAAGTCAAAACTCAAGAGTAACGATCAAAGCTACAAAGACTTTACCTCCTTTTCAGCATTATTCAGTCCATAAGTGTGAGCAATTGGAAAAAGCATCCCATGGATGATGGCTGATTTCTTACTTTGCATAAATGGAGGCTTCATGAAACTGTCATGATGAAGCAAGAAACAACATGATGAGTTTTCCAAAGACCTGTGGGTGGTTTCCAGGGGTGTTGCGAGCCTTAAGCCCCTCTCATGCCCTTCTTATATCTTTTTCTTCTGAAATGTTGCCCCCCTCCACCACCGCCCAGCAGAAGTCTGGGCTGTGTCTCAAACTAAGTCCAGGAGGGGTCAGCTGGCTTTCCCCAGGTCATTAGCACTGGAGGCAGAGGGAGCAGACACCAAGCCAGGTTCCAGAATCAGGACCATGCCTGACCCACAGACTGACCCCGTTGGATCAGGGCTCTTGAGACAGAGCCCCACAATTTGAGACCTCCATGACCCACTGAGTAAATAGCCCCCTCCATTCCAGACAGCTCCCTATTGACCCATCAAGTTCCAGCTTCCTTCAAGGAAGGGATGAGATGGGGGGGGGGGAGATACACCTAGCCCTGGAAGCATAAAAGTCATCAATCAAGACTTCTTTCTTTTTCAAAAAAAGAAACTTCCATTGCCCTATACTGCCAACTGCTGGCTGCCCTTTCCTCAAGCATCTCTCTCTCTCTCTCTCTCTCTCTCTCTCTCTCTCTCTCTCTCTCTCTCTCTCTCTCTCTCTCTCCCTCCCTCCCTCCCTCCCTCCCTCTCTCTCTCTCTCTCTCTCTCTCTCTCTCTCCACTTCTAATACCCAATTACCATAAATAGACACACACACACAAACAGTGCCAACAACATACGTGAGGCAGACAATATCTTCCATTCCCCTCATCAGTATTCTCATGGGATTCGGAAACTGGATCCATCTCCCCATGATGTCCTGAGAAGAGTTCAAAGAGCAGAAGAGCAAAGTCAGTTCCCCATAGAATTCAGGGGGGCTGCTCCAGCCCCAGATTCAGGGTTTGACTTCAATTGCAGTTGGAATGCCTGTCCCAAATGCCTGCAAATTCTTCTTCTTTGCAAGACCCACAAACTTCCCTTGCCCAGAGTGTTTCCCAAACCACCCCCACCCCTTCTGCCCACCCCCCACTGGATTTTTCATCCTGAACCTCACTTACCAAAATGACCATGGACACAGCATCTTTATTATAATCCACTCTATCCTCACCCTCATTATAGGCTTGTTCACAGGTGAAGGCCACACAGAAGAGGAAAAGATCATCCCCAGAAAGACCCTGAATGTGGAGAAAGTCAGGCTTTCAATCAGGAAAGGACTTTCCTAGACTACAGAACTGTGAAAGCCATGGGGGCAAAATGGGGTGCTCCAGGGGACAAAAACCTAAAATGGGCATTTTCCTGAGATTGGGGGGAGCAGAGGCAAGGGAGCAGAGCCAAGGGGCACAGGTCTTCACTCCTGCTCCCACAGATACTAACCTCTAGAATTGGGTCAGCTTGCTGCACCTGAATTTCTGCAATGGAAAGAGGAAGAAAGCTTCATCCATCTGTTTGCATTTCTCACATGGACAAGCATTGCAAGGGGTTGCACTAGATGACCCCTGGGGTCCCTTCCAACTCTACAATACTATGAAAGTAGCATTGCCAAAGTGATTAATCAAAGTAAATAATACAACTCTTATCTCCCCCCCCCATTTCACCCAGCCCCTAGTATATCAGGTCAATTAAAAAAAACATAGTTACCAATCTCAGTGCAGTCATCCAAAGCTCGAGGAATTCTACACATCGTGAAGCCAATATGAGCAAGCCAGGAGAAACTGAAGTGAACTCTTTGGAAAGTAGTCCTAAGACTACCCACATCAGTGATAGGACTAGGGGGTTGGACTGAAACTTCCAACCAATTTCACTATCTATGTGGGTGGACCTATGAACGATCATAAGCCATCTGGAGCGGCAGTGGAATCAGCATCATTGCCCCTTCCGTATCAACAGTTTCTCCCTCAGTAAACTTTGGCATGCTTCCACTGTTGGTTCTCCAAAACAATTTGTACCCCTTCTTTTTGTTTAGACGCAGTGGCCGGGCTGCTTTCCCTTTAATCACAGTGCCAAGGTCTCCAAATGCCTTATCAAAAACTGGAAAGAAGTGCGCAAAAGTTCAAGAAGCCTCTGCAGAAGGTATAAAGCTACTATAAAACTTGTAAGCTGCACAGCACGGCCTGGCCTAGTGTAATCCATTTGGATCCTACATTGTTCCTCTTTTATGAAATGTGCAATAATTGCTTGATAAAATGCACTTTTAGGTCTAAGAAGTAGGTCCCAAATTAACAATCTTGGCAGCCCACTTAATAGGACAGCAAATATTTTTCCTCTTGAGTCTTCCTTCAAAAGTTTAAGGCACCTGTTGTTTTGACTGCCAACTTCCTTCAATATCTCTTCATTTCTATAACCCTGTTTCACTAATAGGCTAGTTGCTTCAATCGGCAACATTTCTAAAGGAGAGGGATACTCCCACGTGCTTGTTATATGCAGTAGAGCACGCAAACATCCCAAGTTTAGGGGAAGGCATGTAATTCAGTAGTTCTGCTTTGCACGCAGAAAGTCCTGGGTTCAATCCTTGGCATCTCCATGTAGGGCTGAGAAAGAAAGGAAGGAAGGAAGGAAGGAAGGAAGGAAAGAAAGAAAGAAAAGAAAAGAAAAGAAAAGAAAAGAAAAGAAAAGAAAAGAAAAGAAAAGAAAAGAAAAGAAAAGAAAAGAAAAGACAAGACAAGACTGCCTGAGAATCCTGGAGAGCTACTGCCAGCCAGTGCAACTTCCTACTTTTATATTCCTGTTTCATCGTTTATCCTAACAACAAGCAACCTTCTCCACAAGACATGCACATTCACACATTTTCATGATACATAGTATAGAAAGGTCTTTCTATGTATGAATACAAGTACATAATTCCTGAATATAAAAGGAGGGAAACATCCTACCTCTGCAACAATGTCATTGGGGCTGCATTTCTGCACAAAATTACACTGTGCCTAGGAAAAAATTGGGGAGCCAGTGTAGTTCTGTATGGTTGCCCTCTGTGCACCCTTTCCTAACATGGCAACCCAACTGAAGTTTCAAAATTGTGCATGGCATGGAGAACATGGGTAGAGAAAGGTTATTTCCCCCTCTGTCTTAACAGTAAAACTCGTGGACAATGAATGAAGCAGAATGTTGGGAGATTCAGGACAGATAAAAGAAACTACGTCTTCACATGATATACGGAGCTCATGTCTAGAGGAGTCAGTGAAGGCCACCTTAGATGGCTTTTAAACAGGGTTGGACAAATTCCCAGAGGATACAGCTATCGGTGGCTACTAGCTATGATGGCTGTGCTCTACTTCCATGGTCAGTACTGCTTTTGAATACCAGTTGCTGGAAATAGCAGGAGGGGAAGTAGCTGTGCTCAGGTCCTATTTGTGGGCTTCCCTTTGTGGGCATCTGGTTGGCCACTGTGAGAACAGGATGCTGAACTAGATGGACTACTGGCCTGATCCAAAAGCTTCTTCTTATGGACACAGTGGGGTCTATTTCCAAGTTAACCTGCAGAGGGTTCTGCTAAAAGTGCTTGACTTGAGCCCCAGCCTGCCCACACCTGTTCATGGCTGGATTCAGGGGCTGCCACCATCGACAAACATGCAGCAGGGGATAGCACAGAAGACCTCTGCTGTGCCTGTTGGGTTGGGTGGGTGCCCTAATTCACAGCTAACGCCTTCCAATATCCATGTATCTGTTACGTTCCCAGCCAAGAAATCTCCATTAATTGTTCTGTCTACTAGGAGGGGATTTGATGTATTTACCTCTTTGCTTCTTCCCCTTATGGTCCACTTCCAAAGTGTCAAATGGCTATGCATAGGGCAGCATCTGCCAACTTTTTTGAGTCTGTGGACACATTCTGAATTTTGAAAAGGTGCCAAGGGCACAAAATGGCTCCCAACAAGGGCGTGGCCTAACCGAAAATGTTTGCTGCCTCCAAATAAGCCAAAAACCTAAGATGCTTCCAATATGGAAAATCTATTCAATTTTCTATTATTATTAATTTTGTTAACAAAACTGTTAAAAAAACCCTTATTTTTCAGACACCTGGTTGTAGTATTCTCCATTACTAGTGTGCTACTGTAGATTAGAGCTAGGAAATAAAAGATGACTGAATCCAGGAATAATGCACATGCTTATATATGTTAATGGCCACAAATAGGAAGACATGCTCAACACTGGCTGCCAGTATTGCAACTACTGCTACTATCTTTATGGAATAGAAAGGAATAAAAATACAAGGAGAGCACATTTTTAAAACCCATGTTTGAGCAATAGTTGAACAATACAGACTCTCCTTCATTGGAGGATTTTAGGCAGAGGTTGGATGGCCATCCTGCATTGCAGAGGGTTGGACTAGATGACCCTAGGGATCCCTTCCAACTCTACAGAGAGAAAACCTTCAGAACTGGAATTGGACGGCAATTATTGTAAAGGAACTTCACACAAGATAGAACTACAGTAAAGCTTTATTTGGAGTGAGGAATGTTAAACAAGAAGGTATTGGAAGCTGCAGAATTGCAAACAAAGCTCACATTTTGCCAGGCATCTGGAAAGGCCTGAAGTTGCTGATATGGCAGAGGAAACCCTAGAAAAGGGAGGGATGCCTTCTGGTTATTAGAGATGCACTCTGCTGAGTTTCAGAGACCCTTTCTTCTATCTAAGACAGGGGTCAGCAACCTTTTTCAGTTGTGGGCCGGTCCACCATCCCTCAGACCATGTGGTGGGTCGGACAATTTTTTTTGGGGGGGGGGGAAATGAACGAATTCCTATGCCCCACAAATAACCCAGCAATGCATTTTAAATAAAAGCACACATTCTACTCATGTAAAAACACCAGGCAGCCCCCACAAATAACCCAGAGATGCATTTTAAATAAAAGGACACCTTCTACGCATGTAAAAACATGCTGATTCCCGGACCGTCCACAGGCCAGATTTAGAAGGTGATTGGGCTGCATCCAGCAGCCAGGCCTTAGGTTGCCTACCCCTGAGCTAAGCGCATGAGATCTGGACACCAGTAGATGCATATAAACATGTTTGCTCAGTGGCTGAGCCTCTGCTTCACATGGAGAAGGTAGAATCATAGAAATGTAGAGCTGGAAGAGACTACAAGAGCTATCTGGTTCAACCCCCTGCAATGCAGGAATCTTTCATCCCATGTGGGTCTTGAACCCGCAACCCTGAGATTGAAAGTTTCATGACCTACTGACTGAGCTATCTCCCCACAACTAACCCACCTCAACCCCCTTATTTTTTGTGTCCCCCACCCCCAAAGAGCAGTTCCACCAGCACCACTGCACCAATGGGGCACACAGCACACCCCCCCTCCTCAGTCCTCAGAAAACCCCTTAATCTCGATTTTACTTTATTCTGTGGTATATTTACAAAAAGAAAAACACACACTTCAGAATTAATTAGAATTAATGATCAGCTTAATTCTGAAATGTCAGAGACCTTCAAGATTGAAAGGGGAACAAGGCAAGGGTGCCCACTCTCCCAGTTCCTGTTCATTTTAACTTTAGAAACACTTAATCAAGATATAAGACTAGATGAGAGCATAAAAGGGATTGCTCTGGGGTACATATCTTATAAATGTCATGCATTTGCAGATCTTACTCCTGACACTGGAAGACCGAAATGAGAGGGTTAAAAAAGTTTTAGAATTAATGGTGAATTATTAGGAATCCATTAATTAAAGTCTGGAGGAAACATCATAGGCTTTTGGAACCTAAAATCCCTTGATGGGCTCCCCCATTTGAAATACTCTCAATTAAAAAGAAAAATATGGGCAAAATTAGAGCCACATATAGACAGTTAATAGAAGAGGAGGGAGGACAGTTAAAACTTAAATCGTATGAAAAACTAAAAGTATATTGCATTAGCTGGCTCCAGTATTACCAACTGAATGATAAATTTGTTTATGACAAGAAAATAGGTTTTTTGAAGGAAAAATAGACTGCATTTTTCACTCCATAAGACACACTTTTTTCTTCCTATAAAGTAAGGGGAAATGTCTGTGCGTCTTATGGAGCGAATGCGTGGTCCCTGGAGCCAAATTTGCCATTGGCAAAAAGCAGATCATGCTCCTTTTTTTGAAAGAGGGAAGTGGGTATTGAAACAAAGCCTCTGATCCTTTGCCGATTAGGGAGAGAGATAAGGGAGCTAGAGAGAAAGGAGGCTGGGGGGGGGGGGGAGGTAAAGACAGCAAACTTGCAAAGGTGGGGGGGGGACAGGAAGACTTAAGCAACAAGGAGAGAAATTAGAAGAAAGGAGGAGCAAAAAGCTGCTAAGGAAAAGACACTAAGGCAAAGGAGAGGGAAGGGAGTGTTGAAAGGAAACAGCTGATTAGTGGGATCGGGAGAGAGATAAGGAACTCTAGCGGAGGCTGCCTAGGAGGGGGGAGGTAAAAGCCAGTGGATCCTCAGGATTTTTACATTGGGTCACCCCAAATTCACCATCAGATCACATGTCTGTGGCCACAGCATGAATCACAAAAATCATACATGCACTGTTTCATTCAGATTTTTTTTTCTTGTTTTCCTCCTCTAAAAACTAGGTGCGTCTTATGGTCAGGTGCATCTTATGGAGTGAAAACTACGGTAAATTCCAATTAGAAATTCTACAAAACCCAAAGATAAATCTCTCAAAAGCATATAATCTGCTTCTTGAGTGGGAATTAAAAGATGAGCAAACCAAGGAATTCTTGATAAAATGGGGACAAGATCTGAACTACGCAATTTGGTTTGAGAGATGGGAAAGGTTATGGAAATATGATATAAACTTTACTGTGTGCACCGCTATTAAAGAAAATATCATGAAGATGAATTATAGGTGGTATATGACCCCAGTCAAACTGGCTAAAATTTATACTCACAAATTTATGTTGGAGATGTAAAAAGACTGAAGGCTCACTATAAAAAAAAAGCCGCCCAGAGTGGCTGGGGAAACTCAGCCAGATGGGTGGGGTAAAAATAAATTAATGATAATAATAATAATAATAATAATAATAATAATAATAATAATAATAATAATAATAATAATATCATATTTGGTGGAATTGTGTAAAGATAAAGACCTTCTGGAATAATATTTATGAGGAATTGAAAAAATCTTTAAAATAACCTTTCAAAAAGACCTGAAGCGTTTCTTCTTAGTCTAGTTTCAGACGATTTTCCCAAAGACAAGGTTAGAATATTTTTATATGCAACAACGGCTGCTAGAATACTGGTGGCCAAAAATTGGAAGAGTGAGGAGACTCCTTCAATGTCAGAGTGGCAAATTATATTTTGCAAATATATGGAATTAGCCAAGATGACAGTGACAATCATAATGCAATCAAAACAAAAATTAAGAAAGGAATTGGAGTGTGTTGAAGAATATATTGTACAAAATTATAGTGGTACCTCTGGTTGCAAAAGTGATCTATTCCTTAGCCCTGTTCACAACCTGAAGAGAATGCAACACGCGTCTGCGCACGTGCGGGTCACAATTCGCCGCTTCTGCGCATGCACATGATGCCATTTTGCGCGTCTGCGCATGCGCGAGCAGTGAAACCTGGAAGTAACCCTTTCCAGTACTTCTGGGTCGCCATGGGACTCAACCTGAAAAGACGTAACCTGAAGCTAATGTAACAAGAGGTATGACTGTATTTCAATAGAAATGTTTGAAGAAGTACTGATTGAGTACATTAAGCTAAGAATTTAAAATAGAGGATTGAGTAATGTGATGAATATTTATGAACACAATGTTAGAGTTTTAAGGTAGCAAGAATGATATCATGCATGTGAATGAAGTTGCGTGTCGAGACCCCGCAGCCACCCCCTCGTTGGGAAATAACTCACACAAGGACACAGATGTTAGGTTTATGTTATTGGGCAAATTTTCGCCACAACTTTATTGAATTACAGAATGTGAGCGGTATTGGCTTAGGCATTCATTGGACCTGACTATATCTGACTCCTGCCCATTGTGCAGGAAGTCCAGTAAAGGTAATTCACCGGTAGGGGGAGCCATATCAATGCGAACCAACTCGAGGTCCCCCTGGTGTTCCCGTCGGGATCGTGTCAAGGCCCTAGCCCCTAGCTCAGTGTTTCCCAAACGTTTTTGGGCAACGGCACACCTGTTTACTGAAAAAAAATCTCGCGGCACACCACCATTAAAGCCCCGCCCCGTGACGTCAGCGCGCAGCGTCACGCCGGGAGGGACGCACAAAAGTGAAAGTTTTTTCCCTCCCCCTTGCTGGGGAACCTCCAAGCTTTGGGGGTGGGAGGAGGCAGCAGAGCGAGGGACTGAGGGACGGCGGCAACTGAGGCGGCGGCGGCTGAGGCAGAGCTGGGAAGGGGGTTTCCAGGGGACACGGCAGCTCCTCGAAAGGCTTCTCTCAGCTGCGCTCAATCCGCCTCGGAGAGGATTTCCCCTCCGGTCCCATGCGTTCGTTTGGGGCATCGCTCCGGCTGCTCCCTCTCCCGCCGCGCAGGAGCGATGCCTCTCTCTGGCTCTCCCTCCGCGCAGGCTGAGGGAGGGAGGGAGGGGCGCGTGTGACCCGTCTCTGCTGGGAGACCAAACCCAGCGAGGCAGAGTCGCGCGGAGGCGCCCAGGCAGCGCTGCCGGCTGCGAGGAGGAGCGCCAGGCAGCAGCAGGAGGCGCGGCCTCTCCTCGCCGCCGCCGCCCCGCCTCTCGCCGCCCGACTCGCCCGCCTCCCTCCAGGCATCTCGCGGCACACGAGGCAACGTCTCACGGCACACTCGTGTGCCGCGGAACACCGGTTGGGAAACACTGCCCTAGCTGGGCTTCAGACAAGATCAACACCCCCGGATTCCTTTAATGGAATACCCTTAAGCATGGAGGGGCAGGTGATGACCACACCTCCCCTCCCCCACACAAGGTCAAACAATGCCTAACCACAACCCTAACAAAGTTGAAGTAGGTGAAAACCAAGTGGCCAGTGCCAATTTGCCAAGTGGAAAAATTCCCACCAGGCCCCTCGGACAACCAAGGCGACCAACCTTAGTCCATAGCAAGGCCAGTGCCTAACCTGCAAATTGAGGAAGCGAGCCAAAGAGGAAGTCCTCTGGCTCGCTCCTCCATTTAAACTGTCCCAGCCACGCCCCCCAGCCAGCGGATTGGCTGGCCAGGCTCTGACGTGGCCAGGATCCCCTAGGCAATGGGGGACAGAGTCCCCTGGGTGGCCATGCAGTCCACCGCAATTCCTCCCTACTGGGAAGTGGAGCGGATGAAGTCACACGGGTATTTGGTGAGTTGAATATAGGGTTTAGAGTTAGATGTGGGGAATCTGTATATATACTATTATATATGTAATGTATAGTGTTGAAAATGTATGGCAACTAACATGTAAAATGAAATCAATAATAAAAAATAAATACAGGACTGAAAAGAAAGAAAGAAAGAAAGAAAGAAAGAAAGAAAGAAAGAAAGAAAGAAAGAAAGAAAGAAAGAAAGAAAGAAAGACACATACCCTCCAACCCCACTATGCGCATTTGCCCCCCTCCCCGCAGGCTGGGAGCCTCAATAGCGCCCCTCTGGAGGCATCACCTAGGGCAAAATACCCAACACATACAAACATCCCTTTGCTGTGGTTCTGCTGGAGAGAGAAATAGGGCCATTCCAGGATCAAATCAGAAGCCAGGTTGGCTTTTGTAATTCCAGGACTGTCCTTGGAAAATTGGGAAAACTGGGCCTGTGGGGGGCAGGGTGTGTGCTGCCAAATCTGTGCAGACAGTATCGAACAAGACGGATCAACAGTCTGGCTTAGCCTTACAGTGGTACCTCGGGATGCGAACAGGATCCGTTCCAGAGCCCCGTTTGCATCCTGAACAGAATGCAAGACGTGATGGCGCGTCTGTGCATGCGCAGGTCGAGTTTTGCCACTTCGGTGCATGCACATGATGTCATTTTGAGCGTGTGCGCATGTGGAGAAACCCAGAGGTAACATGCTCCATTACTTCTGGGTTGCCGCGGAGCGCAACCCGAAAGCGCTCAACCTGAAGCACATTCAACCTGAGGTATGACTGTATATGTTATTATTATTCAAACATTATTCAAATACAAGCAAATATTTATATACTGCTGTTTCAAAGAAAAATATCAAAGCAGTTTTCAATAATACATAAAATTATAATAAGAACCATAAAAATAAAACCAGGCATCAATTAACTATTGTGGAAAGATGTGTTCTTAATTGCCTGCACAGACCTGGTGGAATAGAAAAGCTTCTAACAGGTATTTGAAGGTTATGTCAGAAGGTGCCTGCTGAAGGTCACTGACAAACCAAAGAAAATAAGGGAAGCCTTCATTAAGTACTTTACAGAAGATCTTTATAAAAAAGGAACTGAAAAGAAGACACTGATGGAAGAATATATAAAAAGTAGCAATCTCCCCAAAATAAAAGATGAAAAACAGATGACAACAACAACATATTTATACCCTGCCCATTTGGCTGGGCTTCCCCAGCCACTCTGGGCGGCTTCCAACAAAATATTAAAATACAGTAATGCATCAAACATTAAAAGGTTCCCTAAACAGGGCTGCCTTCAGATGTCTTCTAAAAGTCTGGTAGTTGTTCTTCTCTTTGAAATCTGGTGGGAGGGCGTTCCACAGGGTGGGTGCCACTACCGAGAAGGCCCTCTGCCTGGTTCCCTGTAACTTGGCTTCTCGCAGTGAGGGAACCTCCAGAAGGCCCTTGGCGCTGGACCTCAGTGTCCGGGTAGAACAATGGGGGTGGAGATCCTCCTTCGGATATACTGGACCGAGGCCATTTAGGGTTTTAAAGGTCAACACCAACACTTTGAATTGTGCTCGGAAATGTAGTGGGAGCCAATGTAAGTTTTTCAAGACCGGTGTTATGTGGTCTCAGCAGCCGCTCCCAGTCACCAGTCTAGCTGCCACATTCTGGATTAATTGTAGTTTCTGGGTCACCTTCAAAGGTAGGCCCACATAAAGCGCATTGCAGTGGTCCATGCGGGAGATAACCAGAACATGCACCACTCTGGCGAGGTAGTCCACGGACAGGTAGGGTCTCAGCCTGCGTACCAGATGGAGCTGGTAGACAGCTGCCCTGGACACAGAATTGACCTGTGCCTCCATGGACAGCTGTGAGTCTAAAATGACTCCCAGGCTGCACACCTTGTCGTTCAGGGGCACAGTTACCCCATTCAGGACCAGGAAGTCCTCCACACCTGCCCACCTCCTGTCTCCCCAAAACACTACTATGGCAGCAAGAATTCTAATAGCACAAAACTGGAAGACTGGAGAAATACCATCCAAGGAGCAATAGCAAGAAAAATTGATGAACTGTGCAGAACTGGCAAAGTTAACGGACAAACTGTGTTAAAAGGACTATAGTGACTTTGGAAAAGAATGGGAACCCTTTACAACATACTTGCAGAAACAAAACAAAAAACCCATGGACTTGTAGGCAGGATTTAAATAAACATTTACAACTTTATTTACAGAGAACAAGAAATACTAGTGGTAACAGAACATTATATATAAACAGCAGAATATAAAATTTGGTGTAACAAACCAGAAATGGAAGTTGGGGGAAGTCAACGGCGGGGGGCGGGACACTAGAAAATGGATATTAAATGCTGATATTGAATAATTGTTATGAGAACAGAAAAGCAATAAAAAAAATTAAAGAAGAAGAAGAAGGTGCCTGCTGAATCTCTGGCAGTGGAGCAAATACCCCACCATCTGACTAAGGCTTGGTTTCTTCTTGTTGTCAAATGAACCTTGCCAACTTGCGGAATGACCAGGGACGTTCCTGCAGATGATCAAAGTGATATACCTGGGAACCCTGTATATTCACAGAATCATAGAATTGGAAGGGACCCCAAGGGGCATCTAGCCAACCCCCTGCAAATGCAGGAATCTCAGCTAAAGCATCCATGACAGATGGCCATCCAAACTCTGCTTAACAGCCTCCAATGAAGGAGAGTCCACACACGCTTGAGGGAGAACATTCCACTGTTGAACCACTCTTACTGTCAGAAAGTTCATCCTGATATTTAGTCAGAATCTCCTTTCTTATAACTTGAACCCATCAGTTCAAGTCCTACCCACCCCCACCCCCCGGCAGGAGAAAAAAAGCTTGCTCCATCTTCCATGTGACAGCCCTTGAGAATGCAATCCTATCTCATCTCAGTCTCCTCTTCTCCAGACTAAACAGCCAGTTCCTTCAGTGGTTCATCATATGACTTGGTTTCCAGGACATTTATCATGTTTGCATAAACACCCGTAGGCATGATTTCCTATAATTATAACAATGGACTTGATTGGAATAGCCCAGTGCAATTGCAATTGCTAGGAGGTTCTATTGAGAGATATAGGATGCCAGCAATAAATGAGAGATTTATTTTTTAAATCCCTTTTTAAAAAATAATGTATATTATTATTATATTACTTAAGAACAAATGGGTAGGTCTTTCTCTCTCGCAACCTTACCTAGTTGCTAGGTAGGAGAATAATAGTCACAGTTATTGCGGTTATTATTACAATATATCTTCTGCCCTTAACCCAAAGTCCCAGGGTGTGTGTGTGTGTGTGTGTGTGTGTGAGAGAGAGAGAGAGAGAGAGAGAGAGAGAGAGAGAGAGAGTGTTACACGGGTGGCGCTGTGGTGTAAACCACTGAGCCTCTTGGGATTCCCCATCAGAAGGTGACAGGGTAAGCTCATGCTGCTCTATCCCAGTTCTTGCCAACCTAGCAGCTCAAAAGCATGCCAGTGCAAGTAGATAAATAGGTACTATTGTGGCGGGAAGGTAAATGGCGTTTCCGTGTGCTCCGGTTTCCGTCACAGTGTTTCATTGCGCCAGAAGCAGTTTAGTCATGACCCAGAAAGCTTGGAGTAAGGTACAAGCACTATGAATTGCCTTAATTGGTGGCCAGTGGTGTGTCTCACTGGTCAGTTACCGCCTGCCTTAAATTTCACAAGATTATTGTGTCCTTCCATGAGAATATGCACAGCACCATCCAATATGACAGTTCATCCTCAGGCATCTTCCCTATAAAGAACAGTGTGAAAAGGGCTCTGTTCTTGCCCCAACTCTCTTTGGCATATTCTTCTCCATGTTGCTCTTATATGCCTTCAGCTGAACTGAAGAGGGTGTGAACATCCATTCAAGGAGCAACAAACTGGTACGTCTCATCCTCAGGCATCTTCCCTATAAAGAACAGTGTGAAAAGGGCTCTGTTCTTGCCCCAACTCTCTTTGGCATATTCTTCTCCATGTTGCTCTTATATGCCTTCAGCTGAACTGAAGAGGGTGTGAACATCCATTCAAGGAGCAACAAACTGGTACGTCTCAGAGCCAAGATAAAAGTGTGGTAGATCCTTACCTGAGAGATGTTTGCAGGTGGCACAGCACACTCCCAGGAAGCCCCCTTGCCCAGATTATCCGGAGCTTTGGGCTGGGCTGTCTCCACTATGCTGATGACACTCAGCTCTATCTGCTGATGGATGGCCACACCGACTCGGCCCCGGACACACTGACCAGATGCTTGAAAGCTGTGGCTGAATGGTTTTGTGGGAGCTGATTGAAACTAAATCCTTCGAAGACAGAGGTCCTCTGGCTGGGTTGGGATGGTATGGCGATGAGGGACCAACTCCCTTCTCTTGCGGGGGCCCAATTAGTGCCAGTGCCTTCCGTTAAGAGTTTGGGTGTAATCCTTGACGCCTCCCTTTCCATGGAGGCGCAGGTTACAGCGACAGCTAATGCGACATTTTTCCAACTTCGCCACATTAAGCAGTTGGTCCCTTACCTTTCCTGCCCCGACCTGACCACAGTGATCCATGTGACGATCACCACCAGGCTTGACTACTGTAATTCACTCTACACGGGCCTGCCCTTGAACTGTCCCAGAAACTCCAGCTGGTGCAGAATGCTGCAGCGAGGCTCCTCACCCAGTGCTTTACCAGTTGCACTGGCTCCTGGTGGAGTATCGGGGCAGGTTTAAGGTGTTGGTTTTGACCTTTAAAGCCCTTTATGGCTTAGGGCCCTCGTACTTACGGGACTGCCTCTCCTGGTATGCCCCGCAGAGGACCTTAAGGTCCATGAATAATCATAGTTTAGAGGTCCTGGGCCCTAAGGAAGTCAGATTATCCTCCACCAGGGCCAGGGCCTTCTCAGTGATGGCTCCGACCTGGTGGAACGCTCTGTCCCATGAGACCAGGGCCCTACAGGATTTAACTTCTTTCTGCAGGACCTGTAAGACAGAACTACAGTGGTGCCCCGCAAGACGAATGCCTTGTAAGACGAAGAACTAGCTAGACGAAAGAGTTTTTTGTTTTTTGAGGTGCTTCACAAGATGAATTTCCCTATGGGCTTGCTTCACAAGACGAAAACGTCTTGCAAGTTTGTTTCCTTTTTCGTAAAACCGTTAATACCCAGGGTGCATTGCTTGAAGAGGTGCAGTTGCGACTTGACTTCGAGGAGCAACTCATAGCACACGGTGTGGTAGCCTTTTTTGAGGTTTTTGAGGACTTTGGTGATTTTTGAAGCTTTTCCAAAACTTCTTTTGCAGCCATTTGGTAAGTTAAACTTTTAAAACTTTTTGGGGGGGTTTTGGATTTTGGGTTGGGGTGTTTGGAATTCAAGGACTTGGTGTTGGGGAGGGGCTGGGGGAACAGTTGGGGAGGGGTTTGCAACAGTTGGGGAGGGGTTTGCAATTTCTGTGTGGTGGGTGGGTGGCTGGGGGAACAGTTGAGGTTTTTGAAGACTTTGGTGATTTTTAAAGCTTTTCCAAAACTTCTTTTGCAGCCATTTGAGGATTTTGAAGACTTTGGTGATTTGCATCCATTTCGTAAGTTAAACTTTAAAAACTTTTTTGGGGGGTTTTGGATTTTGGGTTGGGGTGTTTGGAATTCTAGGACTTGGTTCTGGGTTTGATTTTCTGTGTGCTGGGTGGCTGGGTGCTTTTGAATTTTTTGGAAGTGAAGCACTGATTTTTTTCTTTCTTTTTCTGAGTTTACGAAGGAGCTGTGCTGCCATGGGACCCAAGAAGACTACTGCTGCAGAGGCCGGCGAGAGGAAGAAGGAGAAGGTGACGCTGGAAATGAAGAAGGAGATCATCCAGAAGCACGACGGCAGAATGCGTGTGACGGACCTCGCCAGGGAGTACGGGAGGAATCCATCGACCATCGGGACCATCCTGAAGATGAGGAAGAAGATCCTTGCGACGGATGCAGCCAAGGGAGTCACCAGGATCGTGAAGAACCGCCCAGCTGTTCTGGAGGAGGTCGAGAAGTTGCTGCTCATCTGGTTAGAAGAGAAGCAGCATGCAGGGGACACAGTAACCGAGGCCGTCATTTGTGAGAAGGCCAAGGCCTTGCACGCAGACCTTGTCCGGGAACAGCCAGGAACATCAGGCGAGCCAGAAGTCTTCAAGGCAAGCAGAGGTTGGTTTGACCGGTTCAAGGCAAGATCTGGAATCCACAGCGTGGTCAGGCATGGGGAGGCTGCCAGTTCTGATATTCCTGCGGCTGAAGACTTTGCAGCGGAGTTCCTGGAGGCTGTGAAGACGGAGGGCTGCATTCCACAGCAGGTCCTCAACTGCGACGAGACTGGGCTATTTTGGAAGAGGATGCCCAAAAGGACTTTCAACACACAGGAGGAGGCCAAGTTGCCTGGCCACAAGCCCATGAAGGACCGTCTGACCCTAATTTAGCCTGAGACTAATTTAGCCAGCTAGCCCTGGTGAACATCTAATGTTTATTGGATGGATTTCCCCCCTAAATTGATTTTTGATTTGTTATTTACGCTTTATACCGTATTTTATGCTGTTTTTTTTTGCAGAATCAATTAAGTGTTTTAAATTTGTTGTTAGCCGACCTGATCCCAGTTTCCGGAACTGGGAAGGGCGGGGTATAAATGAAAAATTATTAATTAATTAATTAATTAATTAGTTATAGAGGCTCATCAGACGTTTTGCGCCCCCATCCAAGCTTGCAGGGAGTTTAGCCTTACTTACACCTTGGTCTTAAGCATTGGTGACCATCCACTTAAGGAGGTAGACAAATTTGTCTACCTGGGTCCCACCATAACTAGCAACATCTCCATTGATGCTGAGCTAGACAAGTGTATTGGCAAGGCAGCTACAGCAATGGCTCGCCTTTCCAAAAGGGTTTGGGAAAATGTGATGCTAATGTCCAATACCAAGATGAAGGTCTATCAGGCTTGCATGTTGAGCATGCTGCTTTATGGAAGTGAGTTGTGGGCAACTTACCAGGAGCAATGCCTCAATGCTTTCCATGTGCACTGTGTTACGAGGATTTGGGGCATCACATGGCAGGACAGAGTCTCAAACAAAGATGTGCCCTCCAAAGCCCACATTCCCAGCATGTTCATACTCCTGTCTCAGCAACATCTGTGCTGGCTTGGTCACATCCACTGAAATATACTCAGAGTCCGGTAGTGATTTCATGCTCTTTATTGCAGCTTGTACAACAGTGATTGAATTTCCCTCCCAAACCTCAGGCTTTTATATACATTATTTACACAATGAGTCCCGTCTGATTGGCTGATTCTGCTTCCCTCCTGGAGCCTGATTGGTCTTCTCCTGCAGGCCAATCAGTTGTTGCATTCTAGAATTCTACTTGCCTATTGCTCTAGGATCCAAGCTTAGTACATAACATCCACAGAATGAAGGATGGCAGGATCCCCAAGGGTGTGCTCTATGAGGAACTGGCTTCCAACAACAGACCAAGTGGCAGACCAACTCTGTGTTACAAAGATGTCCACAATCATGACACGAAGGTTGGCAACATGTGTGGGAATCCTTTGCAGATGACCATAGTGTCTGGAGACAGTCAGTCAAGTTGGGCATCCATAGCAGTGACTAGAGGAGGAATGACCGCTGGGTGGCTCATAGAGAGACGAAACACCATGGGACATCTGCAGCAGCCTTCATCTTCCCCAGCTGCAACAAATAATGACGGTGCTGCTTTGGTATTTACTGCCACAGCAGCTACTGCAACTGTCCAACAGCTTAACCTCACTCCCAAAGGTTCACTCCTCCATTGTCTCCCGAGACAGACTGATGCCAACAAAAGAAGGCAGGGAGAGATTACCGTATTTTTCGCCCTATAGGACGCACCATCCCATAAGGCGCACCTAGTTTTTTTGGGGGGAAATAAAGGGAAAAAATTATTTTTCCCCCAGGCGCGGGGCTGGGGTGGGGGAGGCCCGCCCGAGCTTCCCGCGACCCCAGCCCCCAAACAGGCAGCTCTCTGCAAGTCGTGGGAGCCCAGTGCTGGCTCCCACTGCTTGCGGAGAGGTCCGCGAAGCCTGGATGCGCTGAGCTCAGCGCGCGCAGGCTTCAGCATACAGACCACTCTCCGCAAGCAGCAGGAGTGCTCCCGCTGCTTGCGGAGAGGTCCGCGAAGCCTGGAGAGCGAGAGGAGTCGGTGTGCACCGACCCCTCTCGCTCTCCAGGCTTCACCGACAGCCTGTATTCGCCCCATAGGACGCACACACATTTCCCCTTCATTTTTGGAGGGGGAAAAGTGTGTCCTATAGGGCGAAAAATACGGTAGCCACTAAGGTGGCAGTCATCTATACACTTAAAGGGGAGCAACCTCCATTAAACTCAGTGGAATCTCTGAGTAACTTGTGCAGAGGTCAGCAAACTTTTTCAGCAGGGGGCTGGTCCACCATCCCTCAGACCATGTGGTGAGCTGGACTATATTTTGGGGTGGGGGAATGAACAAATACCTATGCCCCACAAATAACCCAAGGATGCCTTTTAAATAAAAGCAAGCATCCTTCTCATATGAAAACATACTGATTCCCTGACTGTCCGTGGGCCAGATTTAGAAGGCGATAAGGCCAGATCCAGCCCCCAGGCCTTCGTTTGCCTACCCATGGTGTATAGCGGTTGTGCTGTTGATTTTAAATCTGCACAGGCTGCACTGTGCAGGCTCCGCTGCCCTCTGGTGGTAGTGACGGCAATATTGCCTTTGTTTAATGTCAGGGGGGAAACCAGCTCTTCCTTCACCTGCAAACTGCCCAGCAGACAGCAGCTTCTGGCATTCCCATTTTATTTTTTATTTTGTGTAGAAAGCACGTGGGAACAGAGTTTTACCATGTTCTGGAAACTGCAGAAGGGGAGGGCACTATTGTGCTTTGCTTGTGGATTTCTCCTTGGGGTATCTGGTTGGCCACAGTGAAAAGAGGGTGTTGGGATGTTAGTACTATCAGCATCCTCTCAGATGTATAAGTGTAAAGGATGAAGACTTGGTGGTCTGCCACAAAATAGCTTACGTGGAGCACTCTGAACACTTGCAAACCAATGCAAGTATGCAACGTTATTCAGATGTAAGCCCCATTTAAATGAATTAGGGTTTGACTTCAAGCCCAAAGGTGCACTCTTCCATTGTCCCCTGAGACAGAGAGATGCCAACCAACCATTACTCCTAGGTAGCGCCCATGAGGCAAGGTGAGGCGACTGCTTCAGCCAGCAGGATCCACAGGGGCAGTGGATTCTGATGTAGAGCTTTATTTTTCTCTTTGTTCCTGATATAGATCTTCATTCACCTCTTTTTCCAGCTCAGGGAAAGGGTGGGGGTGCCACTTTGTGACTCTCCTAAGGTTCCCAAATGTTTTCAGCCAGCCCTGTTCCCAGGAAATGTGCACAGTGTTACAGCTCAATAAGATGCTTATTTACTCATAAGCAAAACCAACTTGAATGCATTTTTGTTTTATTTAGAAAAAGTGGGGAACCTTCGCCTTGCTGACCCTGCAGGCATCATTGTACTCCAATTCCCATTGGTCTCAACCAGCAAGGCTGGAGTGCCACAGATTACCCACACCCAATTTATAAGAACATTTCTTGGCTGCTTTTAAGCACACTTTATTCTAATGGTGAAAAACCAGGAAGGGAACAGCTCCTTTACAAATAAAACTGATTCAAAAGGCTGTGGTGTCTTGTTAGAGGCAATTGGCAATACTTCTAAGGCCATAATAGGTTTATTAGCCCCTTCATGCCCAGAACCCATTTGAAAAAAATTGCTACACCAACTTTCCACAAGCTGGACAGGATGGGGATGACAATTACCATAAGCCATGAAGTTTCCACACACCCCAAAGCGCATTCTGGGTAATAAACAGCATTTCAGGAAAAAACAATAGTCAGGCATCACACACCTACTTCCAAGCTTGCCAAACCAACCAACCCATTTCACAAGCCACAGATAAGCAGATGGGATTTGTGGCGGTAAAGGAGTGGGAACTTTATCCACAGAAATCACATTTTGAGACAATAAATGCTTACCCAGGGGGGAAAACCAGCCGACCCACATTGACAATTTCTGAGCTACGAACCAAATAACACAAGCCACCTATTTGCATAGGAGATAGTTCCTAGGGGCCAAGGTCCATTCCCCCCCCCCCCGCAATAAAATATTTGAAGGGACCACCCCTCCAAAGTTGATGGGCATTGACATTCAAATAGTCTACATGCGCCACGTCTTGCAAGCAAGCCAGGACTCGCTGCAGAATCAAAAGAAGCATATCGGGGGACTGGGTAAAAGGCAGATTTTAAATGAATTCATATATAAATAAAACCACCATGATACTGTAGACCATGCCCTAGTCTGTAGGCAGCATCAAAAAAATCATGCATCCACTGTTTAAGTGGGGGCGCAATGGTGCAAAAACATGGTTAAAAAACAAGGATCCTCATGTATCCTCATGATTTTTGCACTAGATCAGCCCAAAGTCACCATCAAATCACACATCATAGCCAGGGGCAATGCCCACACCACAAAAATCTCAGACCCACTGCTTCCTGGCCATACCATGGCCCAAAAATGTGGTTTTGAAGCACGGATCCTTGTGGATCCTAAGACTTTTTGCATTGGGCCACCCCAAACTCAGCATCAAATCACATACCATAGCCAGGGGCACAGCCCGCACCACAAAAAACTCAGACCCACACCTTGTTGGCCATACCATGGCCCAAAAATGTGGTTTCAAAGCACAGATCCTCGTGGATCCTCACAGCCCATATTCTCAACACAAAGTGAGAAGTTTTTGGGCAAATCACTGATTTGTACATCAGTTCCCGCATGGCACAACTGTACCTTCCCCACACTCAGTCTACAAACCATGGGACTTGTGGGTTCAGTTGCCAACATCTGTGTGTATGACTATGACATAAACACACTGAAAGGATCAAACTGGATAAATGACCGCATAATAGATGCATTTCTTGCCTCCAGGATGATCATGGCCAAAGAGCTAGGTCACGATGGAACAATTTTCCCACTTAGTTGCCACTTCATGCAGATGTGTCAAAGATTGCCAGTGCAAGCCCTGAAGAACTGTTTGAGATTTGGAATGCTAAAGAAAGATGTTTTGATTATTCCAGTAAATGACAGAGAAGTCCACTGGATACTGATAGTAATCATTTTTAAAAGGAAGACCATGCTCTACCTAGATTCCAAACATGGATCGAACCACTCTGTGATTGATGCAATAACATCCTTCTTAGCATGTCTGTATGAGATGGATTCAAAATGTCCATATATTTTTGCAGACTGGTCATTTTTTGCACCAACCTAAATACCCAGGTAAGGTAATTCCAGTGACTGTAGTCCTTTCACATGTACCATTGCACATCTGATTGCTTCTGCTGCCCAATTACAGTTCACAAAAAGGATATGGCTGCCATTAGACCCTGGATTGCAAAAGAAATAATGCCTATCTTGAAGGACAGACAAATATTTTCAACTGGAAATTGCTGCTGTTCCTCCCAAGAAGAGACAAATCTTGAAAGAGAGTCACATTACTGTGTCTAGATCATGCCCAGAGGGATGGAAGGATACACTAACCTATTGCTCAGATATTTTACCTTCCTTGTTTGAAGGCTGCTGGTCACTATGTTTTTTGAAGGAAGGGTGCAGGAGGCCCAGTGGTGACCTAACTATGGTTTACTGTGAAGGAAACTGCAAGGATTGGTATCACTACTTTCGCATAGGCATCGATTCAAAAGATCTTCCAGAGGTTTCCATCTGTCCAGATTGTCAATCCACTGTGGCCAAACAGATTTTGAATCTGCGAACTGTCATATTCCACAGGTTGGTCTAATACAGCAAAATCCAGACACATAGTTTTCATCATCATGGCAGGGATGGTCCTTTTCCATAGAATTCTTATTCATGGAGTTGGTTTTTATATCCTGCTTTTCTTTACTTTAAGGAGTCTCAAAGCGGCTATAAATCTCCTTTCCCTTCCATGCCCACAACAGACACCTTGTGAGGTAGATCGGGCTGAGAGAGTTGAGAGAGAAGTGTGACTGGCCCAAGGTCACTCAGAAGACTGCATGTGGAGGAGTGGGGAAGCGAACCCAACTCACTAGATTAGAGTCCACCGCTCTTTTTTTTAAATGTCTTTTTATTAAAGATTTTCTTGATTTACAAAAGTGTGTGCAATGTCTCTCTCTCGTATTTCCCCCCCATGTAACATTTTTAGAAATCAGTTTCATTTGTTGAGACATTAGGAAGAAAAGGGGGAAAGAGGTGGGGGTGGGAGATGGGGGTGGGGTCTGGTGACGAGGTTTCTATTTTACTTACTATATATAGGATTTGGTGTCAACGTTACTTGTGCAGGTTCTTTGATGTTCACTTCTTTGATGGTGGTGAGAAAGGTTGGGGTTGGCCTATGGCGTTGTTGTTCATTTGTGGTTGGCTGTGATGGTCTTTGTTTTCATGTG
Organism: Podarcis melisellensis; assembly: GCF_964234715.1. Lineage (NCBI taxonomy): Eukaryota > Metazoa > Chordata > Lepidosauria > Squamata > Lacertidae > Podarcis > Podarcis melisellensis. Next base: position 21,253,046 of record NC_138547.1, on the reverse strand, counting down.
TGAGTGGGGTGGGTGGGTGTTTTGGAACAGGTTAGCCATATTGATTTGTATGTTGTTGGTGGATTTTTGTCATTGTCTTGTTGGGCTGTGTATGTGATAAAGGGGAGCCATACCGGGGTGAAGGCGTCTTCTTCTATTTGTTCCCATGTCAGTTTCAGTTTATTGGTTAATTTTTCTAGTAAGGCTGTTTCCCATACTATTTGGTACAATTGGTCCATGCTCACCCCTGACAGGTCTCTCCAGTGTCTGGTTATGATGTTTCTGGCTGCTGAAAGTAGGTGGGTTATGAGTTAGAGTGGGTTATGAGTTAGAGTCTACCACTCTTGACCACTACACCACAGAAATGTATCTCTTAAAACTCTGGAGCAAGTTGTTCAGTTCAGCCTCATAGTGATACTGATTTGCAGAGGGTAGGTGGGTGATGAGCAAGATCTGTTCCCATTTCCCAACACAGAGACCATAGAACAGTTTCTTTTGGGGGCTGAACCTGAAGAGTGTTTCTTTCCAGAGCCTCTGTGGCAGAAATTGGCCAAGTGCCTTTATAAACATTCAGCTTCTCAAATAGAACCCCATCATGAATCTTTCAGGTGTAGCTGTTGGAGGTGGAGGGCAGAGAAGGTGCTAGTCCTTACCTTCCTCCTCCCAGCCCCATGATCCGTTGCCCAATGGGCTGAATTTCAGGGCTTTTGTATGTAAAGGGCAAGCTTGTTCTTTACTTGTTTAGACTCTTTAAACTTGGGAACAGATATTTGGCTCCATGACCAAAATGACCAAAAGGGTCAGCTTCTAGAGGACTAGAAAGATGATGATTGTACTTCCCCTATCCTCAGTCCTAACTCCGTTGAGTATTTTTTGTTATGAAACTGAGCGTTTGGAGCTGATGCTGTAGCATTCTTGTCTGGGGGCTTGGTGGAAAAACAGAAAAGTGACCCTCACCTAACTCTCTAATGCCCTTCAACAAGAATGCTGTAGGAAATATTGCTAAGCCCAAAGGGAGGCAAGAATTTGCTTCAGCTCACCCTGTTAATGGAAGAGCAAAAGCTATGCGTGTGTCATTCTCAATCAGTCTACTTTCAAGACTGATTTTAGAACCCTCTTATATCAGGCCACATGGTCACTGGAGGTGGCCCCATCATGCAGACTTGACTATCAACACAGGGACCATCTTTTTTCTTTTATTCTGATACTGGATTTTAAGTTACAGTTATATCTTTTAATACAGCTGTCAGTATATCACACAGTATTCCACCTGCCTTCCAAAGGAACACGTGGCTCTCCCCATGTAGTAGGTTAGGTTAAGACTGCTGATCCAAAGTGATCAGTAATTTTTACGGTAATTACAATCCTGCTTTCCCTTGTACCAGCTTACCTTGACTTCAGTAAGGCCTTTGAAAAGGTCCCCCATGATATTATTGCAAAAAAGCTAGTAAAATGTGGGCTAGACAAAGTTAATGTGAGGTGGATTTGTAATTGGTTGACGGGCTGAACCCAAAGAGTGCTCATCAGTGGCTCATCTTCATCCTGGAAAGAAATGGCTAGTGGGGTTCCACAAGGTTCTGTCCTGGGCCTGCCTGGTGCTATTCAATATTTTTATAAATGATTTGGATGATGAAATAGAGGGCGTGCTGATCAAATTTGCAAATGACACCAAACTGGGAGGGGTTGATAATACCCCAGAGGAGAGGGTCAGGACTCAAAATGACCTGAATAGCCTAAACAAAAAAAATTCCTTCCAGTAGCACCTTAAAGACCAACTAAGTTAGTTTTTGGTATGAGCTTTCGTATGCATGCACACTTCTTCAGATACACTGAAACAGAAATTTCCAGACCCTTCTACACGGCTACCTATCTGTAACTGAATAGCCTAGAGAGCTGGGCCAAAACCAACAAAATGGAGTTAAATAGGGAGAAATGTAAGGTACTACACCTGGGTAGAAAAAATGAAATGCACAGATGGGGAACACTTGGCTTAACAACAGTACCTGTGTAAAGGATCTGGGAGTCTTAGTCGGCCACAAGCTGAACATGAGTCAACAGTGTTATGTGGCAGCTAAGAACGCCAATGCGATTCTGGGCTGCATCAATAGGAGTATAGTGTCTAGATCAAGCAAAGGAATGCTACCATGCTATTCTGGTTGGTCAGACCACACCTTAAAATACTGTGTCCAGTTCTGGGCACCACAGTTGAAGAAGGATATTGTCAAGCTGGAGCATGTCCAGAGGAGGGTGACCAAAATGTAAAAGGTCTGAAATCCAAGCCCTATGAGGAGAGACTTAGGGAGCTGGATTTGTTTAATCTAGAGAAGAGAAGATTAAGGAGTGACATGATAGCCATGTTTAAATATTTGAAGGGATGTCATGTTGAAGAGGGAGCAAGCTTGATTTCTGCTGTTCTAGAGACTAGGACGCAGAATAATGGATTCAAACTATGGGAAAAGAGATTCCACCTAAACATTAAGAAGGACTTTCTGACAGTAAGGGCTGTTGGACAGTGGAATATGCCACCTTGTAGAGTGGTGGAGTCTACCTGGGGGTAAATTTGACTGCTAAAAATTTGAATCTATTTAAAGATAATTATGAAAAATGTTGGTCAGAAATCAAGAAAGATTTAGAGACTTGGTCAAGATTGAAACTTTCCTTGTTGGGTCGAATTGCAGCTATAAAAATGAATGTATTGCCGAAGATGTTATTTTTGTTTCAGACCCTACAGATTGTGGACAGAGTGGAATGTTTTGGGAAGTGGCAGAAGGATATTTCTAGGTTTGTCTGGCAGGGCAAAAAGCCCCGAATAAAATTTAAAATACTAACTGACGCAAAAGAAAGAGGGGGGTTTGCCCTGCCAGATTTAAGGTTATACTATGAAGCTGCGGCTTTCTGCTGGATGAAAGATTGGCTACTCCTCGAGAACACTGATGTCCTAGATCTGGAAGGGTATAATAATGCTTTTGGATGGCATGCATACTTGTGGTACGACAAGGTAAAGGTTCATAAAATGTTTAAAAACCATATTGTCAGGAAAGCTATATTTATGGTCTGGACAAAATACAAAGACTTATTAGAAGGTAAGACGCCGAGGTGGTTATCACCAGCGGAGGCCAAGGTTTGAAAAAGACCCAATATGGAGGCCGGCTGGCCAAAATATTGGGAAATAATAGAAAAAATTGGAGACAACTGGAGGCTGCTGAGCTTTGAAAAATAGGGTGCAAGATTGGTTTCATTATGCTCAAATCCAAGAGGTTTTTAAGTTGGACAAAAAAATAGGATTCCAGGTGGAAAAATCGAAATTAGAGACAGAACTGTTAGAACCTAAGACTAAGGTACTTTCGAGAATGTATAACTTGCTGCTTAAATGGAACACTCAGGATGAGACAGTCAAATCAGCCATGATAAAATGGGCTCAAGATATTGGGTACAACATTATGTTTGAAGACTGGGAAAGGTTATGGACCACTGGATTGAAATTCACGGCATGTAATGCCCTGAAGGAAAATATTATGAAAATGATATATAGGTGGTACATGACCCCAGTCAAGCTTGCAAAAATATAACATCGGTCTGATAACAAATGTTGGAAATGTAAGGGGGCTGAAGGGACATTTTTTCACCTTTGGTGGACTTGTCCAAAAGTGAAGGCCTTCTGGGAAATGATTTATAATGAGTTAAAAATGGTGTTTAAGTACACCTTCCCTAAGAAACCAGAGGCCTTCCTCCTGGGCATTGTGGACCAAAAGGTGTTAAAGAAGGACAGAACTTTTTTATGTATACAACTACAGCAGCAAGAATACTTATTGCAAAATATTGGAAGATACAAGACCTTCCCACACTGGAAGAGTGGCAGACGCAATTGATGGAATATATGGAACTGGCTGAAATGACAGGCAGAATCCGAGATTTGGGAGAAGAAACAATGGAAGAGGACTGGAAAAAATTTAAGGACTATTTGCAAAAACATTATAAATTGTATGAATGTTAAGAATCTGCATGATTTGGAAATTCTAGCTCCTGCAATTAGATTGGGATGACAGGAGATTAAGTCATGAGTAAGAAAAAGTTGAAATTTAAAGTTATTTCATGTTTATATTAAGGTATAAGTAATTGATAAAAAGTACTTTAAACCCAGAAGTATAACATTTGAAAGATAAAAATAAGGTACGAAACAAGGTAATAATTTGCTGATATGTTTATTGCAAAGAACGCAGGGTGAGGGAAATGCGGGGAAGCCCAGTCAGTAAGGTGAAAATATTATTGAAAGTTGGATCGTTTTCTTTTTTCTTTTTTCTTTTTCTTTTTTTCTTTTTTTATAAATATTTATTGGAGTTTTTAATAAAATAAATACAAAAATAATAAACAGCGTTACTTTGTTTTTGCAAAATTTCATAACATCTTTAGACTTCCTCACATCCCCTGCTCCCACTTACATCATTAATAAGTTTTTGTCAAGCAAATTATCATCTTATTTTCAATTTTATAACCACTTATTTAAATACAATAAAATAATTCTCCTAGAAATTTTGTTTCTCTTAATCTCTCTTATCATCAAATTCTGATCCAATTTAGTGATGGCCAATTATTTATAACCAAGCATCCTTCTTAACATTCCACTAAATCACAATGTTTCTGTAGATAAATCTTGAATTTCTTCCAATCTTCTTCGATCCTTTCTTCTCCCAGGTCTCGGATTCTGCCAGTCATCTCCGCCAGTTGCATATAGTCCATCAGTTGCATCTGCCATTCTTCCAGTGTGGGTAGATCTTGAGTTTTCCAGTTCTTAGCGAGTAGTATCCTTGCTGCTGTTGTTGCATACATGAAAAATGTTCTATCCTTCTTTAGCACCTTCTGGTCGACAATGCCCAGAAGAAAGGCCTCTGGTTTCTTGGTGAAGGTATACTTAAATACCTTTTTCAACTCATTATATATCATTTCCCAGAAGGCCTTCACTTTAGGGCAGGTCCACCAGAGGTGAAAGAATGTTCCTTCATTTTCTTTACATTTCCAACATTTATTATCAGACAAATGGTATATCTTGGCAAGTTTAACTGGAGTCATGTACCATCTGCATATCATTTTCATTACATTTTCTTTCAAAGCATTACATGCAGTAAAGTTCAGCCCAGTGGTCCACAACCTTTCCCAGTCTTCAAACATAATGTTATGCCCAATATCCTGTGCCCATTTTATCATAGCCGACTTAACCATTTCGTCTTGTGTATTCCATTTCAACAGCAAGTTATACATTCTTGAAAGTACCTTAGTCTTAGGTTCTAACAATTCTGTTTCCAACTTCGATTTCTCCACCTGGAACCCTAACTTTTTATCACTTTTAAAAATTTCTTTAATCTGAGCGTAGTGTAACCAGTCTCGCACTTTATCCTTCATTTTCTCCATACTCTGCAATTTCCAATTATCTCCGTCTTTTTCTAGCAGTTCCCAATATTTTGGCCAATAGGCTTCCATATTGGGTCTTTTTCGGGCCTTAGCTTCCAAAGGTGAGAGCCACCTTGGAGTTTTATTTTCCAGTAAGCCTTTATATTTTGTCCAGACGTTGAACACTGTTTTTCTGACAATATGGTTCTTAAAGGCCTTATTGATCTTAACCTTATCATACCATAAGTATGCATGCCAACCAAAAGCATTGTTATAACCTTCCAGATCCAACACGTCAGTGTCTTCGAGAAGTAGCCAGTCTTTTAGCCAGCAGAAGGCTGCGGCTTCATAATACAACCTTAAGTCTGGCAGGGCAAAGCCCCCTCTTTCTTTCGCATCTGTTAATATCTTAAACTTAATTCTGGGCTTTTTGCCCTGCCAGATAAATTTGGAAATATCTCTCTGCCACCTCCGGAAACACTCCGTTTTGTCCACAATTTGCAATGTTTGGAACAGAAACAACATCTTTGGCAATACATTCATCTTAATAGCAGCAATTCAGCCCAACAAAGAGAGCTTCAATTTTGCCCAGCTATCCAAGTCTCTCTTAATTTCCGACCAGCATTTTTCATAATTGTCCTTAAATAGACTCAGATTTTTGGCTGTTATGTTAACCCCTAGGTACTTTACCTTTTTCACCAATGATAATTCTGTTTCTCTCTGAAACCGTTCTGACTCTGTATCTGTCATATTTTTCCCTAACACCTTCATTTTTTGTTTATTTAACTTAAATCCCGCCACCTGACCAAAATCATGTATCAGTTGTAATACTCTTTTCGTACTAGATTCTGGCTCCTGCAGTGTCAAAACTAGGTCATCTGCAAAAGCTTTAAGTTTATATTGTTTCGCTCCGACCTGAATCCCCTGCACCAACCGGTCACCTCTGATCAAGTTCAGGAGCACCTCCAAAACTGAAATAAATAACAGAGGGGAAATCAGGCAGCCTTGTCGTGTTCCTTTTTCGATTTTAAATTCTTCCGTTACCACATTGTTGACTATCAATTTAGCTTTTTGTTCTGAATATATTGCATCAATCCCATTTTCAAAACCCCGCCCCGCTCCCATTTCTTTTAAATTTCCCTTCATGAATTTCCAAGAGATGTTGTCGAAGGCCTTCTCCGCGTCTATAAAAATCAGCACTGCTTTAGTGTTTATGTCTGTTTGCAAAAGTTCCAAAATGTCAATAATGTTCCTTGTGTTTGCAAACATGTGTCTACCTGGGAGAAAGCCGGCCTGGTCTTTATGAATTACTTCATTTAAAACTCTTTTAAGTCTGCCTGCTAAAACATCAGCAAATATTTTGTAATCCACATTTAAAAGGGAGATGGGGCGGTAGTTCTTAAGTTGTGTTTTTTCAGTCTCTGATTTTGGTATCAACGTGATAAAAGCTTCCTTCCACGATTCCGGCGCCTTCTTTCCCTCCAGGATTTCATTGCTGACCTCCATCAAGGGTTGAATCAAATAGTCACTCATTGTCTTATAGTACTTGGAGGTCAAACCGTCTGGCCCTGGAGATTTGCCCAGTTTCATGTTCTGAATGGCATGTTCAATTTCTTGTCGTGTTATTTGGCTATTCAGGAGTAGTCTATTTTCTTGTGTAAATTTTTAAAGACTATTTTTTTTCAAAAATTGTTCAATCTCAACCTCATTTTACGGCCCTTGAGTATATAGTTTCTTGAAATATTTCTGGAAGGATTTTCTAATTTCCACGGGGTTCTGAATATTTCTTCCTTCAATTTCCAAATTTGTTACTGTGTTCAACTTTTGTCTCTTCTTCAACTGCCAAGCCAGCAGTTTCCCACATTTATTTGCCGATTCAAACGTTTTTTGTTTCATTGATTTAATCTTCCATTCTATTTCCTGATTTATCAGTTTAGAATATTGTGCCTGATGAAGTTTAATTTCTCTCAGAATCAGCTGTGACTTCGGATTTATTCTTAACTTCTTCTCTAATTCTTTTATTTTCTCCAAAATCTTGTCTTTCTTCTCATTTTGTTTCCTTTTCTTTATAACATTCTGTTGTATTAAGAACCCTCTCATCACGGCTTTACTTGCGTCCCAAATTGTTCTTTTTTCCACCGTTGTGTTCAAATTTATTTCGAAATAGTCCTTCAAAACTTTTTGGGCCTTTTTAGTGATCTCCTGATCTCTAAATAAGTTGTCATTCATCTTCCATCGAAAGGAACCGGTTGGTATCAATGTCAAGTCCATTTTCAAAGCGTTATGGTCGGAGCAAGTCTTTGGGCAGATTTCCACTTTCCTGACCTTAGGTGCCAGACCTCTAGTAATCCATATTTGGTCGATTCTTGTCCATGTCAGATGGGCTTCAGAGAAGAATGTTCCTTCTTTTCCCAAGGGGTTTCTTGTTCTCCAAATGTCAATCCAGTCCATATTGTCTGTCATTTCGAAAAAGGTCTTTGGTATCTGCCATCTTTAGTAACTTTTTGGCTTTGCGACTTATCCATGTTAGTTGATACAATCCTGTTCATATCTCTCATCATAATGATGTTGTCAAAGTCCAGATATTCCAGCATGCTCTCATGCAACTTCTTATAAAATTCCGATTTCCCTTCATTTGGTGCGTAAATTCCTAATAGCATAATTTTTTCTCCTTGATGTTGTATTTCGACTGCCAAAATTCTGCCATGTTCATCTTTAAATAATAATTTAGGTGAAAGGCTCTCCTTTGCATATATCACCACCCCTCTCTTCTTTACTCTATCTGAAGATATGAATTCCTGGCCAAGTCTTTTATTTACCAATACTTTTCTGTGGAGCCTAGTCACATGTGTTTCTTGCAAGCAAATAATGTCCAATTGTTCCTTTTTTAATATATGAAAGATTTTCTTCCTTTTTTCCGGAATGTTGCAGCCATTTATGTTCCAACTCAGAAGTTGCAGAGATATCCTGTATAGATCTGGTTATTTTTCAGGGGGTGGTACCTTGTCTTCAGGATCCAAGGGTGCCGGTTCCTTTGGTGCTCCAGGCTCCGGCAATGATCCAAGTCCTTTATGAAGGTCTTCTCCGTACTGGTTCAGAAATTTGTCTCTGTCTTCCAATGTTCTAATTTTAATCTTCCTCCCTCTAAAAGTAAAAGATAGTCCTTGAGGGAAGTCCCACCTAAAGATGATTGAGTTGCTCCTCAGTAGTTTTGCTAGTTCCAAATATTCAGATCTCAAATCCAAAAGCTGTCTAGGAATGTCCTTGTAAATTTCAATTCTTTTACCCAGAATGTCCAGTGATTTTCTGTAGTGTAGGCCCAAAATCTTGTCCCTCTCCTCCTTTGATCTCACTGTTATCAAGCAGTCTCTGGGCTTGTCTTTTCTTATCAGTCTTCCAAGTCTAAAAGCTGATGTGATTTTAAAGTCTTTCTCCTCAAGGTTCCAATGCTTGGAAAATATTTTGGTCAAAAACTCAGCCAGGTTGTCTTCTTCTACTTCGGATACAGATCTTATCCTTAAGTTGGTCTCCCTATTTTTCAATTCAATCATCGAAAGATAGGTCTGATGTTCACCTACTTGTTTGTTGAGTGGTCTCACCTCTTTTTCTAACTTTCCAAGTCTTTGGCTAGTATCTTCAGCCAATTTCCTGTTCTCCCCTGTAGCCTCCTCCAATTTTGCAATCGTTTGAACGTTCTGTGCCACTTGTCCAGTTAATCTATTTAAACATTCTGTGTTCTGATCTATTTTCGATGTTTGTTCATCAGCCTTTTTGTCCAAAGATTCCACTCTCTTATCCAAGGATTCCAATTTTTCATAGATTTTTTCTAAGATGGAAGCAGCTGATCCTGAAGCCATATCCTCCAATTGTAATTCCTCTGTCTCTCCTCCCCCTGCCTGTGGCAAGGAGGCAGCTTCTTCCTCAGAGTGCAAAATAGGCACAGACGATCTGCGTTGTTGTAAAGTTGAGGCTAGGGTTGTTTGTCTCGTTCTTGGTCTTTGTTCTTTTTCTTTAGTCTCCTTTTTCTTTGCGCCACTCATTCCAAGTTTATCTGGTAGTCAAGGTCAAGCTGAGTTGTTCCCATGAGAAAAAGACGGCCCAGATGGCAGCACTCAGCCAGCAGGCCGGGAAATAGAAAGTAAAACAATATCACTGCTGTTAAGTCCAAAAACCTCTAGGGGGAGCTTAAAATGTCTTTCAGGAAGGAATACCCAAAAATAATAAAATTAATGTCCAAAAGCCTTCAAATGTTAAATTTTTAGCAGAGTTGGTGTTATAAAAACACAATGTCTCAAAACAGTGCTTGCTGGTACTTCAGTTAGTGTTATAAAGTAACAAAGTCCAAACCTCTCAAATTTTTCCAGTATATGTATCAAAATACTTGAGTCTGCAAACTGACTGCTACTGTTACCAGGCAGTTCCAGCCCCTGGTTTCCTTCTTTAAATTGTAACTTCAACAGAGGAAGATTTCACAGTCCATGCTAACACATAAATCCAATGCTTAAACTCCTTTTCTGCCTTTAAATGAGGTTCAATAAATGCTCAGATCCAATCAATGAAAGATTCACTTACAGCCTCCACTCCTCCAGCTCTTTGCTTTGAAGTTCAATGGCAGCGGAAGACGGACTTCCTTTTTCTTTTCGTCCTCCGCTTTCAGCCAAATTCAGTTGCTTTTTAGTCTCAAATTGATTAAAAGTCTTTATTACTCACGGGTTGCTGCTTTTCAAAGTGCCAAATCCAGGAAGAAAGGTCAGCGCTCACCGGCAACAGCTCTTTTTTCTTTTTCTTGTATGCTTTCTTTCTTTCTATGTATCTTATATTTCTGACCTTGTAATTGAAAATGCAATAAAAATCTTTTAAAAAAAAAGAGAGAGAGTGGTGGAGTCTCCTTCTTTGGAGATTTTTAAGTGGAGGCTGGCTGACCATCTGTCAGGAATGTTTTGCTTGTATGTCCCAGCATGGCAGTGGGTTGGACTAGATGGCCCTTGCGGTCTCTTCCAGCTCTATGATTTTGTGATTCTATGACACTAGCTAGTACACTGCACTATTCCATTAGATCGATATTGTTGCTATTTTTTAAGCTAAAGGTTATGTATAGCTGGCATCTATTAGTCTTTGAGCCAGCATGGTGTAGTGGTTAAGAGCGGTGGACTCATAATCTGGTGACCTGAGTTCACTTCCCCGCTCCTCCACATGCAGCTCCTCACAGGGTGTCTGGTGTTGGGGAGGAAGGGAAAGGAGATTGTTAGCTGCTTTGAGACTCCTTAAGGAGAGTGAAAGGTGGAATATCAAGTCCAAACTCTTCTTCCCAACTCTTTGTAATAGTGACATTTCCCATAAATATGCTGAGACACAACCAAATAATGTTATAGATTTCAGTGGGATTCATGGAAGGGCCAAGTTTATTCTGCAGTTTAAATGAATGGGGCATGGAAGTGCTTAACTGGTTCTTGATCAGGGCCAAAACCCAGGGGAAGGAATCTTCAGTCCCTGTAGCAAACAGAAGTACAACAACATTTTGTATGGAATGCAGAGCCAGTTCTTCTCATAAGCAACCAAGGGGAGCCCCTGAGGTGCTGGATGCACCACTAGAACTGGCGGCACGGTGTGAGTACCAAGTAGAAGTCAGGAGAAGGATGTGTTTCTTTTGGAGTCCCCACTGGGGAGAAAGGGGACTATAAACGAAGTGAGGGCCTCACAGACCTACACAGCAGCCAGTTTGGGCTGAGGTAAGCCCACTAACATGCTGGCACAATTCTACTGGAATTTTGCTCCCTCCCTGCATGTATAGCTAAGAAAAACCTTTGTCTCACCTCCCCACACATTTTTTGATTGCCAGCACACCAACATCTTCACAGGTAGATGCGTGGGAAGGGGGGGCAGATTCAATTAGCCCTCCCCCAAAGGATCATCTTTTCTTTCGTTCACTCTGATGCTACAGTGGCTGTCTCATGTCAATGTTTGTGTCCATTTTAGCCACCCAACTGTGGATGGTTTTGGGGGAACACCTGCATCACCTTGTGATCTAAGCATGATGCAGTTGTTTTTTTCCAGTTCCTTGATATGATGTTTTGGGGAAGAGTGCAGTCCAAGTGAAGTATCTGTTGGTCCCACTATGTATCTTAGTGCAATAATAGCAGCCTGAAGCGTTTGGACCTGATACACCGCCTTTCAGTCCCTTTAAGGAATCTCAAAGCATCTCACAATCGCCTTTCCCTTCCTCCCCCACAACAGACACCCTGTGAGGTGGGTGGGGCTGAGAAACTTCAGAGAGAACTGTGACCAGCCCCAGGTCACCCAGCAGCTGCATGTGGAGGAGGGGGAAGTGAACCCGGCTCACCAGATTATGAGTCCACCACTCATAACCACAACACCAAACCTGAAGTGCCTTTTCCAGTTGTCAGTAATGCCCTGCTATCATTTTTGAAACATTAGTGTTATGATGGCACCTAAAGCCTGAAATATCTTCCTGAAAGATAGGACAAATGTTTAGGAAAAGTTTTTATGAAAGGAGGAATGAAGAATGTAAGTTCAGCATATAATTCTCTGCATTATGCTTTCAGGTCTCCATATGATGAGCATGTGGACAGACAGAGGAGAAGGCTGCGTGAGGCTGATAGTTAATTGCAGGGTGACCTCTGCAAAAGAAAGTTGTGCATATTTGATCTTTGTGACAGTTAAGTAAATGTTTAAATTACAGTGTTACCTCGGGTTACAGATGCTTCAGGTTACAGACTCCGCTAACGCAGAAATAGTGCCTTGGGTTAAGAACTTTGCTTCAGGATGAGAACAGAAATTGTGCTCCGGTGGTGTGGCGGCAGCAGGAGGCCCCATTAGCTAAAGTGGTGCTTCAGGTTAAGAACAGTTTCAGGTTAAGAACGGACCTCCAGAACAAATTAAGTTCTTAACCCGAGGTACCACTGTATAGTTTTTAAAAATCCAACCCAAGCTCTGATCTTCTCAGTTCTCCCTTCACCTGTGTGTATCTTGCTAGTTCTATCCATTTCACCTTTCTCTTGACACAAATGTATATAAAATTATACCGGAAAATGTTAAATGATCGGCTTTAATGCTGTGTCTCTGTCTCTACCTTTCTGCGCAATTGCTCAATAATGTCACTAAGAAAGCTCTATATATTGGAATGGTCTCTTTTATTGGAATACTTTCCCAAAGTTAATTCTAAAAGGGTGCATAAGACCAGTGGGCCAGAATTTTTGTCCCAATATTTTTTTTCTTTTTCCTGTGGCCATCGCTAAATGTTCATGCAGTTAACTCCACAGTTTAATCTCTCATGGAGTAAAGTGGTACCGTATTTCCTTTTGCTGGTTGCCCCTGAGGTCAGTATTATGGGAGAGGGACGAAAAGTTCTCTCTATCCACTTTATCTTCTTAATTTTTTAAACCTCTATCATGTCTGCTCCTCGCTTACTCACCTCTTATAGAATGAACATTTCCAAACTCTTCAGCTTTTTCTCAAAGGAAAAGCAGTGTTACTCCTTTATTCTTTGGTTGCCCAATTCTAGATGTAAGAGCAATCTGGTTGCCACATCTATCACCCTGTTAATCACCAGGGTTGATTTGGCTGATCAGACTGGCAAGGAATGTGTCTGCCATCTCCATCACTGTGCATCCCTCCCTATGCCACACACTCCATGGAAGAGAACGACCATCCCACACAGAGTGAGAACACCCTCTTCTGCACTTTTCCCAGCTATGCCAAAACTGTACGCGGTATTTCAAATGGGACCACACTATAGAACTGTACAGGGACATTACAATACTGACCATTTCATATTCAGTTCCTTTTTCAATAGTCTCCAGCATGGAATTTGGTTTGCCAACATAGCCACTATACTACTCAGCACTAATTCCAGATCATACATGAATAAATGATCCTTGTGGGACCCAACTTCTCACTCTCTTTCACTGGGAGAACTGCCCATTTCTTCCAACTTCCTGTTGCTTGACCAATTTGTCATCCCCCAGTGGGCCCAATCTTTAGTCCCATGGCTGGTAAGATTACTCTCAGTAGTCTGGTGAGGTTTCTAATCAAAAACCCCTTTGGAAGTCCAAGCATATCATGTCTAACAGCTTACCCTCACACAGGTGCTTTTAACCCTTCTCAGGGAACTCCAAAATGTTGGCAAGCAGGACTTCCTTTTGCAGGGAAGCTATGGAATGCACTTGATATTTCAAACAGTGGCTCATTACACACTCACCGTTGCGGCAGGTGAGTGCGCGTCCTCTGCACCCTCCCAGTGCAGACAATCAAAAAGGGACAAGAGCAAGTGCAAGGATTGTTGATGGAAGGGGATCTCTTCTGATTAAGTATATCTCGTGGCCTGTGGGAATGGGAATTATCAAATGTTTCTGAGACATATAATCACATTAAAAATCAGGTGCAACCACCACTTAATCCTGTTATAAGGCAATTGAAGAAAAGCAATATTCTAGCATTGCAAAAGAATGCAAGTATGCCATCAGTTCTATGGGCAAATTGAGACTGCGAAACACAAGATTGCCACAGGGACTTGCAGCAGGGCAGCAGTTGTGACCTCCTTGTGGGAAAAGCACCACGGGGGCCAAATTTGGATTGGTACGACAGTGAAAGGGGAGAATGGGCTTCAACCTTCGCCCTGGCCCTTTTTAAAAAACAATAATTATAATTATTATTAGATTTTTAAGCTGCTCTCCTCACCAAAGTGGGCTCAGAGCAGTGTACAACATCAGAAATTCCATAAAACAGATTAAAAGACAATTTGACTCCAATAACTGAGGCACCCTGATTACCAGCTACTAGCCCAGTAAGGGTAAGGATAAAAGGGGAAGAGGGAAAGGACCAACAGGAAGAGGGAAAGAGTGAGAAGAAAATATAAAGGGGAGGGGAAGGGAAAGGTAAAAATAAAACCATTGCTGCCCTCAACCTTAGGACTGGTGAAACAACTCGGTCTTACAAGCTCTGCAGAACAGATCATCTTCTTCTTTGATCACTCATAGCTGAGTAAGATTGTCTTCCATAAACACAGTTTTAACAATGAGTCCGTAAGTGACTGTGGAGGCCAATTCTGGAACCACATGACCTTCCACAGTGGGGACATTGGTTTCCGGGTGGGAGTTGATCATGGTGTGGATTTGCCAAGTGTGCCTTCCTCTTAGCACGTTTCTCCCTTGCGTCCTGAGTTCAAGTGTCTTCAAAGTCCATGACACCTTTGGTAAAGGCTGTTCTACAACTGGAGTGCTCACAGGCCTGTGTTTCCCAGTTGTCAGTGTTTATACTACATTTTTTTAGATTTGCCTTGAGACAGTCTTTAAACCTCTTTTGTTGACCACCAGCATTATGCTTTCCATTTTTATGTTCGGAATAGAGTAGTTGCTTTGGAAGATGATCATCATGCATCTGTAAAACATGACCAGTCCAACAAAGTTGATGCTGAAGAATCATTGCTTCAACACTGGTGATCACCTGTCTTCCCAAGTGATGTGTAAGATTTTTCAGAGACACCGTTGATGGAATCTTTTGCGAAGCTGGAGATGACATTTGTAAGTGGTCCATGTTTCACAAGCATACAGTAAGGTTGGTAGTACGATAGCTATGTAAACAAGCATTTGGGTTTCCCTGCAAATGTCCTGGTCCTCAAACACTCTGCACTTCAATTAGGACAAAGCAGCACTCGCAGAGCTCAGGCGATGCTGGATTTTGGCATCAGTGTTGACCCTTGTGGAAAGATAACTGCCTAGGTAGGAGAAGTGATTGACATTTTCCAACGTTACGCCATTGAGTTGGATTTGTGGCGCTGCAGAGGGGCTATTTTGTACTTGTTGGTGCAGCACTTTGGTTTTTTGGATGTTGAGCGACAGGCCAAGCTTTTTGTAAGCTTCTGTGAAGATATTTAGGATGGTTTGGAGGTCATCCTCTGAGCGTGCACACACCACGTTGTCATCAGCATACTGAAGCTCTATGACGGAAGTTATGGTAACCATACTCTTTGCTTTCAGCCTGCTCAGATTGAAGAGCTTTCTTTCCATCTGTTTGATATATGATTTCTACCGCAGTGGGGAGTTTCCCTTTGACAAAGTGTAGGATCATGGCAATGAAAATAATGAATAGAGTTGGGGCAATAACACAACCCTGTTTAACACCTGATCCCACTGTGAATGGTTCAATTTGAGAGCCATTGTTATCTGCGATTGTTGCTGTCATGTTATCATGGAGGAGCCAAAAGATGTTTACAAATTCATCTGGGCAGCCAATTTTCAGAAGGACAGTCCACAGGGCGTTACGATTTACAGTGTCGAAAGCCTTAGTCAGGTTAATAAACACCATATACAGGGGTCGGTTTTGCGCTCTGCATTTTTCCTGAAGTTGTCGAGTGGTGAAAATCATGTCCACTGTCCCCCTAGAAGGCCGAAAACCATTTTGGGATTCAGGAAGGGTCACCTCGGATACTGTTAAGAGACAGTTTGCTAAGATCCTTACAAGAATTTTGCCAGCTGCATCTAATAGAGAGATGCTTTGATAGTTTCCGCAATCAGTTCTGTCACCTTTTTTAAAGAGATTGATAATTTCGGCATCCCTGAAGTCTGCTGGGATCGCTTCTCTCCTCCAGATTTTTTCAATGAGCTTGTGAAGTTGTTGTGTAAGTTCAATTCCACCCACTTTGAAGATTTCAGCAGGTATCCCATCAGGTTCACTGGCTTTGTTGTTTTTCACTTGGTTAATAGCTGTACACAACTCTCCCAGATTTGGAGATACTGCAAGCTCATCTCTAACTTGTTTTTGCGGAATTTGTGAGAGGACCTCAGCAGCTATGGGAGAGTCGCGGTTAAGGAGATGTTGGTAGTGTCCTTTCCAGAGCAGTTCAATAGCTTCTTTATTTTTTAGAAGTGTGGTGCCATCTGCTGAGCATAGGGGGAATATGCCATGATTTATTGGCCCATAGATGGTCTTTGTGGCTTTAAAGAAACTGTGCATCATGAGTGTCAGCTAAGTGCTGGATCTCTTGAGGCTTTTTTTTTAATCCACCAGGTGTTTTTTAGTTCTCTGGTTCTTCTTTGAACTTCAGCCTTAGCATTGGCATAGGTTTTTTTTTTCTTAATGGCACAGTTTCTATCTCTTTGCCAGATCAGAAATGCCTTCATTTTCTTGTCAATCATGTGTTCAATCTCACTGTCATTCTCATCAAACCAGTCCTGGTGTTTCTTGGTTTGGTATCCAATAGTTTGTTCACAGGCTGCAATAATGGATGTTTTTAGCTTGGCCAAGTGTTCATCAACGTTATCAGGGAACTCCGAAAGCAGGTGGTCCTTAAAAGCCGTTTGGAAGCAATCCCGCTTAATGGGATCTTGAAGAGCTTGGGTGTTCATTTTGTGCCTTGGTTTCCTTCCTTGAAGCCTGCGTTGAGGTATAATCCTTGAGGCGTTCTCAAAGTAAAGGAAGGATTGAAGTCTGATTAATAAGAATACACACAGAGGCTGGGTGCAACGGGAACTTAGAGGGGAGGGGTGTTATGTACTAAGCTTGGATCCTAGAACAATAGGCAAGTAGGATTCTAGAATGCAACAACTGATCGGCTTGTAGGAAAAGACCAATCAGGCTCCAGGAGGAAGTTAATCAGCCTATTAGGCTGGTAGGATCATTTGTTGTTGTTGTTTAGTCATTTAGTCGTGTCCAACTCTTCGTGACCCTATAGACCAGAGCACGCCAGGCACTCCTGTCTTCCACTGCCTCCCGCAGTTTGGTCAGACTCATGTTTGTAGCTTCGAAGACACTATCCAACCATCTCGTCCTCTGTCGTCCCCTTCTCCTTGTGCCCTCCATCTTTCCCAACATCAGGGTCTTTTCCAGGGAGTCTTCTCTTCTCATGAGGTGGCCAAAGTATTGGAGCCTCAGCTTCATGATCTGTCCTTCCAGTGAGCACTCAGGGCTGATTTCCTTAAGAATGGATAGGTTTGATCTTCTTGCAGTCCATGGGACTCTCAAGAGTCTCCTCCAGCACCATAATTCAAAAGCATCAATTCTTCGGCGATCAGCCTTCTTTATGGTCCTTCTTTATGGTAGGATCATAGAATGCAACAACTGATTGGCCTGCAGGAAAAGACCAATCAGGCTCCAGGAAGGAAGCAGAATCAGCCAATCAGACGGGACTCATTGTGTAAATAATGTATATAAAAGCTTGAGGTTTTGGGGGGGCAATTCAATCACTGTTTTACAAGCTGCAATAAAGAGCATGAAATCACTACAGGACTCCGAGTATATTTCATTCCCTTTGACCTTACCGTCTTGGATGACCCTGCTGGGAGTACGAGATTCCCGATGGCTTTGCTCACAAGGGTCATAGGAATGTGCAAGCCCACTCACCACGACAAGAGAGAAAACTGAGATAGATTGCACTGAGCCATGGTCTCATTAGACAAAGAGTTCCACCAAAAAGGCTTTGGCTCTGGTTGAGGACAGCTGGATATGTTTTGGGCCAGGGACCACCAGTAGGTTGCTGTTAGATGAGCATCACACTCTTTGGGGGGTGTATTGGAAGATAATTCCCACAGATAAGAAAGGTCACAGACTGTTAAGGGCTTTAAAGGTTAGCACCACAACCCTGAACCTGATTCAATACTCCACCTGGAGCCAATCCAGCTGATGAACAACCAACTGAATGTGGGCTCTCCACAAAGTCCCAGTCAGAACTCATGCACCTGCATTTTAGACCATTTGGAGCAGTCTCAAGGGTAGCCCTGTCTATCTATCATCTATCTATCTATCTCTATCTATCTATCTATCTATCTATCTATCTATCTATCTATCTATCTATCTATCTATCTATCATCTATCATCTATCTATCTATCTATCATCTATCTATCTATCATCTATCTATCTATCTATCTATCTATCTATCTATCTATCTATCATCTATCTATCTATCTATCTATCATCTATCATCTATCTATCATCTATCTATCTATCATCTATCTATCTATCATCTATCTATCTATCTATCTATCTATCTATCTATCTATCTATCTATCTATCTATCATCTATCTATCTATCTATCATCTATCATCTATCTATCTATCTATCTATCTATCTATCTATCTATCTATCTATCTATATCTATCTATCTATCTATCTATATCTATCTATCTATCTATCTATCTATCATCTATCTATCTATCTATCTATCTATCATCTATCTATCTATCTATCTATCATCTATCTATCTATCTATCTATCTATCTATCTATCATCTATATCTATCATCTATCTATCTATCTATCTATCTATCTATCTATCTATCTATCATCTATCATCTATCTATCTATCTATCTATCATCTATCTATCTATCTATCTATCTATCTATCTATCTATCTATCATCTGTTTATCACATTTATACCCTGCCTTCCCAGGTTCAGGTGTAGAGCAAGTTAAAGTAGTCTGTTCTGCAGGTGACTGCTGCATGGATCGCCATGGCTAGGTTAGAAAGGGACAGGTACGGTACCAATCACCTAACCTGACATAGATTTAAAAATGCCAGTGTGGCTACATTTGTGATCAGTGACTCTATAAAGACAGAAGTGTCCAGGATCACACCGGGACTCCTGATGACGGGTACAGGTGACTCTTGCGCCCCATCAAGAGCTGGGAGCTGGCAAACCGAACTGAAATCATTCTGGCCCAGCCATTGCACCCCCATCTTTAATTGATTGAGATTCAACTGACTCCATTCCTCTATCCCAGCACACCCACCTAAATATTGGCCAATATATCCAGGGTAGCATCTGGTCAGGGCCATGAGTTTTTAGATCCATGATTTTTGTGGTCAGATCTGTGGTTATATACAAGATATTTGAATAAAGGGTGAATTTGGGGTTCCCCAATGCAAAAACTCTGAGGATACATGAGGATCTGTGCTTCAGAACCACGTTTTTGGCTCACAGTGTTGCCAGGAAGCCGTGGATCCGTGTTTTTTGTGGTGCAGGCTGTGCCCATGAACATGACATGTGATTTGACAGTGAGTTAGAGTTGCCCCCAATGTAAAAAGCGTGAGGATCCGTGCTCCGAAACCATGTTTTTGGGCCAATGTATGGATCTGTGTTTTTTGTGGTGCAGGCTGTGCCCCTGGCTATGATGTGTGATGTGACGGTGATTTTGGTGTGGCCCAATGCAAAAACCCTGAGGATCCATGAGCATCCATGGTTCAGTGCCACGTTTTTGGGCCACGGTGTTGCCAGAAAACCATGGATCCATGATGTTTGATCTGATGGTGACTTCAGGCTGATCTAGTGTGGAAACAGGTAAAAGGCTGATTTTAAACGAATCCTCATGAATTCATATGATTTTTTTCATTCAAATTAAATAAAACCGCCATGATACTGTAGACAATGTCTTAGTCTGTAGGCAGCATCAAAAAAATCATGCATCCACTGTTTCGTGGGGCCGCAATGGCGCAAAAACATGGTTAAAAAACACAGATCCCCATGGATCCTCATGATTTTTGCACTAGATCAGCCCAAAGTCACCATCAGATCAAACATCATGGCCATGGGCACAGCATGCACCACAAAAATCACGGATCCACGGCTTCCTGTCGACACCGTGGCACAAAAACGTGGTCCTCAAAGTATGGATCCTCACACGTTTTGCATTGGGCCACCCCAAATTAACCGTCAAATCAGAAGTCATAGCCAGGTGCACAGCCTGCACCACAAAAAACTCGGATCCATGGCTTCCTGGAAACTCCATGGCCCAAAACCGTGCCTTTTGTCTCTACTTTCCAGGGACAGTCCTGGATTTACAGAAGCCATTCTGGTTTCTGATTTGATCCCGGAAAGTCCTGCTTTTCCTCAGGATGCCCCTATTTTCATCGGAGAATTGTTGGAGGGTGTGGTATGATGTCCCTGAGAGAAACGTTGTGAGGGCATGGAGTTGTGCGATCCTGGAGCCAAGAAGATCAAGTAACTATGCAACCTTTAGAAGGCAGCTGAAGGCAGCTGAAGGCAGCCCTGTATAGGGAAGTGCGTAATGTTTTCTTATGTTTTTATGTATGTTGGAAGCCATCCAGAGTGGCTCCGGCAGCCTTAGTCAGATGGCTGGGGTATAAATAAAATAATAATTATTGTCATTATCTTATTATATCATTAATATTATAATATTATCAAATATTATTATTGCTATAAGAATTTTAAGGTCGTACATATATAAAATAAATGTTCATAAATGTACCAAGCACGCGCGCACACACACACACACACACACACACATAAACCACTTGTCTGAAGCGCACAGAAAAAGTCCTGAAACCATTTTGTCCCTCCCAAATTTACCTGTTCCAAATAGCACATTGAAATGATGGTTAATGATAAAGGCTTGATGGGGTTGGAGTTTGCTACAGCCAATGCTAGCTTGGAAGATTTGATTTCTACCCTTACAGAATTTAGGCTTGCATGTGGAAACTTACAAAGCCAAAAGGGATATATTCTCTGGTAATTCTGATCTAGAATCTAGTGAGGATTCTAGAGTTGCTTCTGTAGTGCTGGGATGGGGAATCTGTGGCCCTCTGGATCTGGATCTCGTTCTACTCCCAATTCATCATGCTTCATGGAAAGCGATTCACAAATGAAATGAAATAATAGCACCCACCCCTGACCATTGGCTCTGCTGGCTGGGGCTGACGGGGGTTTATAGTCTTAACATTTGAATGCTGCAGGTACCCTGTCTGTGCTGGGTGATCTGTATCTCTCCAGATATTACTGCACCTAAACCCCAGCAGCTCCTTTTGGATTTACTTGCTTGGTTGCTTTAAGAGATTTGTATTTTGTAAGTTGATTTTGAGTGATCGATTCAATATCTATGTAAAGAAGGTTTCTATGGCTGACGTGCCCTTTAAATGGACTTAGTTAGCTTTCGGTTGATCTCTTCTAGTGCTTTGCAATGGCCGAGGAGTTGAGCATCGTGGCCGGCAACCAAGCCAAGAGGCTGAAGAACAGCTGCAGCAACATAGAGGAGGCAGCAGAAGAAGTTGGAAAGCAGGAGGAAAACGGGCATGAAACGAAACGGTTCAAGACCAGTGGGGGATGAGTTGGAGGATGGGGTGAAGAGGTTCCCCAAAAGGAAGGTTGTGCTGCTGATGGCATATTCAGGGAAAGGCTATCATGGGATGCACATAATAGACAGAATATGTGGGCAGCAGCAGGAAAGGAGGCAGGAAAAGCCTCTGGCCTCATCCTGGCTCCCAGGGACACACCCCACATAATCTGCACTAAAGATCACTTGGGGATGTGATCTTGGGGGGATGGAAGTAACCAAAGAAATGAATAGCAGAAGGCAAGGTACTTACTCTGAGGTTGGGGTATTTCCGGGCAATGGCCAGCAGCAAGGAAATGCTGCTGGCCGCTAGTTCTTGAGCCTCCCCATTTCCCGCCAGGGCATATCCTTGGAGGTCCTGCAGGAGGAAAGAGTGTCTCAGAGTCAGGGGCCAGTCTGGGCCAAAGCGGCCCCCACTGCCCCCACCACAGAGTCCCTGGCACTTCTGGACCATGAAGGTTTGGACCAAACTGGGAGCCATACAGGCTCTGTGCCCCAGAAATGGGGCAGTCCATTGGGTAAGGGACGGGGGGGGGGACACAACCCTAAAACCACCCCTGATGCCATCGGGACACTTACACTGAGAAGATGGAGGTGTCAGGGTTGGGGGCTTCCATAAGGAGACTGCCCAGCAGAAGCCAGAAGTGCCTTTTCAGTTCCTGCGGGAAAAGAAAGAAGAGAGTTTGAATGCTGGGTTGGATTCTGCAAGTGTGTGACGAAGAAGAAAGAGCCGTGAAGGGAAGTCAAAACAAAGGACATCCTTCTCTCTCCTCCTCCTCAGCCCCTTTCAGCACGGCCTCCAACGTCCTGTGCAGGATGGCACTGATCATATCACAGCTGAATTTGGGCCTCATAGTGCTGCAGAGATGAAAGGGAGAAGGTTAGAGTCTCCCTTGCCCCCTTCTCCCTCTCGCCTGCTCTTTCCCCCTGGAGTTCTTCCCCCCACCCACAATCCCATCCACACCAAAGACCCCACTCACCTTAGCTGGAGAAGGGCCTCCAAGGCAAGGGTCAGGGGGCGACCCCTGAAGTGCTCCAAGGCCCCAAGATGTCCTGGAAGAGAACAGAGGAGGAAAATCAGCTCCGACCCCAAACACCAGGCTTGGCTTTGTAGGGAAATGGTAACCCCATGTCCTAAGCCGGCAGGGTCCTCCTCTCTGCAGATGCACAGCCCCTTCCCCCCACCTCCCCGTGGGGGTCCCTCACACTCCCCCATCACTCCCCAGAATGTCTTGGGCCATCTCCTGCTTGGAGCACTTCAGGGATCGGAGCCCCCTGAGCTCAGCTGTCTGGCAGCTCTGGATGACCTCCAAGAGGTAGAGCTGTTCATCCTCCAGCAGCTGAAATGCAAAAGTCAGGCTGTCAGTTTCTCGTGAGGGGAGGGCTTCTCCACATCTGAGAGTGCAGAGTGGGGGGCAAAGAGCCCGGGCAGCGGGGGGCAAATCTGAGGGATCCAGTCCCTGCTCTTGTTTTCTCCAATACTCACCCCTGGGGCTGGGATGCGGAACCGCAGCAGAACTGCAAACAGGACATGGGAAAAGGCGAGTCCTCTTTTGCATCCTAGGGCTAGTTGCCCCCCATGCCCATTCCTGCCCTCATCTGTCCAAAAAGGGAGGGCCACTTGCTCACCTGGCGCCAAGGGGTGCTCTGGGTCTTGCTGGGGGGCCACCCTGTGGCAGCGCCTGAACAGGCACCTTAAGCACCTGATCCTAGAAGAGATGAGCGGAGAGAGCGACTCAGACACCAGCAGCCCCTATTCTTGGGAGGTGTTTGTGTGTGAGGAGGGGCATCTGGAGAAAACAGTGAATCACTGCCGAATTGGCAGAACAGAAATACGTATGTGGAGCCTAATCGATCCTTGCCAGCCCATCATGACCAATTCCTTCCATCTCTCTGCAGTTCTGAAAGAGGCAGTCCAGAGCATGAAGGGCTGGCAGAGAGAGAAAGGAGCTCCCAAGTGCTCTGGGTTCAAGAGCTACGGCCATGCCAGGACCCAGAGAGCCCGGCCCACTCTTTCATGCAGTCAAGCAGTGTATAAATTTCATGAAGCAAATGAAATTTGGGTCATTCTTAACATTGTTACCAGATTTTTTGGAAAGGGTGGCGAGGGGTTTCCCCCTCCAGCAGGCACCATACCCACCTCTGACTGTACCTCAAATCAACAGCTTCACTTCTGCAAATGTCCGCACAAAACACATCCTGACACCCTCTTTGTAGGCTGAAGAGGAGAGGGGCATCAAATTCCCCACAGATTGATGGGAGGGGGGGACCCTGTGGATTTGTGCTTTTTATCAGATATGCAGAATGCTCTAATCCCAAACTCTCTAGCCCAGACATCCCCAAACTCGACCCTCCAGCTGTTTTGGGACTACAATTCCCATAATCTCTGACCACTGGGCCTGTTAGCTAGGGATGATGGGAGTTGTGGTCCCAAAACAGCTGGAGGGCCAAGTTTGGGAATGCCTGCTCTAGCCCTATGACTGGCTCTGCCAGATAAATCCATTTGTTTCTAAGGTGCTTGGTGGCTCTCTTTTTCTATGTTTGCTGCGGGGGGCTTAATAATATCACTATCCTTCTGCACTCTGTGAATTAAGCAGGGGCATGGATTTGCAAGCATTTGTAACTTCTGCCACATAATTTTCAGGTGGAACTCAAATTGGGAGAGAAAAGGGTAAATTCAGCCTGCTCTTTCTATGTGGGTGGCACATTTTGTGGTGCATGCAAGTTTAATGGTGGGCCATAACATTAAAGGCAGACGCGTGGGGGACCTGCCTGGCCTAAATGGGTAAAGGAACCATCAAATTCGCTCATCAGTGAAACTGACCTCATAAAACCTCTCTGGCATGGGAGCACATGAATTCCAGGGCCATGGGCACATGGGGCACATGAATGCTTCATAGTCTGTTGTTTTTCTGCAGAATTCACATTTGGAAATATGCCCAGTCGCCTGCAAAGAGCACATACCTGCTTGTTTGCAAAGGAGTGCTAAATTAAATTAACAAGTGCTCATAGAGGCAGGCCTGTTCCAGTCCCCGCCGCAGATAGTCTCAAAGGGTGAGGAAGCCAGTACAAATTTATCAGCCGTTTCAGCAGACGTTGTGTCTAAAGAGTGCAGCAGCTGCCTTTGGACTGACCAAAATTCTGGCACCTTGGCTGAGTGTCCTGGAGCATGCACAGAAATCCTTGATCTCCAAGGGGGATGTAGCATTTCAAAGACCGCAGGGCAAATGTGCTCCTGAGCATATACAAAATCCTTTTCCTCTGGTAAGGTGTGGGGAACCTTTGGCCACTCCAGCTCTTGCTAGACTGCAACTCCCGTCAACTCCAGCAAGCAGGAGTTCAGCAACATCTAGAGGGCCAGAGGTTCCCCACACCTGAGCTAGAGACTGTGCAGGTATTTGTGGATTCTGGAGTCCCAGAATTCACCTTAGGTATATTTTTTCATGGATGTTAGTGACTTCACCTGCTTGATGCTGCATAGGAGGTGACCTAGGATGAGATTGCTGGCAGGTACTCATGCTATGACCTGGCTGACTTGCTTGCACAGTAAACGGGAGACGAGTGTGTAATCTTATCACAGTGAAGAATGGTAGCAACTTCCCCAAATCTCTTGCTAAGCAGCAAAAGTCTGTATTGCTGGGTCCGCCTGCTGGCAAATATAACGTTGAATCACAATGGTACAAAATAACTCAGCAAGCTGACATTTATCAAGAGTTAAACAAAGGTTAGTGTACTAAATATTATTTCCAATTCTAGGTAGTTTGCTATTGGAGAATTACCATATATGATTATAAAAATCTAAAGCAAAAATTATTTAAAAATATGATTTCATTTCTAGATCACACAAGATTTCTTCTACTATATATTTCTTTCTTTATCATATACACACAAAGCTTCTATTTTTAAACAGGAAATATTTTTGTAACCTAAGGTCTATTATACAAATCCATACAGATGTTCATTTTGTTACAGATCTGTTAAGTTGTATACAAATTATAAAGATTCCAAGTTTTTTTATATTCTGCCATGAGTCTATCATTTACTAAATTGGCGAGTTTTGCCATTACTGCATATTCTGATAGTTTCTCTTACCATGCATCTATTTCAGGACATATGTCAGATTTCCATATGTTAGTCAACACACTCTGACTGCTGTGGTCATATAACTAAATAATTCCACTGACAATTTCACAATACAGTAGCTGAAGGAGTCATTCCCAATGGCATAGCTTTGGGGTCCAATGCAAATTTTGGGGGTTTTTTTACATGTTTTCATTTCGAAATGAACTTTCCTCCAAAACTTTTTGGTCTTTTCACAGGTCCACCATAAATGGAAGAAGGTTCCTTGAGGTTTATGACATTTCCAGCAATGTCCATTCATTTCATTATTCATCTTATGTATATCTTTCAAAGTTATATAGAATTGAAAGAACATTTTGTACAGTCATACCTCATGTTACGGCCACTTCAGGTTATGTATTTTTGGGTTGCGGACTGCAGGAAACCTGGAAGTACCGGAACGGGTTACTTGCAGGTTTCGCCACTCGCGCATGCACAGAAGCACCAAATTGTGCCAGCACCTGCACATACACGGTGCTTCAGGATGCGAACGCTGTGGGTTGCGGGCGTGCCTCCATCACAGGTTATGTCTGCAACCCGAGGTTTCACTGTACTAATTTTGTTTTAGGGCTTAACTAGCAGTTAATTTTATTCCTTTATTCATAATTGTTCTCATTGTTCCCCTGTAAACTGCTCTTAAATTTTTGCATCCATTTTGTCATATAAGGTTTTGCTTGTTGGGGCTCAGTGTCATATTTGAGTAATAGTTTATAAATTTTACCCAAAAGGTAGAACTCTGTTACGATGGACTCAAATTCTGTTTTTTTTCACTGATTTAACAGTTTGCCATACAGTCTTTCTTGAATCTGGATATTAGTTGACAGTATGTAAGGAGTTTCATATTTTTTTCTCCTCTTTAATACTTCAACATGTCTTTGATCTGTTCTTAAAGATGAACCATATCTTGGTACAATATATAGTCGTACATTCTCCTCTCGGCTCTAATAATACTGTTCCAGTGGTGACATTAACAGTGCTGCTAAGGGCATTTTTGTGATTTTTGTAGTGCAACTAATGATTTTTGTGGTGCAGGCTGTGCCCCTGGCTATGATGTGTGATTTGATGGTGAGTTTGGGGTAGCTCAATGCATAAAGCACAAGGATCCATGAAGATCCGTGCTTCAGAACCATGTTTTTGGGCCACGGTAATTTCAGGAAGCCGTGGATCCGTGATTTTTGTGGTGCAGACTGTGCCGATGGGCATGATATGTGATTTTGAAGGGAGTGGGCGGGGGGGGTGCATTGACAGTTGGAAGGCAACGCCCGGAGAGCAGGAGGAGAAATGCATCTGGAGCAAATAAGATATGCAGGTTTGACTGATAAGCGAAAGGAGTGCACTGCCAAAATGCTCTGGCAACACCCAATGAGGCCATAAGGCAAAGGGGGGAATATGATATGATACGTTACTGGTGGTGGGGTGGTTGGGAGGTGCTGCTAGGGTATAAAAACTGCTTGCTTACGTGTTTTAGGGGCCCCCAGCCTTTGGAAATAATTCCGCTGGTGGTCTCTGCGCAGATCACAATAAACTTTTTCTCCGAAGGAACTGAATCCCTGGTGCTTCTTTGTCACCTCTGCGTCCTGGGTAAGCGGGCAAATGGATCCCAAGTAATTAAGGCTTCAGATTTGGGGGCTCGTCCGGGATTTGCCCAAACCCATTGGACCGGAGGCCAGGCTCGACCGCGGTGAACAGCTTGGGCTGGTGCTCGCAGCTCCAAGCGCGCACCCTGCCAGTTTGTAGGGGGAGCTAGCCACACCGTCCCAAAGTGGAGACACCCGGTCAAGGGAGAAAAACGACGGCCGAGGAAAGTGACCCACAACGGGAGAAAGGTGAGCTCTAAGGGAAAGGGGCTAGAGGCTTGATCAACCTCACCTGGCCGTGGCAGTAAAAGTGCCGCCAGGAGGGTAGGAGGGGAGGACAGAGGGGAGCCTGTGTTGTGTGTGGTGTGAAAGGATGAATGTATATGTGAGGCCGGGGCTTAGCGTCCCCATGGCCAAGCGTGTGTAGGATTGTGAGTTTCTTGGCAGCGCGAGCTCGCCAAGCCACAGTCTGTAGCAAAACCGGTGTGTTTGAAGAGAAGTCCCGTATAGGAGCAGAGTATTTTGTTAGACATGGGATCTGGAGGCAGTAAATGTACCCCTTTGCAGTGTTTACTGGATAACTGGAGAACAGCTACAAAACATGACTATTGGGGTTTTAAGTTGCTGAAAGAGAGACTTAGAACTTTATGTGAAGTACTGGCTGGCCATCAGAGGGCACTCTCGACCTGCAGTTAATAGACCCCCTGTGGCAAAATATAGTTAATGTTCACCCGGACCAGATTCCTTATATTTCCACCTGGAAAACTAATGTGGAAAAAAATCCCTCGTGGCTGGAATCCTGCCGCAGTAGAATAGACCAGGGCGCCCGCCTGTGTGCGGTCAGAACGAAGCCAAAACCCCAGGTCTTACAGGACCCGGAAGAAGAAGGTGTATTGAGACCTCCTCCCCCATATGCCCCACCAATGGCAGTGCCAGGGGAGGCCAAAGATGATGAATCAGATGAGGAAAAGGGAGAGGATGAGGAGTTTAGACAGACTATTGGAAAGTTGACAAAGGGTGGAAAGAGGTGGACTGAAGAACAAAGGAAAAGAGTTAGAGATTTTGTAAATGACTTTAAGGAAGAAATAGACGTTAGTGGGCACTTAGTGAGTGCCGCAGAGTGTAAAAGGGAGCAATGGAAGAAGAAACAGAGACATTGGGAACAGGCTTGGGATAGAGCTGCCCTGCATAAGGCAGCCAAGAAACAAAAGGAGAGAGCAGAGAAGATAGCCCCCCTGCGCCGGGTTTATGACCCACCGGGACCCCCAGGGGTGAACGGGGCGCCAGCGCCACGAACATATACGGTCCAACATGTGCCTTTCTCAAGTGCAGATGTATGTAATTGGCGCAATCAGAACCCCTTTTTTTTTTTTTTTGAGGAGAACCCAGCGAAAATTATAAAATTGTTTGAATGTATTGACTGGGATAAGGCGGGCCTCCCGGAAGCCTACTAATTTGATAATAATAATAATAATAAATTTTATTTGTATCCCGCCCTCCCCAGCCGAAGCCGGGCTCAGGGCGGCTAACAACAATCAAAACAATCAAACAATCAGATAATTGCACATTCTAAAAAAAAAAAATCCTTCCAGTAGCACCTTTTTTTGTTTTTTGTTTTTGTCTTGACTATGGCAGACCAACACGGCTACCTATCTGTAACTATTCTAAAAATATTTCATTATAAAAATCAATTGAAATCAAATTAATGGCAACTGATTAAGCAAGATTCTGTGCAGGTTGCCAGAGGAGGGAGTCAGGCTGTGCCCTGACCAAAGGCCTGGTGGAACAACTCTGTCTTGCAGGCCCTGCGGAAAGATGTCAGGTCCCGCAGGGCCCTAGTCTCTTGTGACAGAGCGTTCCACCAGATTGGAGCCGCAGCCGAGAAGGCCCTGGCTCTAGTTGAGGCCAGCCTGACCTCTCTGAGGCCTGGGACCTTGAGGATGTTATTATTTGCAGACCGTAGGTGATGAGAGTTAGGGAAGTGATTCAGAATCATGAAAGCCACCAAGGACTTGTTAAACCACCTGGCTGAGGCTGGATACCGGGTATCCAAGAAGAAGGCGCAGATATGTCAACCAACTGTAAAATACCTTGGTTTTGACATCTCTCACCAACAGCGAACTCTAAGGGAGGAAAGAAAACAGGCTATTATCCAAATACCAGAGCCAAAAAACCGCAGGGAGCTCCGTGGTTTTCTGGGATCCGCAGGGTTCTGTAGGATATGGATACCTAACTACAGCAGCATTGCTCGGCCCCTGCATGAGTCAACTAGGGGAACAGAGAAGGATCCTTTTATATGGGGCAGGGAACAGCAGCAGGCTTTTCGGGATCTCAAAGTGGCATTACAACAAGCCCCAGCGCTTGGCATCCCAAACCCCGAGAAGCCTTTTACCCTGTTCATAGATGAAGACCAGGGGGTAGCCAAGGGAGTTTTATGCCAGAAACTGGGAAATTGGCAGCAACCCGTTGCATACTTGTCAGAGAGGCTAACCTCAACAGAACAAGGGTTGCCCCCCTGTATGAGAGCAGTTGTGGCAGTGGCCACCCTACTCACAAAGGCAGATAAATTCACGTTCGGACAAGACACCACTTGTGTGACTCCACACGCAGTCCCAGCCTTACTTGACATGAAAGGCACCTATTTCCTATCACAAGCAAAAATGAGGAAGTGCCAGATGTTGTTATTACATCCACGCCTGAAGTTTCAGGTTACCACAGCCCTTAACCCAGCTACCTTATTACCGGTAGGAGAAGGTGAGGGACCGACCCATGATTGTGTAGAGGTCATGGATGAAGTGTATTCCAGCAGGCCTGACCTTAAGGATGAGGCAAACCCACATTGGCCTTCATGGTTTGTGGATGGAAGCAGCTTTGTTGAGGCTGGACAGCGAAAGGCAGGATATGCAGTGGTAGCCCTTGAAAACAACGTGGTTGAGGCCAGTTCACTCCCACTGGGAACCTCAGCCCAACTGGCTGAAATAACGGCACTTACCAGGGCCCTGTGTCTAGCAAAAGGGGAAAAGATCAATATTTATACTGACTCAAAGTACGCTTTCCTCACCCTGCATGCCCACGGGGCACTGTGGAAGGAAAGAGGTCTGCTCACCTCCAGAGGGGGTCAAGTGGCGCACCCTCAGGCGCTCTTAGACCTTCTGGACGCTGTCTGGGAACCTGAAGCAGTGGCAGTGATACACTGTTATGGACACAAAACTGGACCTAGTGAAGAGGCCAGGGGAAACCGCCTGGCTGACCGGGTAGCAAAGGAAGCAGCCCGGGGTTCATCCCCAACACCTTTCATTGGGGCCCTGGTACCAGAAGAAATTCTGGATAGCACCTTGAAACCAAGGTACTCTGCCCATGAGGTGGCTACTGCAGATGCTGAGGATATGGATCCCAGGATCATTGTCCCGGCAAGTAATTCAGCGGTACCATGAGTCCACCCATGTGGGACCTGATGACATGACCAAGCAGCTGGAAAAGTGTTTTTATGTGGCCAACCTTTACCAACTGGCTGCCCAAGCTTCCAGGAAATGCATGTTGTGCCAAAGGAACAACCCTAGAACTGGACACTTGGCTCCACCAGGAGTTCAGCACAGTGGGACGGCACCCATGGAGGACCTTGTTGTGGACTTTACTGAATTACCTCGATGTGGATTGTATCATTATTTGCTTGTGGCAGTATGTACGTACACAGGCGCCCAGCGGACGACCGCTCTGCTGGTATCACTCCGGACCTCTAGGCACGGCTGAAGAAGTGGATGGGAGGAGCGCCCGCCGGCAGCGCTCCCAGCGTGCCTGCAGTTTGAGTAACACCACCTGATAATGTTTTAAATTCCGAAAGAACTCTAGTGTGTATTATTTGGTGTGAGGAAGAGCCCGTGGGTATTTTGACACCAAGTGCCACCTACTCTTGTGGGTGTGTGGTAATCTACCAACCTTGGGCTCCTTCCCCGTGGGGCTTGTGTTTGCCCTCCACCCACCAAGGATATAGTCACCCCGCAGGACTAGAAGGGTTCTATTTGCATACTATAGGATTTGATCCTTGGAGGTTTCCACGACCCCTTTTATCCTGATCGCCCTGAACGCCCAGGCAGGCCAAAACCTTCCCCAGACCCTTATCATGATTAAGGAATGGTGGGAGGAACCTTGGAACCATCGGGCATGGTGGATAGGGGTGACATGTACTGCCTTGATTATATGGGTGCTGTTATATTTCTGTTGGCACGAACGCCATAGGTTTTCTGGAAGGAAGCGATCCCCCTCCATCCCCTTGATGATCCTTCTCCTATTTATGGTGGGAGAATCCACTCCCAAGGCCAAATGCTTCCAGGCCTTAAATCGTAATAGCATTTTCCCCACACATGAAATGAGAAGACAGGGGGCTCAGAGTCTCTATAACAAGTGGCTTCAATTGGCAGAAAAAGTAGCCCATGTTCCTGTACAAACTTGGGAAGGAAGGATGGGATATGTCCTACTAGACAATTTCCTCCCAACAGGGTGGCTCCGGGGGCTCTTTGCTATGCTTATGGGACCTTTGCTAATTTTGCTTTTGCTCTGCTTCTGTATTCCCTGCTTTTGCAACAGATGATGCAAAAAAAATGATGTCCCGAATGATGGGACCCCGTGTGATTGCCCTCATGCGAGAGTATAGGCCTATCCCTGCGAACGAACCTATGGGTTAGGTTGTTCAGAAGAAGAGGAGGGAAATGAAGGGAGTGGGCAGGGGGGGGTGCATTGACAGTTGGAAGGCAACGCCCGGAGAGCAGGAGGAGAAATGCATCTGGAGCAAATAAGATATGCAGGTTTGACTGATAAGCGAAAGGAGTGCACTGCCAAAATGCTCTGGCAACACCCAATGAGGCCATAAGGCAAAGGGGGGAATATGATATGATACGTTACTGGTGGTGGGGTGGTTGGGAGGTGCTGCTAGGGTATAAAAACTGCTTGCTTACGTGTTTTAGGGGCCCCCAGCCTTTGGAAATAATTCCGCTGGTGGTCTCTGCGCAGATCACAATAAACTTTTTCTCCGAAGGAACTGAATCCCTGGTGCTTCTTTGTCACCTCTGCGTCCTGGGTAAGCGGGCAAATGGATCCCAAGTAATTAAGGCTTCAATTTGATGGTGAATTTGGGGTGGCCCAATGCAAAAAGCGTGAGCATCCATGAGGATCCATGCTTCAGAACCACATTTTTGGGCCATGGAGTTGCCAGGAAGCCGTGGATCCATATTTTTGTGGTGTAGGCTGTGCCCCTGGCTATGATGTGTGTTTTGACTGTGAGTTTGGGGTGGCGCAATGCAAAAAGTGTGAGGATCCATGAGCATCCGTGCTTGAAAACCACGTTTTAGGGCCACGGTATGGCCATGAAGCTGTGAATCCAAGTTTTTTGTGGTGCAGGCTGTGCCCCTGGGTATGATGTGTGATTTGACGGTGGGTTTGGGGTGACCCAATGCAAAAAGCGTAAGAATCCATGCTTCAAAACCACGTTTTTGGGCCACGGTGTCGCCAGAGGCTGCGAATCCGTGATTTTTGTTGTGCAGGCTGTGACCTCGGCCATGATATTTGATCTGATGGTGACTTTGGGCTTATCAAGTGCAAAAATAATGAGGATCCAAAAGGATCCGTGTTTTTTAACCATGTTTTTGCTCCATTGCAGCATCACGAAACAGTGGATGCACGATTTTTTTGGTTCTGCCTACAGACACATGGTGTAGAGTATCATCGTGTTTTTATTTTGTTTCAGTATAAAAATCATATGAATTCATGAGGATCCATGCCTTGGATCCATGTTTTTTGTGGTGCTGCAGCGTTGCTAAGTGTTGGATCCACGTTTTTTATAGTCCAGTCTGTAGGCGTGCTTTCCAGATGTGATTTGACACTGGATTTGTTGGAGTTATTATTTTAAAAGTGGGGGGTCCGTGTAGATCCGCCTTTAACCCAGACCCGGATCAGTTTAAAATCATCTGGATCCGCCTTTTACCCAGTCCCGTTTATGGGCTGCTACGCCCTGCTCTTGTGAGTCGCTCGCTGCCCTTTGCAGGAGGCAGCGGAAGCAGTAAGAAACACTGGCTGGTTATACGGTTTTTCCCAAATGGGGAAGTTTGCCAGATAACATTTTATGAAACGGTTATCTTAATGTGGACTTCGAACCCTGTTTGTCCCCCTTGCCCGTTTGACTTCCCTAAATCACTTTTCGAGTTTCATTCTTGGCGATGATGACGATAACACTCGCAATGCTTTAAAGAGAGCGAGAGCGCAGTACTGTTCCTTCGTTGCCATTTAATTATTGATTTATAATCATTCTATTTTTGCCGCAAATGATCCCAGTGCAAAGGAATTACGCGTGAATGGCAATAGCCGCCACCCATCCACGCATCGGTTTGTGTACAGGTTTTGTGCTACTATTGTTTTACATTGCCTGTCATGTCAGTATTTAATGGAAGACCCGAACGAACAAATATTTAAAAGAAAAAAGAAAAGCAGCAGCCGCCACTGAACCGTCAGGGAGACCTGGAGTGTAACCGCTTTCCTGGAGCAAGAACTAAGGAAAGCGGCGGCGAAGCAACAACTCCTCCAGCCCGCTGTGCTTTGTGCAATGGATTTTCTTTTTTATTAAAAATGAAACAAGATGCAACGGAATAAAAAAAAGGATGTGTCAGAAGTGGGATTCGAACCCACGCCTCTATTCAGAGACCAGAACACCCAGCCCCGCTCGCGGGAAGGCAACTCTATGCGTCCGCCTTGAGTCTGGCGCCTTAGACCACTCGGCCATCCTGACACTGCGGGGAAGAGGCGCGCAAAGGGACTCTCAACCTCGCCGAGGCGATAGGTCTCGAATTCCCTCGCTCCCGATCCTTTCCTGGACCCACAGACCCCGAAACCCAGAGGCAGGCCAGCCACAAGCTACTCTTTCGCACCCACCACTCCCAAAAGAACTGGGGGTGGCGGGCTGGGTCCCTCGGCAATTATTCCAGCCATACTATATTTCCCAGCATGCTCTTCTCGGAAGGCGGGGGGGGGACATGCGCAGGTCACGTCTTGCTCGGCGACGGCCATTGTGCTCTTCACCTGTGCTTGCCAAGGACGCCGGGAGAGGAACTCTGAGGGGCTGAGTCCGATCCTGAGGCAGAGACATGTTTTTTCCTTTGGCAAGGGGAGCTCTGCGCTTGGCGGGTGAGTGTGCAGGGGAAGGTCGGCCCTCCGTCCTCCGCGCGGTTTTGGGTGGCGGCGGACAGAGGCAACCCTCCTCCGACTTCTCCATACTAGCCGGGGTCTCCCTTGCTTAGGGCCGTGCTCGGCGCCGGGGTCTCGCGTTTAGGGCCCTCCTGCCTCGCCATCTGCTGTGATCTGTGCAGCCTGTCTGTGTGGACGGACCACAGTTGACAGCGCCAGTTGCTGAGCTGCGAGGGTCCTGCGGGAGGTGGCACCCAGGACTACCTGTATAGGCTGAAGCCCCAAACAGCTATGTTGGTGGAGATGTGTGGGGGGGGGGTTGGGGGGGTTGCTGCTAAAGGGAGAGGGTAGTGCAGCGCTTTCATGTAGCCAGGATTTATGCTGGGTGCGGGGAGCCGTTATGTTGGGGTGGGGCAGAACCTCAGTTAGTTAAATGGCCATCCCGAGCATCGCACGTGGCGAATGAGATCCAGCTTTGCCGGCTCCCTCTTCTAGAGATGGATGTAAAAGGAGGGCGAGACGCAGACACTGCAGCAGTTTTAATGGAGACGGCGCTTTGCATTGCCAGCTGCAAAGGAGATCATGTATTCTCGTTTTTCCATTGACCCAGGGGAAAACGGCTTTCTCCGCAACTAGCCCAGGATTGAGTTCATTGACTGGCAGTAGCTCTCCAGGGATTCAAGGTCTTTCTCATCCTTACTTGCAGGCACTTGGGATTCCGCCTGTCCTTCTTTATTATTCCAAAAGAAGGGTGGTTTAAAACACACAAAAGTACGGTACATTACACTTTCTAAGCACTGTATTCATTTTAAAAGATGAGATGGCTCCTACATCAAGATAATAACCTAATAGTACAAGGTGACTGGGAAAAGAAGAGGAGAGCAAGGGCTGAATTGGCTGCTTATTCACTGGCAAATCGATGGGGTTGCAATTGTCTGTGCCATGGTGCATTTTCTGCCAGTCCCAGGTTACCTGGTTGGGGTCAGAGGCCATAGCGCATTTGCCTTTGTTTATGCAGTCCTAGGACAACCAGCAATTGGAGCTTAATAAATAATAATCTTTCAATTTCATTCTTGTATGGAAAAAGCACAGTACAGTAATCAGTGTGAGGATGCCCCATTGAAAATAAAGATTGTAACTTGATAGGATTGGGCTGTTGAGTACATATTTCTTTCTCTTGGAATTTTAGAGAATGACACATTCAAAGTAGAACTTCATACCCATGCAAACTTTTGAAAGTGATATTTGTTTCAAATGTTGGAGACCTTTGTTGGCTTCCTGTGAAAACATTTTGTATTTGGCAAATTCATCCAGCTACCCTAAACTACTTTAGTAAGTATGTAGGAATTCTGAATAGTGATGTCAGAACAGTAAAATAAATAGAAATTTCATTCTGGTTCCCCCCCAAAAAATGTTTACTAATTTTCACAAAATTATAAACAAACAAACAAACCAAACAAACAAACATAAATCATAACCTTATTAAAGTTATACTTATTAACATTGTTAAGCGACTTCCTCGCTTCCCCTTGGTTGGATTAAAATGTATATCTTTTTAATGGTTTTCCAAATCAGAATTCTTATAAACTTAACTTAGTCGTTTAACTTCCTTATATCTTTTCAATTTGAAATTAAACATATTAATTCAACACTTAACTTATATAAAATCCTAAGCCAATCTAATACCTGCAAGCTGTTTCAAATTAATTTAACTTAACATATTTAACTAACTGATCATTAAATTTAGTCCATTCTTCCTGATACTCTCCTCCTTCTGGTTGCGGACTCTTCTGGTTAGGTCGGCTAGCTCCAAAAAATCCATCATCTTCATCTGCCATTCTTCCACAGCTGGTAATTCTTGCGTTTTCCACTTTTCAGCTAGTAAAATTGGAGCAGCAGTTGTGGCATACAAAAATAATTTAACATCTTTCTTGGGCAATTTCCGACCAATTATTCCAAGAAGAAAGGCTTCTGGTTTCTTTATAAATGTATATTTCAACATTTCTTTCTTTCTTTTTTTAATTAATTTTTATTCATTTTAAAACATGTTAATTATCATGCATACCACAAAATTTCACATTTTATACAATCTTTTTGGACTTTCATCAAACCTCTGATGATCCCCCATTTTTATCATTTCTTCTGCATTTCTTAAATTCATATTGCCTTTAATTATCTTAACTAATGTCTCCCTTTTTATCCAATTATGCATTAATTCAAATTATTCACCTCACAAAACTTCTTGCAAACCTACAAATGTAATCTGGTCGTCACAATTACTTTTCAAAGAGTCCATAAATTTACACCAATCTTCTGTGAATCTTTGGTCCCGCCGTTTCGAATTCTTCCTGTTAGCTTGTCTAATTCTGCATAGTCCATCAATTTCATCCTCCAATCTTCTTTCGTGGGTAATTCTTCTTGCTTCTATTTTTGTGCCAATAATATTCTTGCTGCCGTCATTGCATATAAAAACAGCTTACAGTCCTTTCTGTTTATATCATCTCCTACAATGCCCAGTAAAAATGCTTTTGGTTTCTTAATAAATGTATATTTCAACATTTTTTGAAATGTATATTTCAACATTTTTTGAAATGTATATTTCAACATTTTCATCTCATTATATATCATTTCCCAGAGGTTTTCACCTTTTTACATTCCCACCACATATGATAAAATGTTCCTTCTTTTTCTTTACATTTCCAACATTTGTTGCTTACCTTATACATTTTAGCCAATTTAACAGGTGTAATATACCATCTATACATCATTTTCTTTTAAAGCATTGCATGCAGTAAATTTTAAGCCTTCTTCCCATAATTTCCCCCAATCGTTCAGCTGTATACTATACCCAATATCTTTAGCCCAATGAATCATAACCGACTTTACCTCCTCATCCTTCAAATGCCATTCAAGCAGCAATTTCTACATTTTAGACAAAATTTTATATTTATTGCTTAATATCTCAACTTCAAACTTTGATTTATTTTCATCAAACCCTTTTTCTTTAAAGTCCTGTTTAAACATTTCATTAACCTGACGATAGTGTAGCCAATCATTTACATATTTAACTTCCTCATATGGTTTCATCTTCCATTTACTTCTTTTTGTATTAATCTCCCGCAAGTTATCCAATTTCCACACATATTGATCTTTTGCACACTCATTGCTTCTAATGGGGATAACCGATGCGGGGTTTTTCGTTCTAATAGATTTTTATATCTGTCCCATATTTCTATCAGAGATCTTCGAAATATGTGGTTTCCAAATCCTTTATGGATTTTTGCTTTATTATGCCATAAATATACGTGCCAACCAAATCTACATTTTTTCCAATTCATTATAAATCTTTTCCCAGAAGTCTTTTACCTTGGGGCAGGTCCACTACATGTGATAAAAGTTCCTTCTTTTTCTTTACATTCCAACAGTTATGATAAATCTTAGCTGGTTTAAAAGGGGTCAAATACCATCTATACATCATTTTCATTATATTTTCCTTTAACACAGTAAATGCGGTGAACTTAACCCCTTTCTTCCACAGTCTTTCCCAATCATCAAGCATTATGTTATGTCCTAGATCTCTTGCCCAATCTATCATCGCAGATTTAACTTGTTCATCTTTTGTATGCCACTCCAGCAATAACTTATACATTTTAGGCAAATTCTTACCTTTAGTATCCAACAGCTCTGTCTCCAACTTAGATTTTTCAGAAGATTTCATTCAGAGCTTTTCAGATTTTTCAGAGATTTCATTCTAAATTCTAATAGCAGCTGTAAATCCAGTGTGTAGTACCCTAAGTGGGGAGCATTAAAAATACAAAAAAACCCTGAGTCAAGTGTTACCGCAACAAATCCAATGGGAATGAGAGGCTGTGAGTTCTGAAATGTGGGTTCACTGATGTCTTTCAATAGCTTGGCTATAGAAGAGGCTCTCTTTTCCTGCAGAGAGAGGGACAGAGATAATAAAGTGCAAAGTGTGTGGGTATGGAAATGCATCGGATGGTGGACTTAGTTTCCCATTGATCACAAAGTGGAGTGTGTCTGAACGAGTGGATCCCATTGCAAACAAGTCATGCAACTTCACAATTTGCCAAGTTGTTTTTGTTGCAGCCATAGATATGCACTGTAATATTCAAATGGCTTGAAAGTACCTGTGGTGGAGGTTGTAGTTCTTTCCTATTTGATGCACAAGTCATCACATAGTAAAAGAGGTTCTTAACTAAAGGTTTCATCTTGTGTTTTAGCTCGTGGCATGCAGCGTACTGCGGCAAGACAAGTTCACCACAAACATGGGCCTGATTTTCATGACAAATATGGCAACTTGATTTTACTTGGTGGAGCTCTGTTTTGTGTCTCCATTTGGAGCTATGTAAGTATTTCAGCTTTGCATTTAGCTCTGTCAATTGGAAGTAACAATTCCTTCTGGAAAAGCCATAGGTCAGGCTATATATGGATGAAATTTAATTTTACAAAAAATTAACAAATGAAAGCATCATCACAGCTCTTTAAGAAATCCCGAGAAATTGTGTAAAATATTTTCCTATTCTGCCATTAAAAAGAAAATACAGTGGTACCTCGGATTACATACGCTTCGGGTTACAGACTCCGCTAACCCAGAAATAGTACCTTGGGTTAAGAACTTGGCTTCAGGATGAGAACAGAAATCATGCTCCGGCTGCGCAGTGGCAGCGGGAGGCCCCATTAGCTAAAGTGGTGCTTCAGGTTAAGAACAGTTTCAGGTTAAGAATGGAGCTCCGGAACGAATTAAGTACTTAACCCGAGGTACCACTGTATGGTTACTCTCATTGCTTAGCATCCCGAGGTTGATGTACTGCAGTGGTGGTGTGACACTTAAAAGATTTTGCAGGACAGATTTGCCTTTAAAGTGCAACATTAAAAAATACGTTGCACTAAGGGGTTTTTAAATTAAAATTTATAAGCCACTTTTCTGCCAAAGGAGGGCCCTCAGAGCAGCATAATAGTTAAAAGTTCAGGACACAGATTCTGTAATATGAATAATTTCAGCAGCATAAGAGCAGAATCGACAATCAACTTTTTGGCCTCATCAAAACCAGATGAAATGAGGGAAAACAGCTAAGCAACATTTTAAAAATCATATCTAGGTTAGCCTTCACCAGTCAGAGGCAGGCTAATGAGGAAGAGGGCAGTTTAGTCTTCAGTAGAAGCTCCACAGTCTGGATGCTGCAACTAAGAAGACTAAGAAGACATGTGTGCGAAATAGATTATAAAGTCTTAGATTGGGAGCTAGATTTAATTAATATATGGTGGTTTAGGTTATTCAGAACTAGGACATCAGTGGAATGAAGAAATGGTAAGCTGCCAGAACTTGAGTTCTGCCTTGACATATTGAAGTTTGGTCTGTGGAAACTGATGTATAACTGGTCCTTAATTTACACAAAACAATTTTACAGTTAAGCCTTATGCCTTCTGTTTGTGCAGCTGGTTGAGTGGTGTTGAGGGCTACACCAAAGTACAGGAAGTTTATAGCTTCAGAGAGACATGTCTCACTCTCTGAAGAAAACACCTGTCACTGCTTAACAATATATAACACTACATTGCTATGTACCATATGTATAGAATACCCTTTTTAAAAATTACATTGGATAAATCCAGATCAGAATGCTTCAAGAGAACTTAAGGGGCCATTGGTTATTTTTTCATTGTTTCACTGATGGTACGTGCACATTGTCTCATTACAAAGAGAAAAAA
Organism: Podarcis melisellensis; assembly: GCF_964234715.1. NCBI lineage: Eukaryota > Metazoa > Chordata > Lepidosauria > Squamata > Lacertidae > Podarcis > Podarcis melisellensis. The sequence goes on along the minus strand of NC_138547.1, from coordinate 21,213,008 downwards.
TATAATGGGTGTTGCTGAGAAAGGTACATTCAGCTGGTTTGCCTTTGAGGATCTGGCTTAAAACTTCTAAGAGAAAGTTGTAGTTGCAGCTGTTGGAAAGTAAGATTTCACTGTGCTTGACTGTTGATTCTTTACTGTTACTTGCAGGTTGTAACACAAACAGGGATAGAATGGAATTTGTCTCCTGTTGGCCGAATTACCCCAAAAGAATGGAGAGAGGAGTAAAGATGCTGGGTTAAATCCTCTGCTGAAAATTTGGGAGCAGCCATGGGTTCGCTGGAGCTTTTATTGGAATATACTAATACTATGCCTGTAGAGGGCACAGTTATCTGTGATTTAATAAATGCATTTAAACATTAAAATTATTGGCTTTGTTCCATTAATTTTGTCCTTATAGCTAGGTAGAAAAGAGTACTTTGGTAGTACAGATTACTAAACTGAATTGTTAAAATGTATTGTGCCAGTAGAGTATTGTGCTTATGAAACTAAAAAAGAGCCAGTTCCAAAACAATTGGAGGCAGAATGTGACATACATGTTTGACATGATGTTCTTCATGGATTAGAATAACTTCACTAACTCTTCCGTCATTGGTATCTGGACACAATAAAATACACATGAACATGCACACAACATGCATAGAGTTACAATTGGTAAATGATATAAACATATTGCTTTATCAATAGGATTAAAATTTTATTTAATTTCTAAACTTTGAGAACAACATGTACAGTAACCACACTTAAAGTGTTTAAGGTAACTGAGATGTCATATGCAAAATATACACATGAAAATATATCTGCCAAATTATGTGAAATGCTGCAAGGTGGGCTCTGTGGCACTCTGATAAGTATTTTATATTATGTCATTGAAATAGTTTAATTCAAAGGACTAGAATTATCTGTGTTTCGGTAACAGACTGAGCTGCAAACAATGAATGTCTGCTGATATTTGTTTAGTCGTTTAGTTGTGTCCGACTCTTCGTGACCCCATGGAACAGAGCATGCCAGGCACTCCTGTCTTCCACTGCTTCCCACAGTTTGGTCAGACTCATGTTTGTAGCTTCAAGAACACTGTCCAACCATCTCATCCTCTGTTGTCCCCTTCTCCTTGTGCCCTCCATCTTTCCCAACACCAGGGTCTTTTCCAAGGAGCCTTCTCTTCTCATGAGGTGGCCAAAGTATTGGAGCCTCAGCTCCACGATCTGTCCTTCCAGTGAGCACTCAGGGCTAATTTCCTTAAGAATGGATGCATTTGATCTTCTTGCAGTCCATGGGACTCTCAAGAGTCTCCTCCAGCACCATAATTCAAAAGCATCAATTCTTCGGCAATCAGCCTTCTTTACGGTCCAGCTCATCACTACCGGGAAAACCATGGCTTTAACTATACAGACCTTTGTTGGCAAGGTGATGTCTCTGCTTTTTAAGATGCTGTCTAGGTTTGCCATTGCCTTTCTCCCAAGGAGCAGGCGTTTTTTAATTTCGTGACTGCTGTCACCATCTGCAGTGATCATGGATTCCAAGAAAGTAAAATCTTTCACTGCCTCCATTTCTTCCTCTTCTATTTGCCAGGAGGTGATGGGCCCAGTGGCCATGATCTTCGTTTTTTTTATGTTGAGCTTCAGACCATATTTGCACTCTCCTCTTTCACCCTCATTAAAAGGTTCTTTAATTCCTCCTCACTTCCTGCCATCAAGGTTGTGTCATCTGCATATCTGAGGTTGTTGATATTTCTTCCGGCGATCTTAATTCCGGCTTGGGATTCATCCAGCCCAGCCTTTCGCATGATGAATTCTGCATGTAAGTTAAATAAGCAGGGAGACAATATACAGCCTTGCCGTACTCCTTTCCCAATTTTGAACCAGTCAGTTGTTCCATATCCAGTTCTAACTGTAGCTTCTTGTCCCACAGAGAGATTTCTCAGGAGACAGATGAGGTGATCAGGCACTCCCATTTCTTTAAGAACTTGCCATAGTTTGCTGTGGTTGACACAGTCAAAGGCTTTTGCATAGTCAATGAAGCAGAAGTAGATGTCTTTCTGGAACTCTCTAGCTTTTTCCATAATCCAGCGCATGTTTGCAATTTGGTCTCTGGTTCCTCTGCCCCTTCGAAATCCAGCTTGCACTTCTGGGAGTTCTCGGTCCACATACTGCTTAAGCCTGCCTTGTAGAATTTTAAGCATAACCTTGCCAGCATGCGAAATGAGTGCAATTGTGCAGTAGTTGGAGCATTCTTTGGCACTGCCCTTCTTTGGGTTTGGGATGTAGACTGACCTTCTCCAATCCTCTGGCCACTGCTGAGTTTTCCAAATTTGCTGGCATATTGAGTGTAGCACCTTAACAGCATCATTGTTTAACATTTTAAATAGTTCAGCTGGAATATCATCACTTCCACTGGCCTTGTTATTAGCAGTGCTTTCTAAGGCCCATTTGACTTCACTCTCCAGGATGTCTGGCTCAAGGTCAGCAACCACACTACCTGTGGTACATGAGACATCCATATCTTTCTGGTATAATTCCTCTGTGTATTCTTGCCACCTCTTCTTCATGTCTTCTGCTTCTGTTAGGTCCTTTCCACTTTTGTCTTTTATTATGGTAATCTTTGTACGAAATGTTCCTTTCATATCTCCAATTTTCTTGAACAGATTTCTGGTTTTTCCCTTTCTATTGTTTTCCTCTATTTCTTTGCATTGCTCGTTTAGGAAGGCCTTCTTGTCTCTCTTGCTATTTTTTGGAAATCTGTATTCAATTCCCTGTATCTTTCACTATCTCCCTTGCATTTTGCTTGCCTTCTCTCCCCCACTACTGTATTTGTAAGCCTTCGTTGGATAGCCACTTTGCTTTCTTGCATTTCCTTTTCATTGGGATGGTTTTAGTTGCTGCCTCCTGTATAATGTTATGAGCCTCCATCCATAGTTCTTCAGGCACTCTCTCCACCAAATCTAAATCCTTAAACCTCTTCCTCACTTCCACTGTGTATTCGTAAGGGATTTGACTTAGATTGTATCTTACCGGCCCAGTGGTTTTTCCTACTTTCTTCAGTTTAAGCTTGAATTTTGCTATAAGACGCTGATGATCTGAGCCACAGTCAGCTCCAGGTCTTGTTTTTGCTGACTGTATAGAGCTTCTCCATCTTTGGCTGCAGAGAATATAATCAGTCTGATTTCAATGCTGCCCATCTGGTGATGTCCATGTGTAGAGTCGTCTCTTGTGTTGGAAAAGCGTGTTTGCGATGACCAGCTTGTTCTCTCTGCTGATATTGTCAGCTCTTAATCAGGACTCAAGAACCACCTGTTTTGGGAAGCCCTTGTATAAATCCAGAGAGAATTGATCAGCCTATAAACTGTTATGATGTACAGTTTCTCTTTTAATATAGAAACTGCCCATATGATAGGTTGTTCTTTAGAAGTTTGGGGTAATTTTTAGAATGATGTAACAATGAATTTCTGTCCGTAGGCTTAGTATACCCTGTTACACAAAGACATCCAAGAATGGAATTTTCTTTAGATACATATGATATGCAAATTTGACATTATCGTTAATTGAGTTAATCCAACAAAAAACCCAAAGACACCTTGGAAAACATCTCCCATAATATCTGAAATACTTGTTAAAGGGGTTATGGTAGAATTTATAGTATTCTTAAGCTCAGTCATATGTAAACAGGCAGTGATGGAAACTACTGAGTTGCCCATAGCAACCCCCTTTACCTGGAAAAAAGTATTAATTTTTTTTTCTGGAATAATGTCTAATTTAAAAAATAGGTTTGTTATCTGATGGATTGGGAAATTAAAACTAAATGTTGGAATGGCTGCCTCCTGGTATAGATGTATAATTGACATCTAGTGTAGTTAAATATGTGATTGTCAGTCTTTCAGCCTTTTATTGATTGAATAAAGTATGCAACAATAGTGTAGCACACCAACGTTTCATGTTAACACTGTGAGAAACAAGAAAATTGACTATAAGTTTAGACTGCTTTAGACTATAACTTATAACTTTAGACTGCTACAAGAAACTGGTAGACAGTTACAGCTCTGCAACTCAAGACAATAGCATCTTTCCCCTCAGCAGCTGGGTCTTAAAATTTTAGTTTCATCTGCAGAAAAGGGGATAACGTAACACTGGAACATGCTCCATAAGGCCACTGCCATAAGCAAAGGGATGCTTTCTTTTTTTCTTAAAGGGACATTTCTAAAGTGCAATTTGCAACAGTTATATCCACATCCTAAAACAAGTTAAAGCAGTTCTAAGAGGATTAGATACTAGCTTTATTGAAGTGCACTCAAGTTTGTATTAAATCATTGCATAACAAAGGGCTGTTCTTGGCAATGCCACCCAAACCATAATATGTTAAGAACAAACTCCCTCATGCCTGGGCCCATGGCAAAGTGTCAGTTCCTCAGGCAGGCTTTTAAGCATCTGTCCAAAGGCACCCTGCTGGATCAGGCCAATAGCTCATCTAATCTAGTAATCTACCTGTGGGAGGCCAGAAAGCAGGACTTGAGCACAAGGGCAACAGTCCTGTGGCTTCCAGGAACCAGAATTCAGAAGCATTACTGCCTTTGATATTAGTGGACAAAGAATACATCCCTCATGGCCAGTAGCTATCTATGGCCTTATCCTCCCATCAACTTGTCTAATCCTCTTTCAAAGCTATTCCAAGTTGGTGGCCTTCGCTGTCTCCTGTGGCGGTGAGTTCCACAGTTTAACTGCGCTACATGAAGAGGTACTTTCTTTTATTCCGTCCTGGATTTTCCATAATTCAGCTCTATTGGATTCCTATCATTTATTATATTATTATGAGAGAAGGGAAAAAACTTTTCTGAATCAATTTTCCTTTTCTCTAAACTGAGCCCTCCCCCCTGCAAAGCTGCCTCTGCACACTTCCAGCCTTCCTTTTAGACCAGGAGTGAGAAACGAAGATTGGATTACAGTGTGGTTGGACTACAGCTCCCACCGCACTTCAGCTATTCGCCCTTGCTGGCTGGGGCTGATGGGAGTTGGAGTCCAGCAGCGGGTTCCTTTAACGGGCTCTAAGTCTATATCTACAGCTCTGCCTTAGAGGTTATTGAGGCGGGGCATCATGTGGCCTAGCGTCATCTTCCTTGTCACATGATCATCCATTCTCTTCCACGTGATTCCTTTTGCTTTACAGGCGGGGCGGAAGGAGGGAAACGACGAGCGCGATGACAGCGCAAAGTGTGTAGCAACCGTCGTTGGGAGGGGCGGGGCCAAGCCTCAAGGGGGCGGGGGGAACTTAGGGAAACAGGAGGGGAAAGAGTCCGCCGTGCTGTTTGCCGTCGGCCGGCGCCTCTTGAGGGGCAGAAATCTGGCCAGGTAAGGAGCCTGTCCGGGCGGAGAGGAGCGCCCTCCTGCCACGTGAGAGGCCGGCAGACGGAAGAAAGAACGAACGAGACACCCCTCGCCTGGCGCCTGAGGTAAATCGCTCCTCAGTCTACCTAACAGGGTTGTTGTGAGGGCAAAACGAGGAAGGGGGAAGAGCGATGTGGACCCCTTCGAGCTCTTTGGAGGTGGAAAAGTTGGGCTGCGAATGAATAAATATTATAATAGATGAGACGCATCTACCCCCCTTTCCTCCAGCTTCCTTATTCTCTTGAGCGGAGACTGCTGGGTGTGTAACCGCAATCGACCCCTCCGTGGAAGGACTAGCGTGCTGGAGTCGGAGGGCGGCATGGGGAAGCACTCTGCACAGGCTCAAGAGCTCTCTTGGTCGGCTTCGCTTCCCTCTCTGTCATCTTCCCACAGCGCCTGTTGTGGAGAGTAGCTTTCTGGATTGCAAGCCTCTTGGAGCAGGGATCTCTTCCTTTGTTTAAAGAATAAACAATCTTTTTAAAATTTCCTGTTAAGCAAACTTAATTAATGCACCATCCACTCACTTAGACATTTTTATTTATTTATTCTTAAAGGAAGAGCAAGCGAGAGCCAGAATATGTCCCTCAAGAGGCATCTTTTAGTTCATTAATTAATGCTGATGTAGCTGCTGAGTGTGTCTGTCTTTAAAGTCAACCTTCCTGAAAAGCATTTGATTCTGCTTGTGGATGCGAGGCCCTCTCCTGATATGCCCCACCTGTGGAGGTTTCATTCTGTCGGGTATCTTGTGCCTGGGTTTTAGAGATGCCTGCCCACCTTGGCCAGAGGATGGGGCCAGATGCTCTCCCCTGATTTGGTGTGTTTGGAAATACATGTTTGTGATGTGCAAAAGTTTTTGCTTTTGTTTTAGTCCCTTGTTAGCATTGAGGTGGTTTACCAAGGAGAGCTAGCATATAGAAGAACGCAGGGTAAAAGCCCCTTGATCAGTGGGATGCTGATGCTGCTTCATGTAATGAACAGGTCAAGTTTACTCCCTCTGTTGGATCAGCCTTGTGAAATCTGTGATATTAGGGCTAGTTACTTGTCTTCTCAAGGTGTTTAGCTTGTTCCCAGAGGACAATTATGTGGGACATTGTGGACTTGGGGTTTCTTGTTTTGTGCAAAACAGTGTGAACTTTTGATGAACATCTGAGGGATAATGGTGCCAAAACTATGTAAACAGAGATGATTGCATGGGATGGAGCATGGGCCAGGATCCCATGGACTACAACTAGTTCCACAAGCCCCAGGAGTTGGGGCAATTTTGGACTTATGTTTCTCAAATAGCAATCTCTCATTCCACATGACAAGCTGTTTTTGTAACTGAGAGGTGTTTCCAAGGCAGTTTGTGATAAGGAATAGGCGGCTAAGTCTGCTGATTTGTGGGAGGATGGGGACAGAATATGATTGGAGTGGTCTGAAATTGCTCTTTGGTTCCTGTTTTCTGTGATAAATTAATGTGCAAACAAAATTCTAACTACTCTTTCAATCAGTGCTTCCCACTAGTTTTTTTTCCTTTCGCATTTATTTTCCATCCTTTTCTCTTTTAAAACTATCCTCATCCATTTTTGTGCAAATATAATTATAGTCCTTCAACTGTTTCTTCTTTCAACATAATATTGGATGTGATAAATGCATTAAGTATAATGCAGTAGGAAAATGCTGTCGTTAAACTGAACCTGTAAGTGTGTACTAATTAAGGTAGGAAATATATATGTATGTATGACAGGTGGTCAGAAAATGTTCAGGAAGGCTGATTAAAGCTGTTTCAGTTTCTTCTAACCTTTTTTGTTTAAAAGCTTTATGTAAACTCCCTTTCATGTAAGTGTCAAAGTAATGTACAACAATCAAATCAACCACTTTAAAATTTCATAAATATACAAACACTAAACATGGAATCACTAAATGATTCTTCTCTTTTTGACATATGTGTGAGTGGCTTTGAAGGGAGGAAAGCTGGTAGAGTAGATTCTTCCTTTCATATGTAATTGCATAATATTTTGATCAAATCCTACACAGTAAACAGGTCACTAGACCTTATTAAGGTAATTATAGGGACACTTTATTTTGCTACAGTTGCATTTAAAAAACAAGCTGAACTACTTTTGTTCTTTATAATGGTACAGTTTAGTATATGCATGTTCTGTTGGTTTAGAAATGGTGGTAATGAATAATTATTAATGAGATCCTGATCTTATTCTGATAATATCTTATACAAGTGGTGAACTGATCTTTCTACTTAAACTCATTCTTGTAATTTAGAGTGATGAGCCAAGGGATACTTTCTTTTAGAGTAAAATAGTATAAAATACTTGCACAACTTTTTTTTTTAATGGAAGTGATATCTGTAATAGACGACTCAAATGATGAATATAGTGGTTAATGAAGTTAAGATTGGTGCCTTACATGAACGTGCAGTGATTTCAGTGAATTGTTTTTCCGTGTAAAGTCCGTAACTGATTGAGCCATATACGAACAAAAGAAGAGCCTGCTGGAACAGGGCAATGGCTCATTTGTTCCAACATACCTGTTCTCATAGTGGCCAAATAGATTCCAGTGAAAAACCTGCAAGCAGGACTCAGGCACAAGAGCCCTCTTTCTCTCCTGTGGTTTCCAGCAATTGCTATTAAAAAGCATAACCACCTCAGGCATAGCCATCATGACTAGTAGTCATTGATAGCCTTATTCCTAATAAATTTTCCTCATCTTTTTTTAAAGCCATCCAAGTTGTTAGCCATAATTGCTTCCTATATACATCAGACATCCTCCTTCCCCTTTATGTATAATCGAAAGGGGCTTCCTGGCTGTCAATAAAGTTGTATGTGATGCAACATTTTCCACTACTACTAAACTTTTATGAAATAGTTTCATAACATTGATAATGTAATGAATGAATACAATAAACATCAGATTTGGCAACTGGAATGGACACAATACTAGGTAGATCTAAAATAAAAATTATACTAAACTTTATATAAGTAGCTATCCTTAGAAAGCGCACAGTATATCTATGCACCCAGCTTTTCAGACATGCTAAAGTTAGATTGTTAACCACTTCTGGTGCCATCAGGGTGCCCTTGGGCTTGCTGATCAAGCTCCTGCCAACCTAGCAGTTTGAAATCATACCAGTGTGTGTAGTTAAGTAGGTACTGCTGTGGTGGGAAGGTGCTGGTCATGGTGTTCTGTGTGCCAGAAGTGGGTTAGTCATGCTGGCCACATGAAGCTATCTGCGGACAAATGCCAGTTCCCTTGTTTGAAAGCAGAAGTGAGTGCCACACCCTATAGTCAAATTCAGCTGGACTTAACCATCCAGGGTCCTTTACTTTTACCTTTCCCCAAACAGTTCAGGTATCATCTCAGCTTAATAAGCCAAGATAAGCACCTCTAGGCTATCGATCCACCTGTCACTAGAGGCAGAAGTAATGTTTGTGTACAAGAGTGTCTTTATCAGTTTTGGCTGCTTCACCAGCTGCAACCCTATGTGTTCAGTGATAACCTTTCGTGTTATCTTTCAGCTGGTATCTTCCCATTTGGGCTACTCCAATACATTATACATAGGGCTACTTTCAAAATGATTCAGAAACTTCAGTTACAATATGCTGGTGCTTCACCATCTTCACTTGAGCACAGTCCATCCCATTTCCAAGCCCAGTTGATGCAGAGGCTATGAATCAAGTGCCTTATGAAAGTGAAGTGTGGAAGGTGGCTACAGAAGAGAACATACTGTGACGCTCTTAACTGTGGAATGCCCTCTCCAGGGATGCTCACCTGGGACCTCCATGGTGTCATTTCAATGTTAGGTGGATACCTTTTTTAATTTCCTAGGCTTTTCATTTGTTTCATATGCTTTTACTCTTTTGCTTGCTTTTTAACACTTTTTTATTTTTATTGAACTTCAGTGTGTCACTTTTTTGTTGTGAGATGCTCTGAGAGCTTTAAATAATTATATGTTTAGGCTAGTGTTCTTACTTTAGTCACTGAATGTAATATGGAGAAAGGTACTATTAACCCCACTTGAAATCTGTGGACAGAGACACTTAAATGCCATTAGGTGTTACAAACTATATAATAACCTCATCAATACATACTACTAAAAAAGCAGTAAAAAGTACAGAGATGCAATAAAGCATTATACAGAAAGACAGTATTTAGGGCAGGGGTAGGCAACCCTCCTGATATTGCATTATAACTTCCACCATCCCTGATCCTTGGCTCTGCTGACTAGGACTGAAGTTGGAGTCCAACAACATCTGGAGGGCCACAGGTTCCCCACTCCTGGCTTAGGGCTTGATTTTGTGCGAATGTGCTAGTGTGAATGAACTTGTTTTTGTGAAGAGTACTAGAACATCAGCCGTCATCTTGGTTATTTACAGTGTTCGAAATTAGCTAGGTGCATTTTGCACCTGACTATCAGCCACTTGAGACCCAAGTGAAGGTGCCTGATGTCTCCACCACCTGGAGGTTCATGCCTGGGGATCTTTGGAGCTTGACTGTTTTCACACACTAATACTACATCCAGTAGAATTCTGTCACTTATATTTTATCTGCACAATCAGAATGAATTTCAGGAACCAAAATGCTTTTTCTCTGCAGCCTGAGCAGGTGTAGTGAACAATGTTAGAGTTACCGGTAATTGTTGTAGCTTGCCCTCACTTACTCTACCCCCACTGCCTTGCTCACAGTTGTGAAGAATGTTCTTATGTCTTATGAATGGTCTGTCACCATTAAGAAAAAGAGGTAGGAATAGGCCAATATATATGTTGGCTGTCTCTGGATAAAGCAACTTTTCTACTTTAAGTTTTCAAAGTTCTTAACCTAGCACAAGGTTGTCATCTGAACTAGCCAGATGCTTAGCTCAGAATCAATTACAGTCAGTCCATCATTTGTAAAATGAAATTTTAGAGCTGTCTTGCCCAAAAATGGCAACTAAACATTCCATTTTTGTGGCTGTAACAGGGGGTGGATCTACAAACAGAAAGAAAATGCTATTAATAAGTTAGATATTAAATTGTTATAACAAAAGGGGAAAACACTATGGAAAATCGCAAAGAAATATTTTGTTTTGCTCTCCAGCACCATCTGGAGTTTTTTGGACTAATGTAGCTGAGTCCCTGGGTTTAAGGAGCAATTAGGTGCCTAGCTTATATATCTGAGTTTCTAACACTGGTTATTTAATTATCCCATTTAATTATTAGCTAAACCTTTAGTTGACTGTTTGGTGAGAATAATGGAGTACATGCTATATTCTGGGGCTTTTTAAAAAATTCTGGCGTGTGACTAACAACAGAAGAAGACAATAATGTATGTGGCCTTTCCTTCCAACAATGGCTGGCAGGTGATATGTATGAAGCTATAGGTGTGCCTTGCACTTCCTTCATATCACAAAAACACACCTATACTGATAAATTAGGTGAGTAATTAACTAAAATATATTTGATGTACCAGCTTGGCATACAAATGCCTTATTCATCATTAGTGAAGTGAACAAAGCCATCAGTTAAGCATAACAAGAAACATTTATATGTAGAAATATTTGGTTAGGTCCTAGAACTGATAGCAAACATTCCTATTGTTATTTTAAAAAAGGAAGGTCATATGTTATTGAATCATTTTTCCCTCAGAGGAAGGCAAAGGAGAAAAGACCCAGACCAGAGAGTTTATGTACTATTTGGAGACCACAAATGGCCAGAGATTATTAGTTTTATTGGCTTTTTTCTTATTTTAGAAGTATTTGTACTTTAAATGATACTTCAGTGCCTTGTAGAAAGGCAGCAAAGTATACTTGCAACTTATGTGCATTTAACTTGTGCACATTCAGCTTTATGTGCTTGGCAAAAAAAATTAAGAGGGAGAAAAAGGGGCAGACTCTGAGAAAAAAGACTTTGGCAATACCATATGCTACTGCACCCATTGTGTTTTGACAACACACGATTTTGGCTTTAGGTGCGGTCTTCAGAACATAACCCCTGCGCAAGTTGCAGGTTTGCAGAATAGAAGTATTGGAAATAATATGTAAGTTAATTACTGTATTATAATGCCTAGTATTTAAATACTGTCTCCATCATGAATTTACTAAGTGTCCGGAGCAAGCCACTGTTGAGGTGTAGCTGCCTATCTACAGCAAGAGTGGCTACAGTTCCCATCATTATTTAGATTATGAATCAGTGCATATTTTTGAAACATGGAAATGTTATGCCCGTTGTGCATGTGGAATTAAAAAACAACTAATTCTTCAATTCATCTTGGTTTGTTCATGTGTGAAATGGCCACCCAACATTGCACAACTTGTGTGACCCACCAAGGTGAGAACACAGAGCAAGGCATGGAGTATAATCTGCTGGACAGTGGTTTGCAACCAGTGGGCTGTGGCACCCTGGGTGACTTGAGGAGCAATCAGGGAGCCCCTGGGGGTGGCCCGTCCTTGCAGCCCATATCTTTCTGCATTACCTCTCTCGTAATCTCCCTGCATCCCTTTCTCTCCCCTCCCCATATTTATTTTCTTAAAATCTCCCCCCAAAACAAAAAGGTTTCCCAGCTTCAGTAGATAACAGTTCCTTAGGTTTACACAGAGGGCTTGAGAAATGCAAGAAAATAGCAAAGTAGGTGTGCCTGGATGTGTGTGTGTCCTATAAGGAGAGATTTAAAAATAACCATATTTTAGTGGTTTGTTTGATTCTTGTGGGTTCTTTGTAGGTCTTGCTGTTGCAAAAGAAGACCATAGAATTGTGTGTGTGTTTGTTAAAGACACACTACTAAGTTGCTTTTATTTGCCTTGTTCATTGGTGATGTCATCTAAGTGATTATGGTGACATCTTTACACATAACCAAGGTGTTCTTGTCTTCAGCTCCTTATTTTGGGAGAATACAGTATTTTAATCTCTTCTTAACACTATATCCATGCACTGCCTTGGCTCTGCTCTCTGCTTCCTAATGTCAAAAAATGTAAAGTAGCTCTCTATAGTGGTTTCTTCTAGTGCTGGAGAGAACAAAGGGGCATTGTCTACTGCAGTGTTTTTCAACCACTGTTCCGCGGCACACTAGTGTGCCGCGAGATGTTGCCTGGTGTGCCGTGGGAAAAATTGAAAAATAAAGTGTTTTCTAATTTTTCATATTTCTGTTTACTTACTATTTCATAATAAAGTAATTATAAAATACATTCTTTGTGTTTATTTGATTCCTATTCAAGAGAATTACTTTATATATAGTCAATATAGGCACAGAGTTAATTTTTTTAACATTTTCTAATGGTGGTGTGCCTCGTGATTTTTTTCATGAAACAAGTGTGCCTTTGCCCAAAAAAGGTTGAAAAACACTGGTCTACTGCTTTGTCATGAGAGTGTAGTGTGAAAGTTGGAGAGACTAGCCTCCCTCAATTCATCATTTCAGGCTCTTTGAATGAAAAACAGCAGTTGATGAGCTATTCCATCTCTTTAGTTAAAAGATAACACTGAGAACTTTGGGGGGTCATAAGTTTTAAATTGTATTTGTCTTGCATGTGCTTTGTTTCCTATTTTTTGTATGCTTCTTTGTGAAGAATTTTTTTTAACAAGCAAGTTATATGTTTATTAAACTTAAAGTATCTCTGACAGGACTTGCTTACCGTAATTTCATGATGCACAAAAATGTAAATTGTGTAGATAAAGGACAGGATGCAGAGAACTGTACAACTAACTTTTTGTGCCCATGAGGGCATTAGATTACCATACCTTATATTTCCAAAACAGTAACCCCTTGTGCCACTTCACAGGACATACTTTGAAACTTAGTTGAGCTTTAAAAGTAAATTGGGCCTTCAGAAGTGTGCTAATGAAAGAGAACATAAAAATAAAAATCTTTGCTCATCTGCAATTGTATCATGGGTGTGAACCTATGGCAAGTTTTTGGACTTCCTCCAGTGTATGCCAAGCCAAGAATTTAAACTTTGGTTGGCTTATCTGAACTCAGTGGGTGTCGTTGCTTAGAACTGACTGGCAAGGAGGGAAGTTCAGAGTGCTAAGTTCAGGGAAGCTGAGCTGTAAGCAAATTAACTTCCGCAATTGTGCATTCACAGGCAAGCTCTCTGCTTTTGTCCAGCAACACAGAGTTAACAGTGAAGCTTCAAGCTAAGCTTTCTGCAATTTTACACCATTTTTTTTCTTTTTGAGCTAGTGTTGCGTTTCTGTTTACATTCCCAAGTTTGTAGTTCTGTGCCTAGATTCAAGTCATATTTTAGCTAGTTATTCACTGAAAAAACAAGGTTTATTTTCTTAACATTATGTAATACATTACTGCTCATTCCCAGACGCCTTCCCTATATAAAGGTAAAGGTATTCCTGCCCGTACGGGCCAGTCGCGTCCGACTCTAGGGTTGTGCGCTCATCTCACTTAAGAGGCCGGGAGTCAGCGCTGTCTGAAGACACTTTCGGGTCACGTGGCCAGCGTGACGAAGCTGCTCTGGCGAGCCAGCACCAGCGCAGCACACGGAAACGCCGTTTACCTTCCCGCTATAAAGCGATACCTATTTATTTATTTGCACTTAGGGGTGCTTTCGAACTGCTAGGTGGGCAGGAGCTGGGGCCGAAGGACGGGAGCTCACCCCGCCGCGGGGATTCGAACCGCCGACCATACGATCGGCAAGTCCTAGACACCGAGGTTTTACCCACAGCGCCACCCGTGTCCCTTCCCTATATAGAGAGGTTATATAAACAGGGTTGTGTTCTTGCCCCAACTCTTTTTGGCAAATACTTCTCCCTGGTAGTCTCCTATGCCTTTGGAGCAATTGGGGTCTGTTCAACCTGGCATGTCTCTGCGCCAAGACAAAAGTGTTGCGGGTCCTTATCCAATAGATTTTGTTTTCAGATGACGCAGTTCCTGGAAACAGATGGTCAGGTTTTACATCTATAGCAGTGACCAGAGGAGGAATGGCCACTTGGAACAGAGAGCAGAAATGCCATGGTTCATCTGCAGCAGCACAACTGGACACCTTAATCTGCCTCAGCTGTAACAAAACATGTCACCCCTATATCAGTCTCCACAGCCACAGCAGGTGCTGTAACCTTCCAAAAGTTTGACTTCACCCCCAAAGGCGCACTCCTCCATGGTCTCCCGAGACAGACGGATTTCAACTATTCTTAGGGGCTGTGAAGATCACATTGACGACTTAATCTTCATACCATTGTGGTTTAATATAGCATGATATTATTAGGTTAAAATGTAGTTGTTCAGTGAACTAATATTTACAGAAAACATCTCAACCTGTGCAAATTACAGTTGTTACAGCAATCTTCTAAAAGAAGGTAAAGAGCATAATAGGGTAGGAAATGCATCTTAGTCAAATCCCCTTTTATCTATTATTTGAACTTAGTTAGGCGAAAACCATCTTTTGTTAAAGTTGATTTGCACCTGCTACTTAACTGCCACCTAAACTTCTTGTTCTGTGTCTGTATTTGTAATAGGGTAATAATCTTTATTGAAATTGTTATGTGACAAACAGAGCTTTTATACCATAACGTATAAAATTAGCAGCAGGTGAATATGAAATTCTAAAACCCCTAGGTTTGTACATGTTTTGTGTTTAGGATTTTTCAAGAGATTCTGGGAAGTAAAAAAGCTTCATTAACATGTAACCTTGAAATTTTGGATCCCCTCCAAACTGATGCCAAAGTTTTGTGGTGCAAACCCTGTGTTTTGTGCTACCCCCAAACTGAATACAGTGGTACCTCGGGTTACATACGCTTCAGGTAATATCTGTTCTTATCCTGAAGCAAAGTTCTTAACTTGAAGCACTATTTCTGGGTTAGTGGAGTCTGTAACCTGAAGCGTATGTAACCTGAGGTACCACTGTACTCCAATTTAAAAGTAAACTCTCTATTTTGATCTGATCAAGTGTTAATTTACAAATTGCCAAACATCTTGTGAACTCTTCAGGAATATTATGTAGAGGGTAGTTATATATGAGGGCTGTATGTCCATTTTTTATTTTGGAAATTTATACAATTTGAATTAATTGTTCATTCCTTATACAGTATCCCAGTTTCTCCAAAGATGATGTAATTGTCAGCATGAAAGGAAGGCTTTAATTACCTGTTTTCCTAATGACCTCATTCTATCTGTTTGGAATTTATGTAAACAAGGGCTTGGTCACATTTGAATTGCAGAGATAATTGTATTATTCCACATTTGTTGTTTGGGTCAATCTTCCAGGGATTTGTGCGCACAGATGATGGTACAATTGTAGGCCTGCTATCCTTTTTGCTGTTGGATATTTTTGGACCAAGTACAGGCTGCAGTGCTTATTGGTGACAATACCATGTACTCTACTCCCGCCGGCCTTTATTTAGCTTTGCATAAAATAGTCTGAATGAAATTGCAGGTTGCTTGTCGCAGGAAGGTATATATTTAAAGCATCACATAATGGCCTGTGACGTAGTGGTGGTTTCCATTGTGGAAAATCTTGCCTATATGCACCTCACATTTTTGTTAGGGTATGCTTTTAGTTTATGTGTTTATTTGGAAAAATTACTGAATGCAAGCAATGCTTTGTTTGATTATGCATCTTGATCAATGTACATGATATTTTATGAAGTTCTGTCCCATCTCCATACCTCCAAAAAATTAACTCCAAGGATCTTATATTCTAGAACTTAACATTTGGAAGCCCACCCAACACCCATGTAGCTCCATGGACAGACAAGCAGGCAGAGGAAGGTGCTGGGGAAGCAACAAGGTGGGAGCCATAGAAACACAGAGTAGCAGCCTCCAATGGCTCACTGCATGCAGCAAATGGGAACTCAGTATACATCTGGGAAGGGGTCCCACTTCCAGTTGCACGACTGGCAAAAAGATAACAATTTCTGGACAAAAGGAGCGGAGCTCGTGGGAGAAATTCGCAATGCAAACTCTGTGGAACAGCTCCCTATTATCATGGGTAGGCAGACTAAGGCCCGGGGGCCGGGTCTGGCCCAATCACCTTCTAAATTCGGCCTGCGGACAGTCCGGGAATCAGCGTGTTTCACATGAGTAGAATGTGTCCTTTTACTTAAAATGCATCTCTGGGTTATTTGTGGGGCCTGCCTGGTGTTTTTACATGAGTAAAATGCATCTCTGGGTTATTTGTGGGGCATAGGAATTCTTTCATCCCCCCCCCAAAAAAAAATAGTCTGGCCCCCCACAAGATCTGAGGGACAGTGAACTGGCCCCCTGCTGAAAACATTTGCTGATCATAGATGCTGGGTGTACAGAGGCTGCAGATGGAATCCCACATGAGTAAAATGTGTTTTGCATAAAGTTCAAATTCAGAGTATAACCCCTCACTACGTAAGGTGAAGTGGGGGGATCCACTCCAAATACAGCTCAATCAATCAGGAGGAGTGCTGCATGAACCAATAGCCTGGCATCTGCATGGACCAACCAGACCTTCTGGTCAGTTTTTGAAATGCGCCAAGTGCATTTAGCACCTTACTATCGGCCACTTGAGACCATAGGAAAATGCCTGGGTGCCAGGGTGGCGCCCGACGTTTCCACCACCTGGAGGTTCATGCCTGGGGATCTTTGGAGCGTGACTGTTTTCACACACTAATACTACATCCAGTAGAATTCTGTCACTTATATTTTATCTGCACAATCAGAATGAATTTCAGGAACCAAAATGCTTTTTCTCTGCAGCCTGAGCAGGTGTAGTGAACAATGTTAGGATTAATTGTTGTAGCTTGTCTTCGCTTATCCCACCCCAGGCGTATACTAATACATCTGTTAATCACAGTCAATCCATCATTTTTTAAAAATAAGACTTTAGAGCCGTCTTACTCCCAAATGGCAACTAGACATTTCATTTTGGTGACTGCAACCTTGGTCTAAGGAGCCATTTGGTGCCTAACATATATTTGAGTTTCTAACACTGCTTCTGGCCCAGCCTTTGCTTACCCCTAAATATTTTGTGAAGCTACTGGTAAATTTGGCCTCATTTTCAGCCTTTGTGAACAATCCATGTGCACACCCTTTATTTTGCCTTCTACATCAGACCTGCTGGGTAGCATCATAAAGGATTTGACTGCCCCTCCCTACATTATATATCCCTGTACGCCTTCCATCTACCCTGTCCCAGTGTGTCATACACCCTGATAACAGCAGATTGGGTGAAGTCAAAGCCATTATTGAACCTGCCCAAGATGGAGTAAATCCCAAAAAAGTGTGCGTGAGGTTGTCAGTGTATCACCCCAGCAGGGCTCCTGAGCCTCATTGGAGTGCCTGGCTTAGAAAAATACAGCAGTGGATCCCCCCCTACTGTGTGACATTTTAAAAAAAAGTTGGACTGCTGTTCTTGTCCACAGCATAATGTACAGGCACCTCCCCACTCACACGTGACCATGTATACACATGTTGCTGGTCAGTGCTTTCCCCCCCAAAAAATGTTTAGGGGTACTCTCATTTTCTTACTCATGTTGAACTACTGCCCCTCAATTAGGCCAAACTTAGATTCACAAAATGTTTAGGGGTAAAAAAAAAACAAAAAAAAAACCCTGTGTCTCCTACAGCCACTTTCCCTCTCATCCTCCAGCCTCCAACTGGCCCCAGAGCTTAAACCCTAGATATTTTGGTCTGGATTGGAGAAAGAGTGGGAGAGAAAGCTGGAGAGCAGGAAAAAGTTGGCATTAGAGGATGCTCCTCACATTACGTGATTTCACTTATATGTCGCGGGGCCTGGAACATAACCTCCACCTAAGTGGTGGGGATACCTACATAAAGCCATCAAGTTTGCTATGTAAAAAATAGGCTTTTCTCCAACACACTCTTCCTTTCCAAGGTGCCTTCATGGCATTTCATAACTGAAACCTTCCTGTGCTGCTTCTGCTATTTGGATAGGTAGAAATCCAGTATTTCAGATGGATATCCCCAATTAATGTGTACTGGATTCTGCAGTTAGGTCACAAGATAACACTTGATAATAGTCTTTTTAAAATATAATGACAATTTTAGTGGATGCATGGAAGTACTTTGAGAATTTCTGTAGCCTGTCTTTACAGGTGGCATATGGTCTTTGTTAAGTTTCATGTAAGATAAGTAGTCCAGTGGGCCGGAAATTAACATAGGCCATTTTTTGCCTGAGTACAAATACCACATCTGTTTTTCTTCCTTTACATCTTTCAGGAATGTGAAGCAGTAAATAGAATGGATCCAGTATCAGGTGCCAGATCAATTGATGTTTGTGTGGAGGGAATGACATGCAATTCTTGTGTACAGACTATCGAGCAGCATATTGGAAAACTAAATGGGGTTCACCATATTAAAGTAAGTATTTTTTCCCCCACATTGTTACCTGATCAAAGGGTATATGAGGTGTGGTAGGCCTTGTTCGGCTAAGCAGTTCACAGGATATAATTCAACTAAAGTTTTTTTGAAGAGCACCATCTGGGTTCTTGCTAAGAGATCAAGTTGTGCACTAAGGGATTAAGTTGTGCACTTTGGAAATACTATTATTAATGATCAGGGAAATAGTATACGTTTACTGCTGTTTCGGAGAGCATGCATTTTGGTTATCTTACATATAATTGCAGGTAAATCAATCATTTCTACCTTAGGCAAACGCAGAGCAGAGAAGCTATGTTAGTTAAATAGATTACGTTTGTGTAATTAGATCATAAGAGTGGCTTCCTGGTTGTGTTTTGCCTAAGGAAAATAATAAAATTTGGAATTAATGTAATTGGCTTTTTAGTGGCATCAGTTTGCCCTTTGGAAAATTGAAATAGTCAGAAAAGAACTCAGCTTGTTGAAAGCAAATCCAATTTTGAGACAGTTGCCCTGTCTGATGTGAAAAGCTAGTGATGTCAGCAAAGTTGTGTATGAAGTACAAATTATTTTCTGCTGCTACTAATTCATCAGTTCCTTATTCTCTATCCTAGTTAGTGAATTCCTGACTTTTCTATCCCTATTGAAAAAGATCAGTTTTAAAACAGTTTTAACAGCTACATTTCTCAAAATGTAATATATGCTCTCTTTTTCAAAGATCTCTTTGTCTCTCACATCATTTGGCTGTTTTTCCTGGAACAGGTTTTGATTAGGTCAGGCACCAGAAGTTCAGTTCTATGGGGCTCAGAGAAGGAAGAGAAATTCAGAGTAAATGTTATAGTTCTTGCTGAAACCATCACACTAATCAGTGAACTACAACAAGGTGGGTGGGTGGGAACGGTAACTCTGAAGACAGATGGAGATGTTCAGAGTGACATGGGTCACTCCTCCAAGTATGAGCCACCCAGGATATGACTGGACTCCTGCTGGACGACAGTAAGGAGCATGAATCTGGACAAGTGGGAAGTCACTTGAACACATCAAGATATTAAAGGGTCTGGAAACTAAGCATTATGAGGAATGGTTGAGGGAACTAGGTTTGTTTAGCTTAGAAAAGAGGAGACTGAGAGAAGACATGGTAGCCATCTCCAGACTTCTCAATGGGTGTCACATGGAAGATGGAGCAAACTTGTATTCTCCTGCTCTGGAGGCTAGGACATGAACCAAGGGATTCAAGTTACAAGAAAGGATTTATAAGAGCTGTTTGACAGTGGAACATACTCCTTTGGGAGGTGGTGGACACTCTTTCCTTGGAGATTTTAAAGCTGAGGTTCAGCTATCTGTCAGTGATGTTTTAGTTGATACAGTGGTGCCTCGCAAGACGAAAAGAATCCGTTCCGTGAGTCTCTTCGTCTTGCGGTTTTTTTCGTCTTGCGAAGCAAGCCCATTAGCGGCTTAGCGCTATTAGCGGCTTAGCGGATCAGCTGATAAGTGGCTTAGCGGATCAGCTGATAAGTGGCTTAGTGGATCAGCTGTTAAGCGGCTTAGCGGATCAGTTGTTAAGCGGCTTAGTGGATCAGCTGATAAGCTGCTTAGCGGCTTGGGAAAAGGGGGGGGGAGGAAAAAACCCCCGCAGGAATTCGCAAGACATTTTCGTCTTGCGAAGCAAGCCCATAGGAAATTCGTTTTGCGAAGCACCTCCAAAACGGAAAACCCTTTCGTCTAGCGGGTTTTCCATCTTGCGAGGCATTCGTCTTGCGGGGCACCATTGTATTCTTGCATTGCAGGGGGTTGGACTACTAGGTGATTCTCAGGATCCCTTTGAACTCTACAGTTCAGTTATTGTAAGTCTGTACCAGCTCTTTTCTTTCTCTCTTTAACCTTTTAACCTGTAGAATTTCATTTCAAGCCTGATCAGTGCAAGGGACAGTGCAACATGGGATTAGTATAATCTTCGCTGTATGTAGAGTGTTATTTATGCTTAGGGCACTTTGGAAAGTCCTGTGTGAGAAATTTATACTGTATTATGTGTGTGATACTCAGAAAGAATCTGGCCACTTTTATTGTGACTCACCTTGTAGCCAGTCATCTTGTCTTACAGATAAATCCAAGTTAATTTGTGGTTTAATAGGTACAGTCTTACACTTCCTTCTCAGATGAGTGGAATCACGTGCAGGGTGTCACTATAATAGGACAAAGCTGCCTGATATGTTAATGCCACCTTGAGATTTTAATCTTTGTTTGGCAAAGTTGTCTAACATGTTTTTTCTTTTTTTCTTTTTCTGCTTTCCCTTCAAGGTTTCACTGGAAAATAAGAATGCAGCCATTATTTATAACCCCAAAAAGCAAACTCCAGAGTCACTACAAGAAGCTATAGATGACATGGGATTTGATGCTACACTTACTAATGCAAACTCTAAACCTGTTTTAGCAGACACCATTTTTCTTACAATACCAGCTCAATCAGCATTAACATGTGAAGAAATCCGTACCAAACTCCTGCAAACCAAGGGCATCTTGGATGTGAAAAGCTCTTCTGACAGAAAGTCTGTAGTTGTAACATTTGTCTCCTCTATTATAAATGGCAAGCAGATCAACCAAATAGTGCCAGAATTCAGTTCAGAGAATGTAGCGCATGAAATAAATCCTGGAATGTCTGAAGATTCAAATTTATTCCAAACAAGTGATGTTGCATTAAGGATGAAAGTAGAGGGGATGACCTGCCATTCTTGCACTAGCACTATTGAAGGAAAGATTGGCAAACTGCAAGGTGTCACACGAATTAAAGGTAATTAAAACGGATTAGAGTTTGGTTTTTCCTGGCCTTATATGTTGCTTGATCATTTCCCATGAGTTTTCCAGTATTGCAACCCTTTATTTGGTATACCCAACTAGGTAACTGAGTGGACTCTTTCTTTTACCCTATTCTGTGTAGAGTTTGCAGCCAAATCACAGATGCATGCTTTGCTGGACAAGCACAGGCTAGTACACAGAGAGTTCATAGAGAGGACCCTTTATGTGTCCACTTCCCCTGCCTCCTCTGGGCAGGTATTCTGTAACAAAGGAGATATTCCTTTATACTTTATTCTGCCTCTGAGGAGACTCTTTCCACCATGCTTCCTAACTTATCAGACATGTGTCTGGGGGCTTTCAGACACACACTACCTATTTTGAAGCCAGTTTCTTTATTTTGTATCTAGGAAGTTTTCTTTTTGTATTAAGATTTTTACTAAAGTTTTTATAATGCAATAAAATATAGAAAACTAATGTAAATTTAAAAAGAGACAAAAACAGCTGCAAAAGAAATAGAGAAAAAAGAAAAACAAAGAAGCAGAAAGAAGGAGGGAAAGAGAAGGAAAGGAAAAGGAAAGTAAATTTTTAAAATGAGAGAAAGAGAAAAGAAGCAATAAAGAGAGATAAAAAGTACTCTGATTTTCCATCTGCCAGTTTCATTTCAAAAAGTTATTTAATACGTTCATGGGAATATCCATCTTCTCCACTTTCTGTTAATATTTCTCTTAAGTCCAACTCTCTCAAAATCATTCATTTCCTTTTCCCTTGAAAAGTCCAAGAAGGGTTCCCAATTATTTTTATTAGTAATAAATTTCAGCTGTGCTTTTTCTTTAAAGTCTTTCCACTGTGATCACATGTTAAAATAATATTCCCTAATTCTTTTCTTGTTACATATCTTTTAATTCACACCCAGTTCAGTATATTCAATTTCCATTTTCTGTTGTGGTGCAATTGTGTGCTGTAGAATGAGTGGTGTTAATAGCAAAAGAAGACAAAGCTATGTTAGTAAACAGAGGCTCATTTGAGGGTGGCAGAACTCCTTCCCCAATTGCATGACAGTTTATCACATTCCCATAGGGACAGTGCTCCTCCCCCTTTGAAAGCTAAACCCCACCATTGCAGGCATGTGACCCGTCTGTGTTGCACACTGTGTTATGCACTGGTATGTCTGTGATTTTGCAGCCTTTCCCCACCTGGCTTGCCAGTGGCAGCAGACCTTTCAGAGGTGGGCAAGAGGTTGGATTAGCCTGCTAACATGGAGGGGGAAACCAGGATTTTAGGTGAAACATCATTAGGGAAACATACTAACAATTCACCATTTATCTTCTAGTCTCCCTGGACAATCAGGAAGCTGTGGTGGTTTATCAGCCTCATCTCATCACATCGGAGGAAATAAAAAACCAAATAGAAGCTGCCGGTTTCATGGCATCGATAAAGAAGCAGCCTAAGCCCCTCAAACTTGGTGCTATTGATGTAGAGCGGCTGAAGAACACACAAACCAAATGCTCAGAAAAAGCTCTGCAAGAATCTCCAGAGTACACACAATGTTTGAAGACCATAACATTCCGAGTTGATGGCATGCACTGCAATTCATGTGTCTTCAATATTCAAAGCAGCATATCAGCACTCCCTGCAGTAACTAGTATAGCAGTTTCTTTAGAGGAAAAATCTGCCATGGTAAAGTACAATCCCAGCCTAATCAGCATAAGTGCACTGAGAAGAGCCATAGAAGCAGTATCCCCAGAGACTTTTAAGGTCAGCCTTTTTGACGGACATGAAAATGCTGCACTTCTGAACACACCTAAATCTCCGCTGAAATCTCCAAGAGCTGTCAATAGCATCATGCACCATCCCTTGACATGCACTACCGTGATAAATATAGAAGGAATGACCTGCAATTCTTGTGTACAGTCAATTGAGAGAGTAATTTCCCAGAAGCCAGGCGTGAAGGCAATACATGTGTCTCTTCTGAACCATAATGGGACTATAGAATATGACCCCATGCAGACCTCTCCAGATGACTTAAGGAATGGCATTGAGGATATGGGTTTTGATGCATCCTTAACAGGTGATAGCTCTTTAAATTATGCTTATAGAGCAAATCCAACTGCTATTTTGAAAGGTAGCTTTCTCTGGAGGGGGTTGTGCAAACCCATATGGTAATTATAATCTCTTAATACTGATTCTGAAATGGCCTAACCTGGAGTCACTCACCCTAGCTTTTTGGGGGTGCGGGCACAGGAAAGGAAATATTAGGTGTCATTAAAGGCAGCTGATTTGGAGATGTCTGCCCCATTGTGTACATTCCAACAATATGTTGTTCTGCATAGCCCCACTGAAATTAATAGGTCTATGGTATGGTGTATCTGATTGAATGTTGCTGATGTCTTCAAAGATCTGGGAAGATGCCCCTCCTTCAGCTCTACATGCTTGCTTTCTACATGTATGCTCTACAAGCATGTGCTTTAAACAATTGTTTCATGTTCTTATCTTAGAATATTTGTAGTGTTTCAACATAAAGGCTAGCAGCCACTCACAACACTACAGATACTCTGAGATAATAAGCAGGAACACAAAACAATTGTTTGAAGCACATGTTTCTAGAGCATACATATAGAAAGCAAGCATGTCCCCTAAAGAGACATGGAAAGGATATCCTAACTGGAAAGGATATCCTAAGGGTAATTTTCCAATTAGGAAGCATGGGATTTGCTATTTTCTCTGCTTCTCAAATTCAAAGGTATCTTCTGGGCTCAGCTAGAAATAAGGTAGACTGGGAGAGCTGGTATTTTTAGCTCCTTCAGATGTGAAATGAATGCATCCAGTGTCCTTGGGACTAACATAGTTGCAGCAGTTGTTCAAACACATTAAAATTATTCTTTTCTGTTCCCAGGTCCCACAAGTACAGAACCCTTGGTGCTAATAACTCAGCCCTCACAGGAAAGGCTGGCAGAATCTCAGGATAATAAACACTTCAAAATGGAAGCTCACTCCAACCTCTCCCCCGTCCACAATAAGCAGGATGCAAGTGTGCCTTCCAAGTGCTACATTCAAGTCACTGGCATGACATGTGCTTCCTGTGTGGCAAACATTGAAAGGAATCTGAAGAGAGAAGATGGTGAGATATACATTAGTAAAATGGATTTAAGTTCCCTGACACCATTTTAGTGATGCTTAACCTGACCTTTTAAAGCTCAGGTGATGCAAATATGTAGGCCCTTCAGGGATTCTAATTATACAGTTTAAATTCTAAGGCTTGCATCTTTAGCAGGGATGAAGAAATGGAGTAATATGTTGTGGGAGTGAATGCCATCCTTTGGCAGGAAAAGAGCTAGTAGTATTTGCCATTCAATACCATAAGACGTAACAATCTTCCAGTCTTCTCTGTGTCTCTTGTGGCAGAAAATAGAAGGTGGAATCCATAATGTTTCACTGCCAGCTATCAGTTTTTGTTCCCTCTCTAAACTCTTAAAGGCTAGTGGCCAAGAAATCGGATAGTGTATTTTAGTGGCTGCCTTTCAAAAAAGATCTGAAAGAGGATCCAAAGGCACTGCTGTCGCAGCAGCACAATGACTGTGTATCTTTCCCCTTCATTGCAGGGGTTTATTATTATTATATATTCAATTTATATGCCACTCTTTATCTGAAGATCCTTTGGAAAAAACAGTAAAACAATCACAGAAAGAATCTTAATAACA
The DNA here is from genome assembly GCF_964234715.1 of Podarcis melisellensis. NCBI lineage: Eukaryota > Metazoa > Chordata > Lepidosauria > Squamata > Lacertidae > Podarcis > Podarcis melisellensis. The sequence continues at coordinate 21,187,885 of NC_138547.1, read as the reverse complement.
GTTCCCCTCCCCCACTTCTAAAAGGTCGTAGATTGTTTAATGGCCAAAGAAGAATGTTTTCGCCTGGTGCCTTAAAGACATGTAATACATTAGAAATTGGGAAGAGGATGCAGACTGGCAGGGTGCTAGGGTGGTTATTTGAGGACACTGGTTTCCACAGGTGCTGCATTGAGAACTTCCACACTAAACAATATTGTATACTTTCTTTGTAATGGGCGCAAAAACCATATTCACCTTTTTTTCTAACTTTAATCTACATTGAATATATGAAGTGAAGTGGAATGCGGAGAAGTAGTTATTTATCCATTCTAGCATTTATAGCTTGTCTACCTGTTCAAAAAATCAAGGTGGCTATCAAAGCCTTTACCTTGACTCAAATTAGAGCCAGAACACATTCTGTGAATAAGTTGGCTCCTTTAGCTGTTGCATGTAATGCCTATTATGTCCCAGTATTGCTGTTATGGCCTAATCTGTATAGAGGTATATGGCACAACTCAGCCTTCCCTAATGGGTACTCCCCAGATGTTTTGAATTACAACTCCCATGAAACCCCAGTCATCAATGGAGTGGTGGTCCATAACATCTGAAGACTACCTGATTGCGGAAGGCTGAGCAAGAGCATCCCGCTGTATATTACACTCCTAATTTCTTTATGTAATGTTCCTATGTGTGGCCTTGTGTCTCTAGGAATACACTCTGTTCTTGTTGCTCTAATGGCTGGGAAGGCAGAAGTGAGGTATAATCCTTCCATCATCCAGCCATCAGCTATAGCGGAATTGATTAGGGACCTGGGCTTTGGAGCTACAGTTCTGGAGAACTATGATGAAGGAGATGGCACCCTGGAACTTGTCGTAAGCAAATAATTTAATATTTCAATGCCACTTAACACTCAGCCATTTTACCTAGTGAGCTTTTCATACAAACAGAATTAATTAAAGAAAATTCCTCTACAGATTGTGTGTAAGTAACTGTGATTCCAAAAGCATTTAGAGTAATTTATCTCCCCCACCTCCTCTTCCTTTGCATGTGTGAGAGAGTGTATGTCAGAGAGATTACTACTTGGCAAGCTCCAGCCATTAGCTAGAGACACTTAGTGTTTGTATGGAACAATTTTTGTCAGGACTGTAGCAGGGGTGGAGTGAAGCTAATTTTTAAAATTTAAACTCAGCCTCCATGCCAGCTTGTGTTAGGGCAACAAACATTTAATCAAATTTTCAGTATAAAAAGGGGGGGGCGGAATTAAGAGAGGGGAAGTCTGATCTCATGCCCATTTGTGCCACATTTCTAGGCACAGGTCCATCCTTTAAAGCTCTGTTTCAGAGTGTTGTTGTTGTTGTTGTTTTTGGCACTTTCTCCATGAAAACCCTCTCCAGACTGCAGAATCGGAGCAAAAGGCAACCCACAGAAAACCCAAGTTGCCATTTGTTCTAGGTCAGTGCTAAGGAGTGGGTTTTCCTAGGGAAAGTGGGGGGGGGGGGGGATGGTCTTGGACATGAAGCTTTAAAGTGCAGGTATGTGCCTTGAACGCGTGGGGGTAGAGGTAAGTGTGAATGAGCCCTTTGCCTTGGCAGTTCAAGTTTTTATTTTATTTTGGTGTGCCTGATTCATAATACAGTGGTGCCCCGCAAGACGAAAAACCCGCTAGACGAAAGGGTTTTCCGTTTTGGAGGTGCTTCGCAAAACGAATTCCCCTATGGGGTTGCTTCGCAAGACGAAAAAAATCTTGCATCCCCCCACGGGTTTTTTTCGCTTTTTTCGCCCTTTTCTTAAGCCACTAAGCCGCTTATCAGCTGTTCCGCTGATAAGCCGCTTAACAGCTGATCGCTGGAAGCCGCTTGACAGCTGTAGCGCTAATCCACTAAGCTGTCAATGGGCTTGCTTCGCTAGACGAAAAAACCGCTATACGAAGAGCCTCACGGAACGGATTAATTTCGTCTTGCGAGGCACCACTGTACAGTTGAGCAACGGTACTCTCTTCTTGCCAGTTAGGTTTACGTTTGTACTTTATTTATTTATTTCACAACATTTATACACTGCTTGATTGTAAAAAACCTTGAAGTGGTTTATAAAAGATAAAAAGTAAAAAAAAATATTTACAACTTTAAGGTGCATCGGTTTATAAAAAAGTATTCTGCCTTCCTTCTGAAATACAGTTGTGCTACAGAATCAATAAAATAAAGTTAGTGCAATTTTGGGTCATTGACTGGGAACAGTGCCATCTTCCGATTGGAATTACTTATCAACTTACTTATTTATGATGCATGCAAAATTATCTCTGAAGAGAGAATATTCTGCAAACAATAAACCTTTGTTTTAACAGGTGAGGGGAATGACATGTGCCTCATGTGTTCATAAAATAGAATCCACGCTTATGAAAACAAAAGGGATTCTGTACAGCTCTGTAGCACTTGCAACAAATAAAGCACATATTAAGTATGATCCTGAGATAGTTGGCCCAAGAGATATTATACGGATTATAGAGGTAAGTAGTCTTGTGAATGTAACAATTTGCTGGTTCATTTTTCACATATAAATACTACTGTGTTAGTGGAATATACCGTATTTTTCGCCCTATAGGACGCACTTTTTCACCTCCAAAAATGAAGGGGAAATGTGTGTGCATCCTATGGTGCGAATGCAGGCTTTCGCTGAAGCCTGGAGAGTGAGAGGGGTCGGTGCGCACCGACCCCTCTCGCTCTCCAGGCTTCGCGCACCTCTCCGCAAGCAGCGGGAGCCCGGCGCTGGGCTCCCGCCACTTGCGGAGAGTTGCCTGCATGCTGAAGCCTGGGCGCGATGAGCTCAGCGCGTCTAGGCTTTGCGCACCTCTCCACAAGCAGCTGGAGCCCTGCGCTGGGCTCCCGCCGCTTGTGGAGAGTTGCCTGCATGCTGAAGCCTGCGCGCGCTGAGCTCAGCGCAGCTCTTAGCAAGCTTCAGGAGCCGGTGCTGGGCTCCCATGGCTTGCAGATAGCTGCCTGTTCTGGGGGCTGGGGTCGGGGGAAGCTTGGGCTTCCCCCACCCCAGCCCCGTGCCTGGGGGAAAAATAATTCCCCCCCTTTATTTCCCCCCCAAAACCTAGGGTGTGCCTTATGGGATGGTGCGTCCTATAGGGTGAAAAATACGGTATTTTGCAGCTGAAGATTGTTGGGCCCATTGTGGATAGTAAAGATACCAGTATAAAGATAATTGTAATCTTGGAGACTTTGTCTCTGTCCCTGTCTTGCTCCCCCAACTCTTATCTTTTTCAGTTACCTTTCTTTCTTCATGCTTCCATCTTTATTTCCTCATGTTTGTCTGCTTTGATCATGGACAGGGAACATTTTTTGTTCCACAGGCCACATTCTTATCGAGATTAGCCTCATGGGCCAATCTGACAGTTGGGGGCCTCATTTTCTGGTCAATCACAGGATGTCATATAATGACACTGTGATTGATGGTTGGGTTGTCTTGCCCACCTATGAGCATCCCTTGCAGGGTTCTGGAGCACCAGCAGCTGCTCAAGGACACACAAGAGAGAAGCCTGCATTTTAAAATATTCCCCCTCTTGCTGCTGCTGTGTGAAGCCAGAGAAGGAGATAACTTTAAAATGCCGGCTTCTTTCCATTGCTTCCCACACAGGGGGCAGTGGGACAGGTGAATGGGAGTGAGAGAAAATTACCTCAGCCTGTTTGTGAGTCTCCCCACTGGTCTCCAATCCTGACGTTGCAAGTTGAAAGGAATAACATGGGAAGATTTGCAAACCACCCCGTCTGGCTCCTTTTCTCCTAGGATGTCAGAGGTGGAAATTAGCTGTGCAGGGAGGCTTAGAGGGAGAAGCAGTTTCCAGTGACTGGAACTGCTACTCCCTCCTTCAGCTGATGGGAGCATCATTGGGAGCATTCCTCGCTCAAGCAAAGCAACATGTGAGAGCCCACTTTAAGATCCTGATGGTTCCTTTGAAGCTCTGCTCTTACCTGCCTCACAACTGATGTCATATGTGATGTCTGGTATGGGGGAGGTGTGTAGGGCCTCTCCAAACAGGCTTGCAGGCCAAAGGGAGATGACTGGCAGGCCAAGTTTGGCCTGCAGACCAGAGGCTCCCCATCTCTGGTTTAGATTGGCCAAAACCTTCCTGTAGGTAGGTGTACATTGTTTTATGTTGCATATTGTACAGCACCATGTTTTTAAGGTGTTTATTATTAGCAGTATATGTACAGGTGATATGCAGATATTCAGACAAGTGCATGGTATCCTCAAGAAGCATGATGTGTTTGAGTCAAATGTTAGCATCATTTACTGAAATACAGTTAAAACTCCTCTAACATTTTGAAAGAGCTTTGTGGGAGGGATCTGCTCTCTTGCGCTCAGAATGTGTTTTTCCCTAGCTTTCAAAACTGACTGCAACATTTGTACACTACAATAAATCTAACCCCCCTCTTTTTTTTAGAATTTAGGATTTAATGCTGTGCTGGTGAAGAAAGATAGATCTGCTAGTCACTTAGATCACAAACAGGAGATAAGGCAGTGAGTATTCTTTTATTCGTGCTCCAATCCCATTCAAGATGTTTGATTCCTTCTGTGAGAATCCAGAATGTAGTTCTGTTATAAAGCAGGGCTGGGGAACCTTTTGCTTCCAAAGAGCTCTATTTCCTCAGAAGCATTTCAATGGGCTGCATGTTCCTATCAGTCCATGATTCATGAATATTCTCTTTCATTCACTCTGGATGTGTACACACTGTACCTTTAAAGCACATTTCCCCCCTCAATGAATCCAGGGCCCTGTATTTAGTTAAAGGAATTGTAATTCTGTGAGGATTAAACTACAACGCCCAAAATTCTTTGAACGGTGGAAATGCACTTCACATGTTCTTTAAAGCCAATAGTGTACACACAGCCTAATTGCAATTTGCATTGAGCAAAAAAATATTCCCTTTGGTTCTTTTTTTCCCAGTAGACTGCCAGCATGAGGGCCAGTCTGGATCAGGATCTTGGGCTAGAGGTCTTTAAACCATAGCCTCCTGCTGCACCTGCAACTTAAATTGATGGGCTGGGGGAGACCTTCCATTAAAGTGAATCATACACCCTACTAAACGCTTCCTGTCATGCTCAGGGTGCTAGATGCATGAATTTTTCTCCATAGTCAAACACTTTCCTTTCAATGTTGTTATGATTTCTTCACTATTATCTTGTTCTCTTATTTATTAAGATGGAAACGATCCTTCCTTGTAAGCCTAATTTTCTGCATTCCTGTAATGGGACTGATGATTTACATGATGGTTATAGACAGCCAGATGTCATCCATGCACAAGGTTGCAAACATGACCAAAGAAGAAATGGAAGCATATCATTCATCAATGTTCTTAGAACGCCAGATCCTTCCCGGCTTGTCTGTTATGAATTTGCTCTCCTTTCTGTTGTGTGTCCCTGTGCAGGCAAGTAGAAATAAATCAAATGCTAGTGTAATAGTATTTAAATTTCATGCCAAGATTCCTTTGAATGAACCATATGGAATAAAGCAGGTGGACAAATTTGCTGCCAACCCTTGGCCTAATTTCTTGAGCGTGCTTGGGGGTGGGGAATGGCACAGAGATAAGGGAAGAAAAGGGGATGCCCTGCCCATTTTAGATCCAGCCCCCAGCGTATTATCCCTTGGGGAATGCTGTTCCCACAAGATTCAGTGATGGCCACTGAGCTGCCGTATTTTTCACTCTATAAGATGCACCTGACCATAAGACGCATCTAGATTTTAGAGGAGGAAAACAAGAAAAAAATATTCTGAATCAAATATTGTACTAAACTATTTAATAAACTTAGGGGCGATGGGAGTTGTAGTTGAACAACATCTGGGGACCCACAGGTTGACCAAGGCTGAATTATGGTATGTGAGGTGGGGCTTACCTGGCCTCCCCCTCCCATATTTTATTCAAGTTGGAAGAGGGAGGGAGGGAAGGGAGGGAGGGAGAGGGAGAGGGAGAGCTTCACATTTGTGCAAGCCTGTGGCTGGCAGCTGCCTTGCCTTGCCTCTGAGGTGACGCCGGAACCGGAGCAAAAAAGAGGAGGTGGAGACGCCGGGACAGGAACCGTGTAAGCGGCTCTCCCATCAGCTGAGAGGAGGGGCGGAAGGGGCTGCCGTCTGTCCCTCCTCCTGCCTTGCTTTTCCTCCTTTTTAGGAGGAAAAAAGTGTGTCTTATGGAGAGAAAAATACGGTGGGTGCTTTTAGAAGAGGGTTAGAGAAATTCATGGGTGAGAGGGCTATTGATGGTAACTAACCAGAAAGGCTTTGCTCTTCCTTCCACATTTGGAGGCAGCAGTTCTTCTGGACACCAGTTGCTGGAAGCCACATTAGGGAAGAGGGCCATTTTGCTCAGTTTCTGCTTGCTGGTTTCCCTCAAGCATCTGGCAGGTCACTGTGAGAATAGGATGCTGGACTAGTTAGACCATTGGCCTGACCCAGCAAGATCTTCTTGTGTTCTTATTAGCTGAAAGCACATTAGGCCCTGTAGGCTAAGTTACTTTTACTGTATTGCCACCCCTCTAGACAAAAATCTGAAATATTAATGCTTGTTCCTTTTAAGTTTTATTATGATGGAACAAAATGCAAGAATAAGCTCCACACTTCAACAATGCCTCTCTATTAAAGCTGAGCATCCATCAGATTTTTCTAGGCAGTCTGCTGCCTGTTTGCTTAGCCACCCTACCAGGGAGAATTATCTGAACCCAGGAGGAGAATGACAGTTCACAGATCTGTGTTTATGTGCAAAATGTAATTGTGAATTTTGCTGTGCTTGCAGTTATTTGGTGGCTGGTATTTCTACATCCAAGCTTACAAAGCACTGAAGCATAAGACTGCCAATATGGATGTGCTGATCGTTTTGGCAACCACCATAGCATTTGCCTACTCCTTTGTTATTCTTTTGGTTGCAATGGTTGAGAGGGCAAAAGTCAACCCTGTGACTTTCTTTGACACACCACCCATGCTCTTTGTATTCATTGCATTGGGGCGATGGCTGGAGCATGTGGCCAAGGTAAATATAAAAATATAAATGCTCATATATTTAGAGGGGCATTTATTAAAGCTTTCTCAGACTCGGCGCTGCTAGTTTTGTAAGATTATCTTGAAAGTTTAGTGCTCAGTTATTTGTCAGTTACATGATGCCTGTTGGAATCCAAGAGAGAGTACAGGTATGCCATTCTGTATGTGGCAGAATTGTGTTAAATATACATTCACTGTTTTCAAGACAAATACTTCGGAATGCATGCTTCCCCCACACTTAAGTCCATCTTCATCCCAAGGAGAATAACAGAAGACTGTTTTACTTACTTAGAACTTATTTATTTGCTAGAAGCATGGCTTGTGCTGCATATGACTTTGTTGCTTGCAATAATCTTTTAGGTGGTACTTTGAATTTAACATATGTGGCTCTATGCTTTTATAGGGTAAAACATCAGAAGCCCTTGCAAAACTGATTTCACTACAAGCAACTGAAGCAACTATTGTTACTTTAGGCCCAGACAACATCCTCTTGAGGTATTGTGCTTTACTGTAGTTTTTTAATAATTCTTTTTGAAAGGCAACCTGAATACATTTCAGTATGTTGTGCTCATTGATCCCCCCCCCTGTGCTCTTTATTTTTGTATGGCCCCATCAATATATATGGCATTTTGTAGAGAAATAGAAGCAGAAGATATTCCTTCACCCTAAATAACTTGCAGTCTAAATTGCTGGTATTTGGGGGAGAGAAAGATGTGGCAAGACTTATGGTCAAGCCATGAATATGCACAGATTCAGCTGCACATGCTAAGGCTTTATTTCAGTGGATAAATAAAGACTAAGGAATTTTGTGTGTCCTCTTAGTGAAGAGCAAGTTGATGTTGAGCTGGTTCAGCGGGGTGACATTGTCAAAGTGATTCCAGGAGGCAAGTTTCCAGTGGACGGCCGTGTTATTGAGGGACATTCTATGGTGGACGAATCACTCATCACAGGCAAGCTGTGTTATATTTATTTCAACGGGTGCTTGAAACTAACTAATGTGTGGGTAGGAAGGAAAAGAGACAAAATGAAAATTAAGACTAGGGGATGAGAGGGGGAAATGCAAAGAATTGTGTCTCTTAATGTTTTGCTGACAAATCAATTTATGCAGGTGAAGCTATGCCTGTGACTAAAAAACCCGGCAGTACAGTCATTGCAGGCTCTATTAACCAGAATGGATCATTGCTGATCTCTGCAACCCACGTTGGATGTGACACTACTCTCTCCCAGATCGTCAAACTTGTGGAAGAAGCACAGACATCCAAGGTACTTTCAATAAGCAATAGTAGGAAGGAAGTGAAGTTTTTCAGCCTGTTTCTTCGGCTTTGATTCAGTACAACAAATTTATAATTAAATTTGACATCATTACATGCTTACTTAGTGTACCAAATTGGTCTTCAGCAGAGAGGCAACTTAAATTCCCATCCTTATAGGTCTCACATTCTCTGATCACGGCAGTTGGTAAGCAGACTGTAGAGCAAATCATTTTGTGTAATTTGGAAGCTATTCAAGCAAAGCATTGCAAAAAAGATGTATTGTTAGGACTGCAGAAAAAGACACAAGTGCAAAGGTGCCAGTGATGGGAGACTGCCTGTTATTCAGAGTGAATTTGCTACTTAGGCAAATGTGTAGACCAGGGACAGCCATCTTCCAAAAGACTGCAACCAACTCACGCAATTAAAAACTGGCAGTTGAGCTTTTTTTTTAGGGAAGGAAGCCCCGTTTTTTTGGGGGGGTGGTGGTGGAGATAACTAATGAAACAGTCAGCTTCGCAGCAAAAGCTCTTTCTTCTGTTCTAGCAATCTAGAGTGTGGGGCTGGATGGAGGAGCCAGCGATCGACTGCGATCTACCAAAACCTCCTGGGGATCTACCAGTAGATCGACCTGTTGGACATCCCTGGTGTAGACAATCTCTGAGACAACCTTAAGCCTCAGAGAAGATGGCTAGAATTTATTTTCTTTTTCTCTCCCTGTGCTTTAGGCTCCAATTCAGCAGTTTGCAGACAAACTTAGTGGCTACTTCGTTCCATTTATTGTTGGTGTTTCTGTGCTTACACTTTTTGCCTGGATAGTGATCGGATTTGTTGATTTCGAAATTGTGGAAACCTATTTTCTTGTAAGTCGTATTCTTTTATTGGGAAGGTTTGTTTCATTTCCAGGTTTCAACCCTTTAATGCTGTTGACACTCCCTACATTGTCTTTGGAAGTAATGCAGGGCTGGAGAATCTTATTGGCTCAGCAGACCAGATCCTTATAAAGATCTGCCTTGCAGGGCCATCCACCTGTCAGTCAGGAGATGTCACAAATGATGCCAGGGGATTCGGTGCTTTGAAGCCAGGACACCAAAGCCCAGCCAAATTGAGCATCTTGGGTGAGGTAGAAAGAGTTTCTTGTAGGGAGCTCTCGTGCACCTGAATCAAGCTGGATTGATCTCCCTTCATGTTGGCCAATGGAGAGAGAGGTCACTCCTGCTTATCACTGAAGTGCATGGGGCTGCCTCAAAGAGGAGTCCTGGGAAGGAGGAACACTTCTCTCTCCCAGTGCTGCTTTTGGAAGCATGTCCAGCGAAAACAAGCAGCCCCCTTTCCCTTCAAGCATGGAAGTAGGGTGGGAACATTTGCGGTTATTCTTGATGTGCTTATCAATTGACCAATCTGTTTACATGCAGTTTTTAATGATCGGGAATTACTAGCCTTAAAAAGGGTAATGGATTTAATTACATGATTTATATGAGCACCGAGGGGCAAATGTAGGTTTGCAGAGGCAATTATAACTTTTTAGAATTTTAAACCTTGAAATTTTATTTAATTGTACTTATAGTCTACCTCTTCCCAAGCACTCCAGGTGGGTCTATATACAATTTCAACAAATGCTTCTTGTGTAGCTTTTGGAAGTATGCCCAGATTCATGCTTAGTTAAGTGTCAAGTGAAATACAGAAGCAAATTCCCAAGTTGAGGTCCAGCCACCGGGAGTGCCCAGCCTTGAAACCTGGAAATACAGGTGAAACTCGAACAATTAGAATATCATGGAAAAGTTCATTTATTTCAGTAATTCAACTTAAAAGGTGAAACTAATATATGAGATAGACTCATGACATGCAAAGCGAGATATGTCAAGCCTTTATTTGTTATAATTGGGATGGTTATGGCGTACAGCTGATGAAACCCCAAATTAACAATCTCAGAAAATTAGAATATTGTGAAAAGGTGCAGTAGCTATTCAATCCATAACACCTGCAATGGGTTCCTGAGACTTTAAATGGTTTCTCAGTCTGGTTCAGTAGGAAGCACAATCATGGAGAGGGCTGCTGACCTGACAGTTGTGCAGAAAGCCATCATTGAGACCCTCCATAAGGAGGGAAAGCCTCGGATGAAACAGTGAAATCAGCTATGATTAAATGGGCACAGGATATTGGTCATGACATTATGTTTGACGACTGGGAACAGTTATGGACCACCGGTGTTAAATTTACGGCATGTAATGCCCTGAAAGAGAATATAATGAAAATGATCTATAGGTGGTACATGACCCCAGTCAAACTTGCAAAGATTTACCATCTGCCCAATAACAAATGTTGGAAATGTAATGAGGCTGAAGGTACCTTTTACCATCTTTGGTGGACCTGCCCAAAGATTAAGGCCTACTGGGAAATGATCTATAATGAAATTAAGAAAGTCCTTAAGTGGACATTTGTAAAGAAACCGGAGGCTTTTCTCTTGGGCATGGTCGGCCAATTGGTATCAAAGAAGGATAAGACATTCTTTATGTATGCAACCACGGCAGCAAGAATCGTGTTGGCAAAGTATTGGAAGATGCAAGAATTACCTACTCTGGAAGAATGGCAATCGAAGGTGATGGAATATATGGGACTGGCAGAGATGACCGGCAGAATCTGTGACCAGAGGAAAGAGACAGTGGAAGAGGACTGGGGGAAATTTAAAACATATTTAAAAAATTACTGTAAAATTGTGGACTGATAAGATGTTAAGGGGTAGGAAACAAAGAACTACAGCTGTAAATCTTAAACTTCAAGGAAATTTAAAAGGGACTTAACTAAAGACTGATTGATGAGTTGCTCGAAAAATGGTAAAACAAGGATGTGGCGAAGGGAAGGCATGGGGAAGTCAATTTTTGTTGTTTGTTTTTGATGTTTGTGTTTGTCTTGTATTGTCATTAATATGTGTAAAAACTAATAAAAATATTTAAAAAAAAAAAAAAACATAAGGAGGGAAAGCCTCAAAAGGTAATTGCAGAAAAAGGTGCACAAGCCGCAGAGATGACCGCAGCCTGGAGAGGATTGTCAGGAAAAGACCATTCAAACGTGTTGGGGACTTTCACAAGGAGTGGGATGAGGCTGGAGTTAGTTCATCAAGAGCCACCACACACAGATGGATCCTGGAGATGGGCTTCAAGTGTTGTATTCCTCTTGTCAAGCCGCTCCTGAACAAAGAAACAACGTCAGAAGCGTCTTACCTGGGCTAAAGAAAAAAAAGAACTGGTCTGTTACTCAGTGGTCCCAAGTCCTCTTTTCTGATGAGAGCAACTTTTGCATCTCATTTCGAAACCAAGGACCCAGAGTCTGGAGTAGGAATGGGGAGGCACAGAATGCCAGATGCTTGAAGTCCAGTGTGAGTTTCCACAGTCTGTTGATTTGGGAAACCATGTCATCAGCTGATGTTGGTCCACTGTGCTTCATTAAGTCCAGGGTCAATGCAGCCGTCTACCAGGAGATTTTGGAGCACTTCATGCTTCCTTCCGCAGATGAGCTTTATGGGGATGCTGACTTCATTTTCCAGCAGGACTTGGCACCTGCCCACACTGCCAAAAGTACCAAAACCTGGTTCAATGCCCATGGGATTACTGTGCTTGATTGGCCAGCAAACTCACCTGACCTGACCCCATAGAGAATCTATGGGGCATTGCCAAGAGAAAGATGAGAGACGTGAGACCGAGCAATGCAGAAGAGCTGAAGGCTGCTATTGAAGCATCCTGGTCTTCCATAACACCTCAGCAGTGCCACAGAATGAGAGCATCCATACCATGTCGCATTGAGGCAGTAATTGCTGCAAAAGGGGCCCAAACCAAGTACTGAGTACATATGCATGCTTCTGCTTCTCAAAGGTCCAATATTTCTCTATTTGCAATCCTTGTTTTGCTGATTTCATTTAATATTCTAATTTTCTGATATTGTTAATTTGGGGTTTTCATCAGCTGTATGCCATAATTATCACAATTATAACAAATAAAGGGTTGACATATCTTGCTTTGCGTGTCATGAGTCTGTCTATTAAAAGGTAAAGGGACCCCTAACCATTAGGTCCAGTCGTGACCGACTCTGGGGTTGCGGAGCTCATCTCGCTCTATAGGCCATGGGAGCCGCCGTTTGTCCACAGACAGCTTCCGGGTCATGTGGCCAGCATGACTAAGCCGCTTCTAGCGAACCCTAGACTCTGTAGTTTAACCCACAGCGCCACCCGTGTCCCTTATCTCATATATTAGTTTCACCTTTTAAGTTGAATTACTGAAATAAATGAACTTTTCCACAATATTCTAATTTTTCAAGTTTCACCTGTATATTGATTTAGGTTGGCCTCGAAGTGGAGATGGTCCCATAGATATGTGGGGCCCAGGCCACACAGAATTTTGTAGGTCAACACCACACTTCGAATTAAGCCCTAAATAAATTTGTGAGCCAGTTAGTGAGTGGTCCAAGTTGCCTTGGAATAAGCTGTACTTTTCTTGTGAGCAACCCTTGTTCATACCTAAGCAACTAATTGTTTGTTTGTCAATAGGGGTACAATAAGAGCATTTCCAAAGACGAAGTGATAATCCGCTTTGCTTTCCAAGCCTCCATTACAGTGCTTTGTATTGCTTGCCCTTGTTCTTTGGGACTAGCAACCCCAACAGCTGTGATGGTGGGTACTGGTGTAGGAGCACAAAATGGCATCTTGATCAAAGGTGGAGAGCCTCTAGAGATGGCTCACAAGGTAAGAAATCAGACTTTCCTTTGCAGTTTGGCCACAAACTGTCATGTTTCTAAAAAGGATCTGGTTAACTTCATCCTTGTATGACTTCATCCAAAAGCTTGTATGACTTTAGTCTAAAAAAAAAAAAAGGTGGGGGACAGAAAGCACTTGGTTTCTAATGTGGTTTGCGTTCTTTTTGCAGGTTAAGGTTGTGGTATTTGATAAGACAGGGACCATCACCCATGGAACTCCAGTGGTGATGCAGGTGAAGATCCTAGTGGAGAGTAACCGGATGCCACGCAATAAGATTTTGGCACTAGTGGGAACCGCTGAGAGCAACAGTGAGCACCCCCTGGGAGCAGCTATTACCAAACACTGCAAACAGGTAGAGGAGCTAATACAGAGATTTCTTGATTCACCCTCTTAACTATCTGCCAAGCACCAACTTAATTGTGGGGGACATACAGCCATGTCTGAACTTTCCTGCCATGCAGTGAAATAACCACATTTGCTACATATTCACACCTTATCTGGAAATGTTGTGGCATGGTAAGGCTGTCTTTGTCATCAGATTTCTCTCTGGAGTGAGAGTTCATGAGTATAGGATTTTGAGCTCATAGCATGCTCTGAGGTAAAGGAACAGCTGCAGTATTCTGACCGGCAGAGGGATGTGCGCCTACAGTCTCTCTCAGCATGTCATACTGGGATGGGGCCACCCAGGTTCAAATATCCACTATAACACATGAAGCTCACTTGGTTACCTTGACCCAATTGCTCTGTTTTAGCTTTATCTGCCTCATAGGATGGTTATCAGGATGTCATCAAATGGGGAGAGTTGGGGTGGGAGAGAATCATGCATGCCACCCTGAGCTGCTTGGAACAAGGGTGGGATAAATGTAAGCCAATGGGTACCACAATGATATTTACTACAGTATATTTTTAGTAACTGGTTAATTTTACTTAGTGAATTATATTTAAATAATTATAATTAATACAGCTCTGTGTACTCAGTTCTGAATTGTCTAGAAATCTATGGGGTTGTATATAGCGTACGTTCTGCTCAGAGAAGACCCACTGAAATTAATAAACCTCACTTGGCTTTCTGAAGAGCCTCATTATTTACAGGTCTTACAAATATGTGATTATTTCTTATTAAGCTCCTTTGTACTTTTGTTCCCTCAACCTACTATGTATTATTTATTTATAAAAATATTGATATACCACTGCATCATAAAGATATATCACAGCAGTTTACAACAATTTAAAAACAATAAAAACAAAAAAGTTTAAAACTAGTTAAAAGAAAAAAGAAATTAAATACAAGTATCAATAGGCCATTATGGGGGGGGGTATACTCCTTATTGCCTTCATAGGCCTGGTGTAACAGAAGAGTTTTCACACATTTAAAAGTTGGCACAGATGGCACCTGCTGAATCCCTAGTGGCAGTGTGTTCCACAGGACTGGGCCAATGACTCTGAAGGCTCAGTTTCTCGCATTACAATCTTGGATGTGTATATGCTTTTGCAGAATGACTTTTAAAGTCTAGTATGCATTTACCAAATCCCAAGCACTATCTGATTATACATTCTCTTTAGGAATTGGACACAGACACCCTTGGAACTTGTACTGATTTTCAAGTAGTCCCTGGCTGTGGCATTAGCTGTAAAGTCACCAATATTGAAGCCCTGCTGTGCAGCAGGAGTGAGACCATGGAAGAGAACAATGTCAGGAATTCAGCCCTTGTGAAAATGGATGAGAAGTCTGAGGAAATTATGCATCCCTCCTTGATTATTGATGAGCAGTTGCCAAGTAAGTTGAGATGAATCTGTCAAATGTGCTTCATGTAAGCAGAAGCCTTGTTTCGGCATCTGTTGCTAGAGGTGCATTAGCCTTTCTCTTTCACTGAGGGTGGGATTTGATGTCTCCTTTGCTTTTAAAAAAGTAAAATACCAGCCCAATAGTTTTAAATTGTGCCTTGTAAAAGCTCTGAGGGAAACCGGGGGCAATTTCCTCTTGATCTTCTTTATTCTGATCCACTTCCAATGTAACTGTGGTTTAGTGTCACAAGAATGAGATGAAGTAAGCCTTGAGTGCATACACTACCTCTTTCCCTCCTTTAAGCACAACTGAAAGTGCCAGCTTTTGGTTTCCTATAAACTGGTTTCTTGAGTTCAGCTGTATTGGGGAACTGCCTTTTATTTGGCATCAAAAGTGAAAGCTTTCAGTTGTCTATCTTTGCATGAGGAAGAGAGTAAAATGGGGTGTATGCTAGCCCAAAACTCAGTAGAGCCGTATGTTAGTATATTTTCCTACCTGCAGCAGCATCTCTCACTTGCTTTTAGTTCTGTTTAGTCAACTATTCCCCTTATTTTAGCAATTTAAAGTATTGGAAGGCATTCCAAGTGGGAGAAATGTGTTGCGGTTCTCACTGGACTGAATCATCTCTTACTAGAGATCAGGACAGATGTGTATCTGAATCTTTCTCCCTCCCCACCCCCAAATAAGCTTTTGTCAGGATTAAAACTAGACTCGAATACATTGGGAGTGCCTTCAAACATGCAATTTCCCCTACCTTGAGCTTGAAGTAATACAGTCCCAACTGAAGTTGTACCGTGTGACTATGCTGCTCATGTAGCTCAGCTGTAAGCACACTGTTGCACAATTGCATAATCTTGATAATTCTGACCACACACCTGTGGTCCCTAGCCATAGGTCCCTAGTGAATAAATGTTCGTGAATAGCCATGAGTAAATGCTCCTGCAAACTTAGCATGCATCAGCAGTAGTGTGTAATTAGCAGGTCACCTGTTTCTTGGAAACTGCAGTAATATTTTCCTTTCAGCTACTTGGGGTTCCCACAAGTATTCTGTTCTAATTGGAAACCGGGAGTGGATGTCTAGAAATGGTCTGCTTGTCAGAAATGAAGTTGATAATGCCATGATTGAGCACGAACGTCGAGGTCGAACTGCTGTTCTTGTGGCTGTGGATGGTAAGCTTGATAATGCGGGTTAGGATTGGATTTTATGTGTAATAACACTGAAAAGGCAGGGAAGACCGCAGCTGAGGAGTAACCAGTGACTGAAAACGTTGTACTTCGAGAATTAAGGAGCAAAATATTTTCAAGACAGATAAAAGAGAGCTCTAAGAGAGAATTAGACAAATTTGTGGAGGAGACAGGTATCAAAAGGCTACTAACCATGAGAGCAGAATATGATAACAGGATGCTGCACTAGATGTGCCATTGGTCTGATCCAGCAGGTTCTTCTCATGTTCTTACTGTATGCTATATTTTTCTATATAAAATATTCAAGTTCTCAAAATGAATTGTTTCATAATGTTAATAGATAATCCAATGTGTGGCTACAAATCCTGTCAAACTGGCAGGTCTAACATTGTTCTTAACTTCTTTTTCCCTGTTGACTACTCCTATAATAAATATAAACACAAAGCAGTACAGTAATCCTATCCAGTGTCATTTTCCTTTAAATATTAAGCAATGTAAATAAGTATTTTCAATTGACTTGTGTCTTAAAATACACACAGGTCCCAGTATGTAAACACTTGTTACACAAGTCTTCAGGTATCTACACATGAAGGATTTGTAACCTAACATTACCAAGTGAATGCCTTGAATCAGATATCCGAACAACAGTCAGAGAGACAGATATACGGAGAGAAAAATTTCCAGATACACAATTGCATTCACCGAAAAATCCCCATTCCCCTCTTCCCTTGTCACAAAACTGTGCCACAAAACTGTGTTTGGCTTGTGTTTCATTGCTTTCTTGTTGAATAAATACAGATATGTAGTTTAATTGTAACAGTGTTTGTGATTTTATTCATTATAGTAATATTGTTAATGGTTTTACTGGGTTTTATTTAAACAATTTGGGGGCATGTTGTGGTTTTCTCCCTAGGAAGGAATGGAGCTTGCTATGTGAGCACCCGCCTTACAAACCATTTCACAGGAACAGATTATGTTTGCAAAGCAGGACCTGTGTGTATTTACTATTACTTCCGTTAAAATGCTTTCCAAGTAAAGGTGCTACTAAATGCATTTGCATATAACATTTAAGCGACATTTAATGTGCATTATTGATTCCCACAGAACCTTGATTCAGATAGGTTTGGCTATTAGAAATATTATTTGAGATTTGGGGAGAGAGAGAGAGAGAGAGAGAGAGAGAGAGAGAGAGAGAGAGAGAGAGAGAGAGTAGGGCATGAAATGTGGCATACAGTGGTACCTCGGGTTAAGTACTTAATTCGTTCTGGAGGTCCGCTCTTAACCTGAAACTTCTCTTAACCTGAAGCACCACTTTAGCTAAAGGGGCCTCCTGCTGCCGCTGCACCGCCGGAGCACGATTTCTGTTCTATCCTGAAGCAAAGTTCTTAACCTGAAGCACTATTTCTGGGTTAGCGGAGTCTGTAACCTGAAGCGTATTTGAAGTATTTAAAGCGTAACTTTTAAAGTTTTGTGTACTGCATGTAAGACAAGCTAAATACCAATAGTTCTAGGGCTTTGGGAAACTTTCTGGAAGCTTTCCCCCCAGGAAGCCAGTATCACTGCCTTGGAAAGTGAGAAGAACAGCCCATCTTTAAATTTGTGCAATGCCCTGTGGGTGGAAGGAGAAAGGGGGGAGTGAAGGAAAGAGGAAAAAATAGTATTTCTGTGCTCTTCAGAAAACAAAGAGGATTAATGGAAACATATCCATGTCTGTCTAGGAGAACTCTGTGGCTTGGTAGCTATTGCTGATACTGTGAAACCTGAAGCAGAGCTGGCAGTCCGTACTTTGAAGGCTATGGGTTTAGAAGTTGTTCTGATGACTGGTGATAACAGCAAAACAGCCAGGTCTATTGCCTCTCAGGTAAGCTGCTCCATATGTTGGCTTGCCTTGCTTCAGGCAATTTTCCTAATGCCTACAAGGTCCAAAGGTTCCCCCCTTCAATTTTAAAAAATGCAATATATTACTTATTCAGTCATCGGAGCATCAGTTAAATCAGTGCTACTCAAAGTGGTGGTCCACAGGCAGGTTCTGAGAGCCACCAGCTGCCAGTCCCTGGTGACTCCATCACAGCTCAGGTTGGGTGGGATGCTTCAGGGAGCAGATATGCTACTGGTCCCTGGAACATTTGGAGGCAGGGATTGCTGGTCTACAGCATCAGATCGCTTGAGATGTACTGAGTTAAATAATGCTTTGATATTTCTAAGCAATGCCACTCATTGTTGGGGGAATGTTCTTCCAAGATGAGAATCCCGTAGTTCCACAGAACTCATTATTCTTAACAGCTGTATTTTTTTGTGTGTGAGGAATCTTCTGGTGTGATTTTGGACTTCCTTTTCTTTTTCAGGTTGGCATCACTAAAGTGTTTGCTGAAGTCCTTCCTTCCCACAAGGTTGCCAAAGTAAAGCAACTGCAGGATGAAGGGAAACGGGTAGCAATGGTGGGGGATGGGATCAATGATTCCCCTGCTCTTGCCATGGCTAATGTTGGAATTGCCATTGGCACAGGCACAGATGTGGCCATTGAGGCAGCAGATGTGGTTTTGATTAGGGTAAGTGATTGGATAGAGTGAAGACCCTTAATTCAATGTAAAACAAATTATGCCACCAATGTAACCAGTCTTGTTAATTCTTACTTGGCAGAATGATTTGCTGGATGTGGTGGCAAGCATAGATTTATCACGGAAGACTGTTAAAAGGATACGAATCAACTTTGTCTTTGCTCTCATTTACAATCTTGTCGGAGTTCCTGTAGCAGCTGGTATGTGATGATTCTGGACTTTGAAAATATGTATAATATTGCATTTTTTTTTCTTCCATGGAACATTAATTGCAAGTATATATCAATTAACAATTCCTTATGTGGGAGAAATTTGTGTGTGAGAAAAAGAAGAAAGCTGCAGTTGATATAAATATGTTGCACAGAAAGAAGAATATTAAGGGTTGCAACTGATACCCAAACTCATTCTTAAATGTTCATGCAAATTATAGTGGGTAGAAAAAAGGGAAGCTTTTCCAGTATTTATTTATTTATTTATTTATTTATTCATTCATTCATTCATTCATTCATAGATACATACATACCCTACCTATCTGACTGGGTTTCCCCCTGCCACTCTGAGCAGCTTCCAACAGAATATTAAAAAATACTGACATTTCAGACTTTAAAAACGTATTGATACAGGGCTGCCTTCAGATGTCTATTGAAAGTTGTATATTTGTTTATTTCCTTGACAACTGATGGGGGGGTGTTCCACAGGGAAGGCGCCATTACTGAGAAGGCCCTCTGCCTGGTTCCCTGTAGCTTCACATCTCGCAATGAGGAACTGCCAGAAGGCCCTCAGAACTGGACCTCAGTGTCTGGGCTGAACAAACTGGATTAGATTTACTTACTTACTTACTTACTTACTTACTTACTTACTTGCTTGCTTGCTTGGTTGCTTAATTTTTGGCATTTGCATGCTGCCCCATAACCCAAAGTTATTTGAGTGAGCTGAACTTCAGAAGAGGGCCTTAAGCAATGGGTAGGCAGGTACACATGAGAAAAAACCTGGTTCCAACACATTTATGAGTTTAAAGGTTAAAACCAATTTAAAAGTGATGGGAAAAGTAAATGGACCATAAATGGTCAAGCTGGCCTTGCTTTGGACCAGCTGCAGTTTCCAGACAGTTCTAATTCCAGCTGTTTGATTAAACATGCAGTGTTACAAAACTCTACAATTGACACTCTAGCTAGGTCCTCTGCAAGTCCATAAATCCTAAACTTGGGTTTTGCCTTCAGCTCTGCTTTGCTAAACACTAATTTAACATGCTTTGATTTTTTAAAATGCATTTCAGAATCATGTTTGTGACTTTGTTCTTTAACATCCCCTAGAGTTATTTCCAATTTCCCTCCCCAGGTGTCTTCCTTCCAGTTGGTTTGGTTCTGCAGCCTTGGATGGGCTCTGCAGCAATGGCTGCCTCTTCTGTTTCTGTTGTGTTGTCTTCTCTGCTGCTAAAATTGTAAGTACAGTATCCTCAAGCTTCTCATTCTTACTTTCGTGACTTGCTTGTGAAATCCATGGTTACATTTTGAGAAAAATAATTTGCTCTTCCAAAGAGGATAACCAGCAAGCTGGGCTCTGTCCTACCTTTTGAAAATTCAGGTAGGACTTACCTGTGCCTGCAGTTTTCCAGAAGAATCCCCTGCCCCATAACTGCTGTTCAGTTCAGTGAACTTTCAATAATGTATTTTTCATGCATTGCTTGTCTCATTCAGCCTCATCACAACTCTATATAGAGCATGCCAATTTTTGCAGTTATTGTCGATTGAGCTCGTTAGCCTAATTACTGATTTGATCCTTGGTTAAATTGGGGATCAAATTGAAGTTGTCTATCCAGACTAACAAATACTGTTAGTTGCTGAACTACCATGGTTTTCACATTCCCACTTTGTCCTCCTCAGCCCCAGGGCAGCATTTTAAGAGAAGGAGACTTTATATCCACACTTCCATCCCAGTTAGGAATTCCTCCCTTCGCACAAAGACATTGCAGGCAACATAGAGAACAGTCTGGCTCCTCAGCCTGGTCTGTTCTGGTTATGGATGATATTGTAGCTGGGCACCTCTGGAGCCAGTCACGGGAGGAAACTGGCACAGTTTGATTTGATTATAGATTATTTAATTTCTGTACCTCTTAATATATTTCTAAAAATCTCTTTAAGAGGGGTACAAAAAAGACAACTTAAAACAAAATATAACAGAAACACACAGTTACATATAAAAATGTTACATTAATACAAAGTTACGAATATATAAACATCAATATCAATTCATCTTCCTTCTGACACATCCTCCCTCTCAGCCTCTAGGTTATCATCTAGAGTCAAGACTACAAGCTTTAATAATTATTAACTGAATGATTAAATTGCAACCCTGTTTCAAACTAATGCATACGTGATTTTTGTGCATTTTCCCTTCCCTTTAGCTATAAGAAACCTACCTGTGAGAAATATGAACTGCGTACCCATGGCCAGGTGAGGCAGAAGAGCCCTTCCGAAATCAGTGTCCACATTGGAATTGATGAAACTGGACCAAGATCTCCAAAGCTGAACCTCATGGACCGAATTGTCACTTACAGCCGAGCTTCCTTAAACTCCCTCTTCTCTGACAAGCGGTCCCTCAGCAGCATAGTCCTCAGTGAGCCAGATAAGCACTCCCTTCTAGTTGTAGATTCACGGGAGGAAGATGACACAACTCTCTGAAAGTCTTCTTTTTGCTGAGAAGTCGACTTGGTCTCTCTTCATGCACTGATCTATTCTGGAGGTTGACCAGCTGCACTGTGTTTCCGATCGTTTTGAATTGGATTTCAATTGCTCAGTTGACCAGGGCAATTATATCCCCACCCCCCCAAAAAATCACTTCTAACTCAAGAGGCTGGCAGTTTCTGCAGTGCTTTGCCAGTATTAGCAAGCCAGAGCTTATCCAAAACCAACACTCACAAGCCACAGTATGCACTGGAAGCCAGTGCAGAGCAAGACACTGCTGAGCTGCTGGGATCATGAAAGGGCAGTCACCAGCACATAGTTTCTAGGCCATGTCTTTGCATGCAATGCGACATTATTTTATAGAGTGCGAAAAAGTAAGGATAGAAACCATGATTTCTTTTTTTCCTTTCCTTTTTTTTTGAAACACAGATGTGCCTTATTTTGTAACAGTTGTCTTCATAATTTCTTCCTAATTTGCTATGTGTAAAATGGCATTTTTCAGAAAACATTGCAACACAGGTTTTCCCATGATTTGAAAAAAAAGGAAACCATTCCCGTTATTTGTTTCTCCTCCCCATCCCAGCCACAGAGCTATAGACAATTCAGTGCACTCACCCGAGGCTACTGGTGAGAACGGTGCTTTCAAGTGTATAGAGGAGCTCCACTCTTGCCACAGCCACTGCCACACAAAGAATCAAGGAGTCAGGGCCATGCCTTGTGATGTTTTTCATTACTCAAAGGTCTATGTCTTTGTAACTTCATAAAGATGGAGTGGCTCAGTCGGCAGAGCATGAGACTCTTAATCTCAGGGTCGTGGGTTTTGAGCCCCATGTTGGGCAAAAATATTCCTGCATTGCAGCAGGTTGGACTAGGTGTCCTTCACGGTTCCTTCCACTTCTATGATTCTGTGATCTGAGATGTATGCTGGTGAGTTTGAGATGTTTGAAACTGCAGAGTTTAAAAAGATGTGTTTTCCTCCAGCACTTTCAGGGAGCTCCCATTCTTGCATTTCGAGTTTGAGGTTTTTTTGTTTAGGTTTTTCTTTTTTTAAGGCTCCTGAGCATTCTTTATTTATTTATTTCTGAGCAGATCACAAAATTTCGTCTTGGAACTTTTAATTTCTTTTCCATTTTGCTCAACTAAAAATTGTCATGGTTGTCGCAATGCTACCCCTACAGTTACAACTGTGCTGGCTTGGGTCTGTTGGGAGTTTTGCAGTTCAGAACATCTCGAGGGTGTAAGGGTTGGGAAGGCAGTGCTAAGCCAAAGTGTGGGTTCTGCATTGATGGGAAGCTATTGTTTCGTTTCCCTTCATCACAGAGTTTAAAATACATTTGTTATATTATTTAACTTTTAAAGAGATTTGCGCTTGGTTTGCCCACGTTTCTCACCATGTTTACAGTTCAGCAGGTCTTAGATTATAATCCTTTGGAGTGAATATTGCCATGTTGATGTTTGGACAGTGGTTGAAGACATACATTGTAGAGTCCTTCAACCTGCTAATAGAGGCATTTTTATAGTGTTTAAAGTAGCAAGAGAGAGGACCACGGTTCAGAAAACACCAGGGCTCTTGTTCTTGACCTGTAGGGGCATTAATGCACCAGTTTTAGTCATTAATCGCATTCCTAAAGCCATACTTAGGGGGGAAATGAAGCCAAACTGCAGCTGTTTCACTCCCGCCCCAGGTCATGATGGGATAATAAGAGTGCAGAAAGTATATCAGTTAAAGTCCACTGCCAGGGAGTAAGTAATCATCTGACTCAGAATCCTGACCCTCTGGCGCATACCCTGTGCAGGTCTGTCCCACATTCAGGAATCATGCTGGCCCGCACGAGCCCTTTGTCCTTGGCAGTTATGTGGCCACTCACCCTCTGCAGCCTCAGTTTGACTCAAGAGACTGGGTTTACCAGAAAAGGGATTGGGGCTGGCTTCAAAGGAAAAGCAAGGGCCAAGGGCCCCTTCCTGTCAATTTGCCCCCTTTCCCCTGGCGTGTTAGATGCCAGTGTTGGGTCCTGTGCCAGCCATCAAACACCACTGGCAAGAGTGGTGAAAAAATAAGTGTATTTGAAACTAAGTAAATTGTGTGCTTTAAAAATCTTTAAACTAGAAATGTTTGTAAGACTGCAACTTAACTGACCATAGAACGTCATATTGACTGCCCAATAGTGGCTGGAAAGCTCAATGAAATATTTTCACAATCATGTTGCGTTTCAGAATAGTAATAATGATGGAAAGATACTGAGGGAGGGGGGTTACAGAAAATAGTTTTTGATGTTTGATCTGTGTGAAACAGAAATCTTGGAAATTTATTTTTCTGCATCTCACTGTTCTGCCCTTGAAGTTATATTCTCCCCTCTCTTGTAATTTACACAAAGCATGCTTGAAAATTTTTTGGAAAGAGCAACCGATTTCTTTCTGATGGAATCAGCCTATTAAAGCAGAGCTGGTGATGGCTTCACTCTGATATTTTAAAATTATAATGGCATGCCAGTCTGGGAGCCTTTACTTGGCTGAATAAATATTCACTTTACTTGCTCTGCAGTTTCATTGCCCATTAAGCCTGCAGTGAAGAGCCATTAACTTCCTGTCCTGCCACCTCAAGAAAATCTGACCCATATGATACCTCAGTTTAGTTCCTGTTTGTTGCCTGATAAATGGTATTATTCTAGAACAGGCATAGGCAAACTCAGTCCTCCAGATGTTTTGGGACTACAACTCTCATCATCCCTGACCACTGGTCCTGTTAGCTAGGGAGGATGTGAATTGTAGTCCCAAAACTTCTGGAGGGCCGAGTTTGCCTATGCCTGTCCCAGAAGTATTACAGTTTTCTTCCTTTGGAGCAACGGTTATATGTCAAGGCTTGTATTGAAAGGGTTGATATCTAAGTTGAATTATAGCTAGGGAGAAACCAGAGAATTGGTGTGGAGGACCACACAGTCGAGTCTATCAGTTGACGGTGGATGTTTTTGTTTTTCGAGGCTGAACAAATCTGCACTTTCCCCTTTCGAAAAATATTTGTGACATGTTTTCATGAAACATTTACAGGATTTCAGCTGTCACATAGCTTTGATCATTCACAAGATAAGTTGTGGGAGTAGGTGCTATCTTTTGGCAGGAGATGAGCTACTAGCATTTGCCATTCATGATCATGTCATAACAATCTTCCAGTCTTCTCTGTGTCTCTTGTGGCAGAAAATAGAAGGTAGAATCCATAATGTTTCACTGCCAGCTGTTAGATTTGGTTTCCTCTCTGTCCTCTTAAGGGCTACTGGCCAAGAAATAGGATAGTGTATTTTAGTGGCTTCCTTACAGAAAAGATCTGAAAGAGGATGTGTTTTATCTTCTTTCTTCTCTATCTTTATTTTTCATCTTTGGTTTCCTCTGCTCTGGGACATTATTGGGGTCCAAGGATTACATACACACGAAGGTAGTAGATAATTGGTGGAAGGACCCTGACCGAGAGGCATGGAAAGGAAGACTCTCTAACTCTCAGGGTTAGAGACTGGGAGAAGAAAGGAAAGCTCCCAGGTGGGAGCTGGGAGAGTTCACTACATCCTGTGTGAGACAAAAGTTACAAGCTTCCTTTGACAGAGGACTCTGCTTTTCTCTTTCTCTCTTTTTTTAAAGTTTCTTTTATCTAGTTGTATTATGAGAAAGCTTTAATAAAATCTATTTTTTAAAAAAATGAAAGAGGATCCAAAGGCACTGTTTCCTCAGCAGCAGAGTTAGTGTGTAGATTTTATCTACATTGTAGGGGGTGCCTTGGGGTCACTTCCAACCCTACAATTCTATGATTCTGTGGTGGTTTGAAATGTACTGCTATCACATACTTGATGCAGAAGCCCACCCAGTGTGTCTTCCCTTTCTATGTATGATTTGCTAAACTTTTTTGGAATGTTCATCTTGATGCTTTGTGAATAATAGCTTATACTTGGCTTTAATTCAAAGAACCAAAATTGCTTTACTGTCTTGACTGTACAGTGTTCCGATAAAATGTTGTCTTCTTTCTTCTTTGGCAGTCACTCATAGCCGAGTAAGATTGTCTTCCATGACCACGGTTTTAGCAGTGAGTCTGTAAGTGACTGTGGAGGCCAATTCTGGATTCACACGTCCTTCCACAGTGGGGACAGAGGTTTCCAAACGGGAGTTGATCACGGTGAGGGTTTGCCAAGCGTGCCTTCCTCCTAGTGCGTTTCTCCCTTTCATCCTGAGTTCAAGCGTCTTCAAAGTCCATGAAACCTTTGGTAACGGCTATTCTCCAAAAGGAGCACTCACAGGCCAGTGTTTCCCAATTGTCGGTGTTTATACCACATTTTAAAAGATTTGCCTTGAGAGAGTCTTTAAACCTCTTTTGTTGACCACCGGCATTATGCTTTCTATTTTTAAGTTTGGAATAGAGTAATTGTTTTGGAAAACAATAATGAGCTATCTGTAAAACATGACCAGTTCAACAAAGTTGATGTTGAAGAATCATTGCTTCGACACTGGTGATCTTTGCTTCTTCTAGTGCACTGGCATTAGTTCGCCAGTATTCCCAAGTGATGTGTAAAACTTTTCAGAGACACTGTTGATGGAATCTTTCGTGGAGTTGGGAATGGCGTTTATAAGTGGGATCTCTTCTCTCTCCCAGATTATTTCGATGAGCTTGTGAAGTTGTTGTGTAAGTTCAATTCCGCCCACTTTGAAGACTTTGGCAGGTATCCCATCAGGTCTGCTGTTTTTGTTGTTTTTCATTTGGTTAATAACTGTACACAACTTTCCCAGATTTGGAGATACTGCAAGCTCATCTCTAATTTGTTTTTGCAGAATTTGTGAGAAGACCTCAGCAGCTATGGCGGAGTTGTGGTTAAGGAGATGCTGGTATTGTTCTTTCCAGCACAGTGGCATAGCTTCTTTATCTTTTAGAAGTGTAGTACCATCTGTTGAGTGTAGGGGGCATATGTCATGATTTATTGGCCCATAGATGGTGTTTGTGGCTTTAAAGAAACTGTGCATCATGAGTGTCAGCTAAGTGCTGGATCTCTTGAGCTTTTTTTATCCACCAGGTGTTATTTAGTTTTCTGGTTCCTCTGTGAACCTCAGCCTTAGCGTTGGCATAGGTTTTTTTTCTTAGTGGCGCAGTTTCTATCTCTTTGCCAGATCTGAAAGGCCTCCCTTTTCTTGTCAATAATGTGTTCAACCTCACTTTCATACTCATCAAACCAGTCCTGGTGTTTCTTGGTTTGGTATCCAATAGTTTGTTCACAGGCTGCAATAATGGATGTTTTTAGCTTGGCCCAGTGTTCCTCATTGTTATCAGGGAATTCTGAATGCAGATGGTCCTTAAGAGTCATTTGGAAGCAATCCCACTTAATAGGATCTTGAAGAGCTTCAGTGTTCACTTTGCACCTTTGTTTCCTTCCTTGAAGCCTGCATTGAGGTATCTTGATAGCCCTTGTGGAGCGTATTAATTGGTGATCTGTCCAGCAGTTGTCAGAACTTGTCATAGCTCTGGTAAGGAGCACACCACAGTCATCTTCAGCTTGGACAATTGCATAGTCTAAGACAGTGATGGCAAACCTTTTAGAGACCAAGTGCCCAAACTGCAACCCTAAACCCACTTATTTATCGCAAAGTGCCAACACGGCAATTTAACCTGTATATCTCATTTTTTTCTGTGTGTTTCATGTTTCTTCTTTATGACTGCTGTTGTAATAAATAATCCTTCATAAAAGTTATTGCATTACATTCTTCATTAAATTTTCTTTCCATTGATATATAATTTTAAGGTATAACTTAGTGCTATTTTTCTAAAAAAATGTTTAGGGGTACTCTCATATTGACTCAAGAAAATCACCACGGGTGGCGGGGATAAATACAGTTCAAATTGGGGGGAAAATACAGTGGTACCTCAGTTTTTGAACAGCTTAGTTCTTGAACTACTTGGAACCTGAGGAGTTCAAACCCGGAAATGAGTAATATCAAGGTTGTGTACTGCACATATAGTCAAAAGTAAGATTCCGTTCTGGTTGCTGTTGCCACCTCCTCCTTTTCCAATAGTCCCAGGCCACAGATTGAAATCTTGCCCAACTCTTGCATTAAAATCACCCAGGAGGACTTACGTGTCTCTGATAGGATGGTATCCAGTTGAGAGTAAATGTTTTTCTTTAATGTCTTCATTGGCATCCAGTGTTGGTGCATAAGCACTTATAACAGTAGCCTGTTGGTTTTTGGTGAGCTTTATTCAAATGGTTGACAGTCGCTCATTAATGCCGGTAGGGACTTCTGACAAGAGCTTCACAAGATCATTTTTTATAGCGAAGCCTACCCCATTTTTCGATGTTCTTGTTCAGATAGACCTTTCCTTTTTCTTCCTTCAGTTGTCCCTCACCTGCTCTTCGAGAGTCTTGAAGCACTTCAATATCAATGTTAAAACGTTGCAGGGTAGACTACGTCTAGGGCATTTTCTAGCCCCTCCCCCTTTTCAGGGTGAGCAGAGTGGATCCTAAAAAGGGCTGCTCAGTCATGGATACAGCTGCTGAGCTGCTCAACTGCCTCATTCCTTGAGTCAGAACAACTGAATCTGTATTCACCGCCCATGTGCCGGTTTATGACTAGGGGCTTCCAGATTTCATGGTCCTGCCCACATTACCATTGCCAATAACCATGGGACTTTGGGGGGTTTGGGATGGGTTTTTGAAAGATGCCTGTGCGTGAATTTGTTTTATTTTGTGTGTAGATCAGTGTGTGCTGACCATGACACAGTCTTTGCAGCAAGGCTCTATTCCGATGGCATGAGTATCACGATGACTGCTAGATTCCTATCTGCTGCAGCCTTCATCTGCCTTCACAGCTGTTGTAACATGCCACTTGTTATCTTCTGCCTGTTCTGCCGTTGCGCACTTCTTGGATCCTTATTTGCTCCTCCCCTTTGACCTTACCACCTTGCGTGACCCTGCTGGGAGCCCAAGGCTTCCAACAGCTTCTCTCACAAGGGTCATAGGAACGTGAAAGCCCACTCACCACAGCAAGGTGATGATCTAGCAAGTGAGTCCGATAAAATGTACTCTGCCTGTAAATATGGTTTGTTTCCTGTCTTGAGCACATTTCATTTATTTACAGTTTTATGTTAACTCATGTTTGTTAAAATTTTTAAAAAGCTGCAGAAAAAGCTATGCATTTACATTTTAGTTGATTTATTTATTGCTCTTCTCCACTATTAGGCAAGATGTTCTGCTGTCTGCTTCATTTAAATTACTAGCCAAAAAGTAAATCCAGACATAAATGCAAGTCAGGGCTTCCCTTTCCTCTAGATCACATTTGGCTGGATGGCAAACTGAATGCTGATTTAATCATCTGTCTTGTCCTCCCCTCCCTGTTTTGCCAAGTTGGATGTCTACCTTGTTAGTTTTTTAAAGCGCTACATGTACATTTATTCAGTTAAATGTACACCCATCTCTCTCTTTTTAGGTGTGTCTGTTAAAAGCAATTACGTTTTCTTAAAAAATGAAAAACTGCTTTCAGATAAGAGTTGGGTTGGTGATGTCACTGGTTTATATCCATCTGCTGCAAATATGCAGTATTGATGAGCTCTCCAACCTTTTCAGACCTAGGACCTACTTCTAAGTCAAACATTCATTTGGGGACCCATTTCTTAATCTTTTGCCATATTTTTGCATGGTGGCAGTGCTCCTGTTGCAACCCATATTGGATTGGGCCACCACCCACTAGCAGGTCCCAACCTACCAGTTGAAGGCCAGTGGACTAGGAGGTAAGATAATCTAAACAAAATGCAGTGAGTGCAGTTCCATTGGTAGTTCAAGGCTCACATGATGTGTGTATGTGTACTCCTGCAACTGAGCAGATGGTTGAAGCTTACATAGCATTTTCCCATTGCTTTTTAAAAAATAAAATATGTAGGTATTTTAGTACAAAGGTGACTCACTGGTGGCTTACACAGGTCCAGGATTTCTGAAAACTTGACTGAAGGTTGCTCTACAAATTACATGACAGCTCACTTGTTTGTTGCGACCGCTGGTCCCAACTTCTCAGTAAGCAAATCTAACATGCTTAGTGTGCACACTAAGCATGTTATTATTTTTGGGGTGCCTTCCAAATGTTTTGGGTGAGCCCAGATTTGTAGGTCACCTGTGACAATAATAATGGCCTTTCCCAATCTCCTGTAAAGCTGTCCTGCATTTTTAAGGAAACGAGAAATGTTTTCATCTCCTTGGGACTCTGATTATGGGTTCTACAAAGTACTATTGTGAGTACACATTGGGTTGCATTTAATTTTCAGCTGAAAAAAATCATAAGTTCTTGCCATGACTATATGTAATGTCTTGATTTTCAGGATACGCTCTGTAAAACAAAACAAAAAAAACCAACAACTTTGTGCAATATTTGCTTTTAATGCATAATATTTTACATTTGGCGGGTATGCCACAGTTATAATCTTGTCAAGAATGTGCCTTCAGCTCTATAAATGTTATATCACAACATTACAAGACTGGTTGTGTGTGGATTTTTATTTGAAGGGCCCCATTTTGGTTTCATTCAATCTGTTTCTGTTCAGAAATCTCTCACCTAGCTAAGCACCATTCAAAATTACATTCTTTAATTAGCGCCACACCACCACCACAGTGCACAATGCAACACTCCTGTGAACTTTTGGATTCTTTCCCATTGCAATATATTTAGAAAGAAAAGGAAGGGGAGCAAGGAAAAAAGGAAGAGTTCTACCTTCTGGATGAAAAGCCAACCCCAAAGGACCACGTCACTTAACTAGTATCTGTATAAATGGGTGCCAAATGGATTCATGCTAGGGTTAGCTTTCCTATATTCTTCCTGTACTGTCGGAGACAATGTGCCTCTGCATATCCATTGCTGAGAATCACAAGTGGGGAGAGAGCTCTTGTGCTCAGTTTCCACTTGTAGTTTTCATAGAGGCATCTGCTTGAGTACTGTGAACAGCAAGCTGGACTAGATGGGCCTTTGGCCTTATTCAGCAAGGTTTTTTAGGTACTTAAGCAATTTGTTCTATCCAAAAAAATCTGCTTCCAAACTACAGCGCAACCCAGTTTATAAAGCTGGCAATCCAAGGTAGACTTCCTGTAGATAGCAGAATGTTTTGCCCAGTACCTGTGCTTTCTTTGCTAGAAAAAGAGCTGCTGGTACTCACTATGAAGTTGTTGCAGTAAGTGCCACACTTTTTAACAAGAACAAAAGAGGTGCTGGTACTGCGTACCTGTGAATACCCCTAGAAAAGAGAACCACTGCCTCGAACCATATAGCTATATAATTTTAAGAGCTGCTATTTCCCCCCTCTTCAAAATGAAGACAAGAAGTTAAGACATAATAACAAACAAACAACCCTGTGTTCCCTGTCCTCCCCCCTAGCCCTCAAGGAGCTGCTATTTTCAATGTCTTAAAGGAAATCTATAATCGACAGGGACATGCAGGCCAGCCTTTTCCAAAATGGTGCCCTCCCGATGTTTTTGGACTATGGCCTTGTTCATTGGAGATGATTAGTTTGAATCTGGAGAGCACAAAGTTGGGAGAGGCTGATGTTGACAATGTGAAAAGGCAAAAGCGGAGGAGGGTGGACTTGCTCAGAGTTATAAGCAAAATGCTCTTATAAAAGAGAAACCAGTCAGGCTTCCTGTGGCTATAGTCCTGCCCTTGCAGCTTTGCTCACTTTTCTTACTTGACTGCTGTCATCTAATCATCATTGGAAAAGAAGAAATTAGAAGAAAGATGGTATCACTGGCCCATGACCCACTAACTAAGCCTTGGATGGATGACCTGTGGACTTGCTCAGAGTTATAAGCAAAATGCTCTTATAAAAGAGAAACCAGTCAGGCTTCCTGTGGCTATAGTCCTGCCCTTGCAGCTTTGCTCACTTTTCTTACTTGACTGCTGTCATCTAATCATCATTGGAAAAGAAGAAATTAGAAGAAAGATGGTATCACTGGCCCATGACCCACTAACTAAGCCTTGGATGGATGACCTGTGGTCTTCCTCCTACCATCATCCCTGTCCATAGACCACCTGGCAAGGGCTGATGGAAGCTGGAGTCCAACAGTTGGAGGCACCACATTGGCTAGTCCCATTCTGTGCACTTGCTCTCTGTATTAGGTAAAGGTAAAGAGACTCCTGACCATTAGGTGCAGTCGTGGCCAACTCTGGGGTTGCGGCGCTCATCTTGCTTTATTGGCCAAGGGACCTGGCGTACAG
This sequence comes from Podarcis melisellensis, assembly GCF_964234715.1. Lineage (NCBI taxonomy): Eukaryota > Metazoa > Chordata > Lepidosauria > Squamata > Lacertidae > Podarcis > Podarcis melisellensis. Next base: position 21,156,451 of record NC_138547.1, on the reverse strand, counting down.
CTTCTGGGTCATGTGGCCAGCATGACTAAGCCGCTTCTGGCGAACCAGAACAGCGCACAGAAACTCCGTTTACCTTCCCGCCGGAGCGGTACCTATTTATCTACTTGCACTTTGGCATGCTTTCAAACTGCTAGGTTTGCAGGAGCAGAGACCGAGCAATGGGAGCTCCCCCCGTCGCGGGGATTCAAACCGCCGACCTTCTGATCTGCAAGCCCTAGGCTCAGTGGTTTAACCCACAGCGCCACCCGCGTCCCAGCTCTCTGTATTATGTGCAAATAAAAGTTTTTGAGTGCATATAGTTAAAATCTGAGTACTGTATACATCTGTCCTTCACAAATCCCATGTTGGAAGCCTTATCTATATCTACATCCATTTCCTTTGCTTTAATCTACATAGATTAGATACTAGAGCACAGTTTGAAGCATCTGCTGTCCTTCCTTGCACTGACAGGGTAGCTTTCCTCTGCTAAGCTCAGTTCAGCAAATACAAGCTCTCATCAGGTGATATGTAGTACAGTTTTGTTCTGAAAACATTTACTGGTTCCTTTCCATTCAAAACTTGTAGGGGTGGGATGATAAGGATCGATCTCCTAAATATACTTTGGGTCCTACTATCATAAGCAGAAAGTGTGTGCCATAAAGTGATGTGGATTTTCAAAAAAACACACAAAAAGCACCCTCCACTGCCCTAAATCAGTTGAGTTTTTAGAGTACAGTGGTACCTCAGGTTACAAACGCTTCAGGTTACAGACCCTGCTAACCCAGAAATAGTACCTCGGGTTAAGAACTGTGCTTCAGGATAAGAACAGAAATCGCGCAGTGGCAACTCGGCGGCAGCAGCGGGAGGCCCCATTAGCTAAAGTGGTGCTTCAAGTTAAGAACAGTTTCAGGTTAAGAATGGACCTCCGGAACGAATTAAATTCTTAACCCGAGGTACCACTGTAATATATTTGGGGTAAAATCTGTTTGGAAAAAGTAACTAATTTTCCTTCTGTAAAATCGGTGACCTATTGCCTCGAGTGGGAGTTAAAGGAGTGATCCACCTCGCTCATCTCGGCCTTGTCATCTTCGTCCTGTTTCAAACTGCTAGTCTCCACGCTGTTCAACATTTCTATTTGTGCGTAGCACGTAAAGTGGTCCCTAGAAGCTCACAAGTACAGCAACTGCTGGCCAGGCTTAAGTACTATTATTTACTTACATTTTTTTACATTTATACACCACCTTTTCCTCCAAGGTGGCTTTCATGATTTTCCCCATCCCTCATTAGTTTTCCCAAAACAATCCTGTGAAGTAGGTTCAGCTAACAGGTAGTGACTGAACCAAGGACACACAATGAGGTTCATGGCTGAGTGGGGATTTGAACCCTGCTCTCCCAGGTCCACCCCTCTAACTCAGGGGTAGTCAACCTTTTTTATACGTAGCGCCCACTAATGCATCTTTCTTGATGGTAGAATTTCCTTACCGCCCACCAGTGCTCTAGGGAAGAAGGATTCAGCTTGTGCCATAGAACCCCCTACTGACCACCTAGAATCCTGAAATGCCCACTAGTGGGCTGTAGGGACCGGGTTGACAACCCCTGCTCTAACCACTATCCCACATAGGCTCTCAGATTTGCCTCCCACCCTTTCCAAAAAAAGCCAGGGCAGCAAACATCAAATGTTGCAGCCATGACTACCATATTGGCCTGAATATAAGCCTCACTCCCCCCCCAAAAAAAAATCCAACCCTGAAAAGTTAAAGTGCGGCTTATATTCGCAACTTTACGGTATGCAGGTGGGAGAGCAGTGAAGCGCCGCCCTCCCCATGTGCAGTCCCTTGTCCTCTCCCCCAAGGCCAGGAAGGGAGAGAGCGAGGAAGAGGAATGGCCACCAGCAACGCAGCGTGGCTCCCCTGCTGTAGGTGATTCAATGTAGGATCTCACTATTTTGCTGTAGAAGTAGATGAGACCTAGACCATGTAAAGCCATGATCAATAAAATGTCTGCCCCTCTGCCCATCTATGGTGAGACATTAAGCTTCCAGACAAAAGTTGGAAGAGAGCAGGGGAGGATGCTCCCACCCCCTATGGATTTCCAGAATGTTAAACAACTTAGATATTTAAGACAGCTTCATTCCTTTTTGCATTTCCAGACAGCACCCAGACCTGCACCAGATTGCCAAAAAGATTGATGAACTGAGCCCACCATGGCCAACCACAGAACACAAACATGGACACCCTCAATCTGCTTCCTGTTGATCATCCCCTCACAACCTCTCTGCCGAGAGTCACATTCCTGAAACATTGAGCCAACAATCAGTGTAGCAACAAGAGGGGAGATGGGGGAAAACAGGAAAGGACTGAGCACCTCTGAAGTCTGCTCTGGCTTGCGCAAACCAGCTGCCAAAGGAATTTTTCTCTGGATCTCTGGTCAGCCTGACCTTAACCCTGAGCCCTTGGGCTCTTGGCCAGTCTTGTTCCACTGTTAAGGAAGGGAGGCTAAAACTGTCTTGGATGCCTGGGCTGTTTGTAATGCACAGGAATGGGTGATGAAGACTCTGGCAGCCTCTGCCTGTTATGGGGAGGCAAGGCAGAGAGATGTTGCTCAGCAGTAGAGCATCTACGTGGCATGAAGAGACTCCCAGTTTCAATCCCTGGAATCTCCAGGTAGGAGTTGGAGAAGACTCCTGCCTGAAACTTTGAAGAGCCATTGCTGGTCCATGTAGCTGATACTGAGCCAGATGGACCAATGGTCTGATTGCATATAAGGCAGCTTCCTATGCACCTTGACACACTGGCTGCCTTGGAGAGGAGCAGGACAGGCAGGCAAATCAGGTGTAGAAGCCGGAAGAACAAGCAGACCTGCCTAAGGACATGCTCCAGGAGCCTGAGAGCACAGAGTCCTAAGGGCTGGTGGCACACATTCAAGCACCTCCCGGCTCCAGGGAGACTTGGAGGGTCTGGAATTGGAACAACAGGTGATTCAGATTCTCCATGGATTACCATTTGCTCCAGTTCAGTGTTAAAGAGTGAGGTTTTGCAGGACAAAATGAGAAGAAAAAGAAAAAGTGATTGGACACAATGCTTTAAAGTGTGGGACTGTGCCTAGAAACACAGCAAGAAAAGAAAGTCAGGGTGAGCCCTGAGACTAATGGGGAGGACCAATCACCCCTGGGACTGGTTGGAAGTAAGTTGGGAGGTGGGCTTGTAGGAATCAAGACTCGGGGAGGTGGGGCAGTGCCTCATTTGCCCCGATGCACCAGCCTCCAGTCGTGTAGTGGTGAATTCAAAAGTGCACGGTCCATCAATGATAGTCATGGTCCCACACTTTTCTAAAATAATACAACTGTTTAAGATTATACAATAATCTTATCATACAATCTTATAATCTTAAATCAATCAAGAATTTTAAATCCTGGTATTGACACAATGTTTTTGTATTATATATTTTCTGTTTTTTATATTGTAATTGTGTGTTGTGAACCGCCCTGAGATCTACAGATAAAGGGTGGTCTGCAGATTTAATAAATTGAATCATCAACGTCACTGACCTAAGGCAATCCCCTAACAGTTGGTACAGAAGTCTGCTGCTATCCAATATCCCTTTGTGCCAGTCCCCATAGTGCAGCCAAATTTATTACTACAGTAAAAGCTGAATCCTACAGATACTTATATGATGTTTCAAATGACACTGTCTGCCCCTGGGGGGCAGTGAGGTTACCTGGGAGTGGGGGTCGCTAAGAGGCAAGAGGCTGGCAGGGGAGCACTGGAGGGGTACAGTGTGATTGCATATGATGCACATTAAACTTACACATTAAGCAGTTGCAAACACACACATGGAAGGCAGGGAGCTTGCAATAGGGTTGCCATATTTCGAACGGTGAAAATCTGAATAGAAAAGTTGTTCAGCTTTTTTTTTTTTTTGCTTTGCCCAAAGTTGTTGAGCTTTTTGGGCAACAGTAGAAGAAGAATCTTTATTTGCATCAGCCACTAACCATAGCAATAAAACTGAATAAAATGTACTGGAGATACAGGCTAAAAGTTAACTATAGAAAATACATTTTGGGGGTTTACATCAATAATCAAATAGCAGATCTTATTCTAATTGCCCCTGCTAAAAACCTTGCAGTTTTTGCTGTCACCTGCTCATCTTGATCTGCATCTTGATCTGCTAAAAGAAAGAACACAGTAGCAATGGTTGAGCAACCTGGCAAGAACAATAATAGAGGGGTAATAACCTCACTCCTCAAATCTTTATAAAGAGTGCAAGTCACATGAGCCACTGACTCAATACTGCCATCTCCACAGGGACATAACCATTTTTCCAGTGGAATATTTTGAAATCGACCCTCAAGTACAAACTTGTGAAAGTGAAAAGCGCACCTGTATTTTGGAATTGTTAAATTTTGCAAATAGGTTGCCAAAGTGTCATAATGACTAATTGGAAAATAATCATACCATGGACAAAATTTCCTTATTGTGGCCAGATTATTCTGTCACTCAGTATCATATATGCACTGTCAAATTAAATTATTTGCTTTACTGAAGTCCAGTATTAATAAATGTTGTGGTGATAAACCAGAAAAGTAAAGCTTTTGGTTGACAACTTTAGTCCAAGCACTCTCACGACAAGCCTGCGATACTAAGAGTAGTAGACCAGTGGGGTTTAAATTTAGGCAAAACCAATAATTAAATGTCCTATGCCAAATCTGTAATTAAACAGAGGGGAGCACAATGAAGCATTTGGAACACAGGATGGAACAGATTTTTTTTGCCTTATGAACTTATATTGAGCAGCTTCTGTAGATCCAAGGTGAGGGTCTGTCCAAATCTGAGCCCCATATAGTAACTCTGCTAGGGGTTTAGTTTTAAGGGCTTCAAGTGCTGATGGTATGTGATTGCCACCTTTTGTATGGAAAAAGTGTGTCAGAATTTTGGCACTTTCGGACGCTTTTTGCTTTGCATATTTCTGAAGTGCTCCCTATGACCCTGTTGCCTGGAAAATAAGGCCAAAGTATTTAAAGACTTTAACTTGTTCAATCAACTGATTATACCATCTATGGGTCCTATAGTTTCTTGAAAACACCACGACTTTAGTATTCTTGTAATTTACAGCCAGCTGTTTTCTTTGGCAGTAAGCCAACTGCAGTATTCCGGATATGACATATTAACATATGGTAAGGTTACCAGATGTCCCTGTTTCCTGGGGACAATCCCCAGATCAGTCCCCTGACAAAATCCATCTATTTAGTAGGGAGTTGAAAAGTGTCCCTGGATTCATTGAAAATAAATCTGGTAACCTTAGCATATGGCAACCCTAGCTTATGAGCTCTTTTTGCGCAGGGTTTATCTTTTCAGCTCTCTGCCTTGCTTACCAGGCAAGGCCCACTCAGTGTGTGGACTCTGAGATGCTCTCGCAAGGTATTGCAGGGCTGGCATGCTGAGAGGGCTCTGCCCGTTAAGCAATGCAGAGAGCTCAAAAGCTCATTTTGCACCAGGTAAGCCAAGCAGACCCAATGCAAAAAGGCCCTCTCAGCATGCAGGTTACAGAAGGGTAAAGATGCTCCCATATAGATTGTTCAAGTATGTGTTCTTGTGGATACATGGAACTCTTGGAACTGAATCCCTGTGTAAGATGCAACTCTTAAAAGAAATATTTTAAAAAGCTGATATCACTTCATCATGTTTGTCAATTGTTTTGAATTACTTAAACAAAATAGTTCTAATAGATTTTGATTAATGGAAATGGTTGTTCCAGCTTAGGTTCATGGCTCTCACAAGCCATTCTTTAATTCATATATTGATTATTTACGAACGTTACTATTTTGGAACTAAGTCTAGTTTTACTACCTTTGCAACTTTTTCTGAATGCTGTATGGAAAAGCACATGAATCTTACCTTTGGCGAGTTTGTAAGTAAACCATTTTTAACTTACAAAACCTGTGGTACTTTTCTTTGCTAGGGGAACAGGGGAACCTTGGAACTCACAAGGGGATATTTTAAAGGTCTAACATCCTATATTTCCTTACTATACTGCATATTCTTTGACTTTAAATCTCTGTAGTCCTCACACCAAAAAATACTTGCCCCAGACTTGGATCTTGGCACCCAATAATTCTCCTTTTTATATACAGGCAACTCCCCATTTATGCATGCTCTATTTGCACATGACCATGCACACAAGTGGTGCTGGGAGCCTGGAAGTGGAACCTGGAAATGGGGAGCACCCTGGAAAGTTCTTCTGGCTTGTGAGGAGGACTTTCCCAGGGCCCAAAGAGGATGTCCCATAAATGTGTTGTGAGATCTGCTTTAAAACAACAACAGCAAAACCCTGCTGCTCTTCTCTGCTGTGAGTTTTGTTTTTAGGTTGCATTTTGCCCTGTCTTTAGTTGTGTTTTTATCTTGCTTTGTACTGTGTGTCAGTTTGGTGCCTTTGTGTACTTTTGTAGAAAGGTTAGGTGTGTATGTTCATACATCCACAGATAAATGCATGTGGCTGAAAGCTTAGCGGTTCAATCTCCATGAGGTTGGGCAAGACTTCAGACTCTGGTAAAGAGCAGCTGCCAGTCAGTGTAGACAATGTTGAGCTAGATGAACCTCTATTCACTATACAGCAGCTTCCATCATAGCCAAGTTTAATTTTTAAAAAGGTTTACATGGATAAGACAAGGCACTAGAAATTGCCTTGACTTTTAAAGTAGCTTACCTTTTTAAACAGCCAAAATCCTTTCATGGCTCATGTTTTATTGCAGAGAATTTCGATGACAGATGTGTACAGAATGTTATTCCACCCCAAAGTTATGTTTCTTCTTATCATCAGTATTGTGGTGGTGGACTTTCCTCTAGCTGCAAGCTGGAATCTAATGCACAGGATGTTTTGGTTGCCCCATGAATGTTTCAGGAAAGATTTAGATTTAGGTTTCTCATCTCTGCCAAAAAGGAGTCAGCAAACATTTCCCTAAGCGGCAGCTGCATCCTTGAGAGGAAAAGGGATCCTGTTTCAGAGCTTTGGCCCAGGGCAATATGTGAGCCACAAAGCTGTGTGGGACTCACCTGCCCTACATCTTGACAGCCTGTTTTGGCAGGGAAGGTAAAGGTAAAGGTACCCCTGCCCATACGGGCCAGTCTTGACAGACTCTAGGGTTGTGCGCTCATCTCACTCTATAGGCCGGGAGCCAGTGCTGTCCGCAGACATTTCCGGGTCACGTGGCCAGCGTGACAAAGCTGCTCTGGCGAGCCAGCGCAGCACACGGAAACGCCGTTTACTTTTCCGCTATAAAACGGTACCTATTTATCTACTTGTACCCCGGGGTGCTTTCGAACTCCTAGGTTGGCAGGCGCTGGGACCAAGCAACGGGAGCGCACCCCGCCGCGGAGATTCAAACTCCCGACCATGCAATCTGCAAGTCCTAGGCGCTGAGGTTTTACCCACAGCGCCACCCGCAGGGAAAGGGCGGTGCAAAAGTTGATGGTCCACTGTCATCTTGGGGGTTAGAGCTTGTTTCGGTAAACCACACATTGGGCCAGCCTGCTCCATTACAACTATTTCTGCTGTGTGCATGTTCATTTTGCCCCAGCTCCAATGCAAAATGCTTTGTCTAGTGATCATCCCTGCAGCCAAAGAGATGTAGAGGCAAGGTGAGCTGTGTGGTCTCTCTTTAGCCCATGTCAGTGAGGAAAAGGAAGTTAGCCTTTCTATTGTGCCATTTGCACAATTAAAGTGCTCTAGTAAAGGTAAAGGACCACTGACAGTTAAGTCCAGTCAGACTCTGGGGTTGTGGCACTCATCTCGCTTTACAGGCCGAGGGAGCTGGCATTTGTCTGCAGACAGTTTTTCCGGGTCATGTGGCCAGCATGACTAAGCTGTTTACCTTCCCGTTGGAGTGGTACCTACTGTCGCGGGGATTCGAACTGCCGACCTTCTGATCGGCAAGCCCAAGAAGCTCAGTGGTTTAGACCACAGCGCTACCTGTGTCCCTCTACAAAGCTACTATTGAGACCAGCCTTCCAGAAATCCTGGCATGTCACCGATGATTTGAACAATTCCCATCACCCTTGACTACCTAGCTGTAGTGATTGATGGAAGTTGTAGTCCAATCATTTAGAAGGCACCACATAATGAAAAGCTGATTTAGACATTCTCTAATGACAAACACTTGCTGACTTGTGGATCAGGAGGTCGGCGGTTCGAATCCCCGCAATGGGGTGCGCTCCCATTGCTTGGTCCCTGCTCCTGCCAACCTAGCAGTTCAAAAGCACGTCAAAGTGCAAGTAGATAAATAGGTACCGCTCCAGCGGGAAGGTAAACGGCATTTCTGTGCGCTACTCTGCTTCGCCAGAAGCAGCTTAGTCATGCTGGCCACATGACCCAGAAGCTGTACGTTGACTCCCTCAGGAAAATAAAGCGAGCTGAGAGCCGCAACCCCAGAGTCGGCCACGACTGGACCTAATGGTCAGGGGTCCCTTTATCTTTACCTTAATGACAAACACATACATCAGCTGGCAGGAGGTTGGTGCAATTGTAAGTCAGCAAAATTCTGTTCTTATAATTTAGATGGCTAAAAATTGTAGTTTGCTCTGGCCCACTTCCGCAGCTACTATAGGTACCAGAGCACCCATTCCACATTTGTAGGAACTCAACTCCTTTCGTGTGGCAGTCCCTACACTTTGGAACTCCCTGCCTGTTGACATCAGGCTTCACTATATTCCTTTTGACGTCTGCTAAAAACATTTTTTAGACAAGCTTAGAAAGTTGGTGCAAGCTTTAATCTGTTTTTAGTCTATTATTATTTTAACTTTTTGAAAGTCTTACATTGTTATTCATTATTCCCCGGGTTTCCCCACCAGCCGGAGCTCAAATCAGGTGGGCACCATTGCCATTATAAGAGAACAAGCGAGGTGTTCATGGTGAATTCCAGCACCTCTTTTTCTAGGAAAATAGCACTGGTTCTTCCTGTTGATAAAGTTTATTATTTTATCTTTTTTTGTAAACGGATTTGAGGGCTTCCCCTCCTCCTTACAATCAAATGGTGTAAAAATTTTTTTTAATGAAACGAAAGATAAATAATTGTTTATCCTGACCTGATGTGGGGCAGAGCTTAAGCCCCGCTTGCACTGCCAGCAAAAGGGGAGAGATTATTGGACTGGGGTGAGCAGCAACCTGGGCAATCTAGGTTGCCAACTTACCCAAGTCAGGCCACAATAGTGAAGTCGAAGCGGGTAAGAATCAACCAGGCAACATAAAAGGTGACCAATTTCTAGCAGTTAAGAGCCTTGCTCTGTTGGTCACCGTTAATCAACACGAGAGGGGTGATGGTCACCCCACTGCCAATTTTCTGTATCAGTGGTTAGGCTTGCGAACGTTTTTTCTCCTTTGATTTTAGGCAAATAGCTAGAAATTAAAAAGGCGAGATTTCCTGAGACTAAAATGCATGAAGAGGCGAAAGTGTCATCTGACACAATTTGGGCAGGCCACTACTAAAGACACAACAGCCCTGTCAGGAAAAACACAAACAACAATGCCTGCTGGAGGGGGGGGGGAAACAGAGTGGACCTTTTGCATTGATCCCTGAGAACACTCTGAGATTTGTTGTGTTACCTTTCTCAGTATGTGACTAACCTTTGCAGATATGTTGGACAGACCAATGGGCATGGCGGCTGGGAGCTGGAGTACAACAACTGGAGTTAAGAACCACTGTGGTGTAGTGGTGAGAGCAGTAATGGCCCCTCTATATGTTAGGTGTAGTCAAAACATCTGCAGGCCACCACATGGCCTACCCCTGGGTTAGAACACTGGACTAGGCCAGTGTTTCCTAAACCTGGGTCTCCAGCTGGTTTTTGGACTACAATTCCCATCATCCCTGACTCCTGGCCCTGCTAGCTAGGGATGATGGGAGTTGTAGTCCAAAAAGTTTGGGAAACACTGGACTAGGCCCTTGCAGTCCTCTGTTCAAATCCTGAGAGCCTCAAGTTAGCCACTCCTGTTGCAAATGCAGTGGTACCTCGGGTTACCTACGCTTCAGGTTACAGACTCCGCTAACCCAGAAATAGTACCTCAGGTTAAGAACTTTGCTTTAGGATGAGAACAGAAATCGTGTGGCGGCAGCAGCGGGAGGCTCCATTAGCTAAAGTGGTGCTTCAGGTTAAGAACAGTTTCAGGTTAAGAACAGACCTCCAGAATGAATTAAGTATGTAACCAGAGGTACCACTGTGTTTCCACCATCTAAACACTGATGTGGATACTGAAAAAGTAGAAGCAATAAAAACAGTCTGAAGCAAACATATTTGCAGAAACAATTTTATTTTCTCCATAAATACAGTACAGGTACACTTTGTCATGAGGTTTACAGTCTAGACATAAAAAATAATAATACACACGTTCCTATACTGGTGCAGGAGAAGAAATATATATATAGAGAGAGGCACCAAGCGAAGACATTCAACATGTTCAGAGCTCTGCAAATTCCCTCCTTCCAACAGACTGGAGACACAAGATGTTGGCATCACCCCTACAACCAGTTCCTGAATCATCTGGTCTAATGGGTCTGTTCCCAGTGGGAAGAAGTTGCAGGAAAAACCCCTGGAGTGTTGCGACAGGGTTGGGGGGAATGCAACACCTGTTGATTTGCTTTCAGAATCAAAGGATTGGACGTGACCGTAAGGGTCATCTAGTCCAACCCCCCTGCAACACGTAAGAAAAACTACAAAGCCTTCCTCTATACAATCTACACATAGTCTTCCCCGCTGGTGCCTTCAAGATGTTTAGAACTACTACTGTCCCCCCTCCCCACTGGCCATGAAGGCTGGGGAAGATGGGAGATGTGGTGTTCCCAGCTGGGGAAGACTCATCTACAGCATAGCTTCTATTACCCGAGTTTGTGTTAAAACTCTTAGTCTAACGTTTGGTTCAAGCACAAAGGTTATCAGTTTTATAATGTCTTGCCTCATGTCCAGTACCAATAAATTTTACAGAGGAAAGGAGAAGCAGAAGAAGGAGCGTTGCGCAGCATAACTTCTTCTAAGTAGTGTCAACTTCCAACTTAATTCCACAGCAGGCCAAAAGTTACATGCGAGGAAAACAAATTTTCCTAATTACCAGGCAGATTCCCAAAGTCCCATAATTAGCATAATGAAAAGAGTGGGCGACTAGTGGAAAACTTCACTTGCTTGCACAAAACTCCCAGCTACTATGAAGTTAATTTGCAGCAGCAGAGAGTTGCAAAAAATAAAAAATCAGCAGATTAAGGGTGTTCCCCAAATGTGCCTAGAGAAATCTCCTTCTCCTACCCAGCCTGGCACAACATTTCAGGGACAAACCTGCAGCCCTCCAGAAATCCTTCTGCTGGCCTGGGGCGAGTACACTCTCAAATAATTACATGGTATAAGATCACTTGCTTTGTCCCTGTTAAAGGGAAATTATCCTGAAGTTCAAAAGGCACCATAGGACACAATAGATTCTTCACTTTTCTTTATGCCATTTTAGATCTTTATCTTCTGAAGATGCTAAGGAGAGGTTGCATGCAACATGCTCTCTCACCTACCACAGGATGGGAGGCACCTGGGTAAAGGACACTAGACTCACGCTCAGAAGGCACTTCCCTTTGGACACAACTTAACTCACAGTTTACATTTTGTTCAAGGGTTCCTTCTGTTGCTTCTGAATGACATAATCTAGTTACTCCTCCACTTTTGCTCATTTCTCTAATATACGTAACTTTGGGATCTGTGCTGGCAGTTGGTAAAAACATGTACGACAGGAACACATTCATTTTTCAAACTTTTAAATGCATGTTTGAAATCGATCCCTGCAAAGTTTGCTACCTAGTGCTGCAATATTTATGTCAGCTCCCAAGAAACAAAATAATGCAAGTTACAGGTGTGTGTCTATATGTATGGGTATGAAAACCTGAAACCTTAGGTATGAATCTATTATAATTTCTAAATTCGTGCAGAAGATTAATGAGAGTTTTCAGGAAAATGCAAGGTTTTCAACCTGCAGGGTTGCTTTACTTTATTTAGAAAAGGATCCCAGTGTAACTATTATCTTGAGTAAGGCACTACATTCTTACATCAAAATATACAATTATTTTAAGAGAAAAAGTTGCTAACTTCTGGAATGAATCGATTATAGTCGAAGAAGGCATGTGGAAGAGGCAAAAATATGGTTTAGGGAAAACTCCCCAGCATGGCCACACAGAAAAATCAAGTTTCTGTCTGGTGACACACCCTGCCACTTGCTTAGTTTAGCAGTAACTCCAGTCAAGCCAGCTGAATGGCTGCAGTTTAAACGGAACAGAACAGCAGAACAACATGGAGAAAAGGCTCACAGCTTGTTCACTGAAATCCTGAATGGGATGCATTATTCCTCATCCTGCTGCAAGGGTAGGAAGCCCTTTGACATATATGAAATAAACAGAAAACTCCCCTTACATCTTGGGGTATCTAACAAAAGGACAGAATGATATGAACAATAAGATGTATTTTTTAAAAAACAAAAAAAACGAGTGCAGGCACATTGTGGAAATCAACTTATTTTTTTTCTAGTCCTGGAATGTTCTGTGAAAACGGACACTCTCATAAGGAGGGCAAGGAACGTGAAAAAAAGTCGTCCCACCCTTTGGAGTCCCATACGTACAATGGTTCTCAGGGACCCCTGAATATTTGGGACACTTAAACGACACTCAAAAGTGACAGCACCATGTAATCATCTGGCAAAAAGAGAAACCTGGGAAGTAACAGGCTTTGTAAAAAGGCATTATGGACGTCAACGTCTAAATAAGGTCCTTACTTTCCTTACAACACAGGGTTGTTGTTTTTTAATAACAAAAAAAATACTGACATTTCAAAAATTTAGTGCATTTAGGAGCTTGGTTTAATTTTTATCCAGATGCTATCAGATCCAGTATTTTTAAAGAAACAGAAAGAAGGTATGGGAAAGAACCTTCTTTAAAAAAAACACACCAGAACTACTTTAATAATTTTGGAACAAAATATAAGTTAACCTGCCCATACCTTTGAGAAAATATATATATATACAAAATAGCAGAAAGCTCTGGCTTCCTTTACTATGATCTGCTTACAAAAAAAAAAAGGTTTCATAGGGGGAGGGGTACGGAGACACTTCTTGCTAGTCTGCTTCAGCTTTCGATTTCTTCAGATGAGATACTCCACCATTTCTGCATCGTTGAGGTCCTGCCCCAAATTCTGAGCTGGGTTCTTCCTTTCTAGAGTGTTGGAATGGAAAACTGGTGTATCTATAAAGCAAGAGAAGGAAATAAGTTTAAAAGGTGGTGGTGGGTGTGTGACGGTAAGTTTCTAGGGGTGGTAGCCAACTGACAACTATATACTTTTCCAGCTCTTGTTTCCATTTAGCAAAATGCCTTCCATCTAGGGCCGCAATCTTTAAGAGATTTAATTGGTGAGATCAGCTGTTCCCCAACCTGATGCCCTCCAAATATTTTAGACGGCAACTCCCATCATCCCCAGCCAGTATGGCCCCTGGGCAGAATGTCACTTTAACTCATTGAAAGCTTTTAAATTATTGTTGTTCATTATTCTTAAGTCCTGGCTCAGCCAAGGGGAAAGTCCTCATTACCTGCTTTGTCCGAAGTGTAGGTCAGATTCATAGCAGGGAGCCTCCCCTGCACAGGAGGCAAGGCAGAGGAGGAAGAGGAGGCGGAGACCTTGCTTTGCTCACTTCCCCGGTCCGTCTGAGTGCTGCAGTCTCGGCTGCCAGTCTTGGAGTGTGCAAACAGCAGCGGAGGGGAGGGGAGGATGGGCGAAGGAGTTGAAGGAATGGATTCGGAGCGGCATTCTGTTCCCAGCAGAACACCTGAAGGGGAGAAAAAGGACAAGGCAGTTGCACACCAGATGAATGAATGAATGAATTTATTAATACGGTCACAGACCAGCGTCAACACACACAATATCATAGATCATAAAAAATATCAGAAATACAAGGGACAATATAAATATAACAAGGATTTAAATATAAAAAATTGAAATTAATTATTAGCGTGCCCCCTGTAATTAACATTTAGGGATTTGGTCATTATGGGATACCACTTGTTTCCTGCGGTTGATTGCACACACACAGAATTTAGCTACATTTAATGTAGTCTTGGGATTCTTGTCCTCTAGCAGTAGTTTTAAACTATGGTATTCCGATTCTTTCCTGGACTTTTGCAAAACAGGTGTAATAAAAGTCAGACGTATATCCTCATAAAGACGACACCGTAACAGTACATGTGAAGCAGTTTCAACTTCCAACGAGCCACAAGGGCAGACCCGTGCTGTGTATGGTTTACCCTCAAATCTGCCCTGAAGTAAGGCAGAAGGGAGAACGTTAAATCTGGCGAGGGTAAAAGACCGTCTGTATTTGGGTACCTGAAGACCTGACAGATAATTAGCTGGAGAAAAACCTCTCCCCTGGTCCCTTATTGCTGGATGTTTGATCATTTCGCTCATATGGCATTGTAATTCTATGTCCCAGATACGCTGGCGAATTGTAGTCCTAGCTTTCTTGAAGCCTGTCGCTATCAGGGTCTGCTGTGGGATCCCCAAGCCTTTAAGCTTTTCCAGCAGTGTAGCTTTCCATCTGGATTGGTAGGTATCTAATAAGGTTAAAGGTGCCAGCCCAACCGGGTAGAAAATAAGCTTTAGCCAATAATGGATCTTCAATAACCATATCCGAGTACTGATAGGAATTTGCCCAACCTCCAAACGGACCGCTATGTTGGATACGCAAGAGGGGATCCCCAGCAGGCAGCGGGAAAACTTAGTTTGGAATGTCTCTAAGAGAGTAAGGTTTTTAAAGCTGCAGATCTGGGATCCATATAACAATTGTGATAGTATTTTGGCAGCAAAGACCTGGGAGGCTGCCGGCATTTTGCCAGCTTCGTCTTATATTCTGCTCCCTGGGAGCATCCCACAGCACCCAGTCTGTTAAGGCAATGTAGAGTTTTTTAATAATAAAAAAAAGCCAAAAGCCTTACTAAAGTATGCATTCCAGAGGCTCACAACACAAACACACACTTCCAACAGTACAACCTTAGGCAAGTGATTATAATGGCACAGCCAGAAGTACAGAGTGGGAAAAGATGTGTTTGTGCTGCTGTGTATGTGTTTCACTGATGGCTGTCGTGTTCCTCACTGCCCAAAGCAGGAAGATGTGTCCACCCCACCCCCTGCCGCAGGTGTGTAGTATTTGAGCCTGGTGTCAACATATTGGCACCAGAGAGAGAAAATTCCAGTGTTGGTCGAATACAGTGATAAATCATGGGGTGGTGGTGGTGACATCATCATATCAAGATGGCAGTTTGAGTTGACTCTCCGTCACTTCCATGGGGACAAGTTCTAAAAACACATGCCCTCGATGTCAAAATTAAATTCTACCTATGGATAGGGCCGGTCCTGCAGGGCAGGATTTGATCTTTGGTCAACTGGACTGCTCAGAGCCCATGTATGATATGTGAAAACACACATACACACAAACACATGTGTAAATCACCTAAGCTGCCCTTCCAGCTCTTGTCCTCTCTCTTATCTTCCAGAATGGGTGTGCTGCTCAGTGTTGAAGAATGGGAGAGCAAGCCTGAGCCAGTGTTGGAGATGGACATCAGGGATTTGGCTGGCCTCATGGAAGACAGCTGGTCAGTCTTGCTGGCCTCTTTCCTGGACCGCTGCTGGAGCACCTTAATCATGGCATCCTTCTCAATGATTTGAGCATGGAGTGTCTTGATCCTAGGACAGGGCAAAAGGACAGTCATCAGTGATCCTGGGGCTTTTTCTGACTGCATCCCTCTTCCCAAATATTAAGAAAACTGGGCAGAGTTCATGGATCTGTCAATAGGATGCTTGACAGCGCATGGGCTCTCGCAAATGAGCTGAGGGATATCCTGCTACACTCAAGAAGACCCCAGATAATTTGTCCTGGTGTTGATGGGACTTGAGGTCCAAGAAACCATCAGGAGGGCACCAGGTTGGCAAGACTTTTCTTTAAATAATTTTTATTGTTTTGTAAATATAAAAGTTACAATTTTATCACTACAAACAAGAAAAATCTAACCAATGTGGAAACAGAAATTCAATCCCCCTTCCAAATAGCATAAACGTTCTTGATCCTGAAATGGTATGTTAACTACTCTCAATGTCCTTTATTAATCCACAGAGATAAATAACTACAAAATATCAGTTTATTAATATGTGTATGAAAATCTTAAACAACAACAACCAACCACTTAATTCCTAGGAAAAAGGAATATTAAAACAACAATTGTATGTTAAAGAACTGATTATTAATAAGCCAAAAAGATAAGAGATAAATAAATAGATGAGAGAACAAATAGGAACAGGAATAATCAGATAATCATTTTAAATTAATATAAGCATTCATCAACTAACGCTTAAACTTCACGTGTTACAAATTTATACATAATGTGAAGGTGGCTGAATTTAATTAACGCTGGTATAAATATAATTGGCAAGACATGTCTGAAGCTCAATGGGGTTTCTAATCAGGGGCAAGAGAAAGAAGAGCCAGAGAAAAGATAAAGGTTCTTGAAAATGAAGCATTTTTTAATACTAAAAAAATCACATTCCAAGAGGAGACTTGCTGGGCAGTGTTCAGACGTGGTTCAAAGCAATTCAATTTGATGCTGGACACAAAAGTTGTTTACATGGAAGGAGGAACCAAGAAATATCTAGCTTTTACACTGTTATAGTTGCAACATAGCATTTGTTCCACATTAGTAAAAACTCACACTTTGGAACTCCCTGCCTCTTGACATCAGGCGGGTGCATTTTTGTATTTTTTTCAGCACCTGCTAAAAGATTTTTGTTTAGGCAAGCCTATCCAGATATGCAGAATGCTGAAATGTGATTTAAACTGGCTTATCATTTATTTTAATTGTGTTTTTAAATGGTTTGAACACCTGTTTTTAACTGACAATCTTATTGTTTTTTGTACTTTTTGTAAACTGGTTTGAGATTTGTTTGTTTTTACAATTTAGCATAGAAACTTTATGGGACGGAGGGGAGTTGGGTATGTGCACACATGTCAAAGAAGTCATGCTCCTCTTCCATGGACCAAGTTATCCAATCCTGGGAGTGGAAGAGCCACCTGGCTAGCCAGAATCTCTTCCTCTGGTGTTGTACTACTAAGCCTGCTTGTGTTAAGTATCATTCCCACAAAAAGGGTTTTCTGCAATCCTATGGATTGTGCAGCATATCAGTTTTGACTCCAGGAAAAAGGGTGTGGGTGTGTGAAGAGAAGAAACGTTTCCTATCCTAATTAATTATGTATTTAAAAACTGATACGAAAGAACAGCACAAGAAAAATGATCAAGCTGCGGTTTACCTTCCCTCCATGTCTAGGCATCTCCTGTTAGCCATCAGGATTTCCTCCTCTTCCTTCTGGATGCGGGCTTCAAGAGAGGTGTCGTAACTGGCATTGGGCGAGTGGCTGATGACAGTGGTGTCCCTGAAAAACAAGCAGGACTAGTAGCTGGGCAGCGTGTTAGCAGGATCCCTACCCAACAGAACCCATTGCAGTGGAGCTCCTGCGTGTAACCAGTGGAGCTGAACCTCATCCAAATGCTAGCCAAACTCCTGTATCAGAAGAATCCCATGTTGCCACACAACGCAAGGTTTGGGTGGCTGCAGGATTGAGTTTTATTGAGAAATTTAGAAATTCTAGCCCTTGTGGTTGTATGAAAAAGCACACAAACTTTTATTAGAAGCCAGGTTCACAATAATGAGATCCTGGAGGTTGCTCTTTTTTTCTTTTTAAATATGTTTTACTAAGAGTATAACAGCGAATTAAAGTAAATAAGAATAAAAGGGACAATATATATATATATATATATATATGTGTGTGTGTGTGTGTGTGCGTGTAGTGGAAAACAACACTTTCTCTAAAGGAGTGGGTACGCAGCTTCTGCATCTTTTGCTGTCGTCTGAGGCTCAGGTGACCTCAGTGGCTTCCATCAGAATATGCTTCGGCCCTTGAAACAGACACGCCTTACTTGCACATCAGTCTACGGAGCCATACTCCATGAATGAAATGAAGTGAATAAATAAAAACACTGTGGGGACGTGGGCTCTACAGATATTATTTCCTCTCCCCCGGTTTCTGTACTATCAACTCCGCTTCCTACCTCTGGGCAGCAACTGTAGCTGCAGCATCCAATGCAAACTGCCTCATGACGCTTTCTTCCAGGTACTTCTGTTCCCACTTCGTCATATCTGCTTCCAGGGCAAGAATCCGCTCCTCCTTTTCCCGCAGGAGCTCCATAAGTGCTGTGGCGTTGTATTCAGAGACACTGGCCGGCTGAGACGTCCCCTGGCGCTGATGATAAAACAAGCCAATAAGCTGCTTATAACGAAGGCTGCTGCCGTATCAGAAATCCCCACTGAACACATTATTATTTTTTTGTTTCAGGACAAATATTCGTTGAAAAGTGCAAACATAATACAATGGGAAAGAATACAATGAATTGAAAATGTAAACCTAGAGGGCCTTATTGGTGGCTGCTCCCAGAATCTGGAACTCCCTCCCTAGAGAAGGCAAATTGGCTCCCTCCTTGTTGTCTTTCCACTGACAGGTGAAAACTGTTTTATTCTGACTGTCTCTTGGGGACTGACTGTGCTGTTTTTATCAATAGACCTGTGTTTATATTGCTTTAATTGTATTACAGTTTAATTATTTTTAAACTATCATCTTTCATGTTTTTAGCCTTCTGCATTTTATCAGAGTTGTTTTAATTCGTGTAAACTGGCTTTTCCAGTCTGGGGAAAAGGTGGGTTATAAATAAAGATAAAGATAAAGATAAACCATAGGACACCATAGCCTGTACAGTGCAGCTCCAGAAGGGGTAACAAGGCATTGATTCATACAAATATTCCATTTATAAGTATCGAAGAAATGCAAAAATAAAAGTGTTCTCCACCTGCAAGCTCCGTCATTACTGAAAGTAAAGGTTCTATAAAATTGTAGGTGTGCCTACACTGGGGACACTGAGCGACTGTCCCACTGATCACATTATTATTACACTTGCTAACTCTGTGGCTTCCTGGAGAATAAAGTCTGATTCACCTAAGTCAGCCAAATGTTGGATTGCTTGGCAAGTTTGAAGTGTGCTAATTATCAGTTGTGGGACCAAGCCGTTCTGTGGGCCACTTGGACAGAACAGTTTTTATCCCCTAGTAAGAAAAATGCACACATCTCACCATGGGCTGAAAACCACGCAGTGGGACAACCTGACAACTGTTCAGCTGGAAGCTCTGCTTTGACACAAACTAAATTCATTACATAACAGAGGCACTTTATACAGTGCAGGAAGCAGCAGAAGAAAAGGCGCCTGTGATGTGTCTCCTAACAGAAAACAAACGCTCACTCTTGGGTCGCTAACTAGGGCCAGTGGCACAGCGTCTGCTCCACATGCAGAAGCTCCTGGGTTCAATCCTATTTCCAGGTAGGGCTGGGAAAGATTCCCTGCCTGAAATGCTGGAGAGCTGCTGCCAGTCAGTGTAAACAATACTGAGCTAGAGGGACAAAGCAGCTGACGTGGTGTTAGGGTTAGGTTCCTGTGTGTGTTCACCTCCTTTCAAAAAAGCAGTCGGTTAAATAAGTTTCACTAGGGCTTTTTAAAAACCAGAAGCCCAGCTCCTCCTCCTCCTATTATTTATACCCTGCCCATTTGGCTGGGTTGCCCCAGCCACTCTAGGTGGCTCCCAGCAGAATATTAAAAACATGATAAAAGATCAAACATTAAAAACTTCCCTAAACAGGGCTGCCTTCAGATGTGCTCTGAAAGTCAGATAGTTGTTTATTTCCTTGACAACTGATGGGGGGGGGGCGTTCCACAGGGCGGGCGCCACTACCGAGAAGGCCCTCTGCCTGGTTCCCTGTAACTTTGCTTCTCGTAGTGAGGGAACTGCCAGAAGGCCCTCGGAGCTGGTGTCTGGGGTGAATGATGGAGGTGGAGACGCTCCTTCAGGTTTACTGGGCCAAGGCCGTTTAGGGCTTTAAAGGGCAGCACCAACACTTTCAATACTCAGTTGGAAGGTGGAGTTCTGCTTAAGATCCTCTTACCTGCTGCATCCGGAGGGATTCGAGTTCCCTCTCCAGCCGTGTCCGCAGTCGGTGTTCCAGCTGTTCGCGCTTCTCGCAGGCCGCCTGCAGCTGAACCAAGGCCTGCTGCATTTTCTCCACCTTCTCAACATAAACCTGCTTCTTCTTCAACTAAAAGAAAAAAAGGGGGGGGGGAGTGTAGGTGGTGAAGCTCCTTCAGGATCCAGAAGCATCACAGCACCTGCTAGCTCCATCAAGCCTTTGTCAAGAGCAGCAACCCAGATTCCCTCTCCCCCCAGTCATCCCAAAAGCACAGCAGGGGGAGGGCAGCAACCACCCTTTTGCTGTCTCCCCAAATCGGGGGAAGGGCTGTAGCGCAGCGGTAAGGCACTGCATGCAGGACATTATAAGAACATAAGAAGAGCCAGCTGGGCAGGTCAAAGGCCCAGGACTCTGTTCTCACACCCACTGACCAGCTGGAGAGTTTGCAAGCTGGTTTGGACTACAGTTCCCATCATCCCCAGCCAGGACAGTCCTATGTTGGTGGGGTTGGTGATGGGAACACAGCTATCCTATCTGGGGCTGATGAGAATTGCAGTCCAAAACATCATTAATAATGATGATCATCACCACCACCACCAAGAGGTCCCAGAGCAGATGACAACAATTCAAACAATTTAGTATGGCAGCACCTGCACTTTGGAGCTCCCTGCCTATTGACATCAGGCAGGCGCCTTCACAGTGCTTTTTGGCACGTGCTAAACATTATTATTCAGATAGGCCTACCCAACTGCTTAGAAACTTGACATTAAAACTTGACAAGTTTTAATCTGTTCTTAGTCTATTGTTATTTTAACTTTCTGAAAATTCTAAATTATGGGTGTTGATTTTTTTGTATTGCTAATTTAATTGTTTTATCTTTTTTTGTAAACTGATGTTCATTGCAGACACACTTTTAATTGATCAAACCCTTCTTAAACCAACTAAAGTAACTGATTCGAGCCAGCTAAACATCACAGGCCTCTCCAAGAGCAGAAATAATTTTGCTTCAAGGAGATGCCGGCTATGGCTGAAAAGTATTTCATCAGCCAAGTGCTTTGGTCCAGCATTGCTTCTCTCTCCTCATTCCTAATCTTTTTATTGATTTTGCATTAATATACATTAAATGGACACGATAATATCCATACAAAGAAAAAATGCTAAAGTCCCCCACTGCCTCCTTTATATTCTATGATCATCACTCGTGTTGGTTTAGTATCTATTTTTGCCATTTCTACAACAGGGATCTTATGCATCAAATCATTATAGTCTCCGAAACCTGAAGGAGAAAGGACACGCACAAACATAACTTTAACAAAGGGAAAGCAATCAGGAAGTCAGATCTGTACTGAATAGCCACCAACTGGCATAGAAAGTTTCCAGTTTCTTTTCCCCCTTCAATACTGCGACATCTTGAGTTATTTTCTCTGCAAGTGCTATTCTCCATACACTCTTATTTCTCTTATGTGTTCCTTCTCTTGTACGTATGTACTTCCTTATCTTTTGATTAGAGAATAAACCTGTATTCTGAATGGGAGGGTTTTGAGCATTGCTGAGTTGTTGCACAGAACCTTTGAGAACCAGACGTCACGAAGCGCCACCGTGCCTCAACAGCAACTCAAGCCAAACCCATCTGGTCAGTTCTTTCCCACTTTCTGTTTGCTTATTTTAAAATAAGTTATAAGTCAAAGAGCACCTCTGGAAAATTACTCACAGACCAAAATGGAGCGTTTTTGTTTTTTTAAAACAGTTTAAAAACAACCCAGCAATTTCTGTGGCACTGCATATGCATGGACCCTTGAAACACACACACAGACTATAGACAGACATGTTATATCTATGGTGTCCTAGTCATAGAGTGTTGCACTAAGACCTGGGAATCCAGGGTTCAGTTCCCCACAATTAGCTATGAAGCTCACTGGGTGACCTTGGGGCAAATCACTGCCTTTCAGCCTAACCTACCTCACAGGGTTGTTGTGCAGATTAAATGGGGTAGATTAAACAGATTAAACAGGGTTGTGTAGATTAAATGGGGTAGATTAAATGGGGGAGAGCCGTGTATGCCACCTTGAGCTCCTTGGAGGGAACATTGGGATAGAAATGCAATAAATGGTGGAAAAGATGAGTAAAATGAATATTCTTGGGTGAGCACATCAACCATATTGCACTTGAGGCGAGGAGTAAAATAATCACACACACACACACTGCAAAAAACCCCACAAAAAACCCCAAAGCCTTCACTGGAATTTGATATGGTGATATCCCCCCCACCCCACACTTCCAAGAGAAGGAATAGCGGACTGACCTTCTCTATCAGTTCCGCTGACAGAAGATAACTATGTGGTGATTGATGATAGTAAGACAGATGGTCTGACTATTAAATCATTTTGGGAGATAAGAGCGATCAAATAGGAGAAACCTCAAATGCTTTGATCAAGGCTGTTCTCTGCTTCCTGCACCTGGGGGCTTGGATGGGTGACAGAATGAGACAGCAAGCTGAGGAGCTGACACTGTGCCCAAACGCCACGTAACAACCCTCTTAAATACTTCTGGGACAAGAAAAATGCAAATTACAGAGATTTCTCTGCTGATTAAAATTTACAATCAGAAAACTTGTAACAGCCACTTCCTGTCTCTAAGAACAAAGGGGAAACTGGTGGTGGGAATTAATGGAGGTAAAGTTAATATTAAAGAAAAAACTTGGTTGATATTTACCAATAATAATAATCTGGGAACCCGACTTGGACTTTGGTGGGGGAAAAGAAAAGAATGATTCTGAGAGGCTTTGACTTAAAAGAAATACTGTTTAACAGAAAGTGGAGAAGATGGAAGTTATCATGGACTGACTGATTATTTCTTTTAAATGCAATTGGCAAATGGAAAATTGGAAGTCCGTTTTATCTATCTTTTATCTTTTCTTTTCTTTTCTCTTCTCTCTCTCTCTCTCTCTCTCTCTCTCTCTCTCTCTCTCTCTCTCTCTGTTTCTTCTTTTTATTTTTTCTTTAGAATCCTATGCTTGGGGCCTTTGTTAAAGTCCAGGGAATTAAGTATTCATGTGGGTGGTGGATGGTTCATGGAGGACCCTGGGTGGGAGACAGGGAAGTGTTGTCCCCCCCTCCCAGGGTGAGTGGCTGGGAGGAGAAAGGAAGGGTCCCAGGTGAGAGATGGGAGGGACTGATATGTTGGGGGGCCCTGATAATTGCCTTTGGGAGAGGAATCTATATTCTACTTGTTCTGCTTGTAGTTATAGTAGCGGCTATCTTATTGTATTGTGAAAAACTTTAATAAAAATATTCTTTTTTATTTTAAGGAATTTGAGGAAAGAAACGGAATTCATATCTTCCCATATAACAAAGGGAAAAGCTTGGCTACAACAACTGCAGACTATCGGAGAAAACCAAAATTTGAAAAGTATACTTTGAAACAAATACTATTAGCAGCTTGGATTTGATCACCACAATAGTTATTCGGTGGAAAGAAAGCCAATTAGAAAACCATGGCCATATTATCCCTGTTGATGCTGATCAAGGAACCTTCCCTTATTTTCAAAAATTCTTTTGGTGCATATTCTGCATAGTGACCCAAAGCACAAGATGTCTTCCCAGCGGGTCAAAAATTCCAAGCAATCATTCAGCCATAACTCTAGAGCTGCCACAGTTTGGGAATGAGTCCCAAGACGCTTGGCAATGTTTGTCTCGTAACAGAGATGGATCCTTCTCCAGCTCCTATTAAAATCTGGGTGAGAGAAGACTTCCAGGGCGCAGACACAGAAAACAGCCCCTCTCTTCAAAGGAGATGGGAAGACAACCAAGGCAGCTTTAAAAGGGGATTAGGGCAAATTCATGAAGGAGGAGAGGGCTACCAGCAACAATGGCTGTGCTCTGCCT
Source organism: Podarcis melisellensis (assembly GCF_964234715.1). Classification (NCBI taxonomy): domain Eukaryota; kingdom Metazoa; phylum Chordata; class Lepidosauria; order Squamata; family Lacertidae; genus Podarcis; species Podarcis melisellensis. Next base: position 21,132,479 of record NC_138547.1, on the reverse strand, counting down.
CTACAGCTGGAGGAAGCAATGCTTCTGAGTATCTGGAATGCTTCTGAGTTGCTGGGAACTGCAGGAGTAGGGAGTGGTCTTGTGCCTGAATCCTGTGTACTGGTTTCCCGCAAGCAACTGTTTAGGAGAACAGGATGCTGTACTAGGTGGGCCACGGGTCTGATCCAGCAGGTTTTTACGTTTTTAATGCAGCTGCTCTGAAATAAGATAATCTAGCAGCTGCAACCATCCTCCAACTTTTGTACTGAAAACACAATAGCACCAGCATTCCATTGCATGAGGGTTTCTTTCTTTTCTTTTACAGCCTTGGTCACCCTGGTGACCCCAAGATACCCTGGACCACAACAGCCACCAGTCGCTGGCCAGCCCAGTTCCCCCACCTGCACAATGAACTCATGTAGCCCACCCCATCTACAAGCCCCCCGCCCCCCATTGCTACTTTTGGAAGCATGGAAAGAAAAAAACAGAGAAAGGAAGAGAGCACAGTTCCCCATTTTATTCCCCACATACCCAGCTGCGCAAAGACTGAAATCCCGCTGTCCTAGACGCACTGAAGAATAAGCATGCCACCGTCCAATTTTGTTATCTGGGCATCAGGAATGAAGCCACCCCACCCTACTTTATTTCCAAAAGCGAGCTCAGAGGCCCAACTGGACTTGCATGAAAACAGCCTTCACAATACTATGCCCAATCATCCTCTTAAAAAGGAGTCTGGAAAAGGTTAAGCAAGCAGAGGAGAGTCAAGAGAGCAAGAAAAGTGAAGAAGCAGCATGCACAACACACACACACACCAATTATCTACATGTGCCAAGAACATCACTTGGCAAAATCCTTCTTCTTTCGTAAGGCTAGATTGGAAATTATTTACAATTACGGGCTCAGAAATGTGGACTAAGCACACAAAGGATCTGGCCAAACCACCTATAACAGCTTGATAACCAGTCGGTGCTAAAATCATAGGCCTAGTTCTCCTTTTCAGAACTCAAACACCCTTCACACAATGGTGTTTTGGAAAATTACAGTAAAAAAGAAAAGGGCAAGTCTTTTAGGGATTTTAGTTTCCTTAATAATGCTCAGTGAGTGTTTGAAGAAAGGGGGTCCGGCAGTCAAGCTGGCATCCTTAAGGACATTCCATTCTTACTGCCTTTTAGCAGTGCAGATCCTATAAGTTTAACTGATGCTCATTCATGGAAAAGCATCCACATTAATTTGCAAGAGGAATGAAAAGTACCAACCTGGCCCTTCGCAAGAGCTTTAAGCACAAATGCTGGTTGGGATCTCACTTATTTGAGATGAAAGCAGTGGAGGTTTTCCTTTTCAATATGTTTTGTTTTTAAGACCAATTTTCAAACTTTCTAAACTCTCTAAGGGACCTTTGCAGATATGACTAAACTGAGATATACAGCTTTAACTATATTCTTTCATGACTCTCTTGAGATATATGAAAAAAGCTTTTGTGCTGCTCCCAGGACATTATATGATGGGCATCTGGATAATTTGTATGGATTAATAAGAATCATTTATGCTACTGCGCAACTTGATATGACTTTCTTTGCTTTTCTGTTAAAAGTGAATGTAGATGACAGAATGCAAACACAAAAGTGTGAAACAAGAAACAGACTGAACATGTGACGAGAACCTCCAGCAACTCCTCTGAGCTGGGGAATGGGGCCTTACCTCTTCTTCCAGTTTCACCACTTTGGCCTGAGCATTGTTCAAAGCCTGGTCGCGAATTTCAATGTGCCTCCTCTGTTCCTCATTAGCAGAGCGAACTCCAGCCAGCTCGATCTCTAGCTTCTCCTTCTCCCTCTGGGTTTCTTTGTCTGTCCGAATAAAAGGGGAGTGGAAGGAAAACTTTTTAAGAAAATGGGCAGAAGGGCAAGGAGAAAGTCTGAGTCGTCTTCTGAGAAATCCATTTAAAATCTCTGTTTCTTTTAAAATGCGTATCACCCTTCCTCATTCTACCTTTCCTCCAAGGAGTGCAAGGCAGTTGGCATGGTTCCCCCCTGACACTTTTATCCCTACTACAACCATGTGACAGGCCGTGACACTGGTGGATCTCAAATTCTAGTAAAAAAACAAATTATGATTCTGCAAGCCTGATGTTTGTCCACCTGTGTTTTATATATTAACAGCCTCAAAAATCATAGCTCTTGCAGATGTCGAATTCAGTGCCTCACCGTGTACAGAAAAGGATAATATATGGCTAGCAGGAGTGATTTCGCACACCTAATTCCCAGGAAGATTATCTGACTGCTTTGGTCAAGTCCAGCCTTCGCCCCATTCCTTAGCTACATGAACTCCACAGTGGAGTTTGCTACAAATGAGACAGACAACACCCATGCAAACATAGATCCTAACTGTGCAATTCCTTGTTCGTGTGAAGGAAAGTCAAATGTGGTGTGCAAAAACAACATTTTGTGCTAGTGATTAAGGATCTGGATGATTTGGGTTGGGTGATTAGAGGGAGAGAAGTGAGTCTACCCCCACACAAGGGAATTGTGAAAATTGGACTTCAACTAAGGACATTTGATTTGGCTGAAGCAAGCACACACACACACGAGATGAATCCCAAATGGAATGGATTCGCGGCTTGCTTTAATCCAACAAGAAGTGTTTTACGAAGAATGAACTATCTGGAACCTCTGCAGTGAGGTGTCCAAACAAGACCCATTTTACGGGTTACTATGTTAAAAAACAAAACAAAACAAACAGGATAATCCAGGCATGCCTAAGGCATGAGGTGGCGCGGCAGAAATGAAGAATGAATTCACCAAGGGTGCTGCTTTTTGTGGAGCTGCTGTGGTTCTCAGCATTCTACCGGTTGGATGCCAACACTGACTCAGCTGCAGAATGCACACCTCTTGAATAAAATACATCCAGCCCTGACAACACAGGAGAAAGCACATTCCAAGCTGCGGCATCATCCCATGCCTAAGGAATCACACCAAGTCATTTTGTTAACAGAACCAGATTTTATCCAGCCAGCAGACAGGCTAAGCAGTGCCAGTCTTGCAGGTGCGGAGAGAATGGAAGCAGAAGATAATCACACACAGAATTTTACACTGTATTCACATTGAGATTTTAGTGGTAGGGCTCTGTTTATAAATGTTATATGCTGACAGGGTCTCACTCCCATCACCAATTGTGCCACAGCACTCTGCACTAACTGCAGCTTTTGGATCAAGCCCCACATAGACCACATTCTAGTAATCCTATCATTAAATAACATTTTTTTAAATTGCAATTTTAATTTTAATGCAATGGCAACACAGTTAAGTGCTGTCTACTGGTTGGAGCTCTGAGGTACAGCATCTGCTCTGAGCATCTGCTTTGAGCGTGGTACAGCGTCTGCTCTGAGCGTGGTTCAGTCCCCAGCATCTCCTGCAAGGTCTGGGCATGCTCCACGTCTGGAAGCCTGGAGGGCCACTATCAGCCAGTGTTGACAATACTGAGCTAGATGGGCCAGTGTTCTACCTCGGGAGAAAGCAGGTTGTGTGTACTTGTCTGTGGTTTGTAGCTCAATTTTAATGCTTCTTTGCAGCAAAAAAAATAGGTTCGCTCATGTAGGGAAGGCTTAGTAAATTGCTCCCTTTGCATTAGTTCAATGAGCCAGAAAAGAAATCCCTGCTGGCATCTCCAGGAAGAGCTGGGAGAATTCTATAATCTCTCACTTTGTTCAGCACTATAGAACTACACCCAGTGCAATTTAGGAAAGGTAGCGGTAATGTGGGGGAGAACAAATAAATGTTCAGGGGAAGTGTGAACGTGTGGAAGTCAAGAACTGTAGTGAGTAAAGGGTGGGAAAGTGAAACTGCTCATCACTATGAGCAGCACTGATTGCGCCTAATTTTTTTTAAAGACACCGCCAGCATCTCACCATCTTATGCTATGCTGAGCCATTCCCAAGCCCACCCACTGCTTGCCTTAGTGATTTCTGAACAGCTGTCACCTCAAGCCCAACTTTGCAACAGGCCTCAACCATATTAAAGGAGAAATTCAGACTCACTTTGTGCAAAGAGCTGGCAGATGGTTTTCTTGTTATCCTCAGAGCCTTCCTTCTCCGCAAGCTGCTTGTTGGCTGTTTCCATACGCTCTGCAGAAGAGAAGATAAATACATTTTACAGAATCCGCACAGCTAATTGCAGTTAGCATACTGTACGTTTTTCTAACACCAAGCTTCCTCAATCAATCTGGTGCTCCGGCTGGAGCTGATACCAAGTTGCAGTGAAGTGGATAGCAATAAAAGATGACTGGATAAATTAACGGATGGTAAAGCTATCAATGGCTACTGGCCACAATGGAGGCTAGTTCTCATGGCTGAAGAAATAAGTGCAACAGCATTTCAAGAAGACTCTGTTAGGCAATCAGGGGTGGTGAGGGGGCAGTGGGAGAGAAGGAGAGGTGCAGGGTCACTTTACTGGAGCACCTGAGAAACCAGCTGTTATTAGCCCTTCCTCCCCCTTGAATTGTTTACATCTCAGCTGCTCATTAGAAGATCTCTTCTGGTATCTGAGTTTGCTTATTTTCTCCTCCTTCCCCACTCATTTGCCTTTTCTGCTGTGTCTTTTAGATGGTGTGCCTGAGGACAGTGACAGTCTTTCTTTCTTTCTTTCTTTCTTTCTTTCTTTCTTTCTTTCTTTCTTTCTTTCTTTCTTTCTTTCTTTCTTTAAAAAACTGATCTGAAAACACCCTCCAAGACTTCTTTCCTGGCTGAAGGGTGTAGTTAGAAAAAGCTATAAATAAATAAAAGTTTTAAGCATAGAATTTCTCAAAATAGGCTAGAGAGCTTTTAGGTATGGCAAACTGCCACAATGGCACAATTCAACATCTGTGTCGCTACAACAGAGTCAGAAGACAGAGAATGCTGCACTTGGGTAGAAATCTCCCTATCAGACAACCTGGAGTTCGTCACACGCTCTCAACAGAACAGAGTGCCTGTGTGGAGTAGGAGTTAGAGTGTCGGACTAGGACCTAGGAGACCAGCGTTCAAATCCCCGCTCAACCATGAAGCTCACTGGGTGACTTTGGGCTACTCATTGCCTCTCAATCTAACCAAGCTCACAGGGTTGTCGTGTGGATTAAATGAGCCAGGGAAGAACTATGTATAGCACCTTGAGCTCCTTGTGGAGGAAAGAAGGTGGGATATAAAATGAATGAATGGGTGAGTTCTCAGAGTTGCCATACAGCAAGTTTCGCAGGCAAGCAGGATACCAATGTTTTCCCAGTCCAAGTTACTACACAGAGCTGTTGTAAGGGGAGGCGTGCTAAGACTTGTAAGCCAATAAAAATTATTTACAAGGGAAATAAATAGTGTAGTATTAGAATCAAAATTTTTTCTATCATAGTACTAATCTTAATTACATACATTAGTCAGTCATCAGTTATCAGTGCTAACACGTAGAGTATCTTAAATGTCTTTTTAATGCCTGTGTCTGCACTCCTGGAACCATCTGTTTAGAGAAATGCTGGTAGCCTTAGTGGCCAAAGGTGATTTTTATTAGCCTGCACAGTAGCCATGGCTCTAACTGGAACACCTGTACCTGGAAGAAAATGACATTGGCATAATGTGTTCCTGGACTGCAACTCCTATCATCCTTGACCACTGGCTTTGCTGGCAGGGGTTGATGGGAGCTGGAGCCTGCTTTAAACTCATGTACAAACAGAAATTTACCTCTGAGGTCTCTATTGAAGTCATGCAGCCTTCGTATCTCTCCTTCCAGCTTGTTCCTCATGGTCTTCTCCAGAGTCTCCCGCTTTGTGGAAGACTTTTCCAGGTTATTGTAGGCTTCTGAAACTTGCTGAATTTCTGTTTCCAGCTGGAGCAAACAAGAAAAGAAAACTATGCATGCATTTTCTATCCATCATCTATCTCTCTATCATCTATCTATCTATCATCTATCTATCTATCTATCTATCTATCTATCTAATCTATCATCTATCTATCTATCATCTATCTATCTATCTATCTATCTATCTATCATCTATCTATCTATCTATCCATCTATCATCTATCTATCTATCTATATCTATCTATCTATCTATCTATCTATCATCTATCTATCTATCTATCATCTATATCTATCTATCTATCTATCTATCTATCTATCTATCTATCTATCATCTATCTATCTATTTATCTATCATCTATCTATCTATCTATCTATCTATCTATCTATCTATCTATCATCTGTCTATCATCTATCTATCATCTATCATCTATCTATCTATATCTATCTATCTATCTATCTATCTATCTATCTATCATCTATCTATCTATCATCTATCTATCTATCTATCTATCTATCTATCTATCTATCTATCTATCTATCTATCATCTATCTATCTATCTATCTATCTACTATCTATCTATCTATCTATCTATCATCTATCTATCTATCTATCTATCTATCTATCTATCTATCTATCATCTATCTATCTATCTATCTATCTATCTATCTATCTATCCATCTATCATCTATCTATCTATCTATCTATCTATCTATCTATCTATATCTATCTATCATCTATCTATCTATCATCTATATCTATCTATCTATCTATCTATCTATCATCTATCTATCTATCATCTATCTATCTATCATCTATCTATCTATCTATCTATCTATCATCTATCTATCTATCTATCTATCTATCTATCTATCTATCTATCTATCTATCTATCTATCTATCTATCATCTATCTAATCTATCTATCATCTGTCTATCATCTATCTATATCTATCTATCTATCATCTATCTATCTATCTATCTATCTATCATCTATCTATCTATCTATCTATCTATCTATCTATCTATCTATCTATCCTATCATCATCATCTATCATCATGTACCTACCTACCTATCCACTATATAACAGTACTTAGCATGAACATATATAGGCTTTGTGGTGGTAGTGGGGGAATGAATGACTAGACCTTATGCAAAAGAACGCAGATCACAACCATGTTGCAAACAGAACACCTTTCACTCAGTGAACCAAAGGCACACGATACTGTTCTGGTACTGAAGCAAGCAGGTCTGGTCCTGAGAAAATTGGATGGGAGAAGGAGGGCCATAGCTCAATGATCAGAGCATCTGCTTTGCATGTGAAAGGTCCCAGGTTCAAGCCCCAGCATCTCCAGGTAGGACTGGTAGAGACCCCATGTCTGAAATCCTGGAGAGTTGCTGTCAGTCAGTGTGGACAATACCGAGTTAGGTTGACCAATGGATCAGACCAGTGGCCCATCTAGTTCAGCATCTTGTTCTCACAGTGGTCAACCAGATGCCTCAAAAGGAAGCCCACAAGCAAGAGCCCTCTCCCCTTCTGTGGTTTCCAGCAACTGGTATTCAGAAGCATTACTGCCTCCAACTGTGAAGGGCAGAGCATGACACCCTGGCTTGTAGCCATCAATTGCCCTCTCCTCCATCCATTTGTCTAAATCTCTGTTAAAGCCATGCAAGTTAAAGCCATCCATTTGTCTAAATCTCTGTTAAAGCCATCCAAGTTGATGTCCATCACTGCCTCCTGTGGGAGCAAGTTCCATAGTTTAACTCTATGCTGTGTAGAAGTCTTTTCTTTTGTCTGCCCTGAATCTGCCAACATTCAGCTTCACTGGATGCCACAAGCCATCTAAAAGGGTGTCCCATGGAAGATGGAGCAAGCTTGTTTTCTCCTGCTCCAGAGCGTAGGACCTGAACCAATGGCTTCAAGATTCTGACTAAACATCAGGAAGAACTTTCTAGTGGTAGGAGCTGCTCAATAGTGAAACAGACTCCCTCAGAATGTAGCGGACTCTCATTCCTTGGAGATTTTTAAGCAGAGGTTGGATGGGCATCTGTCATGGAGGCTTTAGCTGAGATTCTGCATTGCAAGGGCTTGGACTAGATGACCCCAGGGTCCCTTCCAACTCTACAATTCTATGATTCTATGAAATGAGTCTCCTCCACCTTTCCAAAAAACGCAAAGTTTTGTGGGTCAACGAGAGATGTTTCAACACCCTCACAAAAGCTACAATTTCTAGGACATGTGCACAGGAAGCTGCCTTCTTGGTCAACATGGCTCAAGTGTTATGCACACTGACCGGAAGATGTTCTCCAAGGATTCAGGCCAGACTTGCCCAGCCCTCTCTAGAGATGCTGCTGGGGACTGAAGCCAGGACTCTCTCTGTACAAAGCAGGTCTCAGCCACTGTGCAAGGGTCTTCTGAAGCCATAAGCAAGACAGCAGCATATGTACGCAAAAGCAAATGTGGTCCAACAGTATACATGCAGGCTAAACCAAGACATGATGAAGAGAATGCCATCACTCCCCTATGAGGAAAGGTGGCAACGTTTGGGACTTCTCAGTTCAGAGCAAAGGCGAATAAGAGGCCAAACAATAGGAGTTCATAAAATTATGCATGGCCTGGAGAAAGTGGATAGAGAATCGTTTTCCTCCCTGTCTCATAAAACTAGAACTTGCTGATATCTGATGAAGCTGAATGTTGGAAGAATGTTGGACAGATAAAAGAAAGTACTTCTTTACTCAGCGCACAGTTAAACTGTGGAACTCCCTCCCACAGGAGGCAGTGAGGGTCAACAACTCGGATGGCTTAGAAAGAGGAGTGGGCAAATTAATGGAGGATAAAGCTATCAACGGCTACTAGCCATGATGGAGGCTGCACTTGGCCTCCGCGTCAGAGGCAACAATGCTGTTGATGGAAACTGCAGGACAGGAGAGGGCTCTTGTGCTCAGGCCCGGCCTGTGGATTCCATACAGGCATCTGGTTGGCCGCTGTGAGAACAGGATGCTGGACTTGGAAGGGCAGCGGTCTGAAGGGCACTTCTTACACTCCTAAGAATGAGATACTGAATGGGGGTGGGATGGGGAGGTACCACCAGTTCTTACCTTTTGGAGCCTGGCTACTTTCTCATAGCACCCTTCCAGCTCCTGGCGCAAAGCTCTGTTCTCATCAGAGAGGATCTCCACCATCTGCTGGGCCCTGGAGACAATGGCGAAAGGGTCGACAGGCATCTGCTGGTATGGGGAAGGGGTCGGCTGGGGCCTGCTGAGGGCCGAGTAGGAGTCCCCTTGCTGATGCTGATGATGTTGCTGCTGCATCTGCATTTGCATCTGCTGCTGTTGCTGGAAATGCTGCTGCGGCTGCCCAACCACAGGCTGGCACAGCCGGTAAAGCTCTCCCTGGTGGACATGGCTGGGCAGAAAGAGCTGCTGGGTCCGTTGCTGGGAGAAAGGGTCTCCTTGGACAGGGGTGTTTGGAGGCTGGGAAGGAGACACCCTGGAGGGAGGCAGCGACTGCAGGAGCGTCATGGAGCCCAAGGAGGTGAGTGAAGACGTTGGGCTGTGGTGGTGAGGAGGCCTCTGCTGCAGCTGGTGCTCCGGGTTCTGCCTGCAAAGACCAACAAACACCAGTGGCTCACTTGGGCTGATCTGGCAAAGAGACAAAGTCATATGAACAGAGATGGGTGTGTGACCAAGGCATCTACAGCCTGGCCATATGATGCAGGGGGTGATGGGAGTTGTAGTCCAGCCCGCAGGGGTTGCTGGGAGTTGTAGTCTGACCTGCAGGGGCTGGTGGGCATTGTAGTCTGACCTAGAACCTGCACTGTACCGCTTCAGATTGCAGGTGATGGTTTTGATCATGGAATGGTACCCGACCAAAAATGGTTCCTATGTATGAAGAGTTAGTAGGTCAGGTAAAAAGTCTTCAACCCAGAGAACTCATTTTTAATGTGTAAGACTTTGTCCTTTTTTCTTGACATGCAAGAACTGTCAGTCACATGGGCCCCCATGTGCAGTCTGAATTGGTACAGTCAGTTGGTACTGACTGACAACCTCAGTGAGAACTAGATGCTTGTTTGGCCCAGCTACTGTATATCAATCTTCCATCAAATACAAATTAGCCTGAAAGCATAACCATTTCAGAAGCAAATAAAAATTTTTGAGGCTGGCTTAAGAAAATCCCTTCTAGCATGCAAAAGGGAAAAAGAAGAATGATCAAAGTGCCCCATTGCAAAAACCTTTGTTCTCATGTTAAGGTTTACTGTCTGAACCTCCCAAAAATTTCTTACCTGCTGCATTCTGCATTTATATTTATTTGTGAAAAATATTTTGCCTGCTGTTCTCCAGATGGAGAATAATACATTTTTTTTAAAAAAAAATGCAGTGAAAACATCAATGCAACTATGTAAAGGAGACAGTGAGCATTCCCTCTCCCAAAAGATGTGGCAAACATTAAAAGCTTGTTTACAGTTTCCTTTGAAGAGACACAGCCCTGAATCTGCTGGATGCTGTTCCGTTAGGGTACCGACAAAGACATATGTGCTCCCTCAATTGTTACCCAGCAGCAATCATTCCATTAGGCTTCCTGAACTCTCCATACCAGCTGTCCATTACAAGAAGCTTAACTTTAAGAATGTAATCCTAAGGACAAAGACTGCCTTACTACTCATTTTCGTTAGCAGTTCTGGAAGCCCTTTCAGCTAAAGAACAGGGTACAAATGCTATGAATGAATGAATAGGCCACTGGTTCTGTAATCTGTAGGCCGCCATCAAGGAAGCCCTCTCCACAATGACCACCAGCACACAAAGAAAATAATCTAAGCAAGTTCTTAAAGAATGGGAAGGTGTCATATGGAAGAAGACACACCTTCAGCAATCAATGCTCAGGTTAAAAGCAGAACCTCATCACCTTGAATTTCACCTGGTAACAAACTGGTTAGCAAGAGCAGCGCACACCAGCCCACATGTTAGATGCTCTCTGTCACCAACACCAGAAATCACCTGCTAACACACTATCTGCTTAACACAAGAACAGCCCTGCTGGATCAGGTCAGGGGTGCCAACTATAGGGGGCCCCAGGGGCCTGAGCACCCACAAAAATTTTGTTGTGGGTGCTCAGAACCCACATTGCTGGACTCCCGACACAACTTCCGGTGCCTCATGAAGCACCAGAATTCACGTCTGAGGCCTTGCGAGCCCTTGGGGATTTTAAACAGCATCAGAAACAGAGACCTTGCAAGACAGGATAGCTCAGTTGGTTAGAGCTGACAAGAGTGTGGTGGTAATAACAGCAAGGTTGCAGGTTTGATCCCTGCATGGGACAGCTGAATATTCCTGCATCGCAGGGGGTTGGACTAGATGACCCTCAGGGTCCCTTCCAATTCTATGATTCTAAGAGGGTTTCCATTTTATCTTAGAACAGTCTGTCCTACCGTGGCATTTGAAGCAATGTGTGCTGGTAAGTTTGTTCTTTGAAAAAATCTTTAAAAAATCACATGCAAGAGGGTTTGAATCTCATAACAGAGATACTACGTCTAGAAGAGATGCTACTCAAAGACTGCCTGTCTGTCTAATAAATTTACTTATCTGGACAGACAGTTGTCCAGGCGGGGGCGGGGGGGCTGGGTATGCTAGTCCACAGCAAATAGCAATCTGACATTCTGAGATCATGCATGTCCATTTACATACACCTATGCATGCCAGAGAGATATGACAGACATCTGCCACTCCGAGATGCAGATTCTAAGGAGTTGGAGGAAGGGACTCAGTTTATTGGGAAATAAACATTACAAAAAGAGATATTTGAATTTCCCTTAAGAACAAGAAGAGGATTAACAACGGAGGTACCTTTAACAAGGATTATCCCTAACACCCCAAGATGCGAATAGAACACATGCAAATGGCCACTATATATGGCAGGACAGGACAGAAGGTAGATTGGGATCTACCAGCAGATCTCCAAGCAACAAAAAGCTTTTGTCCCTTATGAAGAAACACTCTGGCAAGACCCAGGAATGGAATATTTCTTGGCGGATAAAAAGAATAACAACATTAATGACCAAGTTTTGCTTCTCAGCTGAAAGGTCTCCGAAGATGAAACTTTCACGTTAATTGCAAATTGTATCTCATGTTTTTATTTTCCATATCATATAGTATTTTAAATATGTGCATATCTTATCTTTTGCATCATGCTGAATTTTAAACAAGGAAATCTTTTAATTAATCTTCAACGTTTCTATTCTTAGTATGCTCTGGGTATGTGACGGGATAATAAATCACAGAATCATGCAAAGTCAGAAGAGACCACAAGGTCATCCAGTCGTACCCTCTGCAATGCAAGAATCTAGCTAAAGAATCTCTAACAAGATGGCCATCCAACCTCTGCTTGAAAGCCTTCAAAGAAGAGGAGCCTACTATTTTCGAAGGTAAGTCCACCCCACTATCAAATAGCTCTGACTGTCAGAAAGTTCTTCCTGATGTTTAGCTGGAATCTCCTTTCTTGTAACTTGAAGCCACTGGTTTGTGTCCTATCCCCTGTAGCAGTAGAAAACAAGCTGGCTCCATCTCCTATGTGACGGCCGTTCAGATAATTGAACACGGCTATTATGTCTTAGAACATCAGTCTTCTCTCCTCCAGGCTAAACAAACCCAACACCCTCAACCATTAATGACTGACCAATTGACAAAAATCCTGCCCAAACCATCTAAAGACTAAGCAGGAGTAGTGGATTCTGTGACCTAGTCATGATTCGTGGGCTAAGCAAATGCCTAGAGGAACCCTGGTCCTTAAATCTATGTTCTGCACCTGCACACACACAAAGCACACGCATCACATAAAAGCACACCAGGCAAAAGCCACTATATGGGACCTGGTTCCAGTTAGTGGACCATAGGGTTCTAGTCAGAAAAACATAAAGGATTCCACAAAACCATATAGTGCCTGGTCTGGTCTGTGGAAGCTACTCCTACGACTCCAAAAAAGGGAGGGAGAACGAGACACAGTTTATGGTATTCATTATTGATCTAATTATCTCAATTATAACTCACCTTTCCTGCAAGGAGTTCAAGGTGACATGCATAGTCTTTCTCCTCCCCATTTTATTCTCAGAGCAACCCTGCAAGGTAGGTCCAGCTGACAAGTAGTGACTGGCCCAAGATCACCCAGTAAGCTTTGTGGCCAACTGGTGATTTGAACTCTGGTCTCCAAGGTCCTAGTCCGACACTCCAGCTACCACATCACAACTGGCTCAATATCTCCTCCAAACAGTAGATGAGGAAGATGTGGGTGTGGTTTCAGAAAAGAGAAAAGGGTCCGTGTTTCCCCTTAAATTTGTCAGGAACCACATTAAGCGTTATATGCAAACTCAACTCTGCTGAATTCATAGCCGTGACAGATGGCCTGGGACTGCAGAAAGGAGGCGAAAGGACAGTCTTGCCCTGTCCATTGGCCGAAGGAACAACAACCACTAGCCAGCTGTTTATTAGGCAAGATCGGCGAGAGAAGATCAGCTTGACCTGAACCAAATATAAATACATAATAGCTTAGCAGTTCATTGCAGTCTTGAACAGTTGATCCCTGTCCTACATATTTTGCAAGCTTTGTCTTCCTAGTCTGAAGTCAGATACTTATTATTATTATTATTATTATTGCTAAGGAGTTGCTTTGGGGGACAGTAACGTTAACATTTGCTGATATTTTGTGAGCACAGTATTATTTCAAAGTACCCTATGCAAAATGAATTACTGGTTCATTTTGGATTCTGTTCGCTTTTAGCTATGCTTTGTGTACATCTTATGGGCATTGAACTAATGTGACTTCAATCATACGCAGCTGAAGACTGACGGGTTGAAATTCTGCAAGATAAAGGTGGAGAGTTTCAAAGCTCTTTTTGCACTAGGTTTTCCTGGAGCAAAAATATCCTTTCAGCTCTCAGCCTTGTTTGGGGGGACAAGGCCCTCCTTGTCATGTTGGTTCTGGGATGCACTCACGAGATATCACAGGGCTGTCTTGAGATCCCAGGAGATCCCAGGAGATTCACAGGGACCTCTCAGCACAGTCACTCTGGAAAGTTGAGATGCTCGTATGGAGGAAGGTTGAGTATACAGTCATACCTTGGAAGTCGAACGGAATCTGTTCCGGAAGCCCTTTCGACTTCCAAAACCAAAGCTCAGCTTCCGATTAGCTACAGGAAACTCCTGCAGCCAATCGGAAGCAGCGTCGGACATTCGGCTTCCAAAAATAGTTCGCAAACCGGAACAGTCACGTCTGGGTTTGCGGCGTTCGGGAGCCATAATGTTTGACAACTAAGCTGTTTGAAAACCAAGGTACAACTGTACACATTTTTGTGCACATATTGAACCCCTGGAACCAAACCACAGCATAAAATACAACTGTACTGTAGTTATAGGGTGGAAATATGGGGTGGGTGTTTTAAATATTTTGGTTGTAAATAACCTCTAGTACAGTAATAATTAACAATGAAAATGAACTGAATGGCAAAAAGTATGCAGCCTACAAGTGCTCTCAGCTGCTCTGAGCTCTTGGTTGGAGGGCAAGGAATTTATTTCTAAGTTTTAGGTTTTCTTAGTCCGCTGCTGCCCTGCTTCCATTGCATAATATTACCTGAATTAATTAATTGCCACCTGAGTCTCACTTCCACACCCCCATTGCTGCTGCTATTGCCTCCCTCCACAAATTACAAGTTAGGAACTATGTGTTTAAGTCTTCTTACTGTTCTTCTGTTACAACTGTCTTCACAATGGGGGTTATTCAGGTTAAAAAGAGGGGAGGAGGGAATCCTTGTACATATTGTAGAGGTGAAATTTTAGCTGCTTCTGGCAAAAAAAAACATTCTAAAGTTCTCCTAAAAAGAGGGAAATGAAGTCATGTGAATATTTAAATTCAAATATGCAAATATTCACAGCCCAAAAGGAAGAAATGCATCACCAGAAGATACAGATTTTGCATTAAATCGGTGTGCTGATTTATAAGCATAGAGACAGATTTAGAATTGATTGCTATGATTTAAATAAAAATATGGTGAATCTGCCCATGGGGAGTGGAGGAGACTGTGCTACCCCAATGCAGAAAAAAATGCCCCAAGACAAGAAATAACTCTAATACACTTTAACACCCAAAGGCTGTCTGTTGGTTAAAGTTCCCATAGAAAATGAGCCTCTAGGAAAGGACATTATTAACATTAATAGTAGTGGTAGTAGTATATTTTATTATCATAATCATGAGCAATCTGTCAGTTTCTAAACCACCATCTCAAAGTGATTTAAACAAGTTAAAAACAGCAAGTGCATTTAGAACAAGACTAAAACCCTAACAGAAAACCTTTCGAATCAACGATATCTCTTGATTGTTTATAGAAAGTGCAGGCAGTTGGCGATTACAGGGATGCTATTCCGTAGGGATGCTATTTGCAAGTGAAGTGCAGGATGTATTAAGCACCCTGTCTTCCCGTGGTTAGGGCAGAAAAATACTGTATTGGGATGAGATGGGTAAAGATTAAATAATACATGAGAGGTTCAGGTCTTTGAATAATCAAAGGAAGGGTGGGGAGCCTGTGGCCCTCCTGAAGTTGTTTGCCTTCGAAACTCCATCAGCTCCAGCCAGCACTGAGAGTCACAGGTTGGCCTGATTTAAGGGTCCTAAACAGGAACCAAAAAGCAGAGTATTTAGGAAAACGCAGAGATTGGTTTTCCTGCATGAAAGAAGCCAAAGGCTTCCTGAACTGTTTTTGAAGGTTGGTTCCGTAAACTCAGCCCCAATGCCCCCTGCCCTATAAAAAGCATGATTCAGAACAGTGGTTTGCACATTCCACTAAGGAAGGTAACAAGACAATGAAAATTCAGAACAGCAATGATTAATCGCACATTTATTCAAAATGCAATTGAAACTATTCAGTTTAATTAATTTAACAAAACTGATGAACTTGATCTGGTGATACCAGTTTTTCGAAGTCTGACAGTCACTGAAACCTCCAGCGTCTCCCTGCCTGTTAGCACTCCCTGGGGTGTAGGTATGTGCTATTGCCCACTTGGGGAAACACTGAACTAAAGTGTCCAATCAGCTCAAGGACTACTGTTAGCACAACAAGGCATCTCCCTCTCTATGTCTCATGTTCCCTGCCCTGCATCTTTATTTACTACATTTATAAACTCCCTTTACCTTCCAAGGAGCTCAGGGTGGTGTAGATGGTTCTCCTCCTCCTCATTTCATCCTCACAACAACCCTGTGAGGTAGCTTAGGCCAAGAGATGCTGACTGGCCCAAAGTCACCCAGTGAGCTTCATGGCTGAGTGGGGATTTGAACCCTGCTCTCTCAGGTCACAGTCCCACACCCTAACCATTACGCCACACTGGCTCCAGAGGACTGGAGGAACCGAAGAATAGATTTAGGAGGTGGGGGGGGGGAGAGAAGTGGGAAAGTTCCGCTGTGCAAGGAGAAATCTTTGCGCCAACAGAACTACTGACTTAGCACTACCCTGACTTAGCACAAACCCAATTTATGTTTTACGCAAAAAAAGAACCTAAGAGCAAAGTGCTCACCACTTTTGAAAGACACCATGCAAAATAGCGTTTTTTTTCCTCCTCAGGGCTGGACGCCACCTTCTTGGCAAGTAGACCTAGACTTCTACAAAGCTGCTCAACTACATACCAGGGGAGAGGATGTTTTTCATCTTTGTGGGTTTGAATGCCTCAAGCTCTGATGACCCTGTGCATCGGGAAGGCTCACTGCCTGATCTCACACAGAGTTAGGCATCTGGTTTAGGCAATTATTCATAGGTCTGACTTTCAGAGCAGAGCGGAAGACATGACTTTAGCTGTTAGTTGGTGGTCTCCAATTCTGGCGAACTTAGCAACACAACTGGTCACTTTCCTTCAAGATGGCGTTCCTGTATAGTTGTGCCATGCCAATCCTTAAGAAAAGTGATCGCTCAGAGCCTTGGAGCTACAGACCTACCAGTCTTTTAGATGTAGTCTCTAAACTATATAAGATGTAGTCTCTAAACTATATAAGTTAACTAAATAAGTTACAAGAATGGGATAGGAAACAATCTGTGAAAAACAAGCAGGTTTCATGCAGGGCAGGAGTACTGTAGTCCAGACTTATCAGCAAAATTGTGAACACACCAACAATCCAAACAAGTTCATTTTTATAGCCACTGTTCATGTTCATCAGCCTTTAATTTAACAGAGAGTGATTATAGCATGAACATTGATAAAATAATACTCTGGTTATTCAGTTACAACATCAAGAGAATTATTTGCCTTATCACGAGCATTTCTTATCAAGCAAGGAATGAAACAAGGCTATATTTTGGCATAATTTCTAGTAACTATTACCGTATTTTTCGCTCTATAACACGCACCAGACCATAACACGCATGTAGTTTTTAGAGGAGGAAAACAAGGAAAAAAATATTCTAAACGAAATAGTGGATATATGATTTTTGTGGTTCATGCTGTGGCCACAGACATGTGATCTGACAGTGAGTTTGGAGTAGCTCAATGCAAAAATCCTGAGGATCCATGTGGATCCATGCTTTGTAACCACGGAGGAGGGAAGGAAGGGGAACCATGGATCCTCTGCTCACGACTACAGCAGATCCCCCCCGCCACCCGCAGGCATTCGCTCCATAACACGCACAGACATTTCCCCTTACTTTCTAGGAGGAAAAAAGTGAGTGTTATGGTGCAAAAAATACGGTAACTATTTAAATCCAGGTACAGTGGTACCTCTAGATGAGAACGGGATCCGTTCCGGAGCCCCGTTCGCATTTAGAAGCAAACGTAACCCGTGTCTGCGCATCTGCGCGGGTCACGTTTCGGTGCTTCTGCGCATGACGTCATTTTGAGTGTCTGTGCATGCGCAAGCGGCGAAACCCGCAAGTAACACACTCCATTACTTCCGGGTTGCCGCAGAGTGCAACTCGAACATGCTCATCCCGAAGCACATTCAACCCGAGGTATGACTGTACGGCTTTCCCCTTCCTACTTTCCCCCTTCAACTGGAAATCGTAATTTGTCTGAAATGCTTTGGGCTGATGACCTGGTCTTGCTCTCCTCGAACAGAATAGGCTTTAAAGGAACATTAACCAAATTTGGGCAACTCTGTAAAAGAAGATCAGCTGGCAGTAAACAATAGGAAAACTAAGGCCATTAGACATAGGAAGAAGGCACCTAAGTTCAGGTGGTCATTAGATGGGCATGCCCTTGAACAGATCCACACGATGAGAAACTCTTATGGGTGCAATTACAGTGGTGCCGCGCAAGACGAATGCCTCGCAAAACGAAAAACGCGCAAGACGAAAGGGTTTTTCGGTTTTTGCGTCGCTTCGCTAGACGAATTTCCCTATGGGCTTGCTTCGCAAGACGAACCGTCTTGCGAGTTCTTCTCCTTTTTCTTAAAGCCGCTAAGCCGTTAATAGCCGCTAAGTCGCTAAGCTGTTAATAGCCGCTAAGCCGCTAATAGCCGTGCTTCGCAAGACGAAAAAACCGCAAGACGAAGAGACTCGCGGAACGGATTAATTTTGTCTTGCGAGGCACCACTGTAAATTACTGCATGCCAGGTCCATACAAAAGGCGGCTAATTAATTGATACTGCTCTTGAGATCTTTGTGGCTAAAATCATAGCACAAATGTTACGTGGGGCATAAGCTTGGGGAATAGGAGCCAAATCTGAGCTGGAAATTCTGCAGAATAAGTTTATGAAGCAGACACGGGGAGCCTTGAGCTTGGTCCTTCATTGATTGCAGCTAGAATCTGTTTAGCGTACATTAGATATTGTCATAGACTAAACAGCCTGGAACGCTAAGCTTTGCTGGTTGGAGCATTTGAAAAGCTATTTCACTGTTATAATTTTTGTGTTCTTCCATGTAAGAGATCAATTAAATAGTACTCCTATTGCAACCCCCCCTAGGACCTTAGGATGATGGGTAGGCAATAAATTAAATTAAATAATTAATGAAAATAATAATTAAAAAGTTGTTGAGCTTTTTTCTTTTACGGAAAACCTCAGAATCCAAAATCCCCCCCCCCCCGGTAAATGGCAGCCCTAAATAAAAGATAGACAAAGGATTTGTAATCTCCCTATGCGGAAATATCTTAGTCTCCATGTTCTCAGGAACTGGATCTTGGATCATGATGTTGATCAAGACAAAGCATCTGTGGTTGATGCTCCCCCCCCCATCTGGTACACCTAAAATCAAGATCAATCATTCAAGGCGCCGTTATTTCTATTCACAGCTTCTCGGAGCTTTTACAAAACCTAGGTTTCTGCAGATGCAAAACCTAGGTTTCTGCAGCATATTTGGACAGGAGACACCTTGGAATCTCAGTTGAAGAATGGATATGGATATTCAGTTGTAATCAGATCTAAAATATTATGCATATCTCCATGCATATCTGCTTTTCTTTTATTGATTTGATAATTGCAACGAAGTGCAGACATAACAAAGAATCAAAAATTTAAGCCATTAAGTGCCACAGCATGGAAGGACAAAAGTACAAAGCTATAGTACAGGTCCAAAGAAATAATAAAGTATTAACTTATACAAATAAAGATTTATAAAAATAAAAGTATTATGCACCTATGGATAATAATATTATTCTCATTATTGAGAATAAAGATTATATATAGTCTTTAGGAATAAAATTTGTGTAAGAAATAAAATTTGCTGTTCTGCCCTTTCCATTTGGAGCCCAAAGAGAGATATTTATCCCCTATTCTTCAGCGGTATTCAGAATGTCTAGCTGATAAACACATTACACATTCGGTAGCTAAACTTGCACTGTCAAGAATTATCATGTATTATAAATCTTAACACAATGTTTTGTTACCCTTGCTGGATGGCACACATGGCTACTAATGGTTGTCCTGTGACTTTCTGCAACATGCATCTCCTTTAATTCATGCATTGCTTTAGAAACTATATAATTTTTGTACTGGAAATGCCTTTGGCTGTGTTCAATAAAGCTGACTGTCAGCGCAGCAGCAGCTGGTGGCTCCGTTGTTCAATGGGAGGAAAAGGCACTCTGCATGTGCTCGGGTAAACTCTTTTAATATTCCCACTGGCTAGAATATTGGACACAATTTGCTGACTGGGACAAATAAACAAATTCTGGTCCAAGCTGGGCAACAATCATATTTCTCATTTCATAAGAGTCACAGAATTGAAGAGTTGGAAGGCCCCCAAATGATTATCCAGTCGAACCCCCCTCTGCAATGCAAACTTTTCTGCAAAGACAAAATTTAGAATACATCAACCAACAATCAGAAGGGGGGGGTCCTTTCCTGCTGCTCTTCAATCTCTATTCAGAGGTATTATACAACTAATTTCAAATCATGCATGCAAACCAAAGCTTAAAACAGAGAAGCAGCGCAGAATTCATCCAGCAAAACCCCATCAATGGTCTACCTGCAATCTGGAAAATGCACAGAACTTTTGTTGATATTTGGGACAACTCACATGCTGTATCTTGAAGTGTAGAAGGTAACAGAGTCACTCCTGGATGGGAGAACACGTTTCTTCAGTGAAACAAAGCAGCCGGTAAGCCTAGGCTTACATTTCCAATCTTTGGAGTCACCAGATTTGGAAAAAAAACGCTCCATCATCAATGCCTGAGCCAAAAGCACAGCAAGAATCCTATAGACTCAAGAACACCAGACTCTTCCCTCAGCAAGTGAGGCAAGTGTGGAACCAATGTGGAAGGAAAACGCCTATGCGTCCATACAAGAGAGAGACAGACAGACAGAGAGAGATATCTCAGTGCCTCTCCAAGAACACATACCAAGGGGGATGTACACGGTCAAGGCAACAACTGACATCAGGCATGCGCCTTCCCTGTACTCCTTTTGGCGAAGGCTAGAAGCATTTTTGTTAAGGCAAGCCTATCTAAATATGTGGAATGCTGAAATGCAATTTAGTTATATTTCAGCTCAATCGTCAATTTTAACTGTATTTTGAATTATTATTTTTGTAAGCAAACAAACAAACAAACAGATGCTTGCAACTTTGTCCCATGTCCATTGTTTTAATGCTTTGTTCTCCTGTAGAATGCTTAGAGATTCTATTTGCTGTCAAGAAGGCAAGAGCCAGTGTGGGGATGAGGACCTGGAAGAGACCAGGACTCAAATCTCACCCACCTACCCACTTGGCCGTGAATCTCATTAAATGAGGGGCAGAGCCATGCACACCACACCTTGAGCTCTTTAAGAGGAAAAGGTAGGATGGAAATGCAATGAATAAATGACTGAACTGATATTTGAAGACAGAAAGGATAGTTTGTTTATTTATATATATATCACATTTAGATCCCTTCTTTTTTCCTCCAAGGAGCGAAAGGTGGCACACATGGTTTATCCCCCTCCTCATTTAACGCCCACTACAATCTTGTGAGGTAGGTTAGGCTATAAGAGGCAGTGACCGGGGCTCCATGGCCAAGTGGGGATTTGAACTCTGGCCTCCCAGGTCCTAGTCCAAAACTTTAACCACTACGCCACACTGGCTCTTAAAGGTTTGAAGGTTGGGCCAGATGGAGCTCTCTTCCAGGTCCTGGAATCCCACCGAACTGGCAAATGGATCTTACTTGAACACTAGGAATGGGAGAGCAGCAGGCCAAATTGCAGTGGCGGGACAAAGGGAGGCTATGTGGCAACAGAAGGGAGTTGCTAGAGGCTCTGGAGCAATAACTGTGAGCTGCAGCTGCCCCTGAGAATCTGCCTCACAGAGGGTTGGGCTTGCTGAGAACACCACCAGGTTCTAATTCAGACTATATTCAACGAAACCCTTGCTCAACCATGCAGTACACCACAAGAGCAGCCACAGAGAGCTGACAGCATCCTGCTGCAGAGTGTGGTTTCTGTTCATGGAGAACAAAAGGGAAAGGCATGGAAGAGGGTACCCTGGAACATTTCCCAGAATCCTCTGCAATGGGCAAGCATTCTGCAGTGAATAAATTGATGTGGCACTTGTGCCCTGGGGGAAGTAAGTTTGAAAGCCACAGACGTCCACAGCAGGAGCCATAGCTAACTGAGGAGTACAGCGTCTGCTCTGCATGAAGAAGGTGCCAATTCAATTCTCAATGGGATCCCTAGGTATCTTATGCCCAACACCCAGGAGAACCGCTGCCACTCAGTGTAGACCATACTGAGATAGACAGAGCAACAGCTCTGACTATCACAGCTTTCTACAGTCTATTATTTTAGTTATCTGCTTAACTTACAAATATAACTGCTCTTTGTTATCAAATTCCAGGATGGTTTACAAAGAAAAAAACCACTGAAACAGTAGTAAGCAAAAATCACAAATACTGTACAACATTCCCATAGTAACCTCCCTGCAACAATGCCAAACAGAAAACATGTCACTCAAGAGGCTGGTAAAAAGATGAGCAAGTGTTTGTTTATATATATCAGTCTCTAACAAACTCTAAAACATACTCCAGCAGGGAGCCAGAGTAACAAATGTGCTACACCAGCAAAATATCTTTCTCTGGTTGCCACAAGATCTACACTGGTAGTCAATAGGAGCAACCAAGAAGGAATGATGCACAGATCTAAGTGAATGGGAAGCTTGACTGAGCTGACTGCTGCTAGCCTGAGCGATGACCCAGTAACTGCTATGTAAAACCACCAGCGGGAGAATTACCACTCTAGTAACCTCTATCCTGGAAGGGTCAGGCCTCTCACATCCCTTTCTGCCTACAGCACTTTTCAGTGACAGGTGCAGCTATCAGGAAGTCCTCTTGTTCCTCCAGCTGTTTTTAAGGAAAGCCAGTTTCACATTAGGACGGCTACTGGCCACCATGATGGCCATGTTTTGCCTCCAGTGTCAGAGACAGAAATGCTTCTGAATATTAGTTCCTGGAAACCACAGTAAGGAAAAGGGCTCTTGAGCATCTGGTTGGCCACTGTGAGAATGCTGGACTAGATGGGCCATTGGCCTGCATCCTGCAGGCTCCTTATTTTCTCTTGATTCCCATTAGCGAAGTACAAAACCAAGACACCACCTGAAAATACCACAAGTTCCCAAGGATGGTTTGTGCGGACAGGTAAGGAAAAAGCTGAGAAGAAATTCTCAAAAGCGCCAGGAAAATACAGTAAGGCCACAACTTATGTGCATTTAATTTGTGTGCAATCAGCAGTTATGTGTGTTGCAAGAAAAATTAAAAGGGGGTTGACAGGGTGCAGGGTTCCAGGAAAAATGACTTTGGCAATCTGGCGTGCCACTGAACCCAATGTGTCTTGACTATAAGCGATTTTAGCTTTGGGCGTTATCCTTGGAACATAAGCCCTGTGTATGTTGCGGGTTTACTGTAGCTCATTCTGGGCCCTTGGGCTGATTTGCTCCCTTTCTTTGGTTTCATGCATGAAAGGCAGCCTGCTTACCTGAAAGATCCATATTCAGGAGGATGCTGGTACCTCATCAGTGGCCCGTCAGCTCGGCCTTGCTGACCCAGACGGTGGTCGCTGTAGAAATGCCCGGGGTCCATCTGCTTACAGCTCATCGGAGGGGTGGGCATGTTTTTGTAGGGGTACTCGGGAGGAGGCCCCCTGTGCTCCATCCCTTTCATATTTGGCTGGGGTGGGGCTGTCACAGAGTTCTTGTAGAAGTCGTTGGTCTGCTGGGAAGAGAGAGGGGAGAGTGGGGCGCTTGTGACGGGCGCGTGGGCCTTCACACCACTGGTGGCCAGAGACAGCTGCATCAGCCTCTCGCTCAGGGAGCGGACGTGCCCTTGCTTTAGGTCCTTGAGTCCTTCGTCCTGGTGCACCTTCCCAGGGCTCACACGCTGGACTGTCGGGCGCCCCTCAGTCCTCATCTTCTGGTTGGAGACCCCCGTCACATAAAATGCTGCCCCAACGCTGGCATGCTGTTGGCCCCTGAAGTACTGGGACTGGACTTTCGCTTCCTCATAGGTTGGGAGGTCTTCGCTGTTCTGGAGCCTTGGGGAGAGCTGCTTCTCCATGACACTGTTGTCCATTTGTATTTCCTGGCCCTGGGGCTCCTGGCGGGCAACATGGGCTCCGGCCTGGTGGTCCTGAGGGCTCAGCCCTTCACTTGGAGCCCCTGGGCTCCCGTTGCTGGCGAAAGTGGGTGCGTTGCCCGTAGCTTGGTGGTGCAAAGCGAGGAGGTTGCGGCTGTCGTTTGGGTTCCCATATCGCAGCTGCTCCTGCAGCAGGCGCTGTAAAACTGTCGTGGCCGTTTGCTCGTCTGAATTCCTCATCTCAACTGCGAGGCCTCGGGGGTGGAATGCGAAAGGGGGCGCGCAGGCTGCCCGTGACCTGGAAAGGAGGGAAAGAAAAGAGGGGATTGTTGGCCTACACGTTGAGTGAGAAAGGTGGAAGTTCGGAGGGAGGAGGCAGAAAACCCCATACCTTTCCTTATTCAGCGAGTGGGGCTTAACAAAAAGATTGCCATTAGCACCCTGGGACCAGTTTGTCTATGAGACTGCCTTACCCTGACTGCTTCAATCTGTGGCATTAGCACTATAACGGGCGCTGCCTGTTCCACATTTGCAAGAAATCAATCTTTTAGTGTTGCTGGACCTATAGTCTGGAACTCCCTGCTTATTGACATCAGGCAAGGCACCTTCAATGCACTCTTTCCAGTGCCTGCTAAAAACATTTTTGTTTAGACCTACCTGCGCAGACATGTAGAATGCTGACACACGTTTTAATCTGTTTTTCATTTATTGCTGCTTTAATCTTTTATATGTTTATGAGAGGTTTTTTTTTTACTGTTTTTAGTGATAATATTATTGCTTTGTTCCCTTTGTAAACCACGTTGAAGGGTTGTTGTGGGATTTTTTTTAAATAATCAAGCTATGTCTAAATTTTGTGAAATAATAAATAAATTCCGACAAAGGGATTTATCTGAGAAGGTGGTCTGAAATAAGAGCCACAAGGAGCGTCAAGAGACTAGCCATAGGTTTGATTGCTAAAATACAGACAGCGTCTATACTGTCAAGTTCACACCATCATGTTGAACCATGGTTGAAACCTCATTTTCAGACATGGCTAAAAAATTCCCACTTTGCTCTCTCTCCCCTCCCTCCCCCCGCCCACTGCCACAACTCCTGCTATGTTGCCAGGAAAAGGGGCAGAGTTCATGGCTGTGCGGTTTCTTTTGGAAAAAGCAAACTTCCAAGCAGTAAGCTCCTTATTTGCTCCTTGTTTGGAGAAAAACAAACCAAAAGCCCAAGTTTGGACATCGCAACAAGCTAGTCCACTGGTTCCCTAACAGTTTTGGCTCATCAGCCCCTTGGTTCCAATAAGCTGGTGCCCATTCCCCACCAACCTTACTTTATAAAGAATGTTATTTAGAATAGCGGTTTTCATGATCCACTAGGAATATATTAAGATAATAAAATTTGGAACAGTATCAGTTACTTGCACATTTATTCAAAATCCAACAAAAACTGTTCTGTTTAATTGATCCAACCAGACCAGGGGTAGACAACCTAAGGCCTGGGGGCCAGATGCGGCCCAATCGCCTTCTCAATCCGGCCCATGGATGGTCCGGGAATCAGCGTGTTTTTATATGAGTAGATGTGTCCTTTTATTTAAAATGCTTCTCTGGGTTGTTTGTGGGACCCGCCTGGTGTTTTTACATGAGTAGAATGTGTGCTTTTATTTTATTTTCTCTGGGTTATTTGTGGGGCATAGTAATTCATTCATTCATTTATTTTTTCAAAATATAGTCCGGCCCACCACAAGGTCTGAGGGACGGTGGACCGGCCCACGACTGAAAAAGGTTGCTGACCCCTGAACCAAACTGATGAACTTGATCCAGTGACAGCTGCTTTTCAAAGTCTGAGCCTCATTTACACCCTCAGCGCCTCCTGCTGTCCCCTTGCCTCTTAGAACCCCCTTACATAATCCCACCTCTACCAGGTAGTGCTACTGCCCCTTTGGGAACCACTGAACTAGACTCTGACTTGTTTCCTGGCAGCAGCAGGAGTAGAGAAGGAGCACAGAAATGATTGTTAAATGTAAACAAGGTGGAGAGCTTAACACTTTGTTTTGCACTGGGTAACCCATGAGGAACCAGAGTGAAAATGGATTCTAAGCTCTCCGCCTTGCTTGCTGGGCAAGACTTAATTTGTATACAGGCTCTGGGAGAACAGGGAATTCTCTCTTTCTAACCCTCATTCACTAGTTGTGGGGCAGTTCCAAACGCTTGCCTATATGCAGTTTCTGGGATCGTATGCTAGAAACAATTAGAAATTTCATCAATCAATCAATACCCAAAAAATGTTATATGGTTGTATAAAACAATACAAATAAACCAATCTAATTTAACAGCTTAAAACTAAGCAGGAGAGGGAATAATGCCTAACACAGTAAAAATATATTTTTTTAAAGTAATATACCAATCATCCACACTCTCCAGAGGATGCAATTATTTCTAAGAGTTTGTATCCAAGATTAAATCTTCAAAGATCCAGAGGTCATGGCCACTAAAAAGTCCCCAGTTTCTAGCTGTTTTCTGCAACTCAGGAGCACCCCCTTGCAACCAAGTTGAGATTTCCTGCTGCGAGATTTGGGACTCTCCTCTGGTTGGGTAGAAGAGCCGAAGACAGCCTTTCAGCCCGCTCTCCAGAAAGCCTTTTGATGTGCTGAAGAGGAAAATTGTTCTACGATTTGCATAAGCAAGCAAACAAACTGCTTGCACACAGTAAAATGGACTACTTCTCTCTTGGGCCAGGAGCAGGAGGTGAGGTCTGGCTGATTTTCACCCCTTAAATCACTAACTTTGCAGGTAGCAACTGATGGTATCTTCTGGGGAATTTCAGATAATCTCTCAGTGTGAGACCCATTGAGGTTTGCAAGTTTTACTTGTGGACCTCTTGCTGTGCTGGCTGGTTATTTAAGGGATTTCTAATTGGTTCTGGTTTTGCTTCTCAAAACGGCTCTAGCAGCAAAGCAGTGCCTCTCTTCTCTTGCTTTGGCTTTCATTTCTTCTAATAATAATATTTTTGCTGGCTTCCCTGCAGAATAGCGGTTTTCCCCCTTTATTTGGGTTCTGCTCCATCTCTCTTTTCCCCCCTAGGAATGCAGGGCTGGGGAGAGCAGACTGAAAATTATGACAAAAAAGGGGTATCCTTTCCTGATCCAATAGTCACCTTTGACTGGACTTAACTGTCCAGGAGTCATTTACCTTTACCCTTTCTGTGTACCTACCCATTCTGAAGTTTTATTTTGTGTATCTGATGGTGTGTTTGGTATGGAGCAGGGAGTGAAAGTAGGGTAAATATTCTTATATCTTGAAATAGATAAGAGAACCATTCTGGTTTAATTCATCGTTCCGGTCCTATCCATCTGTGATAGTGAGTTAAATTTACTGGATGCATGTTGTCTGCATTTTGAACCTAGGTTTGCAGCATGAGACACAGCATCTTTCTAGTCCTTTCTGGAGATCACAGAATCATAGAGTTGGAAGGGACCCTGAGGATCATCCATAGCTGTTAACGTATCCCCTTTTTAAAGGGAAATTCCCTTATTCCAAATAGGATTTCCCCTAAAAAAGGGGAAAAGTTGACAGCTATGGGATTATCTAGTCCAGCAAAGTTTGCTGATGACACTAAGTTGTACAGGGTTGTTGTTGTAGTTGAACTAAAAGAGGCTATGAGGCAACCAAAAGAATCTCTCCAAACGGGGTGAATGAGAATTAAAATCACAAAGCTGGTTCAATTTTAACAAGTGTAAAGTGATGCCTGCTGATTCTAACATTACATATGTTACTGAGGTCCGAGCTGGTGACGACTGACCAAGAATGACATCTTATGGTCATAGTGGATGGATCAATTAAGATGTTGATCCAGTTGTGGCAGCGGTAAAAAAAAAGGGGGGGGGATTAAAGTTTAGGGATCATTTTGAAAAGGATTGAAAACGGAACTGGCAATATCATAACCGCTTTATACAAGTCTATGGAGCAACTGCTCTAGAAATACTGTTTATAATTCTGGTCACCACATCTCTTAAAGGATATCATAATGCTTGAAAAATTTAGAAAAGGGTATAAAACC
Organism: Podarcis melisellensis; assembly: GCF_964234715.1. Lineage (NCBI taxonomy): Eukaryota > Metazoa > Chordata > Lepidosauria > Squamata > Lacertidae > Podarcis > Podarcis melisellensis. Next base: position 21,104,654 of record NC_138547.1, on the reverse strand, counting down.
TCAATCCTGTTGTCGTTACTCTTGAATATCACATTTCCAGAAGGCATGGATTGAAATATTCATCTTCTCTCCCCTCCCCTCCCAAGGCATACAAAGGAGAAATTTATAAGATGGTAGCTGAATGGGAATGAGATGCAAAAAATACGGCCAGTGATAATTACAGCTTAATTGTATGTTCAATAAACGGTGAGATCAAACAAGGGAGAAGTGGGGTTTTTTGGCTTGCGGAGAACGATACAGCTCCTTGCCAAGGGTGCAAACAACCCTCGACATGCCTCTGTCACTGAGTTCAACTGCGACTTAGCTGTCCAAAACCATGTGTAGGTTTATCACATTATCCAGCTTCTCCACCAAAGTATGCTTGGATCTTTCATATATACAGGGATAATTGAGAGACCTCATGGATTGACCTCCACAGAAATTTTATCAAACAGGACCGTGCCACCATCATCACAAGAAAGCCAAAACACTGCTGGGATATTTTAGGAAAGATTTCAAAACAATATTGTGAAAAATGAATAGGCTGAATGTGTGACTCTGCTCCTGAAAATATTTTAAGAACCAACTCCTGGATCTGTTGCTAGGGGGAGTATTAGAAAACAAATTGCAGTCCATTTAGCAAATAAATTAGTATTACACACTACTGTAATGATAATAGTGCTACCTTCTTATAATCGGTTTATGGATTTAGCACAAGTAATACATAAAATATCATTGTCATATCAAGTAGTGTTTCTTACTAATCTAGAACAATATGTTACACCCACACCAGTATTTATAAATATTAATTATTCAAATGACTTGTGGTCGGCACCTAAGGCTGCATCCCATTTATGTTTGTCCAATTAACAATTGCTATGAAAAATGTGAAAAATGTGTCACTGCAATAAAGCCTTGCGATACATAAAAAAGAATGCCAAGACACTGCATTTTAAAAGCTCACTCTGAAACCCGGTAAGGGAGGGCAGTGAAGAGCTCCTGGCTCACCCCTGCTCCTTCTGCCTGCGGCCAAACCTATCTTACCGTGGTTGGCAAACTAAGATACAAGCATTTTCCCACAGAGATTTATACAGCCACATGAAAGCTGCCCACAGTTATCTTCTTGCTTGGAAAAGATTGTGGAGGCCTTTGATGTACCTTAGAAAACAAACTTAAATTGGCGACTCCAGCCTTGGCTCTTGCAGCATGAAGTGGGAGTTCTGGTATGAGAGATGACGATAGTCCCCCTTTTCTTCCTTAGTCAAGAGTGGCAGCGTATTTTTGGGTCCCTTGAAATTTGGGTTAGTTTGGCAATTCCTTGACACTTTAGAAAATTCTGAAAAACAAGAAATGGTGGAAACTGATTAAATAAGGCAGTATTAGAAAACAGCTACTAACTTTACTCTTGAGGCATGGTGAGATAGGCTATGCAACACAGCCCTTATAGAGAAATGAATGAAGCATCATAGCGTGCTCAGGAACACAAAGGCCAACGGTGATTTTGAAACTGTATGGCCCCTGGCCCATGTATATTCAGTGTGCTGGAAAGGGCAGTGCTGCCCCCCACCCACAGCTTCCTCTGGGCAAATCTGTTAAGACAGAGAGTAGAACTGTAGAGTTGCAAGGGACCCTGAGGATCATCTAGTCCAACCCCCTGCAATGCAGGTATATGAAGCTATCCCATAGGGGATCAAATATGAAACCTTGGCATTATCATCACTCTAGACAACGGAGACATTTAACTGATGTGATCCACTCCAAACTATTTAAAAATTTAATGTTTGGCTGCATTTCTTACATGGTATACGCATGGAATGTTTATTGGGGGTTAGGGATAACATGTTTATGTTTGTTACGTGTCCTTTTAGAAACTGAAAAATAAAGTTAAGAATTGTTGGGATTTTTTTTAAGGAAACATTCCAACTTTCATCTGTGGCATTTGATAACACTGCATCCAGTTTTGACATGCTTGATTAAAATGATGCTTAAAAAGATATTACTTTAAGCAAAAGGAAGTGCAGTAAACAGCACCTATTTCTAGGTAAAGAAGCACATTTTCTTCTCAAGTTCCGACCCTAAGCGAAATAAAACTGAGCAGATCAGAATCAGTTAAAATTACAATCTAAGTAAGTTGAATGCTGCCAATGTCAGTGCTGACACAAATACAAACGCTTCAGGTTGCGTTTCTTCATGTTACGGACCGCCGAACCCTGGAAGTACCGGAATAGGTTACTTCCAGGTTTCGGTGGTCGCGCATGCGCAAAAGAGCTAAACCGCGCTTTGCGCAGAAGTGCCAAATCGCAACCCGCGCTTGCGCAGACACGGGTTGCGAACACTGCGGGTTGCGAACGTGTATCCCGCACAGATCACGTTTGCAACCTGAGTGTCCACTTTAAGGCACAAGAGCCTTTCTGGACCCCCCCCCAGTGGCCCATAGCACCCCAGACAATAAAAGAGCTGACTTCAACGCTAGAGAGGCACGTTATCTGTAGGGCAAGGGGGCTGGTCTCCCAATGATAACTACATTAGCCTCTCTCCATTGCACTTAAATTATTAGCAGTCCAGCAGAAAGAACAGAGTCTCACCAGTGACTCGGGTCCTGCTAGAGAGGATCCCACAAGGCATCTTGTTGGCCATGTGAGAAGAGGATGCAGGACTAGATGGGCCACCGGGTATTCAGCAGGGGCTCTTCTTACATAATTACGGAAGCCACCAGAGAGTGCTCTTATCCTCAGATCCTGATTGTGGACTTCTCATTGGGGCATTTGGTTGGCCGCTGTGAGAAAAGGTCGCTGGGCTAGATGGGCTATTGGTCTGATCCCACAGGCTCTCCCTCTGTTCTTATCTATTTGTCACTTGCAACCAAAAATGAAAGCTATGGGAACAGACAGCCGAGCCTTGTGCGACAGAAGTTGTTTTGGCTGGCAGGAGTGTGTGCATGTGTGTATGCAAGCATGTGATAACAGCAGCTGTTTCTGCAATGTGAAAGGATTTTGGAGCATGTTGTTTGTATGCATTTGGTCTTTGGAGGAAGAGCTGGTATTTTTTGGGGGGGGGGGGGTGAGTAGAGGAGATGTGCTTTAATTCACCAATCCTCCTAACACCCTACTCTTCTGCCAAAATTGATCAAGGATTTATTACAAAACTCTCTCTGTGTGTGTGGTGTGGGGTGAGTGGGTGTAATTTGGTTCCATAACCCATTTGAGTTGGACACCCCTTCTCTACATTCTAGCAAATTGTGAGGAACAAAATCAGTAACTAAAGGACATAGGTTGAATGACAATATGCCATTGTTTTATTTCTTATTCAAATATTGAGGGAGACAGTCACTCAGCACCACCAGTATATGCAAATGCCCGGCTCATTTAAGACTTTACAGAAACTGTTCTGAATAATGATGGAACTCTGAACTATAGATATGTTATAAAGCAAGATGAGTTGGCAGAGGAACTGAGGGAGGGTGCCAAATAGCATCTTGGAATGTTTTTTAAAAGCAGATATAAAAAGTAGATATTGCAATAACAATTATTATTTCACCCAAGTTCAAGTCTTTATTTGTGATTAAACACACAGAGAATCTCTATTGAGCCACTGATTGTATGGATTCTGTGGCTAAACCCAAGAAGATAATGAAATTTAAATTGGTTAAATAAGAAGCGACATGACAGAAGTTTATGAAATTATGCATGCCATGAGAAATTCGGTAACGAGACAAATTCATGGAGAGGGCTGTGGGTGGCTACTAGCCATGATGGCTATGCTCTGCCTCCACAGCTGGAGGCAGTAAAACTTCTGAATACCAGTTGCTGGAAACCACAGGAGGGAGAGCTCTTGCACTCAAATCTTGCTTGTGGGCTTCCCATTGGGGCATTTGGTTGGCCACTGTGAGAGAAGGATGCTGTAGATGGGACACTGCCTTGAACCCGAAGCTTCTTCTTATTTTCCTAAAACAAATCTCCTCCTGCTAGATTCAGAAGGATGTACCAGTGTTTGGCGCTCTGCTGCCCCCCCCCAGATGTTTTGGACTGCAATTACCATCAGCCGCAGCCAGCACAACTGCCGGGAAAAGGCTTCCTAAAGACATCTGCCAACAAACATTCCAGCAAAGGTAAATCCAAGTCTTAGAACAAGAGAAAAGCAGAACCTTTCTGGCATGTTTTACAAGGAGCTTACTAAAACCATTCTTACTTCAGCTGTCCATTTTTATTTTTTTAAAATGCCCAAAGCCACTCACAACACAAACATACCGGTAGTTAAAATAACAAGCAGTGAAGGGAAATACAAGGGAAACGGGGGGCGGGGGACAGTTTCAGACTGAAATACAAAGACTAAAACCTTAACAGAGCAGCTGGTCAAATATCTGCTGTAAAAGAAAAGTCCTCCTCTTGCAACAGAGAACCACAAGAAAGGAGGGCCAGGCAGGACCCACTAGGAGAGTGGTGGCGAACCTATAACACGCATGCCAGAGAGGGCACTCAGAGCCCTCTCAGTGGGCATGCACGCAGTTGCCCCAGCAGGGCCGAACCAGCCTTCCCTCACTCAGCACCGGGGCCGCCAGAGCTGGAGGAGGGGGTGGGTGCTGTTGTGGCAGCGGAAGCGGAGGAACCCAGCGCTGGTGGGCGGCAGGTGCCTGCTTGCTTGCTGCCCGGCCTGCCTTCACTCACTAGGAAAATTAAGTGTGGCACTCAAAATGGAAGTTATACTCAGAACAGAGCATGTTCGGCTTCCGAAAAACATTCCAAAACCAGAACACTCATTTCTGGGTTTGAAGTGCTCAGGTTCCAAGTAGTTTGAGAACTAAGCTGTTCAAAAACTGAGGTACCACTGTATTTATTTTTCCCAATTTGAACTGTATTTATTTTTCCCAATTTGAACTGTATTTATTTTTTCCCCAGTGGTGATTTTCTTGAGTCAATATGAGAGTATCCCTAAACATTTTTTTAGAAAAATAGAACTGAGTTATACCATAAAATTATATATCAATGGAAAGAAAATTTAATGAAGAATGTAATGCAATAACTTTTATGAAGGATTATTTATTAAAACAGCAGTCATAAAGAAGAAACATGAAACACACAGAAAAAAAATTGAGATATACAGGTTAAATCGCCGTGTTGGCACTTTGCGATAAATAAGTGGGTTCGGAGTTGCAGTTTGGGCACTCGGTCTCTAAAAGATTTGCCATCACTGCACTAGGAAGACAGTTCCACGGACTTGGAATGGCCACAGATAGAGACCACATCCCAAACAGACACACTGCTCAGATGCTGGTGGGATGCAAAGGGCAGCCTTTCCAGAAAATCTTAAGGACAAGTTCATCAGGGGAAAGAGAGTTCTTGAAGCACCCTGGTCCCAAGTCATTAATGATTCAAAAGGTCATAGCCCGCATTTCAGATTTTGGCCTGAAAACAGACTGGGAATCAGTGTAGCTGTGGCAGGAAGCGAGTCACAAGCTCTCCAAAACTGGCTGTAATCAGCATTCTGGACTCCTTGAAGTTTCCAAAGGTAGCCCTACTTAAAGTACAATATGACTGAATCTCACACAGAGGCTCAGTTCCTAGGGTTCTGTGTATACATGAAAATCGCATATACCCAAACCCTTGGAGCTGCCCCGACGCCTAGTGTGGGAGGGAGAGAGATAACTCTCCATATTCCCAGAGCTAGCACACTGAGCAGGAGTTGCCCAGCAAGTAGTGCAAAGAGCTTAAAACCTCTTTTCACAGAGGGTGAGCCCAAGCAGACCTGGTGCAAAAACGGCTTTTAAGCTGTCCACTTTGTGCAATTTCATCCAGCACACATGTGACTGAAACTGTGTAGGTTGAATGCGTGTTAAATGCGCAGAAGGTGCAATTGGTTGATGTGAACAAAGGCATGCGTGTTACCATGCCCATGACTGCATCCGATGTTACATTCCCAGGCTGAGCACCAACTATGGTCAGAATAGGCTGTTCACCTTGGCAAGGAGACTGTTTTGAAGTGGGGAAGGCAGTTCCACAACAGATTCTATGCAGTCACCTTCAAAGGCACACACACACACAGGCCAGATGGGGTACCTGAATAGAGGAATGCAGCCGTGACAAAATAATCTGACTCCACCTTTCCAACCTTCCTCCCCCTAGCCTGCTGAGGTACCACAAATCCTAAAGTGAAGTCTCCTAAGTCTTACTGTTAATTGCTTCTGCCAAGCTGTAAGCAACCCAAATCATTTTTTTTATTAGAAAGAAAGAGGGGCTTTATTTGTATTAGACAACGTGAAAGTCTATTCCTGCCTCTTCGCTGCCATATTCTCTCAGTGTCAACTGGATAATCCCATTTACTTGTTTCACATGCTGTTGTTTTAAACAGACGACACACATTTCTCTGTTCTCCAGAGTACACTTTGGTCGCCAAAAACATTCCACAGATCCTAGTTTTCAATCTTAAAAATCTATTTAAGGGGTGGTGGTAGAGGAGATTACTTCATTGGGTGGGATCAATGAATATTTACGAATAAGCCACAATGCCCAGGAATTCCTCTCTCATGCTGACTGGGATGATTAAGATGACAAAGACTGGCTCCTGATTGTGTGACCAAGTTCAAAATCAATTACCTCCAAAGTCATCACCATTTTCTGCAGGCCTAAATTCCAGCAATATTCAATCGATCGACAGCAACAGCACAATTTTACCTGCCAGCATCAGTCTAAGGTACGCCTTAGTGTAATGACCCACATGCTTAAACGTCATGCCCTCACACAAGCTTGTAGTCCCCAACCTGATCTTATCTCTCCTCCATTTTATTCACCATCCTATTCTTTCATTCTTATTTACTTATTTTTGCTCACCTGTTCATTTCACCGATACACTGTTTTCCTTTATTTCTCCTTCCTATATTTATCGTCACCTCATTTCCTCCATTTTGCATGGTTATTTCCTGGCTGGGGCCCTCAAGAAGCAGGCCACAGCACTTTCATCTCACATCAGAGACCCTGCAGGCATCTCACCCTGCTTAGACCTGCAGTGCTGCCTCATCACCAGGGAGAGAGTGTCTGATGGTCACATCAACCAGAGCTAGGGAATGGAAACCAGAAGACATGATCCATTGCTATGGGACTGGAAGGGTATCAAGGACATTTGAGGAATGGGTTCATGTTTTTGAAGCAAAGGTGTTGTTAATGGAGTGCAGTGCCTCAGGGGTACTCTCTGGAGAGGGCTACAAACTCATCCTGCAACCGCTTCAATTATCCTAATTCCATGCAGTGTACACTTCAAATGTCAAAAAGGCCACTTGAAAAATATGGAATGAAATATGCAAGGTGTAAGTGATCACATGGGGGATGAAGTACTTGCAAATTATGCCACATACTACTTCCAGAGAGTGCTGCAAGCTACCGTATTTTTCGCTCCATAAGACACACTTGACCATAAGACGCACCTATTTTTTAGAGGGGGAATGCAAGAAAAAAAAATTCTTTAAAGGAAGCACTGAGCAGAGCCTGTATGCATCCCAGGCTCTGCTCAGCACTCCCTTTCACAAGCCACCTAGAGTGGAGTTGCAGGCTTTTCCCCGAGGAGGGAGAAGGGCAGTCTGTCACTGACCGGCTGCCCTTCACACTCCTTGGGGGAAAGCCCCCAAGAGCTCCCTGCAGTTCTTTAAAGGGAGTGCAGCTCTTGGGGGCTTTTCCGGGAGGTGGGGGAAGGGACTGAGGGGCTAAGCCAGATGCTAGAACAGCAAGAGGGAGCGCTGCGCAGAGATCCCTCTTGCTGTTCTGGCTTCTGGGATAGCAGCGCAGCCTGCATTCACTCCATAAGACGCACACACATTTCCCCTTACTTTTTAGGAGGGAAAAAGTGTGTCTTATAGAGCGAAAAATACGGTATTTGTCAGATTGTCTGCTGCAACTGAAACAGTAACAGGCACATACAAGTGCTTCTCCTCTGCTTGCAAAACTAAGAAAAGTGGGCCGCAAGATTTGGTGTAACCTGCAATAACCTGCCCTGGAAAGAGCCCAGCCAAGAAATTAATAGGGAAATATTCCTAATTGGAAAGAACAAGTTCACCTCCCTTTGTGGGTAGGGCACCAGGGCAGGCCTGCCCCTATGAGTAATCCAATGTTAGCCATAATAAATAAAACTAGAGGGCTCAAAGGCTTGGGTTAGTAGACTATTATTTCACAGTGGAAGGTTCATACTATTCTCAGAAGGCTCTCATTATGTTTGAAAAATGCAAGCACAACACAAGCATCCACCTGAGTTGCAAGAGGAAGGAAACTGTGTTGACAGTCTTATGAGAAGTCTCTGAGAATCAGAAGCATTTCTCTGCCCTCAACCCAGCAGTAAACCTCTGAGTGTACACCACACTCAAAGCTATTCCTGAAAGAACCCCCCTTTAGTAAAATGGGGAAGAGTTGTGAAAGTGAATCCATTAGAAAAGGGCTGGGCAAAAAGGACAAATGCTCAGTGTCCTGTTCAGCCTGAGGCATCACTGTCATCAGGCTGTGCACTACATAATGAAAACTTCAAAAGGTGGCTTCTGCCCAGAACTAAAAATTCCCATAAGCAAACAACAGAGATCAAAAGCAGAGGGGACAGAAATCCTAAAGGACCCAACTCAGAGCCTGTGGAACTCTTAGGGGTTTCTTCAAGTAACTAAGACCCTTGAGGTGGAGCAGAAAAAATAGGAGCATGTTGACAGGAGAGTGAAATGACCAGGAGGAAGGCGTGGAATGGAAAGCTTGGCTAAGAAGAATGTTTACAAAACAACGACTTTTCAGCTTTCTGTATAACTAGAGTTAAAAGTCAATTATACTGAAGTGTACACAATTGGTCCCAATTAAGTAAATACAGTGACAAAGAAATGGGCCGCATTGACAATTATGCTGCTTTAGCTACCCCTATCCCAGTTGCCTACCAACTGTGTCTCAGGTGATCACACAGGTGTGGCACCAAGCAGGTGCATGGAGAAGGGCCAGTATTACACATCCTCATTCCAGAGAGTGAGAGTCACCCTCACCACCACCTCCTGTTAATTAGAAACAAGAAGTGAGACTACGGGAGACGTACACATATTCTTAGCATGAGCTCAGCTTCCCAGCTCCTAAGGCAACGGAGTCGTACAGGCGAAAGGCCCGGTGATGCAAGGCAAAAGCTCATTTTCAGCAACCACTTGCCATTTTAAGAAAGGAGTTTAAGCTGTAACCACAGCCCATGTGATCTGAGCGTTTCCCAATCAATTAAAGTTCAAAACTGGAGCACCAGAACACATTCAGTCCGAAATAATATTATAATAATAATTTGCTGGGCCAAATTCTCCAAAGTGAACCAAACACAGTATGATCACATGTTACATGGGGAGTTCAATTCCAAGAGTTCTGCATATACACGAAATTCATGTATACCCAAACTCTTTGAGCCACCCCTGTGGCTAGCATGTGATGGGAAGAGAGAGATTCCCCAGCACTCCTAGACGCTGTATGCTAAGTGGGCCTTGCCCAACAAGCAAAGCAGAGAGCTTAAAAGCTCTTTCCAAGCCAGAAACCCCAAGTGGACTTGAGATAGCTCAGTCTCTAGAGCATGAGACCATTCATCTCTGGGCCATGGGTTCGAACCCCATGTTGGGCAAAAGATTCCTAGTGGTCCCAAAAGCTTTTCAGGCAACCACCCACTCAGTTCCATAAACTCGCCTCCAGTGTCCTCTGCCCTATTATTCATAATAGCAGTTCTCACTAAGCAGCCCACTAAGGAATAAAATTCAAAACCGAGACAATGAATTGCACCTCAATTCAAAATGCAATTAAAACTATTTCGTTAAATTAATTCAACAAAACGGATGAACTTCTGGTAGTCATTTACACCTCCAGGAACCCCCCTGCCACACCCTTGCCTCTTAGTGCCCCCGCCTTCGTAATCCCACTGCTTCCCCAGTGCATAGATGTCAGCTTTCAAATTTGAAAATAAGGGATCAGCAGCCTCACCTGTCCCGGGGTCAATCTACGGGATATCTAACAATCTGGGATAGCAGCGGGAAACGGTGCTGGTATAAGGGAATTTCCTGCAAAAAAAGGGAAGGTTGACAGCACTGCCCACTTGGGAAACCTATATAATATTTACACACCCATTGTGAAAGTGCTATGCAGGCCAAAAAGCCTACCCAGTACAGTTCTACTCCTATTGCAAGAGCCAGTGACCCAACACAAGCAGGAATTTAGGAGTTATAGTTCAGCTCCATTCCCTTTGCTTTGCTCCTTAGCGATCCGGGTCCTGCTCTTTCCTCTCTGTTGTTAGAAGCCCCATCCCACAAATATCCCAAGAATGCTTCAACGTCATCTTCATTTATTTGAGTGGTTTTTGCCATTCCTCTGCTTATTTAGCCCAGGCCTCTCTTTCTGCTCTGGGGTCCCAGTTAATGAAAACCACATGAGATCACAATGTGAGTTTGCCTAGTGCTCAAATCAATGTCATCTGCATTAATGGGGGGGGGGAGCATTTTATAGCATATCGTTTTTAACAAGGATCAAAAATGTCAAGCTGCAGTGCGCACAGAGAGATCAGATAAGCGCACAAATTTACCCACCTATCCATGCCCCCTCTCCCCTGTCCCGGCTACTGTAATATACTTTTGCAGAAATGCCAGCTGAGATTATAATTGTGCTTAGCACTGAAAGCCCTTTTATTACGGCAGAAGTGCTTCGCAGTATATTATCTCACTAATCCTGACAACTGCTCTGTAAGGGAGACCAATATTATAATTATTGTAGATGACCTGCTGATAGGGTGGCCCTTTGTACATTGCCAAAAAGGGAAAAAGAGAAGAGGGTGCAGATTTACATAAAATTTGCATGTGCTAATTACAAAAAAACCCACAATTTTTGTAATAATAGCTATGATCTGAACAGCAACACACCTTAGCGCTGCTGTGAACAGGTGACCTGTGTTGCTTACTCAGCCTGATGCCCAGCTGCAAACTAGGGATCAGGCCTCCCTGATCTCTCCTTTTGGGGATCTTTAAACTGGATTCGCAGTGGATAGCCTTTCAGACACACACAAACTGTTTGTAGAGAACTGACCTCTATAAAGTAAGACACACGTCTGCTCTATCGGGCGAGTCAGAGACAGGGCAGGAGCCTAGCCTTAACTAAGGCCCCGAATGAGTGGACGGCAAAGGCAAGGTTTGAACAGGGGACACAAGTTCTCAGCCACTATTAGCACAGGGTGGCATTTAGGTTGGCCCTAATGTGGTGAATGGATTCTTTGATGGCTCTGCTGGATTTGGTCACAGAACTCTCAATTTTCAAATTTATATTTGTGACCTACTTTTTACTCAGCACTTACACCACCGTGAAGTTGTTGAACTGAAGAGCAGGATACACACCCTGTCTCAAGTAATCAATTACTTGTTGCAGTGTTTCCCCATTAGCAGTGTGCGTATCCCTTGCCCAGGGTAAGTGAAAGGGTTTCAAAGGGCACACAGCAGAACTTTTTAATTTTACTTTATCATAGTATAACTCATTATTATATACTAATGAATTGGTGCCACATATTGTAATTGGTCCGGTCTAGATAAAACAGTACAGTGGTACCTTGGTTCTCAAATTTAGTCTGTTCCAAAACCAAGGTGCGCTTTCCCATAGAAAGTAATGCAAAACAGATTAATCTGTTCCAGACTTTTAAAAACAACCCCTAAAACAGCAATTTAACATGAATTTTATTATCTAACAAGACCATTGATCCATAAAATGAAAGCAATAATCAATGTACTGTACAGGGTGGATTTGATTTAAATCAAATCGATTTAAATCACTAGTCAGTAAGGCTTGATTTAAATCTTTTTTTTTTTACAGACTCATTCTTTCTGGTATAATCTTAATATTTGCAACCATATGAAGGTTTCATTTTTGGAATAATAAATTTTCAGAGTAGTTTTTACAGTTATATCAAAAATTACTGATTTGATATACTATTAGAAATACATAGACAGATAATTATGAAATTATGGTGAGGTTTAATAAGCTAACTGTTTATATTTGGACAATCTTTCTGCTGCACTTTTATGGAAAGAGAAAAATAATCATTTCCTTACTAACAATTTAAACAATTTATTTAACTGGTTATAGTCATTGTTTGGATGAGGGCTTTTATCCATTTCCACAGTCACCCAATCAATCAATCAATTAATCAATCAGTAGCTGAACTGGGATCCACGCAGTCCCAAAAACAAATTAACTGAAAAAGCCTCAAAACAAAAAATGCAAAATAAATAGCAAAAACAAAAGCACCAAATATAACCTCCAAATATCACCACAGAACACTACAATTGGGAATGGAAGGCTTGAATTACAATGGGGGGGGGGATCCAAAATAGTAGCACAACAGGGAGACTCAAAACGGAGCATGTTCAGCTTCCGAAAAAAGTTCGAAAACCGGAACACCTACTTCCGGTTTTTCAGCGTTTGGGTTCCAAGTTGTTCGTGAACTAAGCTGTTATAAACCGATGTACCACTGTATCAATAAAACTACCCCCGAATTACCTTCACCTAAGAAGAGGCATGGCAGTAAGACTAAACTCTCAAAAGCGACTGACTGAGTCAGGACACTGCAAATGCTGTCTAGCTTCCTCCATCTGCACAATGGGAGCTGGGAGTTCCTCCTCCTGCTCCATCCCCACCTACCTCTCTCCAATAGGGCTGGGCGATATCTGGTTTTCAACATTGTGATCTATCACCAGCTAAACATTGTGATACACTGATATATCACTATGTCTGAAATAAGGATGGAGCTATGTAGAGGCATTGACTGGCTTCACGGTTTTCCCAGCATCATGATTGCCAAGTCAAAAATTATGAAACTGATGTCACAATATGGACTTCATACCAGTTTTGGACGATATATTGCCCGGCCCTACTCTCTTGCCATGCCCACCCCAACACTATCAAATACTGGGAGTTGACCTGCTTGCCCTGGGATGTTTCACCAGTTGACACCTCCCAGTCTCCTGAGTCTAGGAGGAGTACTAATATGGTCTGGGTGTACACTCCTGTTCTTATCAGGATCAAGTAGTTATGCATATAGAGAGAGCCAATGTGGTGTAGCGATTCAGAGTGTTGGACTAAGACCTGGGAGATTGGGATCCCAGTCCTCTCTCAATCTTAATCTAGAGCTCACGGACCTCCAATTAAACTGAATATTGGAAGATTCAGAAAAAATTAGAGGAAGTTCTTCTTCATGCAGTGCATAGTTAAACTAGGGAACTCACTCCCACCGGAGGCAGTGATGGCCACCAACTTGGGATGGCTTTAAAAAAGGATTAGATAAATACATGGAGGAGAGGACTACTGACAGCTACCAGCCGGGATGGCTCTGTTGGGGGCAGCAATGCTTCTGAATGCCAGTTGCTGGACACCACAGGAGAGGAGACAGTGCTCTTGTGCTCAGGTCCTGTTTGCAAGTATCCCATGGGCATCTGGTTGGGCACTGCGGGGACAGGATGGTAGACTAGATGGGCAACTGGCCTGATCCAGCAGGGTTCTTGTTATGTTCCTACGTTCAAATCAGTAGTAATTAAAATGTTGTGCAGTACTTGAAATATACAGGTCATCCCAGCATGCGGATCAGGCAGGCCAAGAAGCAATTAGTTCTACCTTTTGAGTCACCATATTATATCTGGCTCCAGTTGGCAGACTTCAATGTTACAGTAGACACAAACACACCCTTCAAGCCTCACTGCAGGCCAGAGATGGGGAACATGCATCGCTCCAGATGTAGTTCAACAACATAATGGTAGTTGTAGTTAACTACCATTATCCCATAGCACTGCCCAGGAGAAAGGGGGTTGGAACTGGAGGGCCAGAGATTTCCCATGCGTACTGCTCAGGGCAATTTTCCCTTCGTGAATTTTTCTTGGAGGGTAAACTACATTTTTTAAAGGGTCAAACTCTCTATTCCCCATCACTTGAATCTAACAAGTCCTTAAGCTAGGATTAGATTGGACTGATGGCACCAGTTCTGGAGAGCTGATTAGTCACATGCTAGCAGAACCATGGAACAGGAGGAACTAATTTCTGTCTTAATCAGAGATCTTTGCAACTACGAAACCTAGCACTCTAGCTCAGTGGTTTCCAAAGTAGCGAGCACTGCCCCCTGGGGAGGATAACCTAGGGGGCTCTAAGAGGCAAGGGGGCTAAAGGGGGGCCATTAGAAGCATAAATATCAGACTTTGAAAAGCTGGTATCGTTGGATCAAGTTCATCAGTTTTCTTGAATTAATTAAACTAAACAGTTTCAACAGGACTGTGAATTAAAGTGCAATTAGTGGTTATTGTTTTGAATTTCATTTATTATCTTCTTTAGTGGGTTGTGCAAGGAGAATAATGCTTTTTATGTGTTGCGTAGTGGGTTCTGGGGATGTGTTTATGGAACCAACAGGGTGGGGGTGCAAAGAAGTTGGGGAACCACTGGACTAGTTCTTCACTTGTTTGTCCTGAGAGAAGGGAGAAAAAATAATGGGTCAAAGTCAGAGCACAACCTGCCTTGTAACTCACAGGAACATGCAGTGTTTAAGTCTTTTATGGGTTGCACTGAACTGCAAAGGTGGAATAAGATCTGTTCATTCCAATGCAGTTTCATTTTAGTCTTGTAAGCAAGAGTGAGATGTTAACATCAGTTCTCAAATACCTTGGATGCAACAGCCACTTTGAGGGTTGCTGTTGCTGTTTACAATCAAGTGGCATGTAAATTTTATGAAATAAAACAAATTTAGTATGTATTACACCCAGACCAATCCCTTTCCAGGGCCTACCATGCTGCTACGTAACAATATAAGGGTCATAACTTGGTATTCAGACACCACACCAAGTGGTCACACACTTGGTATTCAGACACCACACCAAGTCAAACCATAAGTTTAGCATGAGTATATGGACTCAGGGAGAGGAGACTGCAGTCACTTCATTCCTTTCTGGTTGTTCTGCCACTATGCCTCAATGAGCTAAGCCGTGGTTTGCCATAGCATGTTGTCTTACTTTGAACTTATGATATAGTTCTCCAAAACAAACCATGAGCTACAAACAATAGGATAAGTTTTGGTTGCACCAGGCGAGTGGCGCTGTGGTCTAAACCACTGAGCCTAGGGCTTGCCAATCAGAAGGTCGGCAGTTCGAATCCCCACCACGGGGTGAGCTCCCATTGTTCGGTCCCTGCTCCTGCCCACCTAGAAGTTCAAAAGCACGTCAAGTGCAAGTAGATAAATAGGTACCGCTCCAGTGGGAAGGTAAAGGGTGTTTCCATGCACTGCTCTGGTTCACCAGAAGCAGCTTAGTCATGTAGGCCACATGACCCGGAAGCTGTACGCCGGCTCCCTCGGCCTAAAGAGCAAGATGAGCGCGCAACCCCAGAGTTGTCCACAACTGGACCTAACGGTCAGGGGTACCTTTACCTAAGGAAGCTAAACCAAAAGCCCAGATTTAAGTGGCACACTAAGCGGAACCATAGCTTAACTCCTTCCAACTTCCAATTCTATGATTCAACACAGCAGCAAAAAGATCAGGGAGGCCACAGCCTCTTCTATGGGAGCCTGCACACGAAATAAGTCATGGTTTGGCTTATCACGATATACAAACCAGATCATTCTGTTATCCGTACCGTACTAAAAATTAACCTATGTGGGGTGATATGGGAGGGAAGTATCAGTGCTGCTGTAAACTTCAGTGGAATACAATAGATCAGAAAAAATCAAAGTGAGGCTGAAGAGACATTGGGGGCAGGGAGCAGAACTCGCCCCAACCAAAGATTTTAACACAGTTAACAATGCCTAAGTAGGGCTAATTTTGCACCATTTAAAAAAATGTTTACACAAATCTGCATGTGTAAAAATATTTCTGCCTACATACTTTGCTTTTGATCATACAAGCAGGTTGTAGCAGTGATCTTTTTGGATAAGGTATTTCCTCCTCTGGGAGAGAAAAGGGACAATGGTTCTCTCAATGATACTTCCACTCTCTATATTTTTAATGGGTCTACTTTGAGTATAACTGATCATCATCATCATCATCATCATCATATATTTATACCCTGCCCATCTGGCTGGGCTTCCCCAGCCACTCTGGGCGGCTCCCAAGATAATATTAAAAACATAATAATAATAATAATAATAATAATAATAATAATAATAATAATTTTATTTATACCCCGCCCTCCCCAGTCAGAGCCGGGCTCAGGACGGCTAACACCAGTAGAATTACAATAAAAACATAAGGGGGGGGCAATTTAAAATACAGGTTAAAATGCAATTTAAAATGCAGCCTCATTTTAAAAGTAGCCCATGGATCAAAACCATAAGGGGAGGGAAAACATAAGGGTCAGACTGAGTCCAAACCAAAGGCCAGGCGGAACAGCTCTGTCTTGCAGGCCCTGTGGAAAGATATCAAGTCCCGCAGGGCCGTAGACTCTTGTGACAGAGCGTTCCACCAAGTCAGGGCGAGTACTGAAAAGGCCTGGTCCCAGTTGATACCAATCTAACCACCTTGCGATTTGGGACCTTCAAAGTGTTGTCATTTGTGGACCTTAAGGTCCTCCACGGGGCATACCAGGAGAGGCGGTCCTGTAGGTATGTGGGTCCTAGGTTGCGTAGGGCTTTAAAGGTCAAAACCAGCACCTTAAACCTGACCCTGTACTCCACCAGAAGCCAGTGCAGTTGGTAAAGCACTGGGTGAATATGATCCCACGGCAAGGACCCCTTAAGGAGCCTCGCCGTGGCATTCTGCACCCGCTGGAGTTTCTGGGTCAGCTTCAAGGGCAGCCCCACGTAGAGCGCGTTACAACGAGCAAGCCTGGAGGTGACCGTCATTTGGATCACTGTAGCCAGATCAGGGAGAGAAAGCAAGGGGCCAACTGCTTAATATGGCGGAGATGGGAAAATGCCACCTTTGCTGTGGCTGCAACCTGTGCCTCCATGGAAAGGGAGGCGTCGAAGGTTACACCCAAGCTCTTGACAGAAGGCACTGGCACTAATTGAGCCCCCGCAAGAGATGGGAGTTGGCCCCCCAACCCTATGTCATCCTGACCCAGCCAGAGGACCTCTGTCTTCGAAGGATTTAACTTCAACCAGCTCCCACGCAGCCATCCAGCCACAGCTTCCAAGCATCTGGTCAGTGTGTCCAGGGCCGAGTCAGGGCAGCCATCCATCAACAGATAAAGCTGGGTGTCATCAGCATATTGATGACAACCCAGCCCAAAGTATTAAAAACATTAAAAACTTCCGTAAACAGAGCTGCCTTCAGATACAACCCAGTCTCTTTACCCATTTTGTTTCTTCTTTGCTGCCCAGTTGATTGGGGAAAGCTTCCATAGTTTAAAACTGATTAATTTGGGCCACTGTCCCCTTGATTCCATAAGCTCATCCCCAGCGCTTCTTACCCTATAAAAAGCATTATTCAGAATAGCTGTTTACAGCAGCCACTAAGGAAGATAGGAACACAATGAAATCCCAAACAGTAACAACTAATTACACATTGATTCAAAATCCAGTTAAAACTATTGAGTTTAACTAATTCAATAAAACTGATGAACTTGAGCAAGTGATGCCATCTTTTCAAAGTCTGATAGTCATTTACACCTTCAGTGCCTCCCTGCTGCCCCCTAAGTAATCCCACCACCTCCTGGGGGCAGTATCACTCACTTTGGAAACCAGTGACTTAAGTTGTAAAATGCTTCACCCTTGGTGCTGGTATAAGTTAGGTGGTACCATCACTGTTTCACCATCAATGGGAAGAGGCAAGTGACCACATAGACTTGACCTGGGAGAGTTTACTGGCTCTGCAAAGTGTCAACAGTCTGGATTCTGCAACCGCAATGATTTGCACGCAAACCACATGTAACAAATGAGGATGCTCATGCCTCCATCCCGCCCATCCAGCCAGACCCTTCCAATCCCATCTTGTCCAAGAATCCCAGAAGCACAGCACTGGAAGGAGCCAGCTTGTGTCACACCCCACCGTGGGAAACTGAGAAGCTAACTGGAGGGGTGGAGCACCCGTTCCACGGCATTCCTCCTCTGCCCTGTGACACAGCCTGGGAGCAATAAGAGATGGAACCACAGGACGTACAGGCAGACATGCTTTGCCTGAGCATGGTGTATGCAGGCACCATGTGTGCTATATACACAGGCAAGTAATGTATTGGTGCTATTTCAGGTAAACATTGAGTTGTGGCTGATCACTTCTGTTAGCAAAAGAAATAAAACATCTAATTGCAAGTGAATGTGGTTTAATGCTCTTAGGCTTGGTGCACTCTTTAGATCAATGTTTCTGGAGAAAAGCCTGAAGTGTTTGGTTATTTGTTAATTGGTTCAGTTGTACTTTAATTTCATCTGTACTTGAAAACAGTTGACAAAAACGAACTGGAAAAACTGAAGACGAAATAATACATAATTGCAAGGAATGTGGTTGCTCTGCTCCAGTATTGACCAGACACACAGTACTACCAAAATATATGCTTGGGTCTATTTCCACCCACTTAAAGAATGCCCATTAAAAAAGGTACTGAAAAGTCATACTGCTCACTTATGTTTGCTTGACAGCAAAGCACAGAAAGCAGTTTCTGAAGAAGTGTAAGAGGCAAGAACAACTGGGCCCTCTGCTTAAGCATAGATGGAACTGATTTGGAACAAAGGAAGCCAGGAATTAATGATAAACAATTCAAATTAAAAATCAGTACTCAAGTTCTACTATCCAGTTGCCCCTTTAACTAATGTTACTTTCCATCCCAATATTATTGCAAGAAAGGATGCTGTTATGGTTCAGTTTACATATTGGCCAGTGTGGTGTAGTGGTTAGTGTCTTGGATCATGGCCTGGGAAAGACCAGGGTTCAAATCTCCACTTGCCCATGAAGTTCATTGGGGTTGACCCCCTGGGGGCCAGTCTCAGTCTAATCTAGGGTTGTTGTGGGAATTAAATGAGGAAGGGATGAATTATGTGTGCCACCTTTGGCTCCTTGGATAAGTAAGTGGGGGATGTAAATGCAATAAAATAAATAATACAAAAAAAGTTAAGAGTGGCAAAATAAAGTATTAGTTGTCATTGTTGTCTCCAAGCCCACTTGGAGAATAACTTGATAAATCTAACTGGGCTAAAACTTTAAAAATCCATCAGGTTCCACACCAGGTAGCTCCTGCATATTTTCCCCCATGTTAAGTAAAATTACGAATTGCCAGAGAAGCCCCTTTCGTCTTAAGGGTGTTGCTGTCGCAGGGAAACAAAAGTGCATAACTTTTCATTCCTGGCACACACACAGGCCCGTGAGAGAGAAGGAATACTGGAAGGAACTTCGATTTCCCAGTTGCAAAACCCCTTCACCAGCCTTTTGCCTTCAACATGCAGGAATTATATACTTTTGTTTTCAAAAAGTTGGGTTAATATATATAATATATATATTGCCCAAGAAACCAAACCTGTGCGCGTCCCAGCATCACAGGAGGCGGAGGTCCAAAGGGGCGGAAACGGTGCCGCTGGAGAAAAGCAAGGGTGGGGTGGTAGGGGCGTCCGTCCCGACGACTCAGTTTGTCGCGTGCGAAAAGGGTGGAAAAGGGGCGCTTCCTCTGCACAGTCTCAGCGGGAGCTGCTGCCGCTGCCCGGGGGACAGGCAGAAGCGTGCAGGCGGCCCATCCCCGCGTTCCCGGGGCGGCAAGAAAGATTCGCTTGCCTGCTGCTGCTGGTGCCAAACTCCAGAGCGCCGCTCTCCCCTTGCGCGCAGGCGTTCAGCGCTCCGCCCGCTAACGAGGAAACATGGCCGGGGAGGGGGGGAGGGAGGGAGCAGTGGGAGCGGAGTGCTCCGGGAAGCGGAGAGACTCAGCCCCTCGCTTGCCTAGGGGAGCCTCAACCAAGGAGGGAGAGCGCGCTCAGCGCCGCCGCAGCCTTGCCAAGCGCCCCATCTCCATCGCCTTTGCGCGCTCCGGACGCGCCCTCCTCCCGAAGACTTTAAAGCAACAGCAGCCGCTTTGGAAACCAAAGGCTTGGAAGGAGAGGCAGGCAGGAAGGTCTGCCCAAAGCCACACGCCGCCTGCTCACTGGCCCGAGCCGGCCCAGCTGCAGATTTCCGTTGGCTGCCCGGCCTGCCAGTCGCGCTCATTGACAAAGAGGGAGAGGGAGGGAGGCGAGACACGGTTCTTTTGTCATCTCTGGCTTCTGCAGCAGAAAGAGTTGCAAAAGAGCCCGGTCTCAGGCAGCGCCCCTCCGGAGTAGGCTTTGCAAAAGGCTCCTGATTTTGTTGCAGGATCTTGTCCCGCGTTAACGCAGAGTTAAGTTCCACAAGGACACAGACGATCTCACACAGAAGACCCAAAGCCATCTTCCCTCGCACGGATTCACACACATTAAGTTCAGCAATTCTTACAAACAACCCTGCCGGGTAGGCAAGCATTACCTGCATCGTACTGACAGGCCCCTTGTGGCCAAGTGCAGTCGAGGCCACACAGTGAAGTCCTGGCAAAGGTTGGAGTTGCAATTAGGACTTTGCAGCACAGTACTTCACTGCCATGTCCTGTCAAGTTCCCATGAGATGCCCTTTTCAATCCCAAGGAAACAAAGGGCACATTCCCACCATACATTTAAAGCACTAGGAAGCCACATCACCCAAAGAATTCTGAGAGATGGAGTTTATAAAGGGCACTGAGTTGTTAGAAGACCCTCCCCGCCAATTCCCCTCCCAGAGCTACAGTCCTGAGTATACTAGAATCAGACTAGGCTCCTTTGTGCCCTTGGCAAATAACTGTAATGGTGCCTCTGAAGCTGGGAGAGACCATGGACAAGAAACTCAAAAAGTTTGCTTCTCAACACCTTTCATGCTCCACCACTTACTTCCTCCACAGCCATCAAGGCAATAATGCAAGGGCCACTGGGAACGAGGTTTAAGGGACCAAGGGCAAGGAGTGGCCTGAAAAGGTTTGGGAACCACTGGTCTAGTGAGATGTACCAATGGGACAGTTTTGGATGTTGCTCTTAACAAAAAACCAGGACTGGTTGAAGACATTTTGCTCTGTGTTGAGCGACAGGATGCCAGCCCTTCTCATTCCATATGCAGAAGCCAATTTGCCTGGCAGCTGTATCAGACTTCAGCATGGTCTGCCCCTCTCCTCCACCCAAGGACAGCTGTCTAGCTTAGGCACACCACTTCCCTGACCCTCAACTTCACTCTGCCTGATCCTGGGGTGGGAAACCTCTGACTCACCACATGTTGCTGGGCTACATTACATCGTCTCTGACCATTTATCATGGTGGCTGAGGCTGATCGGGGTTGAATTCCAACCAACATCTAAAGGGTTCCCCATCCCTGACTAGCTAGGAATCCAGGCTGATATGTTTGTTGGTAATTTAGTTTTTTATTGAGATATGTTTTAAATAAAGAAAAAAATTAAAGTACATATAACACATCAACAACCACAACTGGGATACATTTCAGCAGGTAAATCAACAAAGGACAGAGGATCAAGAATTGGAGATGTGGGGGGGGGGGGGAAGGTCACCTCAGGGAAGAGGCAAGTAATGACACATTCAGTGTTTAGGTAGTTGCTTAGAACCAAAGCATTTGACAAACTCACATGAAGGACCGAACTAGTTTGGGAATAATCCCACACTGCAAAGTACAGTGAGAATCTGGAGGCAGGGGGGCTCCTTGTTAATGTAACACAAATGAAAACCTTGTGACTGAAAAAGGTGACTTGCCTTTAAGTCCCCAGATTTGTGGACTATGTCCTGTAAGTTTCTTGGCCACTGCCCTTTGCCATACCCCGTTCCACCACCCTGCCAAAGAAAAATGGGCATGAGGCCTCCAGTGGTGTGCAACTTCCATGGAATTGTAGAATCACAGAATTGTAGGGTTGGAAGGGATCCCAAGGGTCATCTAGTCCAACCCCCTGCAATGCAGGAATCTCAACTAAAGCATCTGTGACAGATGGCCACCTAACCTCTACTTTAAAACTTCCAAGCAAAGAGAGTCCACAACCTCCAGCGGTTGACCATTCCAGAGTGGTTACAGTTAGCCAATAGCACAATCAAAACTTTGTACAAAGTGTTTTGCATATTTTCTGGAAAAAATGAAATTTGGGATAAACCTGGGGGAACAAGGTATTTCAAGGAGTGTTTCTAAGCAGCATTTGTCAACCCATGCCTTGAGATCTGCTGGGAGGGCTGCTACAGCTTATTCTGCAGAGGCTCACAGCAGGGCCTTCTTGCTTATATAGGCACTATGGCTGTAGAAATCCTTTCCATTGAAGGGACACTTGATTCCCCCACCAATGTTTCCTCAACAATCACTGAAGATGTACTTGTTCTGCTTGGCCTTTGGGAACTGGTTGGCTTAGTCTGTTCACCATGACTCATGCAGGCACTGGTGAAGATTGGTGGGAAATCTGTGAGCTTTGATCATTTGAATGATGAATCCGATATCATTGCAATGCATACCCTGGTCTTAAATTGGGAACTCTGAACATAAGAAGAGCCTCCTGGATCAAGCCAACAATGGCCCAGCCAGCATCTGGCCCAGCATCCTGTTCTCACTGTGGCCAACCAGATTCCCCAAAAGGAAGCCCACAAGAAAGCCCTCTACCCTTCTGTGATTTCCAGCAACTGGTATTCATAAGCATTTGTTGCTTCTGACCATGGAGGCAGAGCATAGTCTTCATGGCCTATAGCATTACGCTCCCCCATGAATGTGCCTAAGCCTCTTTTAAAGCCATCTAAGTGGGTGGCCATCACTGCCTCCTTTGGGAGAGAGTTCCATAGTTTAATTCTGCTCTGTATGAAGAATGACTCTCTTTCATCCGTGTCCTGAATCTTCTAATATCCAGCTTCATTAGATGTCTACGAGTTCTAGCGCTATGAGAGAGGGAGAAAAACGTTTCGCTATCCACTGGTAGTGTAAAGATATTATTAGGTTAAAATGATGTGGTGGTGGTCAGGAAAGCCCTGACTGAAAGACAGCTCTAGGAAGTTCTGGAAAAGAGGCACGCTGGTTCCTTTACCCTTTCAGAAACAGTTCTCTTGTACTGTACTGTAATAGCTCTTGTGTGACCAGTTTCCTTTAATTTCAGGAGAGCAGGAATGCATTGCGTTTTCTAACCAAACAAAGCCAGACACGACAACTTGAGCTGAACAGGAAAGGAGCAAGGAAAGGAGCAGGACATCCCAGGTTCCCTTTGCCAAATGTTCCTCCTTCCCTCCCCCCACTCCGTGAGCTGCAGCAGCACACTCTTGAGGGCCTGCCAGATAAAGGAAGCTTGCGATTTTCCATGAATAGATCACACTACAATGTCAGAATACAGGAAACAGCGCAGGAAAGGAGCTAGTAAAAGCCACTAAATTGTAGTGCATTTCTCAAGCCAAGTTACACAACTGAGCAAAAGGTTACTTCTGGTCCACGGAAAGAACAGAGAACACAAGGGCTACTCTGCAAACAAATTGGAAGGCTCCAAAATGCCTTTTTTGTTGCCATTGCCTCCCATAGGAATGTGGCTGGAAAGAGCTCTATCTCAGGTTATTAAGAAGCTGTGCAACAGGGATGGTGCTGAACAAAAGGGTACCCTAAAGGTCTTCTGTCAGTGAAAGAACAGGAGACTGCAGCCATCGGTATTAAATTTCCATAGAAGGATGTTTGTTGCACAATGAAGACCACTGAAAAGAGAATCTGCAGAATTTTTCTCCTTAAAAACTCTGGAGCTGCAAAGTGCGCAGGAATCTTCACTACTGTAGTTCAAAAACATGCCACAAGAGATTAACTCAAGCTCATTTGTTAAAATGGATTAAAAGTCACAGAAATAACCCATAAATTCCCAATACGCCACTCCCTATTTGTCTATATCAAAGACAACCAGGATAATAGTAGGACTCTACTATTTTCAGGTAGGATGCAAACACATACCAGCAAATTCAGGATGTGCATTTACAGTTGTTTGGGAGGTCTTGTGCAACAAATCCGCTTCTCTAAAAGATCAGACATTTTGCGATAAGGAAGGTGGCAGAAAAATGCACTGGAGAGTGTGGGACTACACTTACTTAGCACCACACTGTCTAACCTCCCTGCAAAAAAATCAGGATAAAGGCTCCACATACAGGTCATCGGGAAGCACTTTTACATTCTCTTATTCCTGTCTCCCCAGTGGGTGAAGACAGTTATCAGGTGGCGTTAATATACATAGCTGCAAAATCTTGTGGCACACCTGGGTGCTACCTTCAAGGTTCTTGGTGGGGATTAAAGTAGTCTGAGACCTATGACCTGCTTGCATCTCTAGAGCCATTCAAATACCCAGCAGTTCAATGAATACTTCTCCATATAGATGTGCACCCTATACTAGAACCTCACAATCTACCAGCTGGAGCCAGGTGTAAAAAAACACACAGTTAGAATTGAAAAAACAGTGCTGAAGTCAGTTAGGCTGGCAAGCACACAAGGCCTTCTTGGTGGTGGCCCTGCAGTAATGGAACTCTCTTTATGTTACCATTCATTGGCCCCTCCAGCTCTAACATTCAACAAAGCCTTAAACATGTGCATTTGTTACTATTACCTTAAAGAGAGTTTAGGTGATCCAGTTCGGTTTCTCTCATACACATCTTTGTCTGTATCCATGCTCCATGTTCTGCCTAATGCTCTCTTGCTTTATTTCCCTTCTCTGAGCTTTGTGAGTTCTTGGCCAGAAAAGCAACTCATAAATAAGCAGAATAATACATATTCTGAGTTGAGGAATTTTTATGCACCAGAACTGAACTTATACAGCCCTTTGACACAAAAGGCCACCCCCTGTTAGCATTCCTCATTACACCAGCATGGTGTCGTGGCTAGAATGTTGGACTAAGACCTTGGAGACCAGGTTTTAAATCTCCCAGTGGACCTGGGAGACCTTGCCGGGGGTGGGGGGGAGGGCATGTCTGTCGCTGCCTCTCAGCCTAATCCACCTCACAGGGCTGTTGTGGGTATTATATGAAGAAGGTGAGAACAATGGATGCCACACTGAGCTCCTTGGAGAAAAAAGCGGGATAGCAATGCAGTGAAATAAATAAAAAATAAATGTGGTCGTCTGCATCTTAGGTGGGAAAAGTTGTTTCATTGTTGCTCTTATAAAATGATTGGGTGTCACGATCAATCACTCAAGAGATCCATCACCAGATCCCAATCTACCTTCCACACACCCTTGTGTTAGGCCCAAGGAAAACAAATTCAGCAGTTTGTATGGCTTTATTGGAGATTTGGACTGATCTTCTCCAACTTGATAGCCTCCAGATATTTTGGTCGTCAGCTCCCATCTACCTTAGCCAGCATGGCAGGATCAAATCAACGATTTCTAGGCATGATCCTGGGGACAAACCACACAAAAGGGTGGTGGTTGTTTGTGCCAGACTTGTAAGCTTCCCAGAAATGCCTGGTTGGCACTTTTAGGAACAGAATGCTACATAGATATTTGATCTAATATAGCAGGACCTTCTGCACACATTGGAAAAGCTCTTCCACTAAGCTATGGCTCTTCCCCAGAACATGCTATGTACATTGATGGTGCTATGATGCTACTATTATGCTATAATGATGCCTACGATTAGTACCATGAAGTGGCTCTTGATTCTTTTGAGAGTCACTTTCTTGGAATCAGAGAAGGTACTGTAACAAGGAATTCAGAGGAGGCATAAATTTGCTTTGGCCATGTACAGGCCATGCTAGATGTTCTTGGTTCTACAGAAAGTGCTGCTATCACAAGGGAAGCCTCCTTGAACAAGTTCGGAGAGTCTCTGCTGAATTCAAACCCCATTCAAGCCGAGAGAATGACCCAGTTATGCAGATGCTTATTGTGATCAGAAACACAGCATTTATAACAACACAAAAGAAGAGCCCTGCTGGGTCAGGCCTATGACCCATCTAGTCCAGGACCCTCTCCTCACAGGGACCAACCAGATGCCCCAAGGCAAAACCCACAAGCAGGATTCAAGCCTATGAGCCATTCTCCACTCTGGTGGTTTCCAGCAACTGCTATTCAGAAGCAATTCCCATCTGTGGAGGCAGAGCACAGCCATCGTGGCCTTCTCCTTTATGAGTCGGTCTAATCCTGTTTTAAAGCCATCTAGGTTGGCGGGCAGCCACCACTGCCTCCTGTGGGAGCAAGTTCCATAATTTAACACTATGTGCTGCATGAAAAGGTGCTTTCTTTCAACTCCCCTGAATCTTCATTGTATGTCCACCAGGGTTATTACAAGAGACGGAGGAAAACTTCTCTCTATCCATTTCCCCCATGCCATGCATGATTTTATAAACTTCTGTCATGTATCCAACCCTACATACAAACTGCAGGCAAGCAAAACTAAAGGTGGTTCTTCTCATCCTGTCACTTTTATGCCTTGGAAAAGGTAAATGCAAATAGAAATGTAGCACCCCCTACTGGTGGTATGTGGCTCCACAGGCCTTTTTGAAAAGCCATTATGGGCCAGTTTTAAATGAAAACAAAAAACAAAGCTCTGCAATTACCCTTGCAAAATATTACTAATAATATCTGGCTACAGACCTGCTCCAACCCTAGGGACCTTGCAGCCATATGTGTATGTGTGTGTGTGTGTGTGTGTGTGTGTATATACAAATTTCATGTTCACTAATGGTGTAATATTACACTATGTTCACTAATGGTGTAATATAAAGCTAAAGCAAAGTGGGCGTTACTTTCTTGGTTTTGAAGGAAATGGTTTAAAGATATAATTTACGGGCAGATCTTGCAGCCAGCCTTGGTGCAGCAGGTGTTGGAACGGGAATGATATCGGGCACTACCATTAATCCATCCAACTCAGTATTGCCTGCACTGACTGGCAGCGGCTCTCTGGGGTTTTTCTCCCAATCCTACCTGAAGCTGCCAAGGACTGAATCTGGGGCCTTCTGCATGCAAACGAGACCTTCTTGCGCTAAGCTAACTCTACCCCCGACCTGCCTTTTATCAAATCTGTCCACCTAGCTCAGTATTGTATACACTGGCCGGCAGCAACTCTCCAGGGTTTCAGACCAAGGCTGTCCCCCAGAGGCCCAGACCTACCTGGAGAAAGTCCAGGGACTGAAGCTGGGACTTTCCACCTGCGAACGCTCTGCCATTAAGTTGCGCCCCATCCAAACACTTCTCCCCGCAGCAGGCAGGCAAGCCTTCCTTCTCCAACTCTCACAAAGGCTCGTTCTGTTTTACTCGTCAGCAGCTACGAAGCCGCTCCGAGGGCGGATTAGAGGCGGCGGGTTCAACCTCCCTGCTCCCTTTCCGCCGCAGCTGCCCCAGACCCCGCTTGCATCGGGGCTTGCAAAGCAGCCATGCACGGCAGCTCACCGACTCTCACAAGCTCCCCCTTCCAGGAAACTGGCTGTTGAAAGGGCAGTAGCTGGACAAAGCCCCCCACCACGCGGCGCCTCGCTCCCTCCTATCCACCTTACCGTGCGCCTTCGCCCTCGGAAGCCCCCATGGTTAACAAGGGCACGCAGCCGCCCTCTTCCTCTCGTTAACTTTTACCAGCCAACTTCAGCTACGATCCTCAGCGTGCAGCTAGAAGATACGGTGAGCAGCAAAGGCTCTTGGGAAATGTAGTTCATTGCCCCAAACAACCTTTGCTGTCTCGTCGATTATGGCAAGGCAGTGGGTGCATCGCAGCGGCACCTCCACCAGGACCCACTTCTGATTTACCAGAAGTGCATTCTAAAGCAGACTTCACCAACCCAGGTGTCTTTCAGACGTCTTGGGTGGACTACAACTCCCACCAGCCCCTGTCAGCAAGCACATCAGCCTGTGGGTGTTGTAACCCAAAACATCTGGAGGGCAGTAGAATGATGATAATGATTATTAATTTCATTGCATTTGCATCCCACCTTTCCTCCGAGGAGCTCAAGGTGGTGTACGTGGTCACCTCCTCCCTCTCTATTTTATCCTCACAACAACCCTGTGAAGTAGGTTAGGCTGAGAGGCAGTGACGGGCCCAAGGTCACTTTGAGGCCTAGTTCTAGCTGGCACACCACACCACAGGGTCTCTCTAGAAGGCTCTTGTTACAAGACTGCTCTAAGCACACATGGAGTGTGTGTGATCCTGTGCACATTTGGGAGTAAGCATCATTGAACCCAGTAAGACTTGCTTGTGAACAGACATGCATAATGCTGTCACTCAAGAACAAAAGTAAGAGGCATTGCTTCTGCAGAGCGTTTATTATTAAATTTCTATCCCACTTTTCCTCTAAAGCAGTATTTCTCATTTGGTCTCCAGTTGTTTTTGGACTACAACTCCCATCACCTCTAGCTAGCAGTGATGGGAATTGTAGTCCCAAAACAGAGAAAGAGAGAGAGAGAGACCCAAGTTTGGGAAGCACTGCTCTAAAGAGCTGAAGATTCAAACATAGTTGGGAAGGGTCTTATCCCAGTGGCAGGTCATCTGTTTGTATGCAGAAGGTCCCAGTGGGAGATGCCAGTATGAGGTAACCAGCCCAAATGTACCCTTTTGAGTTTGCACCTGTGAACTGCGATAACTGTAGGTGGTTAAGGATTTTTCTTGTTTTGCAGCCCGGACATGTATGCTCTCCCAGCAGACATAGTTTCTTACCACCATCTCACACTTCATAGCCTAGAAAGTGGTGGCTGTCTTGCAGCAGGGCTGCAAGGGCAGAAATTGATTGTGCAGCAGCTCCTGCTGGCTACACCAGCTTTTCTGCAACATTTATGGAAAGTTTGGCGAAAGGAGATGAAATTATAAGGGCAGTTATGCTCTTTCACTCTCTCTCAGCAGTTATTGATGCCTAAAGTGCATTTCAAAACTCAAAACCTGAATACAGTATTTGGCTGCAATGCAAGCTCTCATGCTGAACGGTGCATCTGTCTTCCCTTTCGGTCTTGAGAGCCAGTATAGTAGTGAGTGTCAGACTAGGACCTGGGAGATGGGTTCAGATCCTGACCATCAGCCAGGAAGCCCACTGGGTGACCTTGGGCCAGGCACTCACCCTCAGCTTAACCTACCTCAACAGGGTTGTTGTGGGAATTAAATGAGGAGGGAGAAAGAACTATGTACAGCTCCCCCCCCCCATTTATGTGGGGGTTATGTTATGAGGCACCATGCACATCAGTGAAATCGCATGTAATTGAAACCGATTGGAAAAGCCTGCAAACACCCAGTTCCGCCCCTTTAGTGATGTTTCAAGGTCCCTTTTGGGTTCGGTGCGATGTGCGTATACATGGTCACACACATATTAAACATGATGCATAAACGGGGGTCTGCCTGTATGCCACACTGAGCTCCTTGGAGAAAAGAAGGTGGGATGGAAATGCAAACAGTTAACAAATCAGCTCTAAAAAGTAGAACCTGTGGCTTTGCGCAGAGAAAGGCCTGGCTTCAAAACAAACTCCAGCTTCCCCAAGCAAAGCAGAGGAATAAATACCCTGTGTGAAATGTTGGAGAGGGGGTATCTGCTAGTAGTCTGTGTTGACAATTCTGAGCTTGGTGGACCCATGTGCTTATTTGGCACAGGCAGGTTCCTCTGTTCTGTTCAAACAACTTCATGTTCTCAAAGCTTAGCCTTTATACATCGTAAGAGTAGCATCATATATTGTTTCTGCTGCCACAGACTAAGACTTGAGGCAGCTTATAGACCAAAACATTTACAATGGCTTAAACTTTCAAAAAGCTTCTGTAATGTTTGCCTTTAAGGTGCAACACTCTTTGCTTTAACCCTTTTATCTTCGGTTACTTATTAAATGTACTCCAAATGTTTGCTCTCCTCTGCTTTCTCTCCAACTGCCACCTCCACTGCTAGACCAATTATTTGAACTTCAGCCATGTATTTGCATTTAAGTCCAAAGCTCATGCTTCGGACTAAAAATCAGCAATGCTGCTCCTGCAAAGATTAGCCCCCCCCCCTCCGAAAGAGTATAATTGGATTTCCCGTAACAGGAAAATATCTTCAAACTTCTCAGTAGCTATATCCTGTTATTGGTAAAGTGTATAATTTATCCTGTATCCCCAAGGGATTATCGTCTCCTCTCAATCTATTGCTTCCCCAAAAAACTTTGTTATCATATCAGCACTCTTCATGTTTTAGCCTTTCTCTGAAGTAGTGAATAGCATGTTCTTTATCCTCCAACTCATGCTACATTAGTATGGCAGTTTATTCAGTTTCCCTAACTGTATTATATTTGAACTTTCATATGTCATAAAAGGCACTTCTGGAAATCTAGTGGAATATAGTGAAAACTTGGCACTCATTTCTGTGTTAATTTGTTCCAGAAACAATCTATTTGCAACCCTAACCCAGAAAATAGGAGTAAAGTGATAAAATTTGAGGCAGAATATAGGTATATAGTCCTTTCCTGCCATTTTCTGGGTGAATCATGGAGCAACTGGACAGAAGATTATAATCAGGAAAGCTAATGCAATATAATACATGGAGAATTACACCCTCAGACTTGAAGCAAATTCAGGAGTACATGTATGGTATTTCAGATAAATTTAAATTTAGGGAATTCAGGGAAGGAAGGAATAGAAGCAATTTGTTTCCCACCATAAACAAGAAATTAAATAATTTGTCTTTGAATAAGCATTAAAAATTGCAGTCCACTACTTATAATTGTTATAGAGAGTTTTAAAAATGTCACATGCTCACTTAGGAGCACTTTGAAAGATTTACAATACATACTATACTGTACTAAATTTAAAAGGGGGGCATTATTGCAGAGGCTGTGCAAGTCTGGTTCAATGATCAAATCCAAAACAATAAAACTCATACAAGTAAAACTAATATTAAATTAAGTATTAGGAAAACTGTTAATTCTGAATAATTTTAAACTGTGCAAAACACCACCTACTTATCTGAGATCTTTACTCTAAAATTTTGGGTAACCTCAAGGCAATCTTAAAAGATTTGGATTAAGAGATTAAGAGCGGGTGGCGCTGTGGTCTAAACCACTCTTGGGCTTGCCGATCAGAAGGTCGGCGGTTTGAATCCCCACGAGTGGGTGAGCTCCCATTGTTCGGTCCCGGCTCCTGCCCACCCAGCAGTTCAAAAGCACGCCAAAGTGCAAGGAGATAAATAGGTACCGCTCTGGCAGGAACTAAATGGTGTTTCCGTGCGCTGCTCTGGTTCACCAGAAGTGGCTTAGTCATGCTGGCCACATGAACCGGAAGCTGTCTGCGGACAAATGCCGGCTCCCTTCCTGCCAGAGATGAGTCAGATGAGTGTCACAACCCGAGTTGTCTGCGACTGGACCTAACGGTCAGGGGTAACTTTACCTTTTAGGTTTGCTGTGGGGCCAGAATCTTTTACTGTGATATGCTGGGACTTTATTTTAATCATAGAATTGTAGAGTTGAAAGGGACTTCAAGGGATGAAATGCAAACATCTCAACAAAAGCATCCATGACAGATGGCCATCCAACCTTGGCTTAAGACACTATCAAACAGCACTTATCGTCATAAAGTTCTTCCCAATGTTTGGTCAAAATCTCCTTTCTTGTAATTTGAATCCATTGGTTTGAGTCCTACCCTCCAGAGCAAACAACCTTATTCCCTCTTCCATGTAGCAGCCAGCCCTTGAGATATCTGAATGTGGTTATCATCTCTTCTCTCAGTTTCTTCTCCAGGCTACACATACCCAGCGCCCTCAACTATTCCTCATAAGGCTTGCTTTCCTGAACCTCTCCTCGGCACATGTTCCATCTTGTCAATATCCTTCTTAAACACCAGACTTAAATATTTATTTCTTAAATGGTCACACTGTAGAATACAGTGGTACCTCGGGTTAAGTACTTAATTCGTTCCGGAGGTCCGTTCTTAAACTGAAGCACCACTTTTAGCTAATGGGGCCTCCTGCTGCCGCTGTTGCACGATTTCTGTTCTCATCCTGAAGCAAAGTTCTTAACCCAAGGTACTATTTGTGTTAGCGGAGTCTGTAACCTGTAGCGTATGTAACCCGAGGTACCACTGTAGATCTATTTACTTCCCTTGATTGGGACACTGTTGATGGTAGCATTAGCTTTTTTTGCTGCTGCATCCCATTCATGTTCAACTTGTGGTCTAGTAAGACCTCTAAATCCTTTTCACATGTACTACTGGTAAACAATGTGTTCCCCATCTTATATTTCTGCAGTTGGTTCTTCCTGCCTAAGTGAAGCACCTTACATTTGTCCCTACTGAAATTGTGTTAGTTTGCATCCAGCTCTCAAACCTGCTAAGGTCATATTGAATCCAGATTCTGTCTTCAGTGGCATTTGCTACCCCTTCCAGTTTGGTGCCATCTGCAAATTGTATGAGCATCGCTTCATTACCTGCAAGTTGTTTATAAAAATGCTGAACAACAGGCCCAGGACAGAACCCTGCCCTGCAGCATCCCACTTGTCCCTTTTTTCCAGGATGAGGAGGAACCATTAGTGAGCAATCTTTGGGTTTGGCCAGTTAACCAGCTACAAATTCACCTAAAAGTTAAGCTCACCCAGTCCACATTTTGTCACAACACCTGTTGGAAGCCACCAGGATAACTTGACTTCAGGTCTTCTATCAAGGTCCAGCTTTTATTATTGCATTGGTATTTATTTTTGCCTCTCATTGATATTTGATTATCTTATATACAGTGCTAATGCTCCTGCTCTCCCGTTCTGCTTTGGAGGAGAGGAATTCTTTATGTAGACTTTATGTTCTGGTTTGCTCTCTATACAACTGAAAAACTAATTAAAATATATTTCTTCTAGTTCATCCCAGTCTAAAACAGAAAACTGTACCTATGTAATTCATTCAGACTCCAAACAGCAGACGTAAGAGGCCTTTTCAAATAGTTGCACCCAACCTGGTGCTCTCCTGATGTTTTAAGGTTGCAACTTCCCTCAGCCAAAGCCAGCTGCCAGCACCTGCATCCAGAAAATGTGGCAGCAGGATTTCTGAAGTCTCAAATATCTGGAGGGCACAAGCTGTCCTAGAAACGGGTCCAACTTGAAATTTCCCAGTACTAATAAGATCATATTTTTTGGTTGTCTTTTATCTATCTGCCAGGCTTAAATAAACAAG
The DNA here is from genome assembly GCF_964234715.1 of Podarcis melisellensis. Taxonomy (NCBI): domain Eukaryota; kingdom Metazoa; phylum Chordata; class Lepidosauria; order Squamata; family Lacertidae; genus Podarcis; species Podarcis melisellensis. Next base: position 21,071,675 of record NC_138547.1, on the reverse strand, counting down.
TGCTAGATAACTTGCCTGTTGTTAACATACGTCCCCACCATGTCCTCCAAAGGGTAAGAAATATAAGCAAGACTATAGAAGTATACAAGAATAACCAGATGCACAAAACAGTGTGAAGATAATGTGCATGATAGCCCAGGGGTTGGGGGCGGGGGGGAGAAGAAACACACTTTCAACTCTGTTTGCATCTCAAAACATTTATTTAGAAGCTAACATTGCAGTTGACATCTGTATTTTCCCTCCACCTTGTGGTACTGTGCAAAGGTGAGAAGTAGCAGTAGCTAAACAAGCTGTTGAGATTGAATAAAGAAACTTGCTCTGAGGTACTGACAACTAGTAGGGGAACTTGGCCTTGGTAAGAAGGCAAAAATATATAAATATATCCACTCTAAATATCACAAAAACCATTTAACACTAAATTCAGGTGGGGCAACAGTCAACATCAGGTAAACTGCAGACAAGAGCCATTTTAACGCTGCTGTAAATCTTCCAGGTTACTTTATCTGACTCTGCTGCCAGTACGAATACAGAAGCGCTGCAGTGGTTGCTTTAAGGGCTGTGCACAGGAACATGTCAGGGGGGAGCTCTTATTCATCCCACGCTCTCATCTGCTGCTGCTACACGTTGCTCAGAGCAGCTACACCAGGAAGAACTTTACCTGCACATCGTAAGAGAGACAAACACATATAAAGATCATGGAACATCTTTTAACACATTTATAAAGAATTTATAAAGGATGGTACATGGAAACTGGCTTTGGCTGACACTTTCATAACTGCCTTATATCAGGCAGGTGTCTTTCCTGTACTTTTTTTGGCATCTGCTAAAAACATTCTTGTTTAGACAAGCCTGTCCAGATGCTCAGAAAGTTGATGTGTATTTTAACCTGTCTTCAGTCTATTGTTATTTTAATGTGGAAGGTTTTAAATGGGGGGTAAAATGTTGATAATTGTTTTTATTTTTTTGTAAACAGCCTTCAGATTTTTGACTTTTTTATAGTCAAGCGATATTTAAATTTTAATGGCATAAAATATAGTTTATTTTTAATAATTTATTTTAGAGTCTCTGTACCCCACCTTTCCTTCAGATTGGAGACTTGCAGTGTGTGTGTTGGTGGTCAAGGAATCACACACCCCTGCACCTTTGGAAGCTTTAAGCAACATCACAGGAGTCTTCATAGGACCAAGGTGAAACTGCCAAGCTCCCTTGTTATTTTAGCTATTGATAGATATTTGCTATTATGTTGCTATGAGATTATTTTCATGATGGTTGATTTTGGGACAATTTTTTGTGTGGTTGTAGATCTGCGCATGATTCTTTTTGTGAAAGGGCAGCATACAAATAATAGTATTATACATGACAGGGGGCCCAATGTCATTCTTCCCAGCCTTCGTCTCACTCTTGGGCATCCCCCCCCCCCGGCCACACACCTACACTCCTCTGCTTCACACCCTCCTTCAGAGTTTTTGCCTGACTTTAATGTATATTTGAGCTCTGATAATGCAGTCTGTTTTCTTGGAAGGAGGATAGAAAGGGTGTGTGTGTGTGTGTGTGTGTAGAGCAACTAGCCTAAGGCATAGAAGCAAAATTTCTATGAATATCTCCACCCAGTTTTGCCTCAGGTGCTGCCCATGATTTCCATGTGGCCCTTGGAAGGCTGTCCAGGAGAATGCAGCTCTTGAGCTGAACAAAAGACCCAGAACACATATGAGTGTTTTTTTAATGAAAAGGAAAAATACCCACACATTGAATTCTGCCCAGAAATTAATTGGTACCCAATAAAGGTTAACAGAGATGTTACATCTACAAAGCCTGAAACCCATCAACAGTCTAAAACTGCAATCCTAATCCCCACATAGTTCAACAGGATTTACTTCTGAGTAGATGTGGTTAGGATCGTGCCATAATTCTGCCAACACTTTCACCTTTCTACTAAAATAGGTTTAAAAGCTTAATTGACAGGTGCTTTCACATAGAACCAGAAACAGTTCTTTTCAGAGCAGCAGAGTAATCCAGTGCCAGACTTCTCAGAGGTAAGCCTCTTTTAATTCAATTAAACATATTCCCAGATAAATATGCTTGGGGCTGCATCATAAAACCCTAAGATTATTTTATTTTTTCTCTGAATTTCTGATACACATCTTGCACTGTGCAACTTAGTTAATATCATTAAGTTTGCTGCTGGGGTATTAGTCAGGATTGTGAAAAACTTTAAATGCTGATCTGTATAGAAAGCACAGTCACAGTCCTGAAGGTGGACAGATAATAAAGTATTAAAATTGCCTCAAGTGCTGAAAGCTCTCCATGAGCACCCTCTGAGTAAGCTTTTAAAGAGGCCTATTATCATTCTGGGGCAGGCTGGGGGTAAGAATAAGGCAGCAGTAGCCGGTCTAAAAGCCACTTAGTGAGATTTTGAGCAAGGCCTTTTGACAAACGCAGGTCACTGCTATCATTTATTGCCTTTCTATCCCCTCTGTCCTCCATGGTGGGGATAGAAGATGGACAATGCCCTCTCCATTTTATCCTCACAACCACCCTGTGAGGTAGGTTAGACTCACTTTTCTCTTATTTACAATGAATACAGACACACACGATTTCCTATCCATGGTACATTGTGAAATTTGGCTTTCCAAATGGCCTTAAGTACTCTATTTACCTAAGTCTCCTCCAGATATACTGCACTGCTTTTTTGTATTTGTAAAATCCATTATTTTTATTGTATTGCTTGATGTACTCCAATACAAAATTATTTTTTAAACAAATTCTGCAATCTGTGACTTTTTATCCAATTCCTTTCTCCCCAGTCTGAAGCTGCCTAACAATTCTTCTACAGTTAATGAAAAGGAGTTTGGTGCAATTTAAAACTCTGAAGTTTAGTGCCACTTAGCAAAGCCTACATTTCCCAAAATATCTTCCTTTGGTGTGTATACCATTGCAGGTCTCCTTTTATTGGTCTGCATTTTTTCCTTTCTCCACTACTTCCTAGGCAACAGAAACAAAGCCCTTTCAGAACATAACTTTTGGTAACAACAGCTGACGAGTCCAGTGCCGCTTCTTTCTTTTTTAGGGGGAAGGCACTAGGGTTTGGAAAATGTACATGTATTAAGAAACAGCTAATTACCAGAGGAAGCTCCCAAGAGTCATTCATGAAACAACAGCACCCACAAAAAACTTCCATTGACAATGCTGATTGAACACTGAGTAAATTGACATGGGACAGCAATCCACTCATTGGTGAACCATCTGCTTTGCATGGAAAAGGCCCCATGTTTGATCCCCCAGTGGCATCTCCAGGTGGGGCTGGGATCATGGGGAGCCACTGGCAGTGAGTGTAAACATTGCTAAGATGGATCAAGGGTCTGACTCAATATAAAGCAATTTTCTAAACTGTTTCTATTATAGACAGCTCTTTTAAAGAGCTGCAAATCTTTAGTCCTGGAATTGCGAGCCTGGTGAAAGAGTAGGCAATGAATTTGGTTAAGTGCATAAGCCTTTTTTTGACGGCGGCGGCGGGGGGGGGGGCACATAGTAAACATTAGTTTCACCCCCTTGTTTAGTCAAGGCATGTGGCCAGAAATTATGTCCTGGGTCGCTTGAGAAATGTAGACCTTTTTCTGGTCACCATCATTATGCAAAACTGCAGCTGTCATGAAAATGGTCCCTATGTGGGGTCTGCTGGAACCATCACAGGCACCAGCTACTCTACTTGTCTTGCCCCATGTGCATGCTCAAGAACCTTAGGAGGAGCTGCTCATCCTGCTCTCTCTTGCTTTCAAGTCTTTCACTGGGAATAATCTGCTGCCTTTTTGTCAGGAAAATGAATGTATCAATACTTTTGAAATATTAAGATTTATTTTTATTGTATTGTATATTCATTTGTGTTGTATTTGCATTATTTTATATTATTGTATTTGTATGCATCTGTTTATTCTTGAGAGCCTTTGTGCTGAAAGGGGAGGTTGGGTGGCCATCTGTCATGGATGCTTTAGCTGAGATTCCTGCATTTCAGGGGATTGGATTAGATGACTCTTGAGGTCCCTTCCAACTTTACAATTCTAAAGAAACAAACAGTAGTATAACATGACATTGATTTTCTTTAGCCACCTGGCTCTGGTCTTTGAAGAGTAATCATGTGTGTGGGTAGCTGTAAGCATGACCTAGGTACAAAAAAGCATACAAACAAAATTAATCCCCTGGACACCTTTAAGGAAGAGGGAGGAAAACACACACTACCTTCTAGGAGTTCCAAGCTGGCACCACCTCCAGTGCTAACATGACTAACTTTATCCTCGGTGTTCCATTTGGCACAGCATGTAGCAGTGTCTCCACCACCTGTTCAAGAAAACACAGTCAAGGAACCTGAAAATGGTTTTGGAAGCATAATTTGGAAGCTTAACTGTGAGGTCGCCTTACCCCATACACTGGCATGGTGATAGGTGCCACATAATACTTTTTGCATTCGTAAGAAACTGGCATTTTAGTGTGGCAGGACCTATACTTTGGAACTCCCTGCCTATAGACATCAGGCAGGAGCCATTGCCATACTCTTTTTGGTGCCTGCCAAAAATGCCAAGTTCACCTGTGGAACTTATGGGCAGGGCTGCTGCAATAAACAGGTGTGCAAGCCTTTGGGAGGCATAAAAGCAAGAGGGCATCAGAGGGAAGGAAAGAGGGACAGAGGCCAGAGCTGCCTGCAACACCCCTGAATATCATTCAAGGCACCCCAGGGGCACACTGGCTGAAAACCACTGCACTAAAGGGATTGCTGGAGTGTGTGCTAAGAGGCAAGGGGCTCACTGGAGATTAAAATGACAATGAGACTTTGAAAGGCTGGAGCAAGTTCATCAGTTAAATAGCTTTAGTTGGATTCTGAATAAATGCGCAATTAATGTTACTATTTTGAATTCCATTGTTACTATCTTTGTTATTGGGTTGTAGAATCTGCTTTTCTGAATAATGTTTAATCAGTTAGGGTAGGACAGGGAGTACTGGGGATGAGTTTGTGAAACCAAGGGGGCAGTGGCCCCAAAATGTTTGGGAACCACTGGCTTAAAAGCTCGGTCCCAGAGTCTGACCATGTATAAGGCAACTTCTTACGCCTTCTTATGAAGGGAAAATAAATAAATCAAGTATTCCAAAAGACTGAAAAACTATTCATTTGAACTGGAGAAGACAACGAATGGTGGCTCTTACCAATGATGGTGATGGTGCCTTTGGATGTAACTTCCACAACTTTATCCATCACAGCTTTAGTTCCTTTAGAAAACTTGTCCCACTCAAAGACACCAACTGGACCGTTCCATACAATCAGCTTGGCCCTGCCCACTGCTTCCACAAACAGCTTAACACTTTCAGGACCACAATCCAAACCCTAGGATCAAAAAGGGGAGGGTGGTAGCTGTTCAGCCATTGCACCAGAAAGATCAAACAAATAGAAGAGCTCCTCAACCCCCCCAACCTCTCCCCAGTCTTTAAACCAGAATTCTCCATGTGGGTCCCTTTGATGCTTTTGACTGCATCTCCCATCAATCCTATGCTATCTGGAGATGATGGGAGCTGCAATCCAAAACATCTGCAGGAAATCAAGAGTTAAACCTACCATCCATCCATCAGGTATCCCAGAGGCCACAGTGGCTTCTCCAGTGTTAGCATTCTCATCAAATTTATCTGCAGTGACGAAGTCAACAGGCAAAGTGATGCGTACACCATTCTTCTCTGCTTTAGCCATCAGGTCCTTGACTATTTTTGATCCTTCTTCATCATACAGAGAGTTGCCAATCTGGAAGCAGAAGACAATGTACTATGTAGCTATCTACAGATGTTTGTGTAGACTGCTACAAAACAAATCAGAATCTTGAAAGCAAGGTATTTTTTATTATTAAATCCAAGTAACATCAACAGATAATATGGGTATGTTAAAGAAACTGTAACTAACAGAGGACAGAGAATTAATGCAACCTCTTAACTGCTGCCAGGATTATTATTTGTCAGAAGGGGGCGGGGCGGGGGGAAAGATATCAAGAAAATCAACCCTGAATAAATTGATAACTAAAACCTCGGACCTGATACTATTATTTATTAAATTTGTATACTGACACCTGTAAATCCCAGGGCGGTTCACAACATAAAGCTACAACATGAAACCCACAAAATACTTTAAAAATATAAGAAAAAAACAAAAATCCCCCCTACCATAACACATTTAAAAGAGCATTAGATGTCAATCAGCCAAAGGTCTGGGTGAAGAGGAATGTTTTTGCCTGGTGCCTGAAGTATAACTGGAGGCACATAGTAAGTAAGCATGGTTAAGCTTACATAGTGAAAACCAAAGAAGGCAGGTAACAAACAAATGTCTTCATAGAGAAATGAAGTCTTTTTATAATGTACTAGAATAATAAAGAACAGGATAATGTAAATCCTTTTGTATTACTTGGAACCTTGTGATATTAATTTATTGTGTTAAGACTTTGTAATGAAAATCTTTTTTTCACTACAAAGTCTTAACATAATAAATTAAATAAATCCAAATTATGTTTAGTTCTAGAAATCTCTTTCTACTTCTATTTGGCATTTGTTGGTATACTTTATTATGTTAGGTAAAGGTAAAGGGACCCCTGACCATTAGGTCCAGTCGTGGCCGACTCTGGGGTTGTGGCGCCCATCTCGCTTTATTGGCCGAGGGAGCCTGCGTACAGCTTCTGGGTCATGTGGCCAGCATGACTAAGCCGCTTCTGGCAAACCAGAGCAGTGCACGGAAACGCCGTTTATCTTCCCACTGGAGCGGTACCTATTTATCTACTTGCACTTTTGACGTGCTTTCGAACTGCTAGGTTGGCAGGAGCAGGGACTGAGCAATGGGAGCTCACCCCGTGGCGGGGATTCGAACCGCCGACCTTCTGATTGGCAATTCCTAGGCTCTGTGGTTTAACCCACAGCGCCACCCGCATCCCATAACTTTATTATGTTAAATATATATAAATAAGAAAACACCAGATAAACTACATGAAGCTGCAGGAAAAGCATTTTCAGCTTGTCCTCTGAGCGTTTAAGTTACAGCCAACAGCCAGAGATTTTACCAGCAGCCTGGCCTGCCCCCAAATCCAATGTCCTGTTATACATGATTTACTGGTATTTTGCTCATGAATTTGCATGCAGATCTGTTTAGCAAATTTTAAGCCATAGAATGCAGTTCAAAAACTATTGTCAATTAAGATTGCACATATGGAACAGTCTTCCTCAAGCTTGTGTTCTCTGGAAGTTTCAAACTACAATTCCCATCAGCCTCAGCCATCACAGCCATATGATGCTGGGGCAGATGAGAGTTGCAGTCCACAACACATGGAAGACACCAGCTTGGGGAAAGGTTATAAAGAAACAGTCAAGGAAACATAATAAGCATCTTTATCACCCAAATTATATATAGCAGACACTGCAGGTTGCATACCTTCATGTTTTTGAGCACTTTAAGGAAGGTAAAAGCCATTCCACCACCGATAATCATCTCATTGACTTGATCCAGCAGGTTTTTGATCAGCTGAATCTTATCCTGAACTTTAGCACTGATGAACAGAGAGAGGTTAGGGGAAGAAGAAAAAAATGTGAGTTGATGCACCACTTTATTAGCAGGGTTGTAGACAAGCCTACTATTGCCAAGTTTCACTTGTTATCAGTAGCTAATACAGAAAAATAAATCAGAGAACAAATACATAATTGATCAATGAGGAAGTCATATGTAATGATACATATGCATGATAATCTAATAATTCTCTTAAAGCAAAAAAGGGGATAAAGTTACAACTGTTAGAAGCCCACTCTCCACCCCTGCCTGAGGAAAAAAAATCAAGGTTTGGCTACTGATTTGAATGTGTATCTATAAACACAAGAACTACAGGAGGTATCCAACATTTATTAAGTATTGGATGTTACTAGGATTTCATCTCATTTTACAGAAGCATGAAGCAATTTAACTCAAAGCAAAAGAGGAAAAGTTGCAGCAAAGTGGGAAGGAAAATACCCAGGGTCTCCAAAGCTGGCCACTCTAGTGTGCTGCTCCCCCCCCCAAAAAAAACCGGATTCTGAACAAGGCACTGTCTTGTTTTTATTGATTGTATGTAAGTCACTCTGGGAACCTTTTTGGCTGAAAATGCTCTAAATAGTTATTTCTAAAAGACATTATGCACTACAATCATACCTTGGTTTTCGAACAGAATGTGTTCCGAAAGTCTATTTGACTTCCGAAGCATTCAGAAACCAAGGCGCGGCTTCCGACTGGCTTCCAATTGTGCAGGTGTGTCGGAAACAACAGTGGAAGCTGCATTGGATGTTTGGCTTCCAAAAAAAGTTTGAAAACCGGAATACTCACTTCCAGGTTTCGATCATTCAGGAGCCGAAACGCAAGAGTACCAAGCCGTTCAACAAGTACCAAGGTACAACTGTACTGGTAGCACTGGTTAATAGGAACACAGGAAATGACTAGCATGGATTAATTAATGTCAGAGTAGTCATATTCACTGGTCAATCTAGCAAAGTATACTCTCCAAGGACTGGCAGGAATTCTCCAGGATTTCAAACAGCGTTCTCTCTCAGCCCTACTTGGAGATCATAGGGACTAGACTGGACTTTTATTATGCAAAGCAAGTGCTCTATAAATTATTGAATTTATCACCCATCTTCTCACCAGCTGGTTTCATTTGACACCCATAATAATGGGCTGACCATATGTAGTGTCTACAATCCTACCTCCGTTCGACTTCCAAAATGTTTGGAAGCCAAGGCGTAGCTTCTGATTGGTTTCCGATTGTGCAGACATGCTGGAAACAATAGCGGAAGCCACACTGAATGTTTGGCTTCCAAAAAACCCCCACTCACTTCCTGGTTTTGATCATTCGGGAGCCAGAACGTTTGATTTCCAAGGCGTTCAGGAGCCAAGGTACAACTGTACTGTACTGTACTGTACTCTGTTCAGGAGCCAAGGTACAACAGTACACACTGCAGTTTTAGGTAAGAGATTAAAACAGCACACCTACTGTTTTTAACATTATGAATTGAGTTGGTACAACATGTTTAAAACTGGGGGAAGCAGGCTTGCTCCCACACTCTGCGTTTTGGACTACAAGTTCCATCATTCCCAGTCAGCACAGGGAAGGCTGGCCTTTGGAAACACCATTGAGAAATTTAATGGACTTTTGGTAGCAGCAGCACAGCAAATGAACAGAGATAGGTCAAGTCAAGAGCTGCAAGGCTACTGTGTGTTCCCTATTATTCATGGTTGCATGCTTGCCCCCACAGGGAGGCCTTTGCTCAGCGTCAAAAGCTTGCTTTGTTTTTGCAGGGAAGAAAGGAACAGAAAGATTTTGCCATCAAAGCAGCTCAGGTCTTTGTACTTTATCATACACATTTGAAAGCTGTAATTGGGGCAATCAGGAAGATTCAAAGCAGTGCACAATAAGAATGAAATCTTAATTGCAATGCAGTCCTTGAGATTTGCATGAGGATTATGATTTTGTATAACTACATTTGTGACAATCTGCATTCTTAAAAAAACAAAACCCTGAAAAATGCTTTGTAAAACCCCAATTTCATTTTTCTAAGCAAAGCCCGGGGGGGGGGGGATATTCCAGACAAAAACAGCATTTTAGGCTTAACATATAGAATTCTGGCATCTGACTGCATGTTCTGAGACTGTACATCTACATCTACATCATCAAACTATGCCTCTTGGAAGCTGTAGGAGCTGACATGTATCCAGCTACAGTTCCTCATAGTTGCATAACGACAGGCAGTGTCAATTTACACACAGCACTGCTGAATAAGGACTATGTTTGTACTTTAAACTTTGGTGGAAAGGTCAGCCACAGGCAGACACACAGACATGCTGATTTGGCCCATGACACAATATGCACTGACTGTACTCTACTCTTTTATGTACTCTATTATGAACTGGTTTGAAAATACCTTATTTATAGCCACATCAGAGAAACTGACCCACCAACTTCAGGTTCTTGGAGGAGACGTGGGCCCATTTTTGTAGTTTAACAACACATTCAGGCAAATCTTATCCAAATGTGATTTCATGTGGTGTAGTTTTTGATTACAATATATGAGTTTCTGATCTGCTGTGTCTTATCTTGGAATACTGCCATATTGCCTTTTTTGCACAAATTTCTTTTAATATTTTCTCCTTATCTTATACCTAATCATGCTCAAAAGCTTTTTCTTACCACCACCACCACCACCCTTTGTTGGATTGTTGGGGGTACTTCAGGTTTGTTTGTTACACATTTAATAAAATTTAAAAATATTTTTTAAAAGAATTACTGAAATAGACATAGTGTTGAAAATATGGAAGGTAAAACTATTGCACAATAAACCAATTAGTTACAAGTTCATATAAAGGTAGAAGCAAACAACAATAAAGGCAAATATATTTTGTCCTTACCCTCCCAGGATTGCTAGGAAGGGTCGCTCTGGTTTCTCTAGAGCTCTTGCAAAATACTCCAGTTCTTTCTTCATCAGGAAACCAGCAGCTTTGTGAGGCAGATTGACACCTACCATGGAACTGTTACATTGGAGAGAAAATATACAAATCAGCCAATAAAAATGAGTTCCACTGTTGTTTTTGATGCTATATGTATGGATGCTACAAAACCCTTCAAGTCCACAACTGTGCAAATTTTTAGCAACGAATAAACAACTGTGTAAAAGGCATGTTACTTCAGAAGTCCACATAAAAAAATTGATTTGTTAGCAAATAAAAGTGCAAACATAAAACACAAAGATACACCACAGAAGCCTTCTCCACCTGGTGAGCTTCATCACTATTGAGAATAAAGGTTCTATATAGTCTTAAATGAGCCACGCATTTGCATATACTCGTGGCACTGTGTGACCTCAGAAATTAAACCATGGCTTGTATCACAAAAATAGTTGAGCTCTTCCATCTAGATACTTTTAGGTTATGAGATAACAGAAGTCCAGATCTTTTTTTCTGATCTAACAGGCACATGACCTGCAGATTCTGTAAGGAACTTTTTTTTTTTTTAACATTTTCAATATGGAATACCCATTTTATGCTACTGGGTGAAATTCTGGGAAAAGGGAAGTGAAAAGATCCATCACCAGAGTTTTGCTTTGTTAAATGAAGGGTGGTTTTTAGAGGCTGCATGGCAAAACCTGAAAGTTATTTCTGCAACTTGACAAAGGATATAGATTTAAAACATTTGCATGACAGAAACACACTTCTCACACCTTGGCAAACTTAGTTTTCAAAACTGAATTAAGGAGTATCCAAGGCCTATGGCGAGGGACGCGGGTGGCGCTGTAGGTAAAATCTCAGTGTCTAGGGCTTGCCGATCGCATAGTCGGCGGTTCGAATCCCCGCGGCGGGGTGAGCTCCTGTCTTTAGGTCCCAGCTCCTGCCCACCTAGCAGTTCGAAAGCACCCTTAAGTGCAAGTAGATAAATAGGTACCGCTTTATAGCGGGAAGGTAAACGGTGTTTCCATGTGCTGCGCTGGTGGAGGCTCGCCAGAGCAGCTTCGTCCCACTGGCCATGTGACCTGGAAGTGTCTCCGGACAGCGCTGGGCCCCGGCCTCTTAAGTGAGATGGGCGCACAACCCTAGAGTCGGACACGACTGGCCCGTATGGGCGGGGTACCTTTACCTAAGGCCTATGGCAGTCAAAATTTTTCATCCCACTGGGTGTCAATGTAATGCAGCTGCTTAGTAGAATATACAACTCAGCAGTCTGAGGAAAACTGAGCCCATATAAAGCTGTTTTCATTGCATAAAGCAAACAATACTACATTGTTAATAAACAAGCCAAACAACATCTTTGTGCTATTTATAATGATTACAAAGCCTCAGGGGCGACTATGCTTCCCAAGGAGTACTATCAGGCAAAATCAGCTTACAAATATGTGCAAAAAAAGGCCAAACAGGAATGGCAACTGAACCGCTGGCATGCACTTATAGCTGCCTCAAATACCGGTAATTCCCGAAAATTCTGGCTGTTGGTTAACAGAAAATCTAAAAGTTACCCACTAACCGTTATCCCTGCCCCAGTTTGGGAATCATTTCTAAGGAACTATTTTGCCTTACCAGACCTTAATATTAATACAATCGATGGATTCTATGAGCAGCTCCCTCTTTGGCCACCCACTGACCCGGAAGAAATCCACGGACTCATTTCCAATCTCAAAGTTGGAAAAGCCCCCGGTCCTGACCTAGTCCCGGCGGAAGCTATAAAACTTCATGCACACTGGTGGGCGAAAATCCTGGCCGTTACTTTTGATGCCGTAAACAACAGTGGGAAGGTTCCAAGAATATGGAAGGATGCGATTATTATTCCAATCCATAACAAGGGCTCAACAGATGACCCGGGAAATTACAGGAATATCAGCTTATTGTCAATAATTGGGAAAATATATGCACGGTTCTTGTTAACTAAGCTTACTAAGTGGGCCGAAGAGAACAACCTGATTGGGCCTGAACAGGCTGGTTTTAGACCCAATCAGTCAGCGGTTGAGCATGTCTTAGTTTTATACCACCTTGCCCGGAAATATTCCGCCCCAAATAGAGGCCAACTTTGTGCAGCCTTTATTGATTTAAAGGCCGCTTTTGACAGCATCCCCAGGGGATTACTTTGGGGAAAATTAGCACGATGGGGAATAGACAAAAGACTTTTGTGGCTAATAACTAAATTGCATGACGGATCAGCCGCAAGGGTGAGAATCACTCCGGCCGGTGACCTCTCAAATTCAGTAACCATCAATGGAGGTGTCCGTCAAGGATGTATCCTTGCTCCGACCCTTTTTAATCTATTTATAAGTGATATGAGGGCGCCTCTGATAGATTCTCAAGAAATGATCCATGCCCCTCGCCTTGCCCAATATCGTTGCCCCCTTCTACTCTACGCAGACGACGCAGTGATCCTATCTTTCTCAAGAGTAGGCCTTAGGAGGGCACTGAAAATTTTTGATGCTTACTGCAAATCAAATTTTCTTACAATTAATCATGCCAAGTCCAAAGTTTTAATTTTCACCAAGAGTCGAAAAACCTATAATTGGAGAATAGACGGAAAAGCCATCGACCAAGTCTTTAAATTTCAATACTTGGGAGTCCTTCTCCAACACAACATGGGCTGGAAGGTCCATCTGGCATATGTATTAAATAGAGCTAAAGCCCTTTCCTTTGCGCTACTGCGTTTTTTCTTTTCAGATGGGGCTTTCCATATTCCATCAGTGTTAAAAGTTTTCAAGGCAAAGGTGATTGCAACAATAGCATATGCAATCCCAATATGGGGGTCCTTTGTTAATCTAACCCAATTGGAGGTAATCCAAAACCAGCTGCTAAGAAGGTTGCTAAAATTACCCAGGTGTGTAGGCAATACTGCTATACGTCTCGAACTAAATGTTACATCTCTAGAAACCTCATTATGGAAATGCATCCTCTGTTACTGGTTGGCATTATGGCACAAACTTCCAAATCTCCACTTGATACAGTGTCTCTGGAGAGACGACTTCCCTAGCCCTTGGGCAAAAATAATACATGGGAAACTTGTGTCCTTAGGGCTATCTCCATCTGAACTACTAAAATTGGATTTAATTTCTGCCAAGAGAATTATAACTCACAAATTAGAGGAGATTGATTTACAATTTAATATTGCGACAGGTGGTGGCACCTGTTCGCCGATAAACCTTGGCTTAACACCACCAACGAAGCTTCCATCTTATTTAACTACCTTATCTGTGGTGATGCACAGGTACGCCTTTATAAAGGCTAGATTCAATGTTTTCCCATCAAATGTGTTGGGTAACAGACTCTCCAACGGACAGATCTCACTCCTCTGTGACTGTAAAAGTGGATCTACAGAATCGTTATATCATATAATCTTCTGTTGTCCTATACATTCGGCTTCACGGTCCAAGTTTCTGGCCCCATATTTATCGAGAATAGCTGACAGACCTCAGGAAGCCCAAATAATATACTTATTAAACGACGAAGACTCAAGTAGATCCCTTGCAGTCGCTAGATACCTGATTAATGTCTTATTTCATAAGAGGAGAAATTGATCACTGTATGACTCTGACAGCTTAGCCAAACTTAAGAACCATCAATAAGTGTCAGAACTAAGACGCATATCCCCCAAAATCTGAGGGATTTGAATTGCGGTCGACATAGAGGGAGCTTATTGTGTATAGTTTACTTAATTGAAGTAAAATTGGTTTTATAGGGGTGTTTTAACTTGGAACTGTTTAAATTGTATTGTTTATGGATAAATTTTGATGTATTGTTTTTAGATATGGGCCAATGGCCGTAATAAACCAATCATCATCATACATTGTTAATAAAGCAAATATCACTGTGTATTTCATAAAAGATCGAAAGGATTCTGTGATAATGGTGGGAATCCAAACCTAAAGTTCTGTGGAATGGATGCTGTTACAGGTGCCACATAATTCTCTGTGTTGTAAGGTTCTGCTGTCGTAAGAAATTTACCTTTTAAGTGTGGCAAAACCTATACCCTGGTACTCCCTGCCTACTCATATCAGGCAGGTACCTTCACTATACTCTTTCCAGCTCATCTTAAAAACATTTTTGTTTAGGTGAGCCCATCTAGTCCTGCAGAAGTTACATGTGCTTCAATCTGTTTTTAGTTTATTATTTACCTGTTTTTACTGTCTTTTATTGATAATGTTAATGCGTTTTTCTTTGTAAAGCACTTTGAGGATTCATAACACTCAAGCAGCATGTGTGTTTTGTTAAAAGCCAGTCTCTGAAACAGACAGAAGCCCAGCCATGACAAAATAAAAGGCAGAGGCTTACATACCTGTGAGCTCTGTGTGCAGTTCCAAAAGCATCATTGATGTAAACATCTCCGAGTTTAGAAAGTGACACTCTGAAAGCATCAACCTTTGCTTGATCAGCCTTGATCTGGGAAGAGAAAGAGAATTAAAAACTCACCAGTTTTAGTTACTCTACAAATGGGCATTAGAAGCCACCAAATCACTGTTTAAATAGAATTGTTAAGAGCTTTTCCTGGGCAGGGTAGGGAACCTTTTCATCCAGTAATCACAACAGTTGATCTCCTGGTATAAGATGTATTTTAAATGCCTCTGAGCACACATGTAAACTCTCATCTTGACAGCAGTATTTAAAAAATGGAAAGTGAATGCAGTACATATGAAAAGTACAAAAAAATAAGGAAGACAGGTGGGTTTTAAGCTTCTTTAAAATGCCATCATCATTAAGCACTTCTTGTACAGGTTGTCTCATTTATTTTATGTAGCAAACTTTATACAGGTTGACTGCAATGAAACCTCAAAACAGTTCACTAGGAGAATGGGCCACATTTCTGTGCTGTTTCTGAACTATGTACAGCAGAACAGCTCGTCATATTGCTTCCACCACAAGGTGGTTCTCATTCAATGCAAAGATCAGCGCTCTTCTCTTTTCTGGGCTAGTGAAAGCCATTCTGGAAGGGGTGCAGATTCTACTCTGATAAATGTTCATTATAAAAAAATTAGGAACGGATGCCTTCTGCCTCTTGAAAGAGCAAAACAGTTTATTAATGAACCGGAATGAATGCACACAGTATATGTGCAACTTAAACAACAACAACGCAATCACATTTTGAACTAGTCAAAGGCAAACAGACTCTGCCTGCTAACTCTCCCATTAAAAACGGGGCAAAGCTCTTAAAGTCTTATGTGACTCAGTATATCAAGGACCACCTCTCTCCATATGAACCGATTTGGACCTTGCAATGATAATCTGAAGCCCTTTTTAGGTGCCCCGTCCAGAGGATGGCAACATGAGAACAGACCTTTTCAGTGGTGGCTCTGTGCTTGTGGGATGAGACTTGTCCGGCACCATAACATAAAAGGTAAAGGGACCCCTGACCATTAGGTCCAGTCATGACTGACTCTGGGGTTGCGGTGCTCATCTCGCTTTATTGGCTGAGGGAGCCAGTGTATAGCTTCCAGGTCATGCGGCCAGCATGACTAAGCCGCTTCTGGTGAACCAGAGCAGCGCATGGAAATGCCGTTTACCTTCCCGCCGGAGTGGTACCTATTTATATACTTGCACTTTGATGTGCTTTTGAACTGCTAGCTTCACACAAAGAAAGTTTTTCTTTTCTGGCTTTTAATTAACTATAGCCTCCTTCAGAGAGTGGGATGTTTTAATATTGCCTTTTAAAAATAGGGTTGTCTTTTAGATTTTTCTTGGTTTTTTCTTTTATGCTGGTCTCAATGTAGGTACTATGCTTTTGAGTTATCTTGTTAAGCAACCAATTAGTTTAATAAATAAATAAGCAAGCTCTCTTCAGCCTTCTTGGCCGGCAACACACTGAGAAGCAGTGTGGTGTAGTGGTTAGACTAGGAACTGGGATACCTGGGTTCAAATCCCTACTAGGCCTAGCCTACCTCACAGCATTGTTGCAGGGATTAAATGAGCTCCTTGGAGAAAAAGGTGGGATATAAATGAAATAAATAATTAAATATCTATCTAGTACGGCTTTGGTTGAGTTGTGCAGTTCAACCTGACAAAGCCTCTGCTCATATGGCAGTGGAGGTAGGGATCTTAAAAATAATCCTGTCTCAAGACTCGGAAGCAGTAGGAAACACTGCCAACTAACAGTTGCTTATAGGCAGTACTGATCTGTAGCATTCCTCTAACCTTGAGGAGGGGAAAAATCTATTATTATTATTGGTTTAAACTAATACAATCAATTGCTGCTTCATCTCCTCAGCTGATCAGCTTTATGTACTTAGTTTAACTGCCTCTACTACAGCCAGTGGCAGCTAGCAGAATAGGAAGTATGTGCAATCCATTCTCCTTTAGCTCCTGATTCAGTCACCAGCACAGCACATAGGCGCAATGCATCTTAAGTGTTTGCTGCAGCATTTCTAAGGCATCTACAGTTTATTCAGCTCAGGCTTATTGAGGCAGCCACCTTTCCTGTTGCTTCTCCAAGGTAACATACTAAAGCTGGCAAACAATGAGAAACAAGCCATACTTAAAATGCACAACAAGAGCAAATACTTAGCTTTTCTGTAATTTAAGGTGGACATCCTCTCAAAAGATGAACTGCACCCAAATGGGCAATTCCAAGTATTCTACATTCACTGAGGATTGTTCCTCCTGATAAGTAGTTCTATAACTTATTTTATGCTGTTCACAACACAATCTTTTTTCTTAATATTGGCAGCACAGAAATTTTTGCAAGTAAATAATTACATTTCAGTGATACAGGCAATACTACCCCAATATTTCAAGAATAGAAGAGAGGTAGACAACAAAAAGGGAAGCCAGGGTCTTAAGAAAAAAATGGGACCATGGGAACATGTGTTAAAAGTGTAAATGCAAGGTAACTTGACAGTTACTTTCGACGGGAGATGAGGACGAAAGGATTGTGCCAAGAGGCTGAAGCTGGAATCTCTAAATTCAAGCTCTTCATCTTGAGAAGTTAATTTGCATGTGCTTTTATAGCACAGTGTGGTGTTCTGTATCAACCTAAAAAAGGACACTGTACTATATATCACTGCGGCTGCATCGAAAGGGAGCCAAGACTCAAGTCTTAATAGGGTCAGAGGTGCTAAGAAAAGAAACCAAATGGTCATGGCGACCTTCATTAAAATGTCAAGAGGTATGGATACCCAAGTGGCTGCCCAAGCAGAGTGTGGCATCTGGATTCAAAGGTTTTGCCAGTCTCAGTTAACAGGGTTCAAACAGCCTATGAACAAATCACAGCATTAACTGAGCGGAGAAGGGAAACATGCTTCTCACATGCTCTTGCTGAAGATATTTCCTGCAAAAACATACCCTTAAACCTGTGTTTCCCAAACCATTTCAGACCGCCAACCCTATGGTTCCAGTAACTCCCCACCCTAACCTATAAAAAGCAGTACTCAAAATAGTGGTTTGCACAACCCACTAAGGAAGAGAATCACCCAGTAACATTCAAAGCGGTAACAATTAATTGCACATGTATTCAAAATCCAATTAAAATTATTTAGTGTAGTTAATTCAAATTGATGATCTTGATCCAGTGATACTAGTTTTTTCAAAGTCTGATAGTCATTTACACCTCCAGCAGTCCACTGCCTATTAGCACCCCCACCCCAAGTACCATCCACTTTGGGTAAAAGGTAAACGTAAAGGGACCCCTGACCATTAGGTCCAGTCGTGACCGACTCTGGGGTTGCGGTGCTCATCTCGCTTTATTGGCCGAGGGAGCCAGCGTACAGCTTCTGGGTCATGTGGCCAGCATGACTAAGCCGCTTCTGGTGAACCAGAACAGCGCACGGAAACGCCGTTTACCTTCCCGCTGGAGCAGTACCTATTTATCTACTTGCACTTTGACGTGCTTTCGAACTGCTAGGTTGGCAGGAGCAGGGACCGAGCAACGGGAGCTCACCCCATTGCGGGGATTTGAATCGCTGACCTTCTGATCAGCAAGTCCTAGGCTCTGTGGTTTAACCCACAGTGCCACCCGCTTTGGGTACCACAGCCTTTAACAGTGATTTTAGTTATTTAGCCAGCATTCTTTCTTCATACTCTGGACACAAGATGGTTAATCAGCACTCATGCACTGCTCTATACTTATATGCATATCATCAATCTCCTGTGAATTATTTACATATTAGGCTTAAATGCTCAGCTGAGCATCTCTTCATGCTAGTTGCTCCGAGTTGTCTTTGTAACCATATCATGGAAAAGGGTTACACATAATAGATTGCTTGTGTGGGGGCAACTCCAAGCGGGTGGTTGGTATACATATGCTTTGGTGTATGCATGTCACCCCCTGAACATAACCCCTGCATAAAATGAATGATACCAATATTGATCCAAATAAAACCATATATCCCAAGGACACCACAGTCACTGCTGGCCTTCATTCCAAGAAAATTGAACCTTGGAGAATCACCTAGAACCCCTGGATTCTCTCACCACTTGGGAGATTGGGGTGGCATGTATCACTTTCTAACTCTAACGCCATCTGAGAGCATGAACTATTAGTAACTTTGTGGAAACATCTACATGAGAGTGGCACAATTTAAGCACCCAGAAGTGATGCAGTAGAGAAAGCAGAACACAAGACAAGATGTCTCACCTTGTTCCCTGAAGCGTCCTTTCCCTTCCCTTCCTCTTCTACATGGAATCGGAGGTTTTCCAGAAGAATGACTGAGCCAGTTGCAGGATTGGCGCAAGCAGCTTCCACCTCTGCACCCACGCACTCACTCAGGAACATGACATCCCTGGAGACAATTCCCAGATAAATGTATAGCTTCAGTTTACCAATTATAAGAACGCTTCACAACAAATTATCATTCAAAGCACCTCTTTCTAGTCAGTCTGTAATGTCATTGTGCCATACCTGCTTAGCAAAGCTTTGAGCTCTGCTGCTACTGGTTTCAAGGAGTATTTGTCGGGCATAGGAACCCCATCAGGCCGGCCCAGGTGACTCATCAGCACCACAGACTTGGCTCCATTGTCTAAGCAATGCTTGATGCTTGGGACAGCTGCCTTGATTCTGCAACGAAAACAGAAGAACAGAAGGTTCCCACAGCAGTTCCTGCGGCATCTAAGCTACATCAACAGATCATGGTTTTAAAGGAGAGATTATGCACATCAGCTACAGAATCAAGGGTTATTAGAATCAGGAACTAATAGATCCCATTAACCTCTTCATTCCTACCTCACCAAGGTAGAAATATTCTCCCTCTTCAGCTGCTACACCACATTAACTGTTCCCTACAATACAAACTGCCTTGGTCACTATCACTTTACCATGTGTGGGACTGTAACAAATGTTTCACTAGTCCTGTTAAAGATGGATCAGTTTGATACCATTAAAATCTTTGCAGCCATTAACTTGCTTGGTGCACAGACTATCCGTTTGGTGCAATAACTACTCAAAATGCAGAAAGGCTGAATATGCAAGTCGAAATAATATATAGCCCCTTTTGGGTGGTTGTGTTAAAAAGAAAAGGCTGTGGCAATGCCTAGTTAGCTACTCTGGGATGAATGTTCTGCAGTGGATAAGTGTTTTTATCCTCATTCTCAATAAAATAATTTCTAATCCTGTTTTAAAATATCAATCCAGAGAAAAAGAGGCACATCCAACAGTTACAGAGGTCAGTAGGGCTTCTTGCTACTGGAACCACAGCCTGCAAGAGGGGACCTGCTTCAAGGGAGACAGGTCACAGAGCTCCTAAGTGCAGATCCTGCCTCAAGTTTTTCTCCCTGTTTGGTCCTATCTTGCCCCTTTCTTTCCTCTTGGCCAACAGAAGGCAAAACAATACACCAGCAGTGGTCAAATTCAAAAAGGTGTGTGGAGAGGCCTCTCTTCCTAAAGTACAATGCAAGTGTGAGCTGCTAGGAGACCAATGGTCTCGAACACACCTCTCCTGCTCAAGCCCCTCAAGCCTAGCACAGCATTAGCAGGAAACATGAAGCTGGTATGATGAGCTGCCTTTAATCAGAGGCTATCTTGATATCAACTTTGACTAGCAGTAGATTCAAATAGAAAGCTGCCTTATACAAAGCCAGCCAAATGGTACATCTAATTCAGTATTGTCTAACTAGCAGCAACTCTCCAGGATTGTAGGAAGGGAGTCTCTCCCAACCCCACTTGGAGATACCGTTCAGGTATGAACCTGGGAACTTCTGCTTGCAACACAGATGCTCTACCACTGAGCTATGGCCCTAAATCTAGCTTGGCAGGACAGAATGAGCCCAAGACATGTTTCACATCATCAGTACCTCAGTATCTTACCTGGAAATGCCAGGGCATCAGTCCTGAAACCTCATATGAGTAAATTACTTTTTTCTTTTACTAGAATCACTAAGCAAGGAATGACTAAGCATATGTCCTACTTGAAATTTGCGGGGACTCTTACCTTTGGTTGTTGGTTATTTTGTTGTCCTTCATTGGAACATTGAAGTCAACCCTAAAAAAGGGACAGAAATGTTTCAGTGCAAGTAGTTGTTCACACAAACACCATTAATTACTGGACGCTGTTGATAATGTCTCAAAACAGGCAAGATACTCAAAAAGGAGCTGCAGCAAAAGTTGCACTTAGGTGGGGTGAGTGCAGAGGGACAGCTGTCATAGTATTACTGCACTATTCCCTTCCCCTGCTGTGTTGGTTGGTACAGCACTCAAAGGCTCTCAAATCCGTGCAACCTCTCTTCTCTATACCAGGAATATAAATTTCAAAACCAGGGGGCAGTGGTGGAGCAAAGAGACCATGCGAAGGGAAAAGCCTAACTGTGCTGAATCACTTTGGGTAAAACTGTTGCAAAAAAGGAGAAGGCTTGCAAAAGGGTTTTGCAAGAGCTGTCCTGTTTCAGAGGCTGCTTGAGTGAATTAATCCACTTGTGCCAGCATGGCATAATCATCAGTGTGTCTGACTAGGACCTAGGAGACCAGGGCTCAAGTCTCCACTTCGCCATGAAACTCACTATGTGAGCTTGGGCCAGTCACTCAATCTCAGTCTAATTCACATTGCGGGATTGTTGTGGGGATAAAATGAGAGGGAGAACCATGTACACAACAAAGAGCTCCTTGGGAAAAAAGGAAATTTTGCAAATGAGTAAATCATGCTGAGACAGCTTCAACACTCATGAACAAGGCTATATAAGCCAGATATATTTCCTGCTGGAGGCTTCTGCCACTATTCAACCTCTAGGCAGGCAAAAGTTTAGAAATTCATTACTATGCGAATTAGAACACCAGAATGTTGTTGGGCCCCAAGTTCCATCAACTCCAGTCAGCACGGCCAATGATGATGAAGGCTGCAGTCCAACAATACCTGTGGGTATGTCATAGGTTGGCCACCCCTGGCCTAAAATAAAAGTGACCAGTTATGAATATCTAAGTTATCAAAAGTATTAACAGCGATGCCCTTGACTAGAAAGCAAAGGTTGAATTCAAAGAGTAAGGCAGAGAATAGGAGAAAAATGTTCTAATACCCATTCCATAACCAGGAAGGGTAGGGGTTTGAGAGGCACAAAAGCCACCTAGACACAATATGAGTTTTACAGGCAAGGTAAACACGGAGTGCAATCATCTTCAATATCTGTTATAATCCCTTATTTTCCTTCACAAACTGCTTTAGCTATACTGTTGTAAAATAATAATAATCCAGGAAGGATGCAGCATATACTGCATCTGAAGTACTTGCAGATCAAAGACCACCACCAGAGGCTTGGCTGTGACTAAAGCAATGGACTTTTATACTGTACAGAAAATCTAGGATCAAGTCACTTCTCAAGCTTGTATGATTTCCTTGGGTCAACCACTGTTTCTCTCTCCAACTTAAATACTCTGGGATGTTGCAATTACCTTTTATTTATTTATTTATTTATCTATCTATCTACTGCCCCACTTTTGTGTAAACTACTATTTTAAGTGCTATATACAATCTCCCTGATCACAGATGCTTGGCAATTCTAGCAAAATATTATAAAATAAAACTTATATTAAAAAAGATAATTCTAACAAAACTTTAGGTCTCTCATCATCTGGGATGTCAAAAACAAGCACATAACATTTAGGAAGCATTTGTCTCAAACATTTAGCAACCACATACAAGGTTTGGGTTTTATAAGAGGCCTGCTTGATTCAGCCAGCACTGTACAAAAAACGTAGATTCAATAGCAAACGGTGCTTCCAGAAACACTCATCTCACATGCCTACGCAGGGAGATTACTCAGCAAACGCCCGCATGATGCAGCCTGCCCAACAGACAGAAGAGCAGGAAGAGCCTCAGAAGCCATTTCTACAAAGCATGCTGTGCCCCAAAGCTGAAGGAGACAGGAAGTCTCGTTGCATAATATAGCAACTGGCAGAACAGAACACATTACGATTAACAGGACTAGATTTTGTTTTAAGCAATTAACATAGGAAAAGGTAGTGCCAGGAAACATGCTGACTCTACTCAATGTAAGATTTTAGAATAACATTCCCCAAGTTTCAAAGGCACAAAAGAAATGCAGGAGCAAATCATTTCTTTTCTAGGCTTCTCCATAAATAACATGCTTTGGTATGTAACATTCTGCTATCATTAAGTTAGATGGTAAATGTGGAGGACAGATGGGAGAATTGGACTGATGGCCACAGCATATAATGGGTAAGCTTTTATTATGTATTGTATGTTTTTATTTTGTATTTATATGCTGTGGACAGCCCTGAGATCTTTGGATGAAGGGTGGCATGCAAATTGAATAAATAAAAAGCTCCATGCTTTTGATGCTCTAGTCATCCAGCTATAAATCAGGTGGCAATTTAGAGCACAACACTGAACCAATGGAGATAATGATAAAAGCCAGAGTTTCCCTGCCTGAACTTTGCACCTATATAGTTGTATCCATTGGCCTGCATAAACACAAACAGGCCACTGGACATCTCTACTCAGGGTATCAAGTAGGAGGCTCTGCTCACCAATCTCCTTAGTTTGTGTGCAGCACAAGTGTCTTCACAGTGAATAAAGGTGGAGTCAGTGACCAGACTGCAAGCTGGCAACTATTACCACAATGGAAGATGCTTAGAAAAGCAGGGTATGAATGAAAAAGTGCCCATGACATTAAGGTCACTTGGTAATGCAAGCCTTTGGGATAGACGTATAAAAAATGTAGAAAAGTGAAAGTGTTCCACTGAAAGTTTCACAAAGGTTTAAGAGATAAAATGTCATTATCTTCAAGGAAGAAACTGAAATATGAATAACAAAATGAAATGCCTTTGCTAAACCTCAATGACCTTGAAAAAAAAGATACTGGAGACTTTTATAATACACATATACAAGGTTTGGAGACAAAAAAAACTCACACACATGTGGTATGAGCAGCAAACTATTTCATAACAAATTTTTCATGGCAGTTTAAACTCTTTTTCTGAGGCTTAGAACTCAATACCTGAAATTAAAGTACTTCCCCCCAGTTCAAAATTCTGGTTTGACCGACTTCTGCTTTTAATAAGGTAGTACTACAAAGTTTAGATGCAACTGATTTTCCCTCTTCTAATTTTGATTATGCTCTGTAGGCATACAATTCCTTAGCTTGGATTTTAGACTCCAGCCCCCACCTATGATCTCTTGCCAGGCTTGGAATAGTTTGGCATTTACAACCTTCCCTGTCAATCAAATGCTGGACTAAATGAAAAGCCCTCTTTAATATTAGTTGAAATAAATAGCTTAATTAAAGCACATTTCTGAAATTATAATATACTATGCATGAAAATATAGTTCTATGCAGTTTGCAACACCCAAAGGGATGCTGAAATGAAAATTAAGATATTGCTTTGAAGTTGTCCTTCGTTTAATTGACTATAGAGAGCTCAGTATTACTTCTGGATAACGGAACCACCTACAACTGCTTTCCTGTGCCTGATAGGAATCACTGCAATTCTCAGAGTCTTATTGCTGAGGGTGGGACTGAAATTAGTGACACAAGCCACAGAAGCCAACAAGCTATGAATAAAATATGCACCTGCAAGCGGAAAAAGGTTTACTATGTGCATCCTGTATTAGCAACTTGTATAGTGATTTGTACAGTGATTATTAAGCACTGTTAGTATAAGTTAATACTTTCCTTTTAGAAGTCCTACAAAACATAATCACAGTCCACTTCTCCCAGATTTGGAATCAAACAGCATAATCTTGTCCCCACTGTGTTCAATTATTTATAAGTAACCATGTTCAGAATACACAGCATAAGATGTGTAACATCTCAATTAAAACAGAAATTAGAGTTTTTATGGTTTTGTGTTCCTGTGGCTTTATGGTTAGCACCTAAAGGACAGCGCTTTACCACTTTTCTATACTGTAATGGGTTTGTGCTAATCATTCCACAATACTGCTCCTTCCCACGTAGATAACTATGGGCCTTAAGGCTATTTTGACCCCAAAGTAGATATATGCCATTGCAAATGGGGGGAACTGATATGCCATGTAAATATTCTGTGATGGCTGAAAAGTTCAGCAGCAGATACAAGTCACTGTGTTGTAGTGTTTGAAGTGTTGCACTAGGTAGGCCCTCTGGCAGGCCAGAGTTGAAGTCCCTGCTCAGCCATAAAGATCACTGGGTGACCTTGAGCCAGTCGCTGCCTCTCGGCCTAACCTACCTCGCAGGGGTGTTGGGGGGATAAAATGAGATTAGAGAAAACTACCTAGATCTCTTCGGAGGGGCCTGGGGAAGGTGGGATATAAATACAACTGTTTTTTTCTCCCCCTAACATTATCTGCTTCGCCAGTACTTAATTGAAAGCCTCAGTGAACGTCACCATAAAAATAAACTCAACCCGTAACGGTTTGTGTTCATTTACGTTCTAATTCTTACATCACTTGCTTTGCCACCACTTAACTGAAAACCTCGATACACATTGCACTTATATAAATGCGAACAGGTAAGCCAACCTCCCCCCCTCCGCCAAACCCTCTTGAAGATGCTTCGCTTTTCCTTCCGCGCCCACCACCCCAGGCTACCAAGTTTTCCACCCAGCCCTGCGGTGCAGGCCTACGACGAAAAAGCAGCAGCGAAAGCAGCTCACCGCATGACCACGCGCTTGCCCTTCACGTCCACTTTGTCCAGGGTGAGCTTGTTGGAGAGAGACATTTTCGCAGCAGGAGCAAACAAACTGCGACCTCTTCCTCGTTCACCGGCAGCAAGATAAAGAGGCGGAGGGAGGACGAGCTAGCGCTGTGGCGACCGGAGCGCGTCGACTGGAGCCCCGCCTGCCACCGGCTTCGGGATTGGCCGGGCAGCGTCACCCGCGCCGAGCATTGGCTCAGAGGGTCGCGTCAATCTCGGAGTGGGTGGGGGAAACGGGGCACCGGCTGGCGGCGCGGTGGTCACGTCTCGCACGCAGCAATGGCTCAGAAAGGGCGGGAAGCCCCTGAGGGGAGAAGAGCGGTTGGTCCTCCTCGTCGCCTGAGGGGACTGGCTGCCCTCGCGGGGTACCCAAAGTGTCCCCCCTGCCACGTTATACAAGCACAGACATACACACGTGTATATAATTGAAAGGTTCAGAGAAGAGTGACAGAGGGGAATCGACGGAGGACGTGTTTCTTCCCTCTCTCCTCACACTGGATCTCTGGGACACTCAAGAAAACTGAATGTGGGGAGAAAAAGAAGCAGCTAAACTCCCTCAGGAGGTAGTGATGGCCACCAACCTGGATGGCTTTAGAAGAGGGTTGGGGAAATTCACGGGGGATAAATAAGTTGTCGGCGGCTACTGGTCACGACGGAGGCAAGCAATGCTTCTGAATGCCAGTTGCTGGAAGCTGTGCTCAAAGTCCTGCTTGCGGGTTTCCCACAGGCATCCCGTTAGGCAATGGAAGAGGAGTGTACTGTACTAGATGGGCTACTGGCCGAGTCCTTAATTCCCCTCCTCGGAGGGATGAGAGTGGGTTTGGGTCTTGGAGCCCCGCACCGAGGTTTGCCACCTTCCTTCCTGCAAAAAGCGGGGCGGTTGGGGAACGGTTTTTGCTGCTGAAGTGACTTCAAAGCGACCCATGACAATTTATTGCAGCCCAAAAGGAGGTCCTCTCTGAATTGTGTCACGCGCGCAGGCGCACACACACATACGCATGAATTTGTAAATCTGTCTGCCCTTGGCTACCCAGAGCTTAAATGCATGACCTTTCACACAGCTTTTCAAACACATGCATTTGGAGAGGACCCCTAATTTGGCGGGGGGGGGGGAGAGAAAGGCCTGAAATACAAAACAAAACTGTATTAATACAGGATGCAGCATTTTACATTTAAATACAGTTGTGAACAGGATCCGTTCCAGAGGCCCATTTGCAACATGAAAAGCCCGCAAACTGAGCGCCATATCTGCACAGGTGCAAGGCGTGATTTGATGTTTCTGTGCATGCACGAAGCGTGATTTGGCTCTTCTGCGCATGCGCAAGCAGTGAAACCCGGAAGTAACCCTTTCTGGTACTTCTGGGTCGCCGCGGGATGCAGCCTGAAAAAACGTATCATGAAGCAAACGTAACATGAGGTATGACTGTATGGGACAAGCCTGTATTGTACAGGACAGATGGCAACCCTACACACCCCAAGAAGATCCAAGGTGACCCAGAGAGGGGGCAGCTGTGAAACAAGCCCCCCATCAGCAGATAGGTTGACAATAAGGCATGGCAGGGCCTGCTGGGGTAAATGGTAGTCACTAACATTCAGTCAATCAATCAATCAATCAATCAATCAAAACCTATAAACTAGGGCTCATCACAGATGACCTGATGTTCACAACACCAGACCCCATAATGAATGGTGGGGGGGGATGCTGAAAATAACTTTTCATAAGAAACCAGAAGCTTTTCCTTTAGGTATTATTAGAATAATAATTTATTATTTGTACCCCGCCCATCTGGCTGGGTTTCCCCAGCCACTCTGGGCGGCTTCCATAGAAACAAAAAATACACTAAAATATCACACATTAAAAACTTCCCTGAACAGGGCTGCCTTAAGATTTCTTCTGAATGTCAGGTAATTATTTATCGCTTTGACATCTGATGGGAGGGCGTTCCACAGGGCAGGCGCCACTACTGAGAAGGCCCTCTGCCTGGTTCCCTGTAGCTTTGCTTCTCGCAATGAGGGAACCGCCAGAAGGCCCTCGGCGCTGGACCTCAGCGTCTGGGCAGAACGATGGGGGTGGAGACGCTCCTTCAGGTATACTGGGCTGAGGCCGTTTAGGGCTTTAAAGGTGAACACCAGCACTTTGAATTGTGCTCGCAAACGTACTGGGAGCCAATGTAGGTCTTTCAAGACCGGTGTTATGTGGTCTCGGCGGCCGTCCCCAGTCTAGCTGCTGCATTCTGCATTAGTTGTAGTTTCCGAGTCACCTTCAAAGGTAGCCCCACGTAGAGCGCATTGCAGTAGTCCAAGCGGGAGATAACTAGAGCATGCACCACTCTGGCGAGACAGTCCGCGGGCAGGTAGGGTCTCAGCCTGCGTTATGGGACCAGAGATCCTGAAGGACCAGACAAAACTATTTATGCATGTGACCACTGCTTCACGGGCTCTCTTAGCCCAGAAATGGAAAGATGGTACAACTCTGACCAAAGAAGAACAGCAGGCAAAACTGATGAACTATGCAGAGATGGCATAGGAAGAAACTGAAAACAAGAAGAGGAGGTCTTTAATAAAGATTGGGGAAAGTTTATAATTTACTGCAAAAACTATAGTAAACAGATACATACCGTACATTGGTAGGATTGACAGAAAACCTGTAGTAAAAATTTGAACAGGATAGAAAAGGATTTATAAGAATAGTTACGAAAGAGATGCAGAGGGGGAAAACATTATATTAAGATCCAAAAGGGTGGGGGAGGAAAGTCAATGCAGATTATATATTTATGTTTTTAACTCATTTATGTAAAATAGAAAATGCAAAAAATAAAATTTATTAAAATAACAAACCCCAGACCCCATAAACACAGCAACCACCCTAACTAAAGAACTCAAGATATTCACAATGTTGTCGGGCCTACAAGTAAACTTTGCAAAATCTGAGGCTACGTGCTTCAAAACACACACGTTAAGTTGTGGGTGAACATATCAGACGACACAGCGATTCTTCAAACAGTTCTTGTTTATTCAGAGGCCAGAACAGAACTAAACAGCAAACAGCTCTGCCGGCCTGCTTTTATAGGCAGCCGGCTGTCAACATTGTAGCAGCAACCCAGGATTTCCCACCTAAAATAACTGATGTGGACCTGAGTGAAAACTATCTACACAATACTCCTGGTGGCCAGCGTGAGAACTTCAATACATAACACCCCTCCCCACCGAGATAAGGCATTAGTTACAATCATAGCGGTTCCATTACATACAGCAATACCCTTATTATTATTGTCCAGTGAACATAGTCCTTTAAATAAGTTGGGCGCTTGGAAACTCTGCTGGATCGCCGAGGGCCAGTGCCAGAGTCCGGGTGGCCTTGCGGATTTCCTGGGCAGAGTTCAGCAGCTTCTGAGGCCACGGCGTCCTCAATGGCTTTCTGCAGCGTGAGGTCTGGCTTGGCGAGGAGACGCCGTAGCAGACGGATGTCCCGGACCCCGCAGACGATTTGATGCATCAGGGCATCGTCTAAGTCTCGGAACTTGCAGTGCATTGCAGCCTGTCGGAGGCGGTGGTGTAGTTGTTAACTCCCACTCTGCCTGGTTCCGGTGGTAGAACGCATGGCAGGCAACAATCTTGGACGGCTTTGGTGCGTAGTGGTTGCAGAGCTTCTCTTGAATCGTGTCCCATGGTGCTGCCTGGACTGCTACAGGTGCAACCAATGCTCGGGCTGTCTCAAACACCTCAGGCGCACAGAGGCTGAGGAATAGGCCCTGCTTCCGCTCCTGTGATACTTCTGTCAACTCATTGGCTTGGAGGTAGCAGTCGAACCAAGCGAGGTAGGAGTCCCATGATTCAGAGGCTGGCGCAAATGGTGGTAGAGGCATGAGTGAAGCCATGATTCCGATGCCGAGGTGGAGACGATGGGTGGAACACCGTGTTCTAGCCAGAACAGTCAGCTCTGAATTGATTCTGTTCAGTGATTTCACTCAGTGATTCAGTTCAGTGATTCAGCTCAGCTCAGAGGGTGGCCGCATCTGGCTGTGCTCTGATGTCCATCCATCCCATCCTCATCACCAATGTTAAGTTGTGGGTGAACATATCAGACGACACGGCGATTCTTCAAACAGCTCTTGTTTCTTCAGAGGCCAGAACAGAACTGAACAGCAAACAGTTCAGCCGGTCTGCTTTTATAGGCAGCCGGCTGTCAACATTGTAGCAACAACAACCCAGGATTTCCCGCCTAAAATAACTGACGTGGACCTGAGTGAAAACTATCTACACAATACTCCTGGTGGCCAGGGTGAGAACTTTAATACATAACAATACACATACACGTCTTGCATACCCAAAAGGATTTCACCAACATCACAAAGATAGAACTCTGCTTCACTAATTTCAGATACCTAGGCAGAGTTAGAACAAAACATTGAGATTGAAGTCCATAGAAGGTTAAGTATTTAGGGATTTGGTTAACATCAAGAAATATAAATCTATTTAAAAATAACTATGAAAAAAAATGGCTTGAGGTAAAAAGAAATCTAGAAATTTGGAGCAGAATGAATCTCTCAATGTTAGGCAAAATATCGGCGATTAAAATGAATGTGTTGCCAAAAATGCTATTTCTTTTTCAATCAATACCAGTCATCCTGAAAGATGAATGTTTTAAAAAATGGCAGAAAGAGATCTCAAAATTTATCGGGGGGGGGGGGGGAGAGCAAAAGGCCAAAGACAAAACATAAAATACTTACAGATATAAAGGATAGAGGCGGGTTTGCCCTCCCAGACCTTAAATTGTATTATGAATCTGCTTATCTGGTATGGGTCAGGGACTAGATGAGGTTGGATAAGCAAGAGGCATTAGAATTAGAAGGACATGACAATAGATTTGGCTGGCATGGATATATCTATGGTATGGGAAAGGAAAGGTCCACAGAAGTTTTTATAACCATATAATTAGGAAATCATTAATGAGAGTATGGGAGAGATATAAAGATTTATTGGAACAAAAGACCCCTTGGTGGCTTTCACCATATGAAGCATTACTGCTCAAACCACTCGGAAAGAAAGGAAAATGGCTCACATATGTTGATCTATTAAAGGATCATGACGGAAAATGGAAATTAAGAGATTACGATGAGATCAAAGATCATTTTCAAAGTTGGTTGGACTATTGACAATTACAGTGGTACCTCGGGTTAAGTACTTAATTCGTTCCGGAGGTCCGTTCTGAAACTGTTCTTAACCTGAAGCACCACTTAACTAATGGGGCCTCCTGCTGCTGCCGCGCTGCCAGAGCACGATTTCTGTTCTCCTCCTGAAGCAAAGTTCTTAACCCAAGGTACTATTTCTGGGTTAGCGGAGTCTGTAACCTGAAGCGTATGTAACCTGAAGCATATGTAACTCGAGGTACCAATGTATACAAAATGTATAAAGAAGACAGTAAGAAAGGATTTAGCTATACAAGATCTAGGTTCCAAACGGAAGTGATTGAAGGGAAAGTGAAATTATTGAAGGCGGCATACAGCATACTATTAGAATGGGAGACGAAAGATGAAGAGGTAAAATCAGTCATGATTAAATGGGCACAAGATGTAGGCCATAATATTATGATGGAAGATTGGGAAAAGTTATGGAAAAATTTACAGACTATTCCCTGTTGAAGGAGAATTATATGAAGAGGATGTATAGATGGTTTATGACACCAGTGCAGTTAGGGAAAATGTACAAAATTAGTTCAAATATATGTTGGAAGTGTTAGGAAAAGGAGGGGACATTTTATCATATGTGGTGGGATTGTAATGTAATTAAAAAAATTTGGGAAATGATATACAATGAATTGAAGAAAATGTTCCACTTAACATTTGTTTAAAAACCTGAAGCATTTTTGTTAGGGATTGTAGGGAAAGACCTGCCAAAAAAGTTGAAAAACATCTTCATGTATGTGACAACGGCCGTAAGATTTTTAATAGCACAAGGATGGAAGACTGAAGAAACCCCAACTAAAGAATCATGGCAAGAAAAATTGATGGACTATGCAGAACTGGCAAAATTGACATATAAGCTACGGGACAAGGATAACTGTGACTTCAAACATGAATGGGAACCCTTTACAAAGTATTTGAAGACGCAACAAAGTGAACTGGACTCCTTGGCAGGTTTTGAATAAACTTTACAAACTCTTTATTGATAATAATCAGTTAGATAATTTAAGGATCTATACAACTTTGTAACATGCAGAGAATAGCATTCACAGAGAAACCAAAGATTGGAACTGAGGGAAGTCAGGCGGGGTGGGGGTGTGGGTCTTGTATGGGAGGGTGGGGGGAGGGAGGGAAATGGTTAAAAAATGAAGAATGATATGTTTTTCGATAATATGTTTGTTTAAATTTCTAATAAAAAATTAAATATAAAAAAATCAGGTACATAGGGGTTCAAATAACCAGAAACCTCAGCAAATGATATGTCCGTGATTACGAGCCCCTGTGGCGACAAATGAAGAGAGACTTGAGGAAATGGAACAACACCAACTTCACTCTCAGACAAAATGGCCATAATCAAATTAAAAAATGGAAATAGGAAAGGTGCTGGAAGGAGTGTAATGGGAACTAGCTGGCTGAGAGAGAAAATCAACGTCTGTTGAGAGAATATTATCAAGCATCACAGAGCCAACTCCTAGGGGCTAAGGGGTCCATCCCCTTGACAATAAAATATTTGAGGGAGCTGGGCCACCTCAAAGTTGAAGGGCATTGCTATTCTAATGGTGTGTGTGCACTGTGACCTGTGATTATGAGGAGAGGAGCTTACCTGGGCCCCCCAGTCAAGCATATTGGGCTGCAGAGAGAAAGGTGAAGACCAGCTTTTCATTTTGAATTAATGCAGCTTTCGCTGGTCTGTGGTGAAGGGGTTTACAAAAAGGATTTCATTACCACTATGAAATTTAAAGCCATTTCTTTGACAGGCCCTGATTTGTCAAGAAAGCAAAAGACCGGGCAGGAAAAGCAGCCTAGAATAGCGGTTCCCAAACTTTTGGGGCACCCCCACCCTTGGTTCCATAAACCCACCCAGAGTACCCTCTACTCTATAAAAAGAATTATTCAGAGTAGCAGAATTGCATGTTTATTCAAAATAAAAATAAAACTATTTAGTTTAAGTCAACAAAACTGCTAAACTTCAACCAGTGATACCAGGATTTCAAGGTCTGATAATCATTTGCACTCCAACGACTCCCAACTGCCCCAACGTCCCTCCACTATCCCTGCCACCCCCTTGTCTCTTAGCAGGGGGTGGTAGGTAATCCTACTGCACCCAGGGCAGTACCACCCACTTTGGGAATCACTGGTCTAAAAAGAAACTCATGTGTCTTTAGTAAGGGTTTATTTTAGGGTTGTCATATTTCAAAAAGGCAGTGCTTTTTCTGGGGGGGGGCGCGCGCAGGGGTACTTATACCCCTAAACATTTTGTGAATCTTTGTACTTTTGTCCATTTACTGTATTTATTTTTGCCAATTTGAACTATAAAATTGTGATTTTATTGAGTCAAAATGAGAGTACCCCTAAAAATGTTTTTAGGGGGAAAAAGCGCTGCAAAAAGTGAAAATCCGGACACAAAAGTTCTTGCTGCCAAAGTTGTTAGAGGTTTGTTTTGTTTTAGTTTTGCCCAAAATTTGAGTTTTTGTGCTATTTTTAAGGAAATTCACCAAAATCTAGACTTCTGACATGGGATGCCATATGCCTGGATTTTCCCAGACTCTCAAGCGATTTCTGCCGGGATACTGTTTTCAATACCATATTCCGGCTATGTCCAGGAAATATCAGACGTATGGCAACCCTATCTTTTTCATGGTGCCACTGCCACAAGTTGCTTGAAGATGCATTAATATTTAATTTCTGTGAGGGAGCTGTAGTCATGGTTTCCTATATTCATTGCTAAACAGGCACACTCTGATAGGGGGATGTCCTGTTTTTTAAAGCACTTATTGACAGCCAATGTCTGTGCCTGCCCATTCTTTACCTGGCCAATGCTGATCAGTGGGAGCAACACATAAATAAAGTTGTCATCTCATCCCGATCATTCATTTTTTAAAATCAGATGCTTAAATTTTGAGGCATAGAAACATAACAAGATGCAATCATGTACATATTTTTGCTTATGTTGCACGTTCTCTAGGAGAATAGGGCTGCCTTCTAGGGTCTTCTGGGCTGGGCACCCAACCAGCATGATTCAGGGTGGGCCCCTTTCACCCCCTTTCAACCCCTTAACAGGCTTTGATTCCCACTTCAACCTGGTTGATTTGATTCTCCCCCTTTTTGCCAATGTAGGTCTTCTTTGTCCCAGGGGGACCGCCATTTTGCAGTTTTCCTCAGGTGCCAAAATGTTTCAGGCTGGCCCTGCACGGGGCTGTCCTATTGCTCCCTGTCACAACTGTTGAAACAGCAATTGGTTGTTGAAGAAACTGGGATGTATTGGCTTTGAAAGTGAGGGAGGGGGTAATAAATGAGTTTTTGAATACCTTTGTAAATACCTACGCTAGGTGTTGTAGATATTTGCCTCATGCCTTGGAAAGCCTCGTGGCCAGCAATTGCTGGTTTGCCAGAGGTTCCCCATGCTTGGCTAAAGCCATTATTTACAGAGCAGCAATGATGCTTTTATTTGTAGCATCTCTTTCTGTCAAGGCTCAGCATGGAAGGACCAGGAAATGGAAGACCAGGAAATGATATCCTTTGAAAATACAAAGTGTGTTGAAGAGGTAAAAATAGCTTTCTGTGGCACCCTCAGACACTAGAAGACTGTTTTCAGAATAACCTTGGCAGGAGGTGCAGAATCCTGCCCTGAGATTCGAAACTGGGACTGTGGAAGAGATAACAGGAAACAAGGGAGAGAGGAGGAAAAGCAGGGATTACTTGAAGAATAGATTCAGACTCACTTAGGCACCCTTTGGCATCATTTTGGTTTGGGTAGCAGAGGAACAAGAGGTTAATTGTTTTGTTTCTGGAAAGCTGTTCAGTGAACAACGAAGTAGGGCCTTTGAAGAGAGAACCATGCTGGCCAACTGTTAAACGGATTTTAGGCACACATAGTGGACACACACTTCACAGAAAACCAATCCTTATCCCTTAAAAATTAGGAAATATTTTTTTTGGGGGGGAGGAATACACTCTATTTGAGTTCACAGAGCAATCTGGAAGTCATCTGACTCTCTTAAAGACCCCAAATATCTTCTCTGCAG
This sequence comes from Podarcis melisellensis, assembly GCF_964234715.1. Classification (NCBI taxonomy): domain Eukaryota; kingdom Metazoa; phylum Chordata; class Lepidosauria; order Squamata; family Lacertidae; genus Podarcis; species Podarcis melisellensis. The sequence continues at coordinate 21,036,873 of NC_138547.1, read as the reverse complement.
AGGAAGAAAGTATCTTGGTAAAACCTTTTCTAATAGTTCTTTTCATGTGCAATCTTTTGAATCCTGTAAATAGATAAACTTCTCACACAATTGGTAAAATGATCTGGCAAGTATCTGTTAAAAGCAGAGCAGAACTGTCAAAAGGGCATATTCTGTGTATGAATAAGGGTAGCTTTGTAACAATGGATTCAAGAACTAAGGTATTTACAATTTCAGAATACATAATGGCCCCAGTTGCCAGGAAAAGGCAATCAGCAAGCATTATTAGGTATCCTGACAGACAGGAGACAAGTCATAGTCTCAAATTTCTGTGGTAAATTGCTTCTTTTGTTAGGCTTGTAGGATGCTTGTGGGTGGTCTTTGGCTAAGGGGTTGGGGAATTTCTGAAGTTGTTACACACCTTTGTCCCAGGTCCTCACCTTCTTGCAAGGGGAGAGGGAACTCAGTTGCAACAGAAAATAAAGATATCCCTTGCTTTCCTCTACTGGTTTCTGCCTCCACCCATTCTTCTCTGACCGATCATGGACTTTGAGGATACTGGGTCACTTGATGGGGATTTTGGCTGTAAAGGCTAACCCCAATTTTCCTTATAACACAACCTCCAAATGTAAAGTGAGATGCCCCAGAACTGAAAAATCATTATTCATGTAAACGTAATGTCTGTTTCCAAGGACATATGAAACGGGTATAGCCACATCTCAAAAGAGAGGTTCACTCTCTCTCCCTCCCAGCCAGCTGCTCTCCGTTCTTCTAGACCAGGGGTCATTAACCTAAGGGCCATGGGCTGGAAGCGGCCTGCGGAGGTCATTTGACCGGCCCACGAGCTGCTCCTGAACTAAGCTGCCCACTCGCGTGCTGTGCTAAACCGGCGCAGTGCGGCACAGGGACTTGCTTCTGTGGCGCCAGAAATTGCGTCTGTGCATGTGCAGATGCTGGAAACCACGGGTGTGCGCAGTCACACACACACGCGATCTGGCCCATGGAGGGATCTCCACGGGACCGATCTGGCCCAGGCAAGATAAACCTTGCTGACCCCTGTTCTAGACCCTCCAGTCAGGAGAGTCTAATATGCTGCTTGAATGAAGGTTCTATAGCTGGAAAATGCAGCATTATTTCCACAGTTGATTTTGAGTGGTCTTAACATCCCTAATTAGCTTTTATGTCAATTACTACAAGGTGTGCTTGTAATTTTTTCTATTAAGTACATTTTCTGTAGTCTGGCCAAACCTGAGGTATACCAGATTAAGTGTCAAGTATAACACAGGGGAAATATGGATTTTTTTGGGGGTGGGGTGGGGAGAAAGTCCCTATAGCCAAACTGCATTTTTGAATGCTGTCATTAGTACCTGATTGGGGACTCTAATAATAATACAAAGCATTTTTATATTGTTTTTAAACTGCCCTGTGATCTTCAGAGGAAAAGTGGTATAGAAATTTAATTAAATATAAATATAAGTAAATAAACATTTTGAATTTCCACTTCCATAATTTTCCACGGAATGGGTGTAATTTCGAGAGACTCTCTCCCCTTTCTTCCTTGTCGTGATCAAATGTGTGTTTTAGCTTGTTTCTGCTGACGTCTTCATCTAGGTCCACTTCACCCTACCTGTGTGAACACAAAATAAAAACAATCTTTGTTGGAGTTGATATGGGTATCTTTCTTACTCTGGCACAACTTTTTCCTGTAATAAAGCCATGGCACTGGAACATGAGAATTCTAGAGAAATCCTGTACATAGTCTGCTGGTTGACTTGGCACCTGCAAAATGAAAGAAATGAGCAACCAAAGACGAGTGTGTAGAAGTGCCCTTAGCCTTCCTGGTTCAGTGCTTCAGTATTGAGCCAAGCCTCTGGGAAGTATGTAATACCATAAAAGGTAAAGGTAAAGGGACCCCTGACCATTAGATCCAGTCGTGACCCACTCTGGGGTTGTGGCATTCATCTCGCTTTACTGGCCGAGGGAGCCGGCATACAGCTTCCGGATCATGTGGCCAGCATGACTAAGCCGCTTCTGGCTAACCAGAGCAGCGCACGGAAACGCCGTTTACCTTCCCGTCGGAGCGGTACCTATTTATCTACTTGTACTTTGATGTGCTTTCGAACTGCTAGGTTGGCAGGAGCAGGGACCGAGCAACAGGAGCTCACCCTGTCGCAGGGATTCGAACCGCTGACCTTCTGATCGGCAAGTCCTAGGCTCTGTGGTTTAACCCACAGCGCCACCCGCGTCCCTAACATATGCCTTATTCAAGCATAGTGTACCAGGTTTGTTAGTACTTCCCCTATATGGGCTGAAGCATCCATACTGCAGGGGAATCGGGGCTGTAGCTTAGTAGCAGAGCATCTGCTTTGCTTGCATAAGGTCCCAAGTAGGGCTGGGAATGTGTGTGTGCCCCCACACATGAAACCCTGGAGAACTGCTGCCAGTCAGTGCAGATAATAGTAAGTTAGATGGACTAGTGGTCTGACTTTGGATAAGGCAGATTACTAATATTATTAGTATTGCCCTCCCTTCACCACAAGGTATCTATTCCAGGGGCTGACACTGTACTTCCACACTATGAGGAGGAAGTGAGTTGCGGGAGGAGTTCGCTGCTAGGAGCAGTTCTAATGAGTCGATTGCAGCCTCTGGGAGCTTATGGTCAGGACTTGTAAACTGGGGCGTTTGTGAGGGCATTTTGATGGGGATGCTCAGAGTGCTATTTCACAGTGTATGTAGGACCAAGAGACATGAAGGACAAGGGAGCTGCTGGAGCCACATGGGCACCTTAGTTCAAGAAGAATATTGACGTGCTCGCTTCGGCAGCACGTATACTAAAATTGGAACAATACAGAGAAGATTAGCATGGCCCCTGCGCAAGGATGACACACAAATTCATGAAGCGTTCCATATTTTTTTAAAAAAGAAGAATATTGACAAGCGGGGGATGTGTGCAGAGAAGGGTGACCAAGATGATCAAGGGTCAGGAAACTAAGCCTTATGAGGAATGGTTGAGGGAGTTGGGTATGTTTACCCTCAGGAAGGGGAGACAAAGAAGAAGACAGCCAGCTTCATGCATGTAAGGAAGGTGGAAGATGGAGCATGCTTGTTTTGTCCTGCTTGCTCTGGAGGGTAGGACCCAAACCAATACGTTCAAGGAAGAACTTTATGACAATAAGAGTTTCTGACCGTGGAGCAGAGTCCCTCAGGGGGTGGTGGACTCTCCTTCTTTGGAGATTTTAAAGCAGAGGTTGGATGGCCATCGGTCATCGATGCTTTAGTTGAGATTCCTGCATTGCAGAGGGTTGGAGTAGAATATACGATACTTGGGGTCCCTTCCAACTCTACAGTTCTATAATTCTATGAACCTCAAATCCTTTGGAGCAATGCTTCCCAGAGTGGGTGGTGGTGCCCACTGGGGGACATGGGATTACCTTGGGGACACTTAACATGCAAGGGGGTGTGCTGGAGGTGTAAATTGCTACCAGTCTTCGAAAAGCTGGTACAGTATCAGTAGATCAGCTTTGTTGAATTAATGAAGCCAAATAGTTTTAATTGGATTCTGTATAATTATTTGCTACTGTTTTAAACTTTTATTGTGTTCTTAACTGTTACCGTTTTTAATTTTAATGTGTTATTATTTTCTAATTGTGGGACACAGGTGGCGCTGTGGGTTAAAGCCTCAGTGTCTAGGACTTGCCGATCGAAAGGTCGGCGGTTCGAATCCCTGCTGCGGGGTGCGCTCCCACTGCTCAGTCCCAGCGCCTGCCAACCTAGCAGTTCGAAAGCACCTCTGGGTGCAAGTAGATAAATAGGGACCGCTTACTAGCGGGAAGGTAAACGGCGTTTCCGTGTGCGGCTCTGGCTCGCCAGAGCAGCGATGTCACGCTGGCCACGTGACCCGGAAGTGTCTCCGGACAGCGCTGGCCCCTGGCCTCTTAAGTGAGATGGGCGCACAACCCCAGAGTCTGTCAAGACTGGCCCGTACGGGCAGGGGTACCTTTACCTTTACTATTTTCTAATTGGATGAGCAGGACTGGATTGCATCTTCCATTGTTCTCAGAAGATGAGAATTAAAAAGGTAAAGGTACCCCTGCCCATACGGGCCAGTCTTGCCAGACTCTAGGGTTGTGCACTCATCTCACTCTAGAGGCCGGGAGCCAGCGCTGTCCGCAGACACTTCCGGGTCACGTGGCCAGCATGACAAGCTCCATATGGTGAGCCAGTGCAGCACACGGAACGCCGTTTACCTTCCCGCTGGTAAGCGGTCCCTATTTATCTACTTGCACCCAGAGGTGCTTTCGAAATGCTAGGTTGGCAGGTGCTGGGACCGAGCAACGGGAGCGCACCACGCCGCGGGGATTCGAACCGCCGACCATGTGATTGGCAAGTCCTAGGCGCTGAGGTTTTACCCACAGCGCCACCCGCGTCCCTTCCAAGATGAGAGTTAAGAAGCCTAGAATAAAATTTAAAATACTAACTGACGCAAAGGAAAGAGGTGGATTTGCCCTGCCAGACCTTAAACTTTACTATGAATCAGCAGCATTCTGCTGGTTGAAAGACTGGCTGCTTCTTGAGAACACAGACATTTTGGACTTAGAAGGTTTCAACAATGTTTTTGGGTGGCATGCATATTTGTGGTATGACAAGGTTAAAGCACATAAAGCATTTAAAAACCATATTGTCAGGAGAGCATTGTTCAATGTCTGGATAAGATACAAAGACTTACTGGAAAATAAAACCCCAAGGTGGTTGTCACTAATGGAAGCAAAGGCTCAGAAAAAGCTCAATATGGAGGCCAAATGGCCGAAATATTGGGAAATATTGGAACAAGAAGGAGACTGTAGAATAGTGGGTAGACATGGCAGACGACACAGTGAATTCTCCAAAGCAGCTCTTTATTTTGTAAGCTGGAACAGAAAACTGAACAGCAAACAGCTCAGCTGGCCTGCTTTTATAGGCAGCTGGCTGTCAACATTGTAGCAACAACAACCCATAGTTTCCCGCCTAAAATAACTGACGTGGACCTGAGTGAAAACTATCTACAGACCTGAGTGAAAACTATCTACAGTATCCCCCCACTGGCCCAGGGTGAAACTTCATTACATAACAGAGACAAATTGAAATTGCAGAGTTTTGAGAAATTAAAAGATAAAGTGCGAGACTGGCTTCATTATTATCAAATAAGAGAGGCCTATAATTTGGACAAAAGAATTGGCTTCCAGGTGGAAAAATCAAAATTGGAAACAGAACTGTTAGATCCCAAAACTAAGATACTTTCAAGAATGTATAACTTGCTGTTAAAATGGAATACGCAGGATGAAACGGTTAAATCTGCTATGATTAAATGGGCACAAGACATTGGTCATAACATTATGTTTGCTGACTGGGAACAGTTGTGGACCACTGGCATGAAATTTACGGCATGTAATGCCTTGAGAGAGAATATTATGAAAATGATATATAGGTGGTACATGACACCAGTCAAGCTTGTAAAAATATATCATTTGCCTGACAATAAATGTTGGAAATGTAAAGAAAATGAAGGTACATTCTTTCACCTTTGGTGGACGTGCCCAAAGATTAAGGCTTTCTGGGAGATGATCTATAATGAAATGAAAAAGGTATTTAAACATACCTTCCTGAAGAAACCAGAGGCCTTTCTCCTGGGCATAGTCGGCCAATTGGTGCCAAAGAAGGATAGAACTTTCTTTATGTATCCAACAATAGCAGCAAGAATACTCATCGCAAAGTATTGGAAGACACAAGATCTACCCACCTTGGAAGAGTGGCAGATGAAGGTGATGGACTATATGGAATTGGCGGAAATGACTGGCAGAATCCGAGACCCGGGAGAAGAGTTGGTGGAAGAGGACTGGAAGAAATTTAAAGACTATTTGCAGAAACACTATAAAATTAATGAATGTTAAAATGATGTTGGATTGAAAATAAGTGGCATTAGCAACAAAGCTATTAAGAATATGCAAAAATGAATTGATAAACGGATGGAAATATAGAGTTGTAATAGGTTAAGATATAGAGTTAAGATAAGTGAAAGAGGGCAAGGATTTGCTGATTTGATTATGTAAATGGGAATACAAGAAGGGGAGGTGTGAGGAGGTCAAAGAAACAAGCAAATGAGTTTAAAGTTTTGAAAAACAGATCTGTTTTTAATTTTTTCCCTATTTTCTTTTTGTCTTTTGTATGTTGTATTTTTATTTTCTTTTTCATGTATTTTCGTACTTTTGTTTTTGGTAAAAACTTAATAAATATCTTTTAAAAAAAACCAAGATGAGAATTAGGAGGTAGCAAAAAAGGGTGAAAGAAGAAACAAATCAGAAGCGGAAGTTGGGGGAAGCCCAAGAGGGGAGGGAGGAAGGAATGTATAGTAAATGTTATGAATATGAGATGTATGTAATGAATGAAAAAGGAAAATGAATAAAAAAAAGAAAAAAAGAAAACATAAATATTTCCAACAACAAAAGTGCAATGATGTGGTTAAACAGCGCCACCTGCTGCTTGGTAGTGGGAGTTTGCTTGTTTGGTTTTAAAAAACACATCACCACTACCATATTTATGCGACATCAAATCTAACTCGTACCTATATTTTCAAAACCTTGAAACAAAAATGTCCATGTATAATACGCCCCCTATTTTTTTAAACCCCAAATTAAGAAATTAACTTGTTTAGCTTTTTTTGGTGGGGGGGGGAGCCTGCTACTGCTGATCACTTGCCACAGCTACTGCCGATCGCACACCTCGCCACAGCCACCAATTGTCTGCCTGCTTGCCGCCACCGACAGCCCACCTGCCCCCTTGCCGCAGCTGCTAATCACCTGTCCACCTCGCCACAGCCGCTAAGCACCTGCCCAATTGCTGCAGCTACATCCAATCGCCAGCAGCCACCAATCACCCACTCAATCACCGCTGCCAATCTCCTGCTTACTGCTGCCATTAATTGCAACCCCCTCTGCATTCACTATCCATGTATAAGATGACACCCAATTTTTGCCTATTTTTTTTAAGCAAAAAGCATTGTCTTATACACAGAAAAATATGGTATTTGCAGGAGCAATCAAATCTAATGCACACTCTAATTGTTGCAATGTTATTTGGGCAAAAAAAGTGTGTATTATATTCGAGTAAATACGACGAATATTTAAAGCAGTATCATGACCGTTTAGACCAGTGGTTCCCATAGTGCAGGGGTCTGCAACCTTTAAGACAAAAAGAGCACTTGGACCCGTTTCCAAAGAAAAAAAAAACTGGGAGCCGCAAAACTCGTCATTATAAAAATAACTTTTTTGTCACTTTTTAAAATTATTTCTTTGTTTGACCCCTCAGATTTACCCCTCATCATAGAAATAAACGTTAAATTAACAAGTTACCTTTTTGTGTGTGTGTGTTCTTCACTCCCCTTCAAAACAGTGACTAGCGTATACATGCCCCCTTTCAGTGCAGTGACCAGTGTACATGCCCCTTACAGGCAGGCGGGTGGGAAGGGAAGGCGGGTGGGAAGGTGACATCGGGGTGGTGCGTGACTAACGCACGCACTGCCCCCATGCGACGTCACAGCCAGTACAGCGCCCACCACAGTGGGGAGTGTTGGGGCGCACAATGCGCCTCCTCCCCTCGCTAGTATCCGCCCCGGAGCCGTGGCAAAGGTGTAAAAGAGCCACATGCGGCTCCGGAGCCGCGGGTTGCAGACCCCTGCCATAGTGGGTGGTCCTGCCCCCTAGAGGGTGGTCAGTTACTTAGGGGGCGCTAAGAGGGGGCAGTAGTAGTTGTTGAAGGTTCAAATGACTATCAGGCTTTGGAAAGCTGGTACCAGTGGATCAAGTCTATTAGTTTTGTTGAATTAATTAAACTAAATAGTTTTAATTGCATTTTGAATAAGTGCAATTAATTGTTACAGTTTTGAATTTTATGGTGCTCCTACCTTCCTAAGTGGGTTGTGAAGACTGCTGTTCTGAATATTGTTTTTTACAGGACAGGGGAGGTGACACCCAGAACTAAGGGGTTGGTGGCCCAAAAGTATGGAGCCACTGCTTTGGAGGCTGGAAAGTAGGAACTGACTGAGGCAGTGGTTATGGATGCAATTGTTTTTCTTTCTGGAAGAATTCATAAGTGTTATGTATGATACTAGCAACAAAAACAGACTAGGAAGGTATGAGAAACCCAGTGCTAGGTCTGTTTCAGCAAATGAACAATCCTGTATTAAACCTGCCATCATCTGAATGAGATATTTTACATATTTGCCAAACGTTTCGTCAACTCACCTTGATCGGGCCCAGCTCACACATCCGTTTTGAAAGTCTGCACGTTTGTGGTTGAGCGGATGCTCTGTAAAGAAAACCTTTGCTTGCATTTGATTTGCTGCACCCATGCCTCCCCATACGGCACGGTTGCCCCTGGAATGAGGTTGTCTCTCGTCTGCTGCGCCTTCAGGCACATGGTGAACAAGGACTTGAGCTCGGAACGGAAGCTGTCATTCAGCCAGCAGTAGATGAAAGGATTGTAGCAAGTGCTGCTCATGGCAAACCAATGAAGGACGAAATAGAGGGAGTTTTTGGTTCTGATGTTCATGGTGGAGATGAGCAGCACGTAGCAGTTGAGCGGGAACCAACAGAGGGCAAAAACCACCACCACCAGCATGAGCATTTTGATGCTTCTCTTCTTGTTGTTGTGATGGACGATGTACTGCTGCGTGGTGACATCCCCCACGGCATTGCGCAGCCAGAGCTTCTTGGCCAGCCGTGTGTAAGTGACGGAAATGATGAGGAGGGGCAAGAGGTAAAGGAGGAGGAAAGTGGAAAGGTCCACATATTTCTGCACCACCTCTGCTGGCTCAGGAAAATCGGGGAGGCACAAGCTACGAATAGTAGTTTCCCTTTGAAAACAAATAAACATTTATTCTGGATATGTAGTCAAGAAAACTACGGAAATTTTTATGTAGCTTAACATAGATGAGCATACTGTTATGGGGGTTGGGGTTGGGGGGGGAAGGATGCAGTCTGGATGATATTTGTGGGTCCCTTCAAGGGCCTGCTTAGAATCTTAGCTCCTTTGCTGGCCAATTTAAGTGCTATTTACTGCATCCTAAGAGGTTGCTCTGTTGCCATAGAGTCCGTTTTATAATTCTGGATTGATAGAATTTCATTAATACCAAAAGTACATCTCTTCAATCTGTGGGATAATGAGCCTCATCTGGCATTGCCATACATCTGGATTTCCTCCAACATATCTGGAATACTGCTGCCTCTAGCAGTGTCTGAGTGGAAATCAATAAAATGTTGGGGGAAATCCGGTTGTATGGCAGCTCATGTTGGCAGTGCAGTTTTTGCTGATTTCCCATTCAAAAAGCTCAAAAGCCACAAAAATAATACAGTAAATGCAATTTTGCCCAAAAAAGCTCAATAACTTTTCTGTCCAGATTTCCCCTGTTTAAAATATGGCAACCCTATCCTGTAACCAACATGCTTAAGTCTAATTAATGCATTAAGGGGTTAATTCTATAGAGTTAGCTGTCCTGCCAGGCTTAGCTAGTTCACCCACCCGCACCTTGGGAAAAGGGTAATCAAGCCTATTGCTACCAGAGAAGCTCAGTTTTGAGCTGTTTGCTACAGGTCAGACTGCATGACTCTTACAAGCCATTCTTGTGTTCCTATATGAATAATTTTGGAACTTTTACCACAGTAACTATGCCAGGTTTTACTGCCTCTGTTTTCTGCCTGAATAAATGTAAGGAAGGTGCCACGCAAGCCTCCATGGGGAGAGCATCCCACAAATATGGAACCACCACAGAAAATACCCATACACGTGTTGTCACCCCCCCCCAGGCCTCTTGTGGAGGAGGCACATGAAGAAGGGCCTCAAATGACGATTGTAGAGTCTGGGTTGGTTCATAAGAGGAGAGGTAGTCTGTGAGGTATTGCAGCCATTTAAGGCTTTATAGGTCAAAACCAGCACTTTGTATTGGGCCCAGAAACTGACTGGCAGCCAGTGCAGTCAGACCAGGATCAGTGTAATATTCTCAAATCATCTTGTTGTGGTGAGCAAACTGGCCGCCAAATTCTGCACCAGCTGAAATTTTTGAACCATCTCCAGATGCAGCCCGAAGTATAATGCACTGCAGTAATCTAACCTAGAGGCATAGACAACAGAAGTCAGGCTATCTTCATCCAGACAGGGGTGCAGTTGGGCCACCAAGCAGAGCTGGTAGAAGGCACTCTGCACTAGGGCTGGGTGATGTATTGATACATTGTCCAAAACTGGTTTGAAGTTCACATCATGGTAATGGTTTCATAATAGCTGACATGGCAATATATCCTGAATCACAATGTGTGTGTGAACTACGTACAAAATTACGATGTGGGGAAAACTGTGAAGCTGGTCATCGATTTTCTCATTATTCCTGCTGCATTATTCCTTGTTGCTCTGCCGCCTCAGCTCTCCGCTGCCTCGTGCAGATGGCAGGGAACCACAAGAACAGGCACTGAAGAAAGCAGCCTGCCTGGGAACTTTCCTCAGTAATAGTGACGCCATGAGCTTCTTGTTTTTAAGCTCAGGGGCCAGCCTGGTAGGTGGCTGAGGTAGATGCCGGTCCCAGCCGGCTATGGACTTCTTACTGGGAGCTCCCCCCCTCCATCCTTTCTCCTTATTTGGACTCTCTCTGCTCAACCGAAGGTGCCTCCTGACACCTGACCTCCGCCAGGGCCCTTGCAGAACTCCTTGTGCCTCACCTCCACCCCCCATGTTGCTGCCAAACCCTGTGTTTTGAACCACTGCTTGGTCCCACTGAAATTAAACCGTATGCAATATGCAAGCTCAGATTACTCTGAGATCCTTCTTCCCATTTCACCTCTCTTCTCATCCATTCTTGTCTTACAGATATTGTCACTGCATAATTTTTTTCATGGCTTGATTCACATCTTTAATATCCTGTTTTCAGCCTCCTGAACTGCAGTGATGCTGTGCTGCAAAGGGAAGTTTCACACACACTGGCTGTTGTCCCAAAGTGGGAAGCGAGAATGGAATGACAATTGATTCCCCAGAACCACTGCTCCCATTCTGTTGTTCCTTGCCAGATGAATATTGGTTACTCGATTTAAAAAGGGTAGGGGGCTAATCTCAAGGAAGGGGTGGCTGAGTTGGTGCCATCCAGGTGTCATACTGAGCTCCCATCAGCCCCAGACAACACAGTCCAAGGTCGGGGATGATGGGAGTTGTGTAGCACAGCAACATACTGTTGTGGGTTTGGTGAGTCCTTTCCCATTTGGGGGGTCCTGCCCAGTGAAGGTTGGAATCTAACAGAGGAGGAAGTTGCTAAACTGGTCAGACCTTTTCTTTGTAAGATAATGACCTTAGCTGCTCACTCAAGGGTCCTCATCAGCACCCCAAAAGAATAAGCTGGGTTGCAAGAACTACAACTAGGTGTGATGGGACCCTCAGTGCTAATGGGTGGGGCTTTCTCCCATTCACTCACCTCTGTACGGTAACTGATTTGTAAGAAAATTGATAGCTGTTATTACCAATAATTGGCTGCCTTGTGACTTGCAGCAACTCAGAATCATAAATGCAAATGGCTTTGAAAGCCGCAAAAGCAGTAACACTTAAAATATGAAGCGAGGAAGGTGTGCTGCTTTAGGCTGGAGTCTAATTGTAAATAAGCGATCAACGCACTCAGAGGTGCCCACCTCCAGAGCCCCCTGCTGCCCCTTTGCCTCTTAGCAACTCCCCACCTCCCAGGGGACATTGCCACCTACTTTGGGAATCACTGGTGTAGGCAGTATTCAGCTGGATGGGTGCATGGCCTGACTCGGTATAACACACCTTCCTGTATTCCACCTAAAGAATGGAAGTTGCCTAGTCCAGCCTCCTGCCAATGTAGGAAATCCACTCCTGTGGCCATCTTTGGTAGGAGGTGAAGCTTGCTTTTTATTTTTTATTTTTTAAAGTAACACATAGTTTGGCAGGTGAGAAAAGAAAAGAGTAGGTTAAAATACTCACCTATAATTATAAATGAAGAGCTTTTGGTAGATAGCATGGGGTAATGAAAAGCAGGCTGCCATCATCCAGATGCTGGAAATGGCCAGGGCTCCTTTGGTCAGTGACATCCTTGGCTTGAGTGGGTTGAGGATGACCTGGAAGAAAGGATGTCTCACAGTGATTCTCATCTCTGCAGACCAGGGGTGGGTAAAGTGCAGGCCATACCCATACCCATACCCATACCCATACCCATACCCATACCCATAAAAAGCTCCCCATAAATTTAATTGCCATTTTGGGCACTACCTGCACCACACATTTAAGGCATTGTGACCCCATTTTAAATGGCCACAGCTCCCCCCAAAGAATACTGGGAGCTATAGTTTGTTAAGGGTTCTCACAGTTGTTTAGAGGCCACCTCCCCCCACCCCCAACATTTCCCAAAGCAGTTAACAACTAGTCTGTCTTCCCAGGGAACTCTGGGGATTGCAGCTTTGTGATAGGAATAAAGGGGCCTCCTAAGAACTCTCAGCACCCTTGACAAACCACTTCCCATGATTCTTCGGGGAAAACCATGACTGCCAAAAGCAGTGACTCCTTTTTTTTTGGGCCACCCCCTCATTCCATAAACTCACCCCAGTGCTCCCTACTCTACCCTACAAAGGGCATTTTTCAGAATAGTGGTTTGCACAGCCCACCAAGGAAGATAGGAACAGCATAAAAATCAAAACAGTGCCAGTTAATAAATTGGCATTTATTCAAAAGCCAATTAAAACTATTTAGTTTAATTAATTCAACAAAGCTGATGTGGATAGTTCAATTGGTAAGAGTGTGGTGCTGATAACACCATGATTGCAGGTTCCAAATGAAACACCTGCATATTCCTGCATTGCAGTGGGTTGGACTAGATGATCCTCAGGGTCCCTTCCAACTCTACAATTCTAAGTTGGTGACCATGGCTGCATCTAAGTTAGTGATGGACTTGATCCAGTGGTACCAGCTTTTCAAAGTCCGATAGTCATTTGCACCTCCCACAACCACTACTGCCCCCTTGCCTCTGAGCATCCGCTAGGTACTTCCACTGCCCTCTAAGGGGCAGTACTGCCCACTTTGGGAACCACTGGTCTAAACAGTCATGATACTGCTTTAAATATATAGTGCGGATGTTTTAAAAACCTCCCACTTTCCACTCCCATTACCAAGCAGAGCGTGGCGCTGTTTAACCCCATTACTGCACTTATGTGGTTGGACAGATTTAACCCACATCTCTGTGACCAGTGCCAGGCATCCTTGGGAGATGCAATTCAGACCCACTCATCCAATCAGTCTTGACAGTGCTTTGAGTTCTGAAGTCCTCCCTCTTCTTACTGCATTAGACATAAAAGGGCTGGGTGATCATGCAAGAATATTGGCATAAGCAACCACCGTTATCAGCTTCTTGCTAATGGAAAGCTGTTGGCTGAAGTTTGCAATCCATGGGAGATGCACAGACTTGGCTGAAGAAAGGCAGTAGAGTTACCTGCAAGTCCGTGGTTTCCAGTTAATGCTCAGCATATAAAAGGGAGTGCTGTGTTTCTAGTGGTCTGCCCGTGTGGGCAAAAGCCATGTAACTCAGAGGAGTGGCTAATACCAGGCTGAAGAAAGGTAGCCATCCCAGCTGCAAACAATCTGCAAAGCTTACCTCACTGCTACCAGCACATGACAATCTGGTGCTTTTAATGCTGCCAGTGCTTGACTTATTAGGGAGATGGCCTCAATAATAATAGAACACTTTCTCTGAACACTCAGGGGAATATTTCAGTATTCACTTACTAAGCCTGCAATTTCTTTCTACCTTCTTTCAGTGTGACAATGTTCTATTAATCATTTTCCCTACTGAGCTGATATTATAATACACATTGTTAGCTTACTGATGAACACAGTACCTCAGTTAATGAAAGAAGCTCCTAAGACACACTCCAACCTTTAGTTCTAACTTTTTTTTAACTGTTTCATCTTTATGTGAGTATATTCTCCAGGAGTTAAACAAAACCCACTATGTGACACAACACCTATCAGTCTATCATCCTGCATTGCAGATTCTGCACTGATGGGGGAGGGAGGTGCACTTGATGATCTCCTAGGTCCTTTCCAACTCCATGAGTCCTTAATAATCATGGGGACTGTGTAAACAATCTACCAGATGCTTGATAAACCATGTAATTTTGCTGCAGGACATTTATCAAGAAGTGCAAAACAACGGTCAGTTATTGTACATGAGTATGTGTGAGAGCTGAACCTCTTTATTCTAATATAGACCAATAGTGCCATCTAGAGCTAAGAACACTGTATGGAAACAATATCCTTGGTTTCATTTCATTTAATCCTTTCTTTCCTATAATAGCAAACTGGTCTGAATTGACTAGTTCTTTCGTAATGGAAGTTCAACACCATTAGGAAGTCGAACCATCCTCTAGGCACATTTCTGATTAGTGGTTGTTGGCATCTATCTGTCTTGAGAGACAATGCAGTGTACCTTTGGGGGGGAAGTCAAACTGCTGTGTTAGCAACACCAAAGTGACCTCCCTGGGGTGCAAGTCTAGGCAGTGTGAGCATGGAGGTCCTGGGCTGCCTAGATGACAAGGACCCCCCCCCCCCGGTGTCACTGATGCGGTCCAAAGGAAATCAGAGCAATATGTTTGGCATCCCAGGAGTTGCTGAAAGGAGGCGTACAAGGTGCTGTCCAACTGTCTTAGGGACTGCACTCTGAATTTGTGTTGGGTCCAGCAGAGGTTTGGGGTCAGAGTTTTCCTTCCCCTGGATGCACTACCTTCTCAGGTAGATGAGTCCCATCTGCCCCTCACTTCCATCTACAACACATGCAGAAACTGCCTTCTTGAGGCCTATTGGGTCTGAAGTATCTGAAGAAGTGTGCATGCACACGAAAGCTCATACCAAGAACTAACTTAGTTGGTCTTTAAGGTGCTACTGGAAGGATTTTTTTTTGTTTTGACCTTTAGTCCTTTGTCTCATTTGGAACCATGAAAACCAGAGATATTCTGCAAGGGACTAGCACTTTCCTAGGCTGCCTTCTTTCCAGGAGCTCTGCATGTTTTCTGACACCCAAGACAATACTCAAATAGGCAAAATGTAATTACGGTAGCTAAATTAGATTGCCTTTAAAAATGTTATTTGGAAGTCTCTCTCTGTGTGATTTGTTGCATTCCTTTCCCCCTCTGAAATAAAGTTACTTATATATCATGACAGTTGGTTTTCTCTGTAATACAGGCAACCCCCATTTTGCGCCCCCATTTCTGAGCATTCATGCGCGTTGGCAGAGCACGCATAAGCCAAGCCCACCCCACCCTCTCATGCCCTGTTATGCCCTGCCCTCTTCCAGGTCCAAATGACCCGCATGTCAGTGGTCACACAATAATTGAACGTGCGCAAAATAACCACTGCCCGGGCTGTTTTTCACCTGATCAGATTGGATGGATGAGCTGCAGTGCCCTTCTCTGACCATTATGGGAAAGGGCCATAGCTCAGTGATAGACCATCTGCTTTGCATGCAGGGAGGTCCCAGGTAGAATCTCCAATGGCATCTCCACTTAGTGCCGAGGAGATTCCTGTCTGAAACCCTAGGAAGCCATGGGCAGTCAGGGTAGACAGTATTGAACTAGACACACCAATGCCCTGACCTCGTATAGGAAGCTGCTTATACACCCAAGTGACCACTCCTAACAAATACATACATACACTGGCTGTTTATTATGCTGGGCAATTTCAATTTCCTTGTGTCCTTAGGGCACCTTTTCTCCCACTGCCCACTCCACAACTTTGTGTAGTCAAGACTAAAGGCAAAATAGCGTTAGTTTCAGGCATAGGAGCCAACCTCTAGGGCCCAAGGTCCCTTCAGCCACTCCCCAATAAAATATTTGAGGGGGCCAGGGTTCCCCAAAGTTGATGAGTAGTGCCATTCAAATGGTGTGCATGTGCTACACCTTGTGATCAATTATGCAGGACAGGGATAATTGACAGGGATCAATTATACCTCCTCCCCCCATATTTTATTCAAGTTGGCACCCCGGGTTTCAGGATACCTTTTGCAGGGGGAGGTGTGGGATGGGGTGGGGTTTCATACCTGATGCCGGTCCAGGGCTATAGCTGTCAGGGTCAGGGTGGAGACGTGGAGAGAGCAATACTGCGCAAAGCGGCTGACGTGGCACATGCTTTCCCCAAAGACCCACGTGCTGTTCACGAACCGAACCTGCGGAAGAGACTGGCAAGAATAATGGGGCCAGCAGAAGATTTGTGGCTAACAACTAGGATTCACTTGGTACAGTCAAGCACATGGGGTTTCCATCGGCACATGGGGTCAGGAGGACCTCTGCCCATTTGTGAAAGTTCGCAAAGATTAAAATAGGGACTTCTGTCAATTTTTTACTTGATCTGACTGTTTGCTTGCCAGGTGGCAATGGGAGTGGAATAGGACCCTCCTAACAACTCTCAGCACCTTTAGCAAACTACGGCTCCCAGAATTCTTTGGGAGAGCCATTTATTTATTAATTTAAAAGATTACAGTATTTATAGTCCACTTGTCATTGAATGTTTTGAATCTCAGAAAGGGGAACAAAGTTTATAAAAATAAACATAGAAAAATGTCCACCAAAATTACAAAATCATATAAACAGGACCAATAAACAACCAAACAATTCTATCATAAGGCAAACAAGCAAAATCACTGCAACATAAACTAATATTTCCAATTTAATGAAATATGAGCCTCAAGGTCAGCAGTTCGGCCAGGCAGGAGTGGGCAGATGGATTTGCTGACCTCCTCTAGCTCTCCCATGAACATTTAAAGTGGGATCACAGTGCTTTAAATGTATGGTGTGAACAAGGCCCTGCCTGTCCAGCACACCAAATGCACATGTAAGGCAATGACTTAATCCAGGCAGTGACCTCCTCCCTCTCTGGCCTGGGGGCATGGCAGTTTGGCAAAGGACTTACCAAAGTGAAAGGTGTGTTGAGCAAGGTGATCATGATATCAGACATGGCCAGGTTGGCAATGAAGAGGCTGGTGGCTGAATGCATCTTCCTCCTCCTCCTCCTCTTCTTCATCACCACATGGCACACCAGCACGTTACCAAAGAGAGATACGATGATGATGATTGTGTAGGCCACAA
This sequence comes from Podarcis melisellensis, assembly GCF_964234715.1. Classification (NCBI taxonomy): domain Eukaryota; kingdom Metazoa; phylum Chordata; class Lepidosauria; order Squamata; family Lacertidae; genus Podarcis; species Podarcis melisellensis. The sequence continues at coordinate 21,019,744 of NC_138547.1, read as the reverse complement.
TGAGGAGAGCTTTCATGGTGGGCTTCTGCGACTCCGGCTCGTATTTAGCCAGCTCAGCAAACTTCTCCCACTCAATGATCTGGCTCTCTGTCCAGTTGAAGGGTGTGCCATTCTTGGCTTGGTAGAGTAACATAAACTTGGCCAGAGAAAAATTGCATTTGGACTCCTGAGGAGGACATTGGAAGTGAGGTGAATGGGATAGAGGGAAGAGGAGCATGTGAGAGAGGTGGTCTTCCAGCCAGCTGGAGCCTTGCATGGAGACAGGCTAAGTTAGCAGGAGGCGTTTGTTCCAGCAAGTGGGACTAAATAGCAGAGAGAGAGAGAGAGAGAGAGAGAGAGAGAGAGAGAGAGAGAGAGAGAGAGAGAGAGAGAGAGAGAGAAGCTTTTTAGCCAACTCAGGTTGGGAGCAGCTGTCAGGACAAAGGCAGCATTTAAATATCCAAGTAGAAAGAAGTCTTGAGGTGCATTAAATATGTTTTGTAGCACACTGTTTTGTAGCACACTAGTGTGTCATTTGACAAAAAATGTGGACAGTAAAAGTGGAGCTGGGAAAATCTGGTGTGCTCATTTTTCTTTTGCATGCTGAAGGGCAGCACATATGTGCACAAAAATAAAGAAAAATGGCCTACGGCAGAGCACACACAAATCATGGAGAAAGATCAGGTGTGCAGCTTTAATTGGTCATCTTGGGTTGTTTTGTGCTACCGGTTATTGAGGCATTCAGTCTTCCAACTTCTGAGAGTGCCCTACAGTGTTTTGTTCTCCCCCCTTCCTTTTTTCAAAGCACTTTACCCTCCTATTTGCTTTGTCAATTTTTTTTGAGCACAATTCTTCTAAAATGTGTATTTCCCCCTCCCTTCTTTATAATTCTCTTTTTTTTTATTTTATTTTTTTATAAAAATTTTTATTAAGATTTTTTACAGATACATATTTAACAAACAGAATAGGTTTCATAACATCCTTTCATTCTATTGTGGACTCCCTCACGTCTCCTGCTTCCACTTTCATCATTAAAAACGAATTTTTCCAAGCAAATTATCATCTTGTTTATGCTCTTAAGTGCAGTATTTAGGTTAAACTCAAATAAAAAATTATAATTTAATGGTAGACAGTTATTTCTGCTCTGGCTTCCTTGTTAGGATTCAACCAAATTACAGTACTTTTGTAAATAGATCTTAAATTTCTTCCAGTCTTCTTCAACCCTCTCCTCTCCCAGGTCGCGGATTCTGCCAGTCATCTCAGCCAGTTGCATATAGTCCATCAGCTGCATCTGCCATTCTTCCAGTGTGGGTAGATCTTGGGTTTTCCAGCTCTTAGCAATAAGTATCCTTGCCGCCATTGTAGCGTACATAAAAAATGTTCTGTCCTTCTTTAACACGTTCTGGCCGACCATGCCCAGAAGGAAGGCCTCTGGTTTCTTGGTGAAGGTATACTTAAATACCTTTTTTAACTCATTGTATATCATTTCCCAAAAGGCCTTCACTTTAGGGCAGGTCCACCAGAGGTGAAAGAATGTTCCTTCATTTTCCTTACATTTCCAACATTTGTTATCAGACGAATGGTATATTTTAGCCAATTTCACTGGGGTCATGTACCATCTATATATCATTTTCATTACATTTTCCTTCAGAGCATTACATGCTGTGAAGTTCAGCCCGGTGGTCCATAACCTTTCCCAGTCCTCAAACATAATGTTGTGCCCAATATCCTGGGCCCACTTTATCATAGCCGATTTAACCAATTCGTCTTGTGTGTTCCATTTCAGCAGCAAGTTATACATTTTTGAAAGTACCTTGGTCTTAGGTTCTAGCAGTTCTGTTTCCAGTTTCGATTTCTCCACCTGGAATCCTAACTTTTTATCAATCTTAAACACTTCCTTAATCTGAGCATAGTGTAACCAGTCTCGCACTTTATCTTTCATTTTCTCTAAACTCTGCAGTTTCCAATTGTCTCCATCCCTTTCTAGTATTTCCCAATATTTTGGCCAATTGGCCTCCATATTGGGTCTTTTTCGGGCCTTAGCCTCCAAAGGTGACAGCCACCTCGGTGTTTTGTTTTCTAATAAGTCTTTGTATCTTGTCCAGACATTAAATATTGCTTTTCTGACAATATGGTTCTTAAAGACCTTGTTAATCTTAACCTTGTCGTACCATAAATATGCATGCCATCCAAATGCATTGTTAAAACCTTCCAAATCCAGCACATCCGTGTCCTCCAGAAGTAGCCAGTCTTTTAGCCAGCAGAAAGCTGCGGCTTCATAGTACAACTTTAAGTCTGGCAGGGCAAAGCCCCCTCTTTCTTTTGCGTCCGTTAATATCTTAAACTTAATTCTGGGCTTTTTGCCCTGCCAGACAAATTTGGAGATATCTTTCTGCCACTTCCGGAAGCACTCCGTTTTATCTACAATCTGCAATGTCTGAAACAAAAACAACATTTTTGGCAATACATTCATCTTAATAGCAGCTATTCGACCTAACAATGAAAGTTTCAATTTTGACCAGCTATCCAAGTCTCTCTTAATTTCAGACCAACATTTTTCATAATTATCTTTAAACAGACTCAAATTCTTTGCTGTTATGTTTACCCCTAGGTATTTAACTTTCTTAACCACAGTTAACTCTGTCTCTCTCTGAAACCGTTCCGACTCAATATCTGTCAAGTTTTTTCCCAACACCTTGGTTTTTTGCTTATTTAGTTTAAATCCCGCCACCCGACCAAAATCTTGGATTAGTTGTAGTACTCTTTTCGTACTAGATTCTGGCTCCTGTAATGTCAAAACTAAGTCATCTGCAAACGCTTTAAGTTTGTATTGTTTCGCTCCGACCTGTATCCCTTCCACCAACCTGTCCCCTCTAATCGTGTTCAAGAGCACCTCCAGGACCGAAATAAATAATAACGGGGAAATCGGACAGCCTTGTCGTGTTCCTTTTTCAATTTTAAACTCTTCTGTAACCACATTGTTAACTATCAGTTTAGCCTTTTGTTCTGAATATATTGCATCAATCCCATTCTCAAACCCCCGGCCCACTCCCATTTCTTTTAAATTCCCTTTCATAAACTTCCAGGATATATTGTCAAAGGCCTTCTCCGCATCTATAAAAATTAAAACAGCTTTAGTATTTATGTCTGTTTGTAAAAGCTCCAATATATCTATAATGTTCCTTGTATTAGCAGACATATGTCTACCTGGGAGAAAGCCTGCCTGGTCTTTATGGATTACTTTGTTTAAAACCCTCTTGAATCTACTTGCCAAAACGTCTGCAAATATTTTGTAATCCACATTTAAAAGGGAGATGGGACGGTAGTTCTTAAGCTGTGTCTTTTCAGTTTCCGATTTTGGTATCAATGTGATGAAAGCTTCTTTCCACGATTCTGGCGCCTTCTTCCCCTCTAAAATTTCATTGCTGACCTCCATCAGTGGTTGTATCAAATAGTCTTTCAATGTCTTATAGTACTTGGAGGTCAGCCCGTCTGGTCCTGGTGATTTGCCCTGTTTCATGTTTTGGATGGCCTGCTCAATCTCTTGTCGTGTTATTTTGCCATTCAGAATTGATCTATTTTCTTCTGACAACTTTGCCAGTCCATTTGTCTTTAAAAATTGTTTAATCGCTGCTTCATCTTGTGGCCCTTGGGTGTATAATTTTTTGAAATATCTCTGGAAACACTTTCTAATCTCTCCGGGGTTCTGGATACATCTTCCTTCAATCTCTAAATTTGTCACTGTATTTAACTTTTGTCTCCTCTTCAACTGCCAAGCTAGCAGTTTTCCACATTTATTAGCCGACTCAAAAGTTTTTTGTTTCATTAATTTGATTTTCCATTCTATTTCCTGATTTATCAGTTTGCAGTATTGTACTTGGTAAAGTTTGATTTCTCTCAGAATCGGCTGAGACTTCGGATTAAGTCTTAACTTCTTCTCCAACTCCCCCTTCTTTATAATTCTCTTCCCAGCTGGATTGTCCTGCACAACATGTGAATGATATCAGGGGAAAACATTAACATTATGCTGATAGATTTGATTTTTTTCTTTTCTGTACAATAGAAAGTGACTATGCAAATTGCCTTGATAACAGGTCTCCTGAAATATTCAGAGATGAGCTTGGAACAGTGTCCTAAACAGGGAACAAGCTGGCTTCTGGCACCATAAGTTCACCTCTGTTTTCTTTTCTTCCTGCATTCCGTGTTCTTCTTCAGTACAGTATAAAATGAAGGGTTCTTTATTTAGTCTTTTGCTTTCAATTACATTTTTCAATCAGCAGGCAGCCAGATGAACTGATGAGGCACGATTGTAACTCTGTACAAACTGAGCAAGGTTTGATAACAAAGAGTTCTTGTGACAAGACTGTGAAAATAAAATGTCCATTTCCAGAACATGTTCCTCCCAACAGTCAACATTACTAGCTCAGAGCGAACAGGCAACCTAGTTCTGAAGCAAAAGTCCATAAAGTAAGCACCCCCCGCTTTCTTAAACTCTGTGGTTAGGGTTGTTCAGACAGTTGCCATGGTTTCAGGGGTGCCAACTTGAATAAAATATTGGTAAGCTCTGCCCCACATAATTGATCACAAGATGCGGTGCATGCACACCATTTGAATGATAATGCCCATCAACTCTGGGCCCCCCCCCAGCTCTGATATGTTCTCACGAGATATCATGGAGCCATCCAAATCCCCATGAGATCTCCCAGCACCATCCCTGGCAGAGAGCTCAAAAGTTCTTTTTGTGCCAGGAAAACCTTGCATACATTTAATTTGCTCAATTTCAACCGGCCACATTGGACCACACAAGCTTGAAACCACACAAATTAAAAATGTGTAAGATGCAATCATACTGTAGTGCTATGTAGACATAGAGAAACAAACCTAACTTTTAAAAAGTACTACCTGTGCTCCCTTTTGTCTACCAGAGTACTCATAATCCAGGATGCTAAAAGGAGAACAAATAATCCTTCAAAAGTTGTTTATATACTATTCATTCATTAATTCTCAGCCCTTCAGGTGTGTGGGGAGAACCAAGTCTCTGAAGCAGCTTTCATCAATCTGTAGTAAGCTACCATAGTCCCTGCCCCTCAGGTTTACAATCTAAAAGACACAACACAAAAGGAAAAGAGGTTGGACTGGAGATGGGGAAAAAGGCAAACTCAGACACCAGCTCTCAGGTACAATACGTGCTATTTTTCTAGAAAAAGCAGAACTCACCATGAATGCCTCCCTTATTCTTTTAGAATGGCAATGGTGCCCACTTGAGAGGTGCCAGAACTAAGTTCCAGTGAGTTCTGGCTGGGGGAACAAAAGCCCTGGATATAATATTTTTTAAAGTGCTTTTCCTGACAGAGAGGCACAAAGCAAGCTCTCTGCAGTTGTTCCTTCTCTACCCAGTGGATAGGGCCGAGAGGCTCTTCAGAGAGTGCTGCCCTTCCCGTCTGCAGTCCCAGGAGAACAGTGCTTTCCTTTTCCACCCACCTAAATTGTTACGATTGGGAGGCAATGCTCACCAACATTTAGTTAAAACCCAGAAATAACACAGCAGACAAAGCCAGCAGTCATGTTTGGAGAGTCAGCTTTTATGTCTTTCCGGAAGGAGATGCAATGGCACAATACAAGCCCACACAAGGTTGCTCAGATCCAAATCCCACTAAGCTCAATGGGTTTTACTTACTTACCTGGGGGTAAGTGTGTTTAGGCCTATGGTTTAACTAACTACTGCTGAAAATCAGCCCCATTAACTACGAACCCCTAAATTTGGGATCCTCTCCAAACCTGTACCAAGGTTTAGGAGGTTTTTTTTGCAGTGAAAACCTTGCGTCTTGTAGCACCCCACAAACTGAGCAATTGATACATCAAACATGGGGTTCACACTTAACTACAAACCCCAAAATTTGGGGAATTATGTTTTAAGTGATCACTGCACCTTATTGGCTTTGCCTGGTACATTTTTATGAAAATTCCCACTTATTTAAAAGGTGCATGTTTCTAGATTACATTTCTTGTGTCTTAAATATGTGGCTTGTGTGTTAAATCTACTTCAGGAGCCCTTACAAACTAGCTATTTATTGGGTATTCATTCTGACTGCTTGCACAAAGCTTCCTCAGAGGCTAGATTATATCTGGTCTTTATCAAGCATTCATTGTGATTTGCTTGTGGGCTGGTTACATGACAATGAGAATTTGTCTGGAATCCATCCTAATTCACTTGGGGTGTCTTTAAGCATCTTCATGTTAGTCATTCATTCATCCCACGTTTTACTGTGAATTTCCCTGTCAGTTTCCAAACCAAAAGTCCTTTTCTCAAAGAAGAAATAAAGTACAATAGATTTGCATGTCCTGGCACAAAACAGCACCTATTTACTTTAAATGATCTACTTGAATCAGTACTGCAAAATACTGACAGTTCAGACATTCAATTGGTTCAGCAAATCACCCCTTTTGTCTGTTGAAGTGCATTTCTGCTGTGAATTTTCCCAGTTATATTTTTTAAAATACTCACATAATCTGTTTTAAATTGTGTTATAAAACTAATAACCGCATACCTACAGGTAACTTTTTTTTTTTACCAGTCGTGAATCAGCAGTAAGAGTAAGATTCTATGCAACAAACAAGAAGCAACTGTGTGTACAGCCTCATACATAGAATAGAATCGTAGAATTGTAGAGTTGGAAGTGACCCCAAGGGTCATCTAGTCCAACCCCCTTTAATACAGGAATCTTGCCCATAGCTGTTCCTGGGTACCTGGAAATCAATTTGGCAATGCAATACAATGAAACATGGGTAGGAATGCACACATTATGGTGCACAAGTGAGTGGTTTTCTTACATAGGAATGATAATTCATGCAGGAAATTGTCTTGGATGAAGCTACCCTAAGGCAGCAATCCTATACTGTATATCATTACCTGGCAACAGGCCCCATTGAAGATAGCAGAGTTTACTTCAAAGCAGGCAGGCATATGATTGCACAGTACATAATACTTCCGGCCATTGTTTGTCAGCTGAAGGCAATAACATTCTCTATTCGCTGCACAATTATTAAAACTGAAAGTTATACACAAACAAAATCTAATTGCCTGGGACTTGTTTTCAAACTGTTTATCCTCAAGGAGCAGTTTCCACTGTGATTTATTTTTTTGTTGAGAACCCCCACTTATTTTTCCACTTGTGCCTCTCCTTTTCGCAGTAAGGCAGCTGCATCAACCAAGACCCCCATGTGTAGTGCAGAGAGTTATTGGGCATCCGGGGGGGGGGCTCCTTTTACACAGGGCCCTCCAATAACATGTTAGACCTGGTTTTGCCATTACCTGCCCACCTTTTTCAAAAATTGCATCTTGCAGCATTGCAGTGTACCTGTCTTCTGTACTAACACATTGGACCCAGATATTGTAAGCAAAGTCACTTAAATAACCCAATGCAGTTCCAGAAAGAAAAGTCCAGATAACACTTTACTGAGCAAACCGAACAGAGACAGTGTGTAATGTGAAGAGAAAGGAACAGAGAGATTTTGTGTTTCTTAGTTCAGGCCTTGTACATAGCAGAGAGACATTCAGCCAAACACACAAATTAAAAAAAACTCCCTCAGAACTACAGAGCCAATCAGAATGCATGCCATCTCAGGGTAGATCATGCCACTCTGCCTGGTTGCTATGTGACACCTCCACCCACCCACCTCTTGGCTTTAACAGACTGTAACAGTAAAAGAATTTACTACTAAGTTACAAACTGAACGATCGCTGCTGTTGCACTTCCAACAGATACTTCAGGGACCATCTGCCCCAGAAGCCTGCCCTTTCCCAGGTCTCTGTGCCATTAGAGGTCTGATGGGTGGTGAACAGAGAAGGGGCCTTCTCTTTGTTGGTGCCCCAGCTCTGGAATTATTTCCCTCAGTACAACCGTCCCTATTTATATAATAGGGGCCTCCTAATAGGTGTCTCTCTGCACCCTTGACAAACTACAGCTCCCAGAACCCATGGGTAATTAAAGTGGTATCATATCATTTGAAATATATGGTGCGGATGTGACCTTTGACAAGCTATTATTCCTTTTTGCGCCCTTCCTCTTAACCTTCTATATTCTGTAACTTTTATACTGTACTTGTAGCCTGTCTACTGTAAATAAATTATATTGATATAAATTTGATGTTTGAGTTTGAAACTGCTAACCCAGGTGAATTAGGTCCAAATTAAACTTGAGGACATAGAGTGGCTTATGGAATTTGAGGGATTCCTGAATATTCTGGGGGCCAGTGAGGTGGGGTAGCATTCTAGCTGCAGTGCTGGTGCTCATCTAAGAGCTCTGGTCTCACATGGAATGGGGAGATGGACAAGGCCATTGACTCCTGAGTGAGAAGGGACCCTCCCTGGGCCAGGAGTTCTGACCAGTACTGCCCAATCACAAATATCTCCTTATTGGGCAAGGTACTTGAGAAGGGGGTGCCAGTGCCTCTTTACGGAAGAAACAGATTCTCTGGATCACTTCAGTCTGGCTTTGATTTATTGGTTGAATTTATTTCCACAATGAGCTGTGCCCAAGGCATTTTACAGCAAACATTCAAAACACCGAGCATGGGAAAGGCAAATGCAGAACGTCAGTAAATTCAAAAGCGGCAAAAATCAACAATCTGGCAAACACAGAATAAATGCAATATTACAAAACAAAAGCAATCTATGCCCAAGTGCATTTATATCCCACCTTTCTATCCAAGGAACTCAAGATGACATGCACAGTTCTCTCGCGCTCCTCATTTAATCCCCACACTTCTGCTTGCCCTGTGCCTAGAAAGCAAGGGCCCAAGTGTTTTCCCCTTTGCCTGGCTCCTTTCCCAGGGAAAACCCACTTTTTCGTGTTAAAATCAGTGCAAATGTCAATCCAGAGAGAATCCAATTGGTGTTTGCTCCGATTGAGCGCTAAAGGGCAGTTTTCCCCAGAGGGAAGCAGAGGTTGTCATTTGCACACATGCAACAGCTCTCTCAAGAGTACATACCTCAGCTTAATTGTGGCTTGCATTTTAAAATCAGAGGGAAGCTGGTTTGAGGGAAAGTGCACCAACCAGCAATATTTTATAAAACACGGCAGGATGTCTCTGGATCATGGCTAATGCTGTTTGTACTCAGCTTCAGAAACCAGTCGAGGGAAAGCACCGGAACCAGAGCAAAGATTAATATGACAGGCTTTTTTGTACTCAGTCTACTAAATGCCTTGCCACTGTATATTTCCACGCCTAAGAATTATCATTCAGTTTGTCTCCTCAGAAATAAAGCCGAAAGAAAGCTTTAGTGTACTGCGGTCTAGCAGAAAAAGTTAGATTTCAATGTGAGTAAGAGTCTGTTTCAGAATTGCCAGTGCAAACCTGGAGATGGAATGGCAATGTTACTATTTATTGCAATTTTTATGTCATGCCCTTTCTCCCAAAGGAGCCCAGGGTGGCAAACACCAAACAGCACGATAAAAAACAAAAGAATATTTAAAACACTTGGAAACTATTTTAAGCTTCTGAAACATTAAAAAACTTTTAAGAATGCTTTAAAACATATAAAGCATGGAAAGTCATACATTTCACAAACAGCCTTTGAATGTGTGTCTATAAGAAAAGAAGTCCAGTGGCAGCACCAGACATTTATTTTTTTTGAGGGTGTGTACAGAAGGGGCAAAGTACCGATATACGTCTAGATGGGTGAGTTGTATTCCACGTGTTAAGATCTCTGAATGAAAAATAAGGGTATATGCTTGTGGCAGGAGTCCAGCAATGGGGGGGGGGGAGGAGTGTGTGTGGGAGCTCCTTGCTGGGTGTGTGTGTCTGCTGTCTTCTCTCCCTCTGGTGATGTCCATGATAGCATCCCAATATAACAGAATATATTCATTGCAGAGGGTCGCGTTCAACTCTACAATTCTCTGATTCTGTATAAACATTCATACACAGCTAGAAATGGTAGACACATAGTATAGTCTAAAGAACCTTCGAATAGTGCTTACTACTACTACTACTATAATAGTACAGTGGTACCTCGGGTTACAGATGCTTCAGGTTACAGACTCCGCTAACCTAGAAATAGTACCTCGGGTTAAGAACTTTGCTTCAGGGTGAGAACAGAAATCGTGCTCCGGTGGCACGGCGGCAGCGGGAGGCCCCATTAGCTAAAGTGGTACCTCAGGTTAAGAACAGTTTCAGGTTAAGAATGGACCTCCAGAATGAATTAAGTTCTTAACCCGAGGTATCACTGTAGTAATACAGCTATTATTGTCTTTATTACACATTCAAGGCAAGATCTGTGCTACTTCAGAAACCACAATACATTATCTTCTAGTGTTACATGTTCAATGTAGTATCAAACCAACTCTGCAGTCGAGCCGCATCCTTTTGATTTAACTCGCCAGAAACATCCGAACACATGAATACAAAATTGTGCAAAAGCCGAGGAAATCTGCAGCAGCACAGGAATATTGATGCATGGGTGACAGGTAATGAAAACAATTCTACTTGTCCTTTTCACTTTACTCACCCTTTGGGGAACTGCTTCGGTTGATCCTGCTGGCTTTTTCACAGCTACCCAAACCTATGGCCCAAAGGAAAATGTTGAGCACTCTTTCCCTCCTCTGCTGATGAACTACTTCCCAATCTCTTACTGTGCCTTCTTGCAGGACGCCCTGTTCTGCCTGCTCTTCCTCTAGTCCTGCAGAACACCAAACACACACAGTCCCTTCTAATTAGCTAAAGTGGTACCTCAGGTTAAGAACAGTTTCAGGTTAAGAATGGACCTCCAGAATGAATTAAGTTCTTAACCCGAGGTATCACTGTAGTAATACAGCTATTATTGTCTTTATTACACATTCAAGGCAAGATCTGTGCTACTTCAGAAACCACAATACATTATCTTCTAGTGTTACATGTTCAATGTAGTATCAAACCAACTCTGCAGTCGAGCCGCATCCTTTTGATTTAACTCGCCAGAAACATCCGAACACATGAATACAAAATTGTGCAAAAGCCGAGGAAATCTGCAGCAGCACAGGAATATTGATGCATGGGTGACAGGTAATGAAAACAATTCTACTTGTCCTTTTCACTTTACTCACCCTTTGGGGAACTGCTTCGGTTGATCCTGCTGGCTTTTTCACAGCTACCCAAACCTATGGCCCAAAGGAAAATGTTGAGCACTCTTTCCCTCCTCTGCTGATGAACTACTTCCCAATCTCTTACTGTGCCTTCTTGCAGGACGCCCTGTTCTGCCTGCTCTTCCTCTAGTCCTGCAGAACACCAAACACACACAGTCCCTTCTAATCACTGGGTACATGTGCCTTAACTGACTGGCCAATCAGAGATAGGCAGGAAAGTGGGCGAGGTGGGAGGGAGCTTGCTAGTAGTGAAGTGCTTGAGTTCCTTCTGTCATTTACAGGATGATGAGTGACACTTACAGTAATGCTTTTTACTACAAGAGGATAAGAAGGGATGGTGGTTCTGATCACTCAGTGCAGAAGAGGGAGAAATCCAAGGGTTGTTTTTAAACCACAGTGAAAATTGAATCTCATTTCCCTTTCAACTCACAGTTTACAATTCTTCCCCACTCAACCCAATCCACACACACGTGTGTGTGTGTGTGTGTTTGTGTACTGTGTGAGAGCTGGGCTAGAAGCAGGCTGCAGGTAGAAGCCTGAGAGTGATAGCCATGCTTCATTTTTGCTGGAATCCAAGACTGTGACTATGGGAGAAGCAAGACCTTTTTTGGTTGCTAATCCTGCAAGCTCCTCATCATAGACTCAGGTTGTATATGTGTGTAAATAAACCATATATCCTAAAGACACCACACTCTCCACTGTCCCTCATTTCAAGGAAAAAACCCCAGAGAAGCACCTGGAATCCTCCAAGCACTGCTTGGAGATTGGGTTGGTGGGCAACACCTCAGAATAGAAAGTTGATCCTCAAATCACAGAAAAACCCAGATAGTGTTTGCTTAGATGTACCAGTAAGTCCCATGGTAATCACAAGTAATGTGCACAGGAGTGATCAAAATGGAATGCCTGTCAATCTTAATTTTGCAGTTTGACGGCAGCCTGTGGTGCTAATAATAGGGGCCTTCTAACCCTTGACTGAAATTTCCCCAGAAGCTGCTGGAAGAAAGCTAACTACAGAATAAGCTCCACTGTGCTTATTAAACTTACTTTTAAATAAAGTTGCACACTCTACAGTGAAACTGTTTCCAAAGGGTCTCCAAACACTAGAAAGCGTTTATGCTCACTTGTCTCTGTGTGTTGCCTTCTGCATTGATAAATGGACAATTTAACAAGAGCTGGACAACAAACTTTAGTGTGTGGGGCTGGAGTGACAGAATATGTTGATCATGTTCTTTTGCACTGCAAACCACTGGAGACTATTGTAGGTAAGTGGTATATAAATTGTTTAAATAAATAGTAAGTGCAGCTGGATTTTGATGTCCCTGCTATTAAGAACTCTTCCTTATATTTACTGTGTCTGCTGCAGGATGTGGCTAATCTTACTAATCTTATTTGCATATGTATATGCTGATGTTTTGCTGGTTTTATTTTAATTTGCCAATTGAGAAATAAGCTTTTGAAAACCAAAACCAAACCAAACAAAAAATAAGCAAAGTCTCCTGGGAAGGTCTACTATAGATTAGGTATTGTGTTGATTAAGGCACATTTATTTCCACATTACTGAGAGCGTTGCAAAAATTAGATCTGAAATCAGTGCAGATGAGGAGAAATTTGCTGTCAGTTTCGTGTGTGTGTGTGTCCATTTCAATTAGTTCTTCACACAGCACATTTTTAAACTATGGAACTGTGTTGAACCAAAGGTGAACTGTTTTCGAAGCTCTACAAACTGTCATCTTGGTAGTCAAGATAACCCCAAGATTAACTGGTAGTTGTTGTAGCAATGAGCTCATATATGTTTATACCTACTTGTTTTGATGTTATCCTCATCTGTGCGCTTGGGGCTCTGAGCTCAGAAAGAAGAACTATCTGTAAGATGTGGGTATTTGCCACCTATGCCGCCAGCTGGCCAGGTGGAGTGATGGGAAGCCCTGGCCAAAGTGATGTATGCTGCTTTGTGTATAAAGAATGCATGCACGCTTGCTTGGGTGTGGACAAGTCATCTCCTTGCTGTCCATCTCACATCTGGAAAGGCTGAGAGACCTGGCAGGCTAATTTGCTGTAAGTCTACACCATGGGTAGGCAAACTAAGGCCCAGGGGCCGGATCCGGCCCAATTGCCTCCTCAATCTGGCCTGTGGACGGTCCAGGGATCAGTGTGTTTTTACATGAGTAGAATGTGTACTTTTATTTAAAATGCATCTCAGGGTTATTTGTGGGGCATAGGAATTCGCTCATCCCCCCATATAGTCCTGCCCCCCCACAAGGTCTGAGGGACAGTGGACCAGCCCCCTGCTGTAAAAGGTTGCTGACCCCTGCTTTACATCTTTCTTTAATAAAGCACTGGAACTGATCACTCTGATGTTTTTGACAACCTTCTTTGGTATCCCTGCACTCAGCCTCCTTTGGGCTTGTGGTTCAGAATAGGAACTCACTCCCCCAGGAGGCAGTGATGGCCACCAACTTGGATGGCTTTAAAAAAGCAGAATTAAACAAATTCATGGGGGAGAGGGCTGTTGAAGGCTATGCGCTGCCTCCACAGATGGAGGCAGCAATACTTCTGAATACCAGTTGCTGGAAACCACAGGAGGGGAGAGTGTTGCTCTTGCACTTGAATCCTGCTTGTGGTTTTCCCACAGGCATGTGGTTGGGCACTGTGTGAACAGGAAGCTGGACTGGATGGGCCCATGTATTTAATTTTCTTGGTCTGTGATCATAATGAATATTCCTTCCTTCCTTAATTCAATTGAGGAGTAGGATTTGCATCTTAATTTGCTTCTACTATTCAACTCAGCTGGAGGCATTTAAACACCTCTAGACTTTCCAGGTGCCATGATCAGAAGCTCTCCTCAGATTTACAACAAAACACTTTGGTTTAAAACCTGTGAATGTTGATATCCCAGTGTATGGTACTAGTTGCTCTGTTTTTTGTTTTTTTTTTACCTTGAGAGGATTTTAACAGAACCTGAAATCAGAAAAACAGACAAACCAGGTGTTAGACAGCAGGAGCTGCATAAAAAAATCCCACAGATGTTATTGCCTTTGACATTTCCTTGTTTGCTGAATGAATTCTCCTCCTCATCTTGTCACAATATATAGGTATTATCAGTGCCTCATCACCAGGGCTTCCTGGTCAGAGTCTCACAATTCTTTTGCTTGTTTCTGACTCCATGCTGCTTTTGCCCAAAGGACTCTGCAGGATAGCCATGTTCAAATCTGTGTCTTCATGTGGGAAATGGAATTTTGGTTAGCTCGAGTGAAATTCTTCAGCTTTCTTAAAGGTAAAGGCAAAGGACCCCTGACCATTAGGTCCAGTCATGACTGACTCTGGGGTTGCAGCGCTCATCTTGCTTTATTGGCCGAGGGAGCGGGCATATAGCTTCTGGGTCATGTGGCCAGCATGACTAAGCCACTTCTGGCAAACCAGAGCAGTGCACAGAAACGCCGTTTACCCTCCTGCTGGAGTGGTACCTATTTATCTACTTGCACTTTTACATGCTTTCGAACTGCTAGGTGGGCAGGAGTAGGGACCGAACAACGGGAGCTCACCCCATCGTGAGGATTCGAACCGCTGACTTTCTGAACAGCAAGCCCTAGCCTCTGTGGTTTAGTCCACAGCACTACCCGCGTCCCTTGCTGAGCTTTCTTACTGAGAGTCAATTGCAAGCATAGATTTGTAGTTGGTTTTAAGGGGTAAACCAAGTGTTTCTCAGGGGTGCGTATAATAGTTGAACCACCCCAAGGGAGGCAAAGGCAGGTCTGCACCTTACGCAAAGAGCTAAAAAGTGATGGGCCTGCTCTGTCATAAACTGGTGTCAACAGTGTGATGCAGCAGCAAAAAAGGGCTAATGCTTTTCTAGGCTGCATCAACAGAAATCTAGTGTCCTGATCAAGGGAAGTTATAGTCCTGCTGTATTCTGCCTTGGTCAGACCACACCTAAAGTACTGCATCCTGTTCTGGATACTACAGTTTAAGAAGGATATTGACAAGCTGGAATGTGTGCAGAGAAGGCTGACCAAGATGATAAAGACTCTGGAAAACCAGCCTTTTGAGGAATGGTGTAGAGAGCTGGGCATGTTCAGCCTGGATAAGAGGAGACTGAGAGGAGATATGATAGCCATCTTCATATAGCCAAAAGGCTTTCACATGGAAGATGGAGCAAGCTCGTTCTCTCCTTCTCTGGAACCCAAACCAGTGGATTCAAGTGACAAGAAAGGAGATTGCAATTAAACATAAAGAAGAATTTTCATTAGAGTTTGTAAAGGTAAGATGAAGAATACCTCTATATAAGCCTGTGTAGACTTCCGGGTCGGCGCCATCGCCGAATGGCGGGCTCCCTCCGAGCTCCGGAGGGAGCCTGCTCGGCAGGGGCTGGGTCCTACCGCACCGGCGATGCGGGGACCCTTAAAAACCACGGCCACGGAGGCCGTGGACATGGAGACTCGGCTGGCACCGTCAGCGCCCTCTCGATTCGTGAAGGAGCCTTTTTAAAGGCTACGGATCGGGTGCCGGGGAGGAGCGTGGTGCTTTGAGTCCTCTGCTATCCCTGCCGAGCGCAGCCGCATGCCATCCGGCGGAGAGCGCTGACTTCTTCTATTGAAAATTTGGACCCAAAAGAAGAACCCGTGAGTAATTGGAATATGGACTAAAAAGAGGGATAAATTTTTAGAATTTGGAGCGAACGGGGGAGGTGGAAAAAAGGAAGTCAGCCCCCCCCAAATTGTAGAAGAGCCAAAACAAAGGACTGGATAACTAAGATCGAGAGGAACCTTATCTTGCCGAACTAGCAACTTCGCGAGGGAAATTTATAAGATTGAGCTGGAGGAGAAAAGTGGAATTCGTATTAAAAAGCAACCCCCCCGGAATCCCTGGAGCGATTCGTGAAAATGCCTGGAGAAGAATAACGGAGGTTTTGACAGCTGTCAAAGAGCTGTCAAAACGGAAGAATGAAATTGAGACTTTGTTATGAGGACTTTGCCGGTTACATTTGTTATAAATTGGAGATAAATTGTTTTAAATAAGGATTTATAAGTTATTTGGACTGGCGGATGTGATCTGGAAGGGAACTTTGTTATTGTAATCCACCTAGAGGAGCTGAGGGACATTGCATGTGTTTTCGACGGGAAACTTGAACAGTTGGATAGAACTTTTAATCTCCTGGGAAACTGCAGAAATGGAACATTATTTTGTCTACAGAGGCCTACACGTTACTGGAAACAATGGATTAATCTGTTGAAAAATGAAAGGAACATGATGTAATGTTTTGCTCCTGAATAACAAGCCTCTGTAGAGACACTAGAAGCCTTTGGAAAAAGAACATTTCTGTGAGGGAACAGGGAAGTAAAAAGGAGGAGAGTGATTGACAAGAACAAGGAAACAACAAGAACTGGACAGAACTGGAGTGGGAACATTTGGGATATCCAGATTTGACAAGCTTATGGATAAAATTGGAGTTTATACTCCTGGATATAAAAATCTGGATAGAAGAAATGGGCCCCCTATGATAGACTCCTTCTATGATTGGACATCTGTAATTTAAAAAAAAAAAAGACCGGTAAAGAACCAGAGGGATGTGGGCTTAGTGAAATGTGGGTTCATCAGGAAGACATTAGAAGTGGAGGGATAGGAGGAACGCAACAGGGAAAGAGGGGAGGGAAATTTGGAATCCAAAGGTTGTAAAATTATTGTTTGTTTTTATTTTATTTTCATCTGTACTATATTGGAAAGGGGGGAACTCGTGGAAGGGAATAGGTCGACCTTAGGGGATGGAAATTTGGATAAATTGAGTTATTGATGATGAGTGTATTTTGGGAATAAGAATTTGTTGAATATTATTGCTTTTTTTGGAAGATTTGGAACACAAGAGGGGGTGGGGAGGGGAAGTCCTGGATATTGGAAAAAGTTTATGAATTGGATTTTATTTGTTTTAATTTGGAAAACCTTAATAAAAATTATTTAAAAAAAAAATATATAAGCCTGTGTAATGCACAGGCATGTAGACTCCACTTTTGTGGGTTACCCAGTGAATGCTATTTCTCTGACAAATTAAAGCTGTCATAAGCATCACAGTAGTATGCTTTTACTGTTTTCACAATACATTCTACAAAGGGGAGATTTTCCATTAGTTTGGTCTTTCCTTTTTTTGGAACTGAGAGTCAATTCACTCTGTAATCATTGCTGAGAAAGAACTGTACAGCAATATAGCAGATTTCTTCCCACATGAGATGGACAAGTGACAGAGCTCAAGCATTTTGGAAAATCACTGTGCAAGCAACGTCCATCACAAATGTCAAAGTACCTTTTCATCATCTTGATTTTAGACAAGATTTACCTGCCTGCAGAAGGAAGCACAAAGTGTATTTTGAAGGCTGTAGTGGTTGCTAGTTGTTGAGCTGTACATCTGCTGCAGTAGAGTCTTGAAACAAATTGTGCTTAGGGCAAAGCAGGAATCGGGTTCAGGCAGCCATGGATTGCCTACAGGTCAGGTTGGATGACCCAGAGCAATCTGTGGCTATTATGCGATGGAGGATCAGACAGGATAGAGAGGCAGGCAGGGTGGAATAACCCCATGAGAAAGCTGAGACCTACCTCTGATTGCTAGCTGCACCTTCCAGTCTGGTGCTCACCTTCCTGCCTAATATCTGCCTGCCCACAGGATCACTCTGTCCACTCAACAGCCATTGAGAGGAGGGAGCGATCCTGTAGCATGTGAGTCGTGCTCTGCATGTTTCTTTCCTTTAGCTTTTGCAGAGCACACCCCCCCCTCCATAGAACACCCTCTCTCAACACCTGTTGAGCAAGCAGGTGGAATGGTGGTAGCACCCATGGTCTTATTCAGGAAGGAACTTAGAACAGGATCTAGAGGCAGGAATGGTCCACATGTCATCGCAGGTCAGGTTAAACCCCCTGGGCTGTAGCTACAGGGTAGATCAGGGATGGGTGGGCTGTGTGCAACCCTATTTTCTAGACTGCTTTTTGTTGATCGTTCAAAATGTAAGGATAGACTACAAAACAAGAATGGCTAACACTCTTTTATTTACAGCATTCCATAAATCTCCAAAAGCATTTGAAAACTTTTATGAGCTATGGAGCTCGGTAGTAGCTTTTACAAACAACTCTTTGTTACTGCATTATGACTAATCTGAATGATTAGACTGCCTATATAGGGTAATAGTCTACCTAGTATAAATTTACTTTATACTGTTGACAGGTGGCTTTTATATGGAGTCAACATTTCAGCTTTGTTTTGTTTTGCTGCTTGCATCAAAACCATCTAAAGTGAAGAGAAGAGAAGAATTTGATTCCCCTGAGGACTTGCACTCCATTTTCACAGTTTCCTGTTTCATTCAATGATATTAATAAAACAAAGGGATGACACCCAGGGAAGAAAGCAGTCATATATGGATGCCCTGCCACCTGCTGCGTTTAATTCCAAGGTGATATCATCACAAAGACTTTGTGGTGACTGAGGCATAATTGCTGTCATTAAGTGTGCCTTGTTGGGCTGAAGAAAGAGAAAACTCAAGGGGAGAGAAGATAATTCAAGAAGGGAGAATGTGAGGACAACAATGTAGTAGAAATTACAGGGGTCAGCAACCTTTTTCAGACGTGGGCCGGTCCACTGTCTCTCAGATTATGTGGTGGCCAGACTATATTTTGAGGGGGGAAATGAATGAATTTCTATGCCCCACAAATAACCCTGAGATGCATTTTAAATAAAATGACACATTCTACTCATGTAAAAACACGCTGATTCCCAGACCGTACGCAGGCCGGATTGAGTAGGCGATTGGGCCGCATCCGGCCCCCGGGCCTTAGGTTGCCTACCCCTGAGAAATTAAAATAACAGAGCCATAGAAGCATAGAATTGTAGAGATGAAAGGGACCCAGGGTCATCTAGTCCAACCCC
Source organism: Podarcis melisellensis (assembly GCF_964234715.1). Lineage (NCBI taxonomy): Eukaryota > Metazoa > Chordata > Lepidosauria > Squamata > Lacertidae > Podarcis > Podarcis melisellensis. The sequence goes on along the minus strand of NC_138547.1, from coordinate 21,000,742 downwards.
TTGCAATGCAGGAATCCTGCCCACAGCCATCCCATGGTGGGCTCAAGCCACCAGCCTTCTGGTTTACGTCAAGACACACAGACCCATTGCACCACAGAGACCTCTACAGTATATGCCTTAAACATGTATAATTTTTATTCATTTACCACAAATGTGCAGTATGTGCAAACTAACATATAGCCATACAAACAAAAACAGAACTGTACATGGAGCACATTCAGTATAAAAAACAAATTACAGAGATGCAGTTACATATACCCAAGAGTTTAGGATGAGCCTTTATAGCCCAGCCACAGTGAGGAGTGACACTTGAGAGGAGTATTTCTGTGACTCTCCCTATTTATATAATCAAAAAATGGAGAGCGGTCACATCAAAACTGTCCGGTTTGTCTTCATCCCAGACTACACATTCAGATAAAGCAACTTTCCACATATGAATAAACCGTGCCTCCCACGTAGGAACTTTTGACGATTTCCGGTACAGTGGTACCTCTGGTTACATTCGCTTCAGGTTACGTATGCTTCAGGTTACAGACTCCGCTAACCCAGAAATAGTGCTTCAGGTTAACAACTTTGCTTCAGGATAAGAACAAAATCATGCTCCGGCGGCGCAGCAGCAGCAGGAGGCCCCATTAGCTAAAGTGGTGCTTCAGGTTAAGAACAGTTTCAGGTTAAGAACAGACCTCCGGAACGAATTAAGTACTTAACCCGAGGTACCACTGTATTGGGCTATTACTGGTCTGGCTGCTCATAGTAACATAAGGACTATGCTTTGATGAATAGTATACATATGAATAGATGGAAAAAACTGAAAAAGGGAGTGTGAAAAGCATATTGTTAGGAGAATCTGTTCACTCAGATATATTGTTGTGAGTTTGGGGGAGTGTCAGTCCAGCTGATGGCCTGAATACCTTCCAGTTTTTGGTGGCAAATGGCAAGGGCCTGATCCGTAGCACTAGCAGAAAAACCAACATGCCAGTTTCATGTGTGTAAAGGAAGAAAAAGTGCCTCTTCTTTCTACATGGTCTGGCAACTGTTCACATCCAACATGAGACAGGAAGGGCAGACCAGGACTTCCCCACAACCTTACAGTGGACTTTGGAGAGATCTCCTTGATTAGAGTATGTTCTCATATGCCATTTGTATGGTGTGACGATGTATTATTCTTTCATTCATGATTTTCTGAATGCTCTTATGGGTGAATAATGAAAAGACTGTGAGTCAAGATGCTACTTATACATTTCAAAATGAACTAAAAGCATTTTATATTAAAAAAGAGGAAATTTTAAAGCTAGATATCACTCAATATTTGCTAGGCTTCCTGAAGCCGGAATGAAAGCAGTAAAACCCAGCTTTAATCACAGCAGCGAAAAGTAACAATAAAACACCAAGCACATTCAGCAGAATACAGTAACAGATTTAATACAACAACAACAACAACAACAATAGCTGCAGACAGAAGCTATATAGTAAGGAGGCCAATCTAATTTCCCAAGGTGTCAAAACAAAAAAAGACTCTTCTCCATAAAGCCTGCTGAGCATCTCCACTCTTATCTCAATAAAAAACAGTCCATTCAAGCTGTGTTTGCACACACCCACTGGAGGGCAGCAAAGACCATGAATAATGAATGAGGACTTTATTCCTTTCCTTCTGACTCAGGCTTCTCCTTTGACATTTGAAGCGAGAGTCGTGTATTTTATCTACCGAAGACAACAAGAACAGCAAAGATCCTCTAACATTCGACATGTAACAGTGCTTGCCTCCACCCCACCCCTTTTAAAAGTCATCTGAGCTAGGGGCCATCACCACAGCTTGAGGTCTGTCCAAAGTGCAGCTTACTTTTGAACCTACTACTGATAATTTTTATTGGGTGACTCCGAGTTCTAAAGAAAAGGAAGCAGCTGTCTCTATCCACTTTCTCCCTGCCACTCATAATTTTATAATTTCATATCATGCCTTCCTGCAGCCATCTCCACCGCTTGTTACTTTTAAAGTGCCCCTGCTTCCAGTTTTAAGGTGTTGCTCAAATAAAAGCTCTGTTGTAGGAAAGCCAAGACACCACACTATGCAGCAATGAGAGGCTTTATTGAGAGCCTTCACTGGAGAGGACAGGTTGAATATTGTGTGTTCATTCAGCTGAACTGGCCTCCCTTCCTCTAAAATTCGCATCACCAGTAGTTACTGAAGCCTTTGTGGTATATTATCCTTAATTGAGCCTTTCATATATATAGAGAGAGAGAGAGAGAGAGAGAGAGAGAGAGAGAGAACGCATGCCAAAAAACTATGAGATTTGCCAAAAAAGCTCTATTACCCTGGCCTATGTACTGAACCCCTAAAGGGAGATTTCTCCCACACTTGGCATCTTTAGCCAATAGACATGGTTTCAGCCTAACCCAACTGACATTATTTATTTTGTGTATTATAAAACATTTCTATGTTTCAGAGAACATATCCTTCTTGTTTACCCTGCACCCAGTGCACTCCCTACCTTTGTGAAGCAGTGTAAACAACGTTAGCTACAGTTAGTATTTTTCCTGCATCTATCCTGATGTTTCTTATCAAATGCTGCATTTTGATGTGTTTTCTCCCAAATTAGCTTCGATGCAAATGGAGAAAAAATGCAATGCTTCTAAATACCAGTTGCTGGAAACCAAAGAAGGGGAGAAGGGCTGTTGTGTTCAGTCAGGTCCTGCTTGCTTGTTTTCTTCAAACATCTTGTAGGCCACACTGAGAACAGGATGCTGGACTAGGTGAGCCATTGGCCTGATCCAGCAGCCTCATTTTATGATCTTAGATTCTTACAGCCTACCAGTTTTAAACTGGTATTCTGTACACAGCCTATGATTTTTTATATTTGGCCTTTAAAAATAGCTCCCAAAATTACAGTACCCTTTTGGCTTGTGCTCATAATAATTGACCCCTTCTGTCACTTCTCCTTTCAGTAAAATCATAGTTGTGTCAAGGACAGTCCCACTTTTGTGAGGGACGATTCTTTTATCTGCTAAAAAGGGAAAAGCATCTGAGGAAGCAACCTGTTACTTGCTATTATTTTAAGAAACCCAAAACAAATTATATTAAATATTTTCTTAGTGTAGAAAAGTATGTGTATTGTCTCTTTTTTCAGGTGGTGTTTTCTACAGATCAAGTACATTCGTTGTGAGACAGTATAAAATTGGGAAGAAAAAGGGGGGAGAGGGGGTGGGGTGGGGTAGAGTGGAGTGCTAAAGCTTATATTCTTCTACTTAGTGTATGTATGTATGTGGGGTTTTGTGTCAGCAACCCCTGAGTAGGTTCTCTTTCTATTTGTTTGTTACATTTCCTTGCTGGTGAGAGAGGTTGGGAGTGGCCTAGGGTGTGGTTGGTTACCTTTGGTTGGCTGCAGTGTGATTTGTTTATGGGGGGGGGGCGAAGGATTGTTGGGTCAAGTTAGCCATATTGATTCATACGCTGTCAGTGGATTCACGTTCTTGTCTTCTTGGGCTATGTGTGTAATAAAGGGGAGGCATACTGGGGTGAAGGCATCCTCTTCTATTTGTCCCCGTGTCAGTTTCAGTCTATTGGTTAGCTTTTCTAGTAAGGCCTTTTCTCATACTACTTGATCCCAGTGGTCCATGTTTATTCCTGACAGGTCTCTCCAGTGTCTGGCTATGAGGCCTCTGGCTGCTGAGAGTAGGTGGGTTATGAGCTTTTCTAGTGTGAGTGGGCATTCTTATTTTGGAAGATGTTCAGTAGGGCCAGTTCTGGGACGACTTCTAATACTTGTTTAGTTATTTTGTATATTTCTTGCAGGACGGCTGTCTAGTAGGGTTGGATTTGGGGGCATTCCCATGACACATGGAGGTAGAGAGGCCTGTGGAAGGGCAGCCTCTCCAACATTTTGGTGAGGTTCCTGGATGTATCAGCACCGGTTCCCATGGTGTTAGGTACCATCTGTAAGTTTCAGAGTGAGTTCTCTTCTTTTGGATTTAAAGGGAGGTTTAGATCACATTCTAGTCCATTGGGTGGAGTTAATTTTGTAGCCTGTCATGCTCCCATTATTTTTTGATTGCATCAAGGGGGTGTTGTGGGATTTTGGAGCAGTATTTTGTATATTGTAGATACCATTCCCTTACCATGTTCCTCTGCTGTCAGGAAGAGATTTTCGAAGGTGGTCAAGGGCCTAGTGGCTGCTGATTTTACTGCTGGATTGTTTAAGAAGGCATGTAGTTGGTGATGTGTTAGCCAGGGTATTTGGGTCTCCCCTAGTTTGTCTTGTAGGGACGCAGGTGGCGCTGTGGGTAAAAGCCTCAGCGCCTAGGGCTTGCCGATCGAAAGGTCGGCGGTTCGAATCCCTGCGGCGGGGTGCGCTCCCATCGTTCAGTCCCAGCGCCTGCCAACCTAGCAGTTCGAAAGTACCCCCGGGTGCAAGTAGATAAATAGGGACCGCTTACTAGCGGGAAGGTAAACGGTGTTTCCGTGTGCGGTTCTGGCTTGCCAGATGCAGCTTTGTCACGCTGCCCGCATGACCTGGAAGTGTCTCTGGACAGCGCTGGCCCCCGGCCTCTTGAGTGAGATGGGCGCACAACCCTAGAGTCTGGCAAGACTGGCCTGTACGGGCAGGGGTACCTTTACCTTTACCTAGTTTGTCTTGTATTTCTTGTGTCGATATGGGCTTGCCAGGTTTTTATCTGGAGGTTTTGTGCTGCATATTGGAATAGTGGGTGATGAACCAGGGGGATTGCTGGGGATGGGCTTGGAGATAGTTTGCTTACCCTTTCCTTCTGTGTGAACCTGTTTAGTGTTGTGAGGATTTTCCTTAGTTCATTTTGGAGGAATGGGTATGCTGTGGTGTTTTCAAATGTGTCTCTCTCCAAATGTACCTTTCATCTCGTCTTCTAGAATGTATGGGATTATGTGGCACACCTGGTTTGCGACGTGCTTGTTATTATTTTTAAGATACCAAGAAAACCAGCCAATTTTGAAAGAGTTGGCTTTTGTTCTGCAGGTTCACACATTGACCTGCAGCATTTTCTTTGCACACATACAGAAACACCCTCAAGGTCTCATTGGGGGGAAATGTGAAGGTTTATTCAAATGCATTCATTCCTGAATTACTTATTTTTTAGTGTGAGCAACTAAGGTGGAAACACTGACTCACTCAGGGGAGCTATCCAGTCAGGCTGCCGTAGATGAAGCAGAATCTGACCAAGGGAGGAGGAAAAAACCATAAAAAACCATAAAAAAAGAATCTGCATCAGACCTATGGCCCATCTTGTTCAGCATCTCACAGATGTCAAAGATGTCTGTGGGAAGCCCATAAGCAGGACTTGAGTGTAAGAGCACTCTTATCCCTTATGTTCATAAGCAGGGGTAGGCAACCTAAGGCCCGGGGGCTGGATGCAGCCCAATTGCCTTCTCAATCCAGCCTGCGGATGGTCCAGGAATCAGCGTGTTTTTACATGAGTAGAATGTGTCCTTTTATTTAAAATGCATCTCTGTTTTTACATGAGTAGAATGTCTGCTTTTATTTAAAATGCATCTCTGGGTTATTTCTGGGGCATAGGAGTTTGTTCTCCCCCCCCCAATATAGTCCAGCCCACCACATGGTCTGAGGGACGGTGGACCGGCCCGCAGCTGACAGAGGGTGCTGATCCCTGTTCATAAGATTATAAGGAGAGCCTGCTGCATCAAGCCAATGGCTCACCTAGTCTAGCATCATGTTCTCACAGTGGCCAACCAGATGATCCCTGTGGGCAGCCCATAAGCAAGACATAAGCACAAGAGCACTTTCCCCACGTGTGAGGATAGACTGTATAAAAGGAAGCTTGCTGAACCAACTAAACCACTTATTTAAGGTTATTGGTTAGCCAGTTAAACCTTGGTTGACCAGTTAAATACTGGTATTTACATGTCACAAAAGCTTGCATTACATCAGGCATGTCCAAAGTCCATTTTGGGGGCCTAATCCAGACCCTGTGGCAGTTTATTTTGTGGGGTAAAATCCTAAAAAAAGCTCAACAACTTTGGTCGGCCCGTTGGTCGGCCCTCACACATGTTTGTTTACTTCATCAAATCTGGCCCTCTTTGGACACCCCTGCATGATTACAGACATAAGGGTGGGCCTTTTCCCACCTCACCTGGATGGCTGTCCCATCATCCTAGGATGGAGAACAATAGGCCAAGGCAGTTAGTTTTGGTGTGTGTTTGGGCTGATACTGGAAGCTGGAAGCTGCCTTGCCCTATGCTGGAGCCAAGATCATAGAACTTCCCGGGAAACCTAATATTCTGGTGTGTTAATACTGTGAGACCATCCATCCTATCCTCAGGTTGTATATATGGGTAGATAAAACCATAGCTCTCAAAGCTACCACAGGTTCCATTGACTTTCATTCCAAGGAAACTGAAACCTTGTAAGTGCAAGAACCCTTGGAGTCTCTTACTACCTGAAGATTGCAGGATGTAACAATGTCCTTATTAGGGTGTTAGTTCCAATAGGATCACTATTTATGCATCCCCAAAAAGGATATAGCTGTGCATAACATTTCCAGTTTGTAGCTTATATGAATAGATGAAAATTTTATTATTTTGATATAATTGCTGTAACTTAAATAGAAATACAGAACATCTTGCAATAGTGGGGAAGACTGACTCCAGGCGCTGGTTGTCTGGATGGGTTAGGCGAAAACCCGTGAGCCTCTGTGGCAGCAGGAGGGGACAGGGAAACAATAAAAAATGGTGCTGCGTGTCTGGAGTAGAGAGGAGACACTGCATTGGGCCGCAACAGCTGCTCACAAGCAAGACGGTAAGTGGCCATTGTTTGGCAATATCAAGGCTGTTCCTGCAGTTTCTTGCTAGGGTTTTTTTATGTTTAAAACATGCAGAACTCAGTGAAACTTGGTTCTGAGTAAATGTGATTTGGATTGTCACGCGCTGCAAACATCAAAAGCTTAGAGCCTATCTAAAGCAAAGTATTCTCCCTGAACTCAGTGGGATTAAGCTGGCACAAATGGCTGGAGTGCAGTAGCCAACAGCAGTTGAACCTTGCCCACGTAGTTGTACACATGAACCTGACATGAAAGAGGATCCTCTTCACCTACCCAGTCCACTGCACTAAAATCTTTCATTTTGTAATGCTTTGCATCTTTTCTAAAAAAAATTGTTCCTTTTGACAAGTCCCTTTCATAATTACAGAACGAAGATCTCCTTCTGTGCATTATCTGAAAATTTGACTAGATTAGTCAAATCCATCCCCAACCATTTTTTCCCAATAGCAAATGATGAGATACCCACGAACACAGCCCTCTATCCATTGGTAGGTGGATGAATGCAGCTCATTAAAGTAATGGCTGTTATTGAGAGAGGCATAAGCAGAGAATAATAGCATCAATTGACTGATCTCCACTTTGATCTCATGATGGACACTGTAGGGTGCTCAGATGCAAAGGAGGGCACAGCTCGTGTACCATTATAACTGTGATGAAAGTGAAATGAAATGAAATTATTACTATTAATTTCTATTCCCAGAGTCTCCTGGGATGGCTCCTCTCCTCTGATGGGATAGGTTCTTGCATGGGGGAGGAGTCATTCTACACTCGCCAGACCAGTGGCCAAGCAGGAAGAAATTTCTCCCCATCACTTCCCTGTGGCATCCTGTTCTGCTTTGCATTCCCCATCAAGATTGTATTGTAACCTCACAGCTCCATGAAATAAAAAAACTCAGGGATGGATATGAATAACATTAGTATTCTACACAACCTTAAACCCCAGGCCACCTCTCCTTTTGGTACCCCCTAAGGGAAATGGTTGTCTCTCTAGCTATGTTTGGCTAGACTGGTGGGTGCTATTCTCCAAGAGACTCTGGGAATAGAAATTCATGGTAAGAATTTTCTTTCATTCCCCAGAGGCTCCTGGAGGACAGTCTTTATGTTGGGATTTGCCAGAGCTTTACTGACAGGGTGGGCATGGAGAGACAACATGGTTGTACTACCCTTTGCAGCACCATCCTATTGAAGGCTGTGTCAGACAAAGCCAATTTGTAGTGTCTGGGAAAGGTGTGCAGGAAGGTCCATGTGGCCACTCTGCAAATGGCTGCTTAACGAGAAAGATTTATAATAATAATAATAATTTATTATTTATACCTTGCCCATTTTGCTGGGTTTCCCCAGTCACTCTGGGCGGCTCCCAACAGAATATTAAAAATAGAATCAAACATTAAAAACTTCCCTAAACAGGGCTGCCTTCAGATGTCTTCTAAATGTCAGGTAGTTGTTTATCTCTTTGACATCAGATGGGAGGGCGTTCCACAGGGCGGGCGCCACTACCAAGAAGTCCCTCTGCCTGGTTCCCTGTAACTTTGCTTCTCACAGTGAGGGAACCGCCAGAAGGCCCTCGGCGCTGGACCTCAGTGTCCGGACTGAACAATGGGGGTGGAGATGCTCCTTCAGGTTTACTGGGCCGAGGCCATTTAGGGCTTTAAAGGGCAGCACCCGGAAGACAGCACGCCTCCCAGGACATCCTGTTACCTCTGCACACTGCTGCCTCTGTTCCCCTCAGTGGGGAGTCAGCTTTCACCCCCACTCGTTTCCTCCTCCTCTGGGGCGTAGCAGGAATCATTCTATTTGCAGTGCCTTCCAAAGGCTACTTGGAGTGTTCTGAGGTCTGCTTCTGTTGTCCTCGAGTCTTCCGCTATTATTTATGGGAGCTTATTTCTGTATTGTTGAGATTAATTACAAAGGCCGAAAACTTATTGTTTGAGTACTTCCTACTCCTTCCTCCCATCTTGTCATCTTTAGGCTGCAATAATACAAGAGTTCTTGGGATCCGGGCTCAATCCCGCTTGCCTCCCTGAGTCATAGCCATTCTCTTGTTTGCAAATGAGAAACCTCTCAATGTCATCAAATATTTCATGGTTGATGATGTCTTTGCTGCTAAACATCTTCTGCTGTCATTGTATGGCCTTTAGGCAGCAAAGCCAGGCCGCAGTGACCTTCCATCCTTAAGACACTTATATCTTATTGATTTCAGTCTCCTATTTAAGCCATCACCGCAAGGCACCCTTCAATGTATGGAACATGGTTTCCAAAGCAATAGGGAGCGCGGGGGGGGGGCCCTCCCCGCTCCCATGTAAGACTGTGTTCTTCAAATGAACATTTCCCTCCCTGCAAGCGGTGCATACTAGCCCCATCTCCCGCTCTCTTAGTCTTGGCTTCTTTCTTTGTCTATTTTTGACTCAAGTAATAGAGATGTGGCTGCCCTGACATTTTGACAACAGCAGGACTTTATAAATGAAAGATTCCACCGTCTTCTTGATTGGTGTTTTTTTTTTTATAGCTTCTTTATGCTTCAGTCCCCATCTACGGAACTCAGTCAAGTGCCCTTCTCATTAAGAGGATGGGGCGGGGAAGAACTCGTGGACATCCAATTAGTCTGAACGTTGGAAGTTTCCGGACAGAGAAAAGTAACTACATTCTCACAAAGTGCATAGTTAGACTAGGCAACTTCTCCCAGAGACAGTAATGGCCACTAATTTATATGGCTTTAAAAGATTAGACAAACCCACAGAGCAGAGAGCTATCTATGATTATTAAGCACAATGTCTATGATCTGCTTCCACAGCTGCTGGAAATTACAGGAGGGGAGAGGGCTCTGGTGCTCGGGTCCTGCTTGTGAACTTCTCATTGAGGCCCCTGGTTGGCCTCTGTGAGAACAGGAGTCTGGGCTATATGGACCACTAGCCTGATCCAGCAGGCTCTTCTTGGGGTCTTATGAGAGGAAAATACTCCAAAGTTTTAGGAGCCCAATTAAAACACTTAGGTGCCAATGCTGGCTTAGAACTGAGCAGGCCAAATTTACTTCTTTTAGTACAGCTACACTGTGATAAGAATTTTAAAGTCTTAGATATATATAATGTTCATAAATGTACCAACCAAGCACGTACATAGATCAGCACAGGAAGACCGACCTGAAACCATTTTTTATTCCCAAACTGACCAAATGTTTTCTCTGCAAGGACAAAGGAAAATGGAAAAGCCTCCCCATTGTCTTTTCCTTCACAAATCCTGTCTTAAGGGTATGTCTCTCTGTGTTCGAATAGGGTGCACCTGTGACCTGGCTCAGGAACTACTGTATTTCTCGCTCTATAAGACACACTTTTCCCCTCCTAAAAAATAAGGGGAAATGTGTGTGCATCTTATGGAGTGAATGCAGGCTGCGCAGCTATCCCAGAAGCCAGAAGAGCAAGAGGGATTGGTGTGCAGCGATCCCTCTTGCTATTCTGGCTTCGGGGATAGCCACGCAAAGCCTCTTGAGTGCAGCCGGAGCGTTCCTGTCTCTTCGCTCAAGAGGCTTTGTGTTGCTTTCTTGTTTCCCTCCTCTAAAAACTAGGTTCGTCTTATGGTCGGGTGCGTCTTATAGAGCGAAAAATACGGTATGCACTTTTTTCCTCCTAAAAAGTAAGGGGAAATGTCTGTGCGTCTTATGGAGTGGATGCCTATGGATGGCGGGGGGATCTGCTGCAGTCGTGAGCAGAGGATCCATGGTTCCCCTTACACGGGTGTAAGCGGCTCCTGTCCAGTTGGCTGCTTTAAAGTGAGCGTGCTCTCTTTCCCTCCCTCCTCCCCGCTCAGCTGGCTGAATAGTAGCAAAGGTTTTCATCTCGCTGAGCCGGGGAGGAGGGAGAGAAGGAGAGCCCACTTTCTTTAAAGGAGCAAAGCGGGAGAGGAGAGGAGCCACTTACATGGCTCCTGTCCGGCTGGCTCCTTTAAAGCAACTGTGCTGTCTTTCCCTCTCTCCCTGACCGGCTCAGGGAGCTGAATAGCTCCTTCTCCATACACCCCACAGGTGCTCCTTGTCCCTTGAGTGCTTTTCCTTCCCTCCCCACTTAAAACTTGGTTACAAAGCACGGATCCACATGGATCCTCAGGATTTTTGCATTGGGTCACCCCAAATTCACCATCAGATCACATAGCATATCCGTGACTACAGCCTGCACCAAAAAAATCACGCACCCACTGTTGTGTGGGGCCGCAATGGCACAAAAACTTGGTTACAAAGCACGGATCCACACGGATTCTCAGGATTTTTGCATTGGGCTACCCCAAACTCACCGCCAGATCACATGTCTGTGGCCACAGCACGAACCACAATAATCATACATCCACTGTTTTGTTCAGAATATTTTTTTCTTGTTTTCCTCCTCTAAAAACTAGGTGCAACTTTTTGTCAGGTGCGCCTTATAGAGCGAAAAATACGGTAAGTATTTATCATTATAAAAGACTGGCCAGGCTCCCCAGGGTATCCAATCAAGCGAGCATTAACAGGTAAACCTGTCAGACGAGATAAACAATGCACTCAGATTTCTGCTGTAGACCGCCTTTTCTGTGATGTAGGTATGATGTATCTGGGGGTGGTGGTCTTGGATTACACCCCTTCTGTGATGTATGTATGATGTAGGGAGGGGTGGTCTTGAGCTCCAGCACAGGGAATTTAAAATGTCTATATAAGGGCAGGCACACTTTTGTTCTGGGTTCCTCCTCCTTTCCTGCGTGTGAGGGGAGCACCCTGTTGCAACAGATCACTAAAGATCAGGCTTACTAGCTACTTTGCTTCTCAGTATTCTCTGGTTGGCCTCTGTTATTTTCTCCTACCAATAGGGAACCAATGTAAGGACTCTATATGGTCTCTTGGATACCCCATAAGGGAAAAGGGCAGATTTTTGTTTATAACAACACATTACTTTTTTTTACATAAGTGTGATGGCCTGGGAATCTGATCCAGAGGCTGATCCAGAGGAATCCCAGCCTGCACAGGAGTCCCCGCCTCCAGGGCCGGCTGAGCCGGGGCAGGGCCTTGAATCTGAAGCGCCTGCACCTGTGCCAGATCCTCAGGAGCAGACAGCAGATGAATCCACTCTGGCTCCAGAGGTGATTGAGGACCCATTGCCTACATGTGCGCCTCTCCCAGCCCTGTTAAAGGAAGGTGAGCCTCCCCCTGGGTCCAGTAACCTTCCAGCATCTCCTGAGCTGCAGAGGCTCAGGGCAGAGAGGCGGAGGGAACTGGGTTCTCTCAGGAGGAGTGCTCACCTTAAGGCCAGGAGAGGCGGATCACCTGTGGGCCGGGACCATCCCTGGCCTCAGAGAAGATAAAGGCCAGTCAGCCCGGTCCCAGGTTTCGGGAGCAACATTGTTGGAAACCTATTTCTGCCAGACCCAGACCTGTTCTTCCAGAGCTCCCGTCCTTGCCCGGCTCCTCGCTTTGGACCCCACTTCCCCCTTGGTGGACAGTCTCCAGACCCTCGGCCCAGGACCTGACTCTGACCACGCCTCACGGTAACCTCCCCCCGGGACCAGCACAATAAGACATTTTAAGCTTAACTGTAAGCTTGGAAATATGAAGTGTGAACACATGGCATCAAGCATGTTCTTCTTACTTTCAGAAATCAAGCTATCTTTCCCTCCCCACCCCCCTCAGCCTTTAAGGGACAAGGGCTAGGCTCACTTTACTGTTTTCAAATTCAGTGTGGTCGTTCTTTTGCTTAATGTAGATCAAAGCTGGTTTGGGGTGGGAAATGCATCAAAACACAGAATTTCATAAGAGGAAACAGGATGAATGCACCACTTACTGAAGTGAGAGCTTGCTCTAGAAAGTGGGAGAAGAGGGTGTGGAAGGGTCTGGTTGTGCATCTTGCTTGCCTTTGGTTTGGTATTGAATCCAATGAACATAATTTTACTTTTCTGAAGGGGTGGTGGTGGAGAACATCAGAGGAGCCCTGCTGGATCAGACCAATGGCCCATCTAGTCCAGCATCCTGTTCTCACAGAGGCCAACCAGATGCCCCAAAGAGAAGCCCACAAACAGGACTTGAGCACAACAGACCTCTTCTAACCTGTGACTCCCTGGTGTTCAGAGGAACCGTAGAGGCAAAACAGAGACCTTGTGACCAGAAGCTATTGATGGCGTTGACCTCTGTGAGCCTGTCTAATCCTATTCTAATACCATCTGATTTGGTGATCACTATCACTACCTCTTGTGGGACTCCAGCTGCAACTGATCCCAGTTCTGAAGATCTAAACATGCATGTTTCTCAAACTAGTTTATATAACAATCTCTGAATGGTGTAAGATTCCAGGTGTTCCAGGCACTTACCCAGGGTTTATTTTTTTTGTTTTGTTTTTTTGGAATGAGGCACAGCAGAGGCCATGTAGTCTTTAAGATATATGGGTTTTTTTAACGCATACTGCATATACAATCTGAACCTTCAATGGAGGGGTTCACAGCATTAACACCCCCAAGGGTCTTGTTTCTCCCATAGCCACAGCCTTGGATTCAAGCAGAGATCTAGCATGGCTCTCTCTCTCTGTCTCTGCTTGCTAATTTGCTTCTGGCCCACATCACAGCAACTCAGCTCTATATTCTGGCTTCGTCATTCTAACTAACCACAAGCTAAGGGAAGGCCCCCACCCATTTGCCATCTCACAAAGAGCCCCTTTTCTCTTCTCTTCTCTTCTCTTCTCTTCTCTTCTCTTCTCTTCTCTTCTCTTCTCTCGTCTCTTAATGGCCCACCACCCAGGCTATCCCTCAACACACTTGCTGGATCCATGGATTAGAAGGATCTCGCATATAGCCTACTAGTCAAACTCATAGCACCATTCTTATCGTGGAGCTGTTCTTGGGGAATGGGGATGCAGGTATGGAAAAGTACCCAACAGAAGATTTAAACAAGTATGAGCAACAGTTTAAATCAGATCTTTCTCAAGGCTTTGTTCGCAAATTAAGCAGAGCAACCTGGCCTACAAGTGCCATAATCTGATCTATAACCAGATCTACACACCTGAGTCATAATGTAATTTAAACCCTGGAGAGCTTTGCCATTTCCAAAATACAAAGCAATCCTTTGGAGTGTACTCAGATGGAACATTGCAGAACTTAATATATTTATCTGCCTGCACTGGAGTAACTGGAAACAGAAAACAAAACAAAGAGCCACTGACTGAATCAATTAATAGATTGCTTGCGGTGGAGTGGAGAGAAGTGGAACAGTCTGGCTTTCGTAGGGCTGTGGAAACGAGTGTATTCAAAGACAAATTGCTTAGCATGCTAGTGCAATGAGGCAGATCATGTTGTTGCAATGCCTCAAGGACCACCTCTGTCCATATGAACCATATGCATGCCCATATTGGTAAATATTGTAAAATCAGAGCACACCACAGTAATATTTCTAAAGTTAGCAGGTTTTAAATGCAGCCTCTCAATCTCCTGAACAATCATGAATGTCCTGGAGGTTTGTGGTAAGTGCTTGTAAGGTAGAGTGTGAGTAATATAACTGTTTTTGCACTTGGAAAAGGCAGTAGGAAGGGGCAGAGAGAGCTGTGAGCGGTTTTCTTTTGGGGGAAGGGTGTGCTGCCTTGTATGGCTGTTCTGAAAAATGTGTTTCCAGGGTAGGGCATAATCTTACCAACAAAGCCACATCAGCTCTTTCTTAACAGACAATTCAGATGATAAGAACAGGTAAGACTGAAGTCAAAATGGTCTACTGAGAAGAAGAAGGAAGCATTATAATTCTGAGAGGACCCCTGAGGTTGGTCAAAGTGCATTAAAAAAGAAGAAGATTGTTGTTGGAAACCACAGGAGGGGAGAGTTGTTCTTGTGCTTGAGTCCTGCTTGTGAGTCTCCTGCAAGAGGCATCTGATTGGCTAGACTACATGGGCTGGACTATGAGCGCCACTTGCCTGATCCAGCAGGCTTTTTTTATGTTCTTATATAAGTCACCTTGACCTCCTTTGAAGAAAAAGTAGGATATAAATGCAACAAATAAATAAGTGTGCTCTGTCTCTCTTCTACAAGAAACCAAGCCTTGCTACGCTGACCTTGTAATTTCTGACTTCTTAGAAAAATGGTGAGCTTATAATGATATTCTTCTATGGCAGATTCATCTTAACACAATTCTGTAGGCATTTCTTTAATCATGATGAATCCCATCCTCCACGGTGAAGCACCTTCTCACATCTCCATCACTGCATTGAAAAACCATTTCCAGGTTCTTTTTTATGCTTTCTCTTCTAATAAATGTGTAGCTGATGAAAGGGGATAGCTCCTGACAAGAAAAGATATACTGTGAATATCTGCCACACAGACTGGGAATTTCATCAAGGAGGAAAGAAATACAGGGCAGGGGGTGTTTTGGACAAGCTGCCCCCATTATGCCTCTTTCTGCAAGAACAAAGAAAGACTATTGATGCACAGCAGAAAGGAGTGGGGTCATAAATTAGTGGAGATAATTGGGAAAATAGAGGTTTACTGAACTAAGGATGTAGCGACATAGTGAGGGGGGTTGCAAATTTTCTGGCGGGTGGTGGAAAAAACTCCTGTGCCTTTAATACTGTAACAAGGGTTGGGGGATGGGGGAAATCAGCTTGTTCAGTTTGGTCAATCTGTAAAATCCTTGAGGGTCCCTTTCAAACCTATGATCCTGTGTACTGTAGTTAAGGGTTGAATCTGTAAGAGACAACCAATTAGAATGAGGTTGTATCGTTGCTATAGAGACAAATGGGGGCAACCCCCCCCCCATATCTGCTTGGAAGCAACATCGCCTTGTAGGGTAGGAGAACAAGAGCCACAGGGGTTTTTTTGTGTGTTTCTGACTGGTGCTGGAAGCTGGAGACACAGAGTTGTGTCCTGCTTTTTGCTGGACTCAAAACTTGGGATTTGGGCTTTCTTGGAAACCTGATGGCAAAAACCAGATTGGCTGGAGTGCTAATGCTCTGCATCCTTCTATCCTGTGCTTGTAACCTATTGCCTGTTATTCTCCATAACCTAGGTGATGTGGCATCTAGCCAGGTGCGGTGCATAAAGGCCCACCCATTTGTCTCTATGGCAACTTCTGAGTATATGAAAATAACAGTACTTAACTGCCTGGCCCAGGCCATTACCTTACCAAATGAAGTGATTTGGCCAATTTAGCAGGCTTCCTTTTATACATTGTAGTCTCACAGGTACAGGATCACAGGTTTGGAAGGGACCAATAGTTATCACCTAGACTGACCCCTTACTATGAGAACCTGCCTTATGCAAGCCCCAGACCATTGGTCCATCTATTGTTCTCAGGGAGTGGCAGCCGCTTTCCAGGATTTCAGGCAGGTGTCTCTCCCAGCTCTACCTGGAGATGCCATCAGGGATTGAACCCAGGACCTCCTGCTTAAAAGACAGGTGTTGCTGCCAGTTAACTAAGGCTGTTCCCCATCATCCTTTGGTAATGGGCACAGCTTCCAATGATTCACAGCCAAACTGATTCCAAGAACATTTAGCATTTTCTCCCTCTCTCCTGAATTGATGGAGAGATAAATGGGCAAGAGCAAATAATGGGTTTCGCTTTGCCCAATAAACTGTGAAAGGGGCTGAACAAGTCCAATGATCTGTCAAATTTAAATATTCTTTAGGACACCCCATTGTATTATCCTTTATGACAAACCATTATATCATGGCAGATAACGAAATCATTTGAATAAATGCAACTCCTTTTTATTAACTATACTCTTTGTGGAGGTTAAAGTGTTCACAGTAATCTGTCAGTACAGTGAGTGACTGGCTGAGCATTAGAAGACTGAAAATTGAATAGTACCAGAATGGTACCTTTTAAGCTATTAAGCAGGTCTGCTGTTAGTCAAAGTATCATTGGTTTATTCAGGGTGAATAACAGTTCAGCGTGTACAATTTTTTTGTGATATTTCAAACCAGCTGAATTCTGTGACCTCTGAATTTTGCCTCCTCTAAAGGTGCTCTCAGGATAAAGATTGGGTAAAAGACCCAGCAGCTTTGCTGCTTTAACGGTGCAGCTGTGAAAAAGAGATATTACTTTGTGGAGACTGAATTTTCTTTACCCCGCAGTGTACAACCCTTAGTGTCAAAAGATTTTGGCCTGACTGCAGTTCCCACAGTCTATGTTGCAGAAACTGACATGTATTTTCAGGAGATCAGCAGGTTAATTTTTTTAGTCGATTGACTGAGCAGCAACTTTCTTACAGGCTGGCTCACTGATTAAGTTTAAATCCTTTCATATTAGCAGAATTCAAACACAGGTGACTTTTCAATAGGTTTACCTATGAGATTACCTTACCCCAGACACACCCACTCGGCCACTTCAATTGGCAGAAGGTGCAAATTGTTACAGGAGCTACAAATTAACCCATTCCACATTTGTAAGAATTCAACCTTTTAGTGTGGCAGTACCTATCCTTTGAAACTCCCTGCCTATTGATATATTTTCAGCACCTGCTAAAATGATTTTTGTTTGCACAACCCTACCCAGAAGTTCAGAAAGTTGATACAAGTTTTAATCTAGTTTTAGTCCATTGTTTTAACCTTTTGAAAGTCTTAAATTATTGTTGTTAATTCTTCTTATTGATAGTTTTGTTGTGTTGTCTTTTGTGTGTGTGAACAGCTTTGAGGTTTTCTTTTACATCCAAGCAGTGTATATATTTTATCAAGCAAACAAACAAATATGGGAACCCTCCGCTTGCTTGCTGTGTTGCAAATAAATTTAAAATGGTATCCACTTAATGGAGACAAAGGATGGACAGACACAGCAAATTGGTGAAAAAGAAGGTGAGGTTTTATTGCTGAGCAATAATGGACCCAGTTGGAATCCTTTCCAAAAGACTGGGACCCCAAAGCATTCAAGTTCTGAGATTATATACCTGAGTACAGCATCACAGATCATGAGACAATCATGAAACTATCACGGACGCCAGCAACAAATCACCAATGAGCCCATTCTGTCGGCTCCTGACCGCGCACAGAGTATAACTTCCAACTTCTGCTTTCTTTGTCTGTACAGTAAAAGTACAGTCTGACCTTTTCCCTAGTTGATGGAACAGGGAATCGAAACTTCAGCTAGGAGGGGATCTCCTGGCGCTACCTCCCCCATGCATCTGTTCATGTAGGGGTATTGCGGTCAGCCCTTCCTGTTTTGTGTCCAGAATTAGTCTGGAGCTGAGGGGGAGAGATGTACCAGCATCTTCTGATTTATAGCTTCCCCTTTCTCTAGGGTGCAAAAAGCACTGGGGGAAAGGTCGAGCCACTTGCTGTCACACTAGGCAAAAAGCTTTTATTTATTTAAATGGATTATAAAAATCACTGTAAACCCTGATTATGTGTGAGCATATGTGAATATATTGATTACTGATAACTGATTATATGAAAAGCCTAAGAATAATAATCCTCTAGGGTCCTGCTTCAGCCGCACACCACCAAACAACTACTAAAAGTTTACCAGTCAAGCCAGTTATAAACTTGCAGCCCTAATCTCATACCCTCCAACATCCTGGAACCAAAATCAAGGTGCTTCTTTTTTTGGCCCCAAACTCTTGCACATGTCCAAGACCAAAAAATGAATGACTTTTGTTCCGGTGTACTGTGCAAGACTGAAAGGGGAGTGTCTTCCAGTCCAGCACTCTGGTGCAAGCCAGCTGACTCATGCCAGAGCAAGTGTCTTTTAGTCTGGTGCTCTGGGTTGAGCCAGCTGATTTATGCCAGAGCGATGGATAAAAACAACAACAAAATGGGACAACCTGGGATCCAATACAGATTTCCCTTTGTGCCACTTTTCTAGGCATGCATAGGTCTGAGCTTTCAAGTTCCATGTTTGAGCACTTTTCATTTTCCCCTGGTGCTTTCCCCACAAAGACACACTCTTTACCACCAAACAGCATTCTGCAGAAAATCCGAATTGCCATTTGTCTTGATTCAGCATTTTATGAGGGGGTTTTCCAGGGAACCCTGGGGGCAAGGGGAAAGCACTCAGACACAGCGCTTTCAAGCACAGACCTGTGACTAGAAAGCAGGGGGCAACAGGAAAGTGTGGATGAGTCTCCATAGTTGTCAAGGCTGGAATGCTTCATAATATGTAGCCAATTTAGTTCCTCTCCATCTTCCTTTATTTTTTTTTTTTTTATATATAGATGAATTTCATGGACATATACTCTCGTGACCTTATACTCTGGAAAATAAAGGGAACATATATTCCAAAAACTCTAGGGAAATTGCATGCTTTAAATTACAGATCTTTAATGAAGGTAATCCAAAATGAGATGGGAGCAGAAAAAATCTATGCCGGGCAGAATTTGTTTGGTACAAATGACCTTTCTTCCAATGTTTTCTAATTTGTTTCAGGAGCCCTCTATCCCACTTTCAACATTAACACAATAATCATCCCAATAAAACGACAGAACTGGCTTGGATCTATGTGGGTTATAGCCCAAAACATCTGGATGAACTCAGATTGAGAAAGGTCTGCTTTGCAGCACTGGGACAAAGAAGGCACTCTTCAACATACAGTTAGGCACCACCCTAGTCTCTGAGTGGTGAGAAACTCCAGGGGCTCCTGTGTTTACCCAGGTTTGGTTTCCTTGAAATGAAGGGTGGGAGAAAACACCATTTCAGGGTCCAATATGGGGAAGGGTTCAAAACTCCTATTGTTCTAGGCGCATTTTGTGACAGGGAATTTCATTAGGGTGAGAGGTTTCTGAGCCCTGGGCGCAGTACTGCACCTAAGATTTCAGATTAAAACTGCAGAGTGGAAGGAAATAAGGATCTTTTTCTGCCTCCCCACTTCCAGCTACTCTCTGAAGACTGGAGAAGAGACCCTCTTAAGACTATTAGGGGGAAGGCAGGGGAAGGACTAGACCCTGTGAAAAATGAACATAATATTTTAACTGCATTTCATTCATTTTCAGCTTTGTATTCTTGTTATAAAAAAGCGCACGTAGACATTCCATAACCTAGTTTTAAGGAGCCATTTAGCTCCTAGCTTTCATATCTCAGTTTCTAACGTTGTATGGAGGCTCACACCCATGGGTGCCAGCTTGGATAAAATATTGAGGGGGAGGGAAGGTAAGCCCCACACAGCATAATTGATCACGAGGCACACACCATTTGACACGCACCCATCAACTTGAGGGGTAGCCCCCTTAAATATTTTATTAGGGGACTGAAAGGATCAGCCCTTGCATTAATCTTCTAAGCATCAACGTAGGCTTGTCTAAAAATTGTTTTGGTTTAGCAGGCACCAAAAGCAGTATGACATGATCACATCTTACATAGGAATTCATACTCAAATCTTTGGAACCAGGGCCTCCCAGGACTTCTGGAGCCAATGCACCATGACCCCAGGATGCTCTCCCTGGATCTCGTTGAGCTGTCCAAGTTCCCAAAAGATCTCAGAGCATCTGAGACCCAGTGTGCAACAAAGGCCCTGCTTCCCAAGTGAGCCCCAGAACTTAAATGCTCTTTTTGTGTCAAGTTCTCTTGGTGCAAAAACAGTGTTCAAACCAGAGCTTTCCAAACTTTTTAGATATGCATCATTTTGCGACACAATAATCTAGTTTTACTAGCAAGTTAGAGGTTAAACTAACCACTTTCCTGCCCTGGGAGGAGCACAGGGAGCAATCATGCAACACACCTACACATTGCAGCTGACACACTAATGTGTCGAGACACACAGTTTGGAAAGCTCTGATTTAAACTCTCTGCCTTGCGTGCATTTAACATGCACAATTTCAACCAGTGGCTTTCAACTGCGTATGTGCACAAAATGTGATCGTGCTATACAGTGAAGTACGTCTCTTTGCGCATCTAGTGAAGGCAGCTTATGCCAGCAGCTTTAGGTACCTCCTTCTGCAGTCACAGGCCCATCAATCCACACAAAAAAATTGGACCACCGACTGCCAATTTTCTGCAGCTTCCTGTCTACTTTCCACACCCACAAATGCTTTCAGACCTGGTGATGTGGCTGTTTCAGGCTCCTAGCAAACACAAGCCCAAGGGACCAGCAATTGTCAGCAGGCAACTGGGGTGATCTGTGCAATCAATAGAATTATTTTGCCCTCCAGCTTCACAGCAGGTTGCTTTTGTCTGGAAATCACATTAATGTCTTCCTCATGGTGCAACAGTGGGTGACAGCATTACAGGAGGCTGGAGGCAGTTAGTGTGGTGTGTCATAGCAGGAGTTATTCTGAACACCATCCTCTCAAAAAAAAATTTTATGTAAGGTATAAGAACTTATGTCTACTATATACATTATGAAGGTGCTTTTTGGAATTCAGACCATGGCCACAGCCCATATTTAAAAAGGTTGAAAATTGCCAACAGCTACTCAAAACAACCTCTGCTGGTTTCTGAAACAGTTAGATTTGATACACAGTAGTGAGCTATCAATTATATGATCAACGCAGTTTATATCAATTTCCCATTTAAGAAGCAGAAACGTTGAATCATTGCATGATTCTGCAAGAGAGTGATTTTCCAGTTAAGCCTTGTGTTGTTAGATGTTTCTCATGGGTGAAGTATGGAGGAAAGATCACAGGATGATTAAGCTACAGTGCAACTCCCAACCTTTCCCCTTGCCATCTGCACAGTTGGAACAGATCCTTTTTGTCAAAGATATGGTTTTCTTTTAAATGAACAGCTAAGATCTGGGTCATTCTGTTTTTTGGAGCAAAGTGAAGATGGAAGTCATTCATCTCACACATGCCTGCTATGATGCCTTCCTAAACTTCTGCACAAAAGTAAAAATTTGTGCCCCTTGGGGAGGTGCAGATCACTTTCCCCTGGAACCTTCCTCTCTTCTCTCATATCTGGCTCTATAGACAATTGCATAGTGCAGAATTCCACAACTCAGTTCCTACAACTTCAATCAACTCCTACAGGTGCCACATAATCCCTGTTTCGCATTTGTAAGAACTTGAGCGCGTGGTTGCTGAACAACTCCAGGCACGCCTGGAGGATGCGGACCATTTGGATCCCTTCCAATCGGGATTCAGGCCTCATCATGGGACTGAAACTGCCTTGGTCGCGCTGGTTGATGATCTCCGGCGAGCTAGGGACAAAGGTGAGAGTTGTTTCCTAGTTCTGCTGGATCTCTCAGCGGCCTTTGATACAATCGACCATAACATCCTTCTGGACCGTCTAGGAGGGCTGGGAGCTGGGGGCACTGTTATACAGTGGTTTCGCTCCTTCCTCCTGGGCCGTGTTCAGAAAGTGGTGGTGGGGGATGAGTGTTCAGACCCCTGGGCCCTCACTTGTGGGGTGCCTCAGGGTTCCGTCCTCTCCCCCATGCTTTTTAACATCTATATGAAGCCGCTGGGAGAGATCATCAGGGGGTTTGGACTGGGTGTCCATCAATATGCAGATGATACCCAGCTCTACCTCTCTTTCAAATCAGAACCAGTGAAGGCGGTGAAGGTCCTGTGTGAGTGCCTGGAGGCGGTTGGAGGATGGATGGCGGCTAATGGATTGAGGTTGAATCCTGACAAGACAGAAGTACTGTTTTTGGGGGACAGGGGGCGGGCTGGTGTGGGGGACTCCCTGGTCCTGAATGGGGTAACTGTGCCCCTGAAGGACCAGGTGCGCAGCCTGGGAGTCATTTTGGACTCACAGCTGTCCATGGAGGCGCAGGTCAATTCTGTATCCAGGGCAGCTGTCTACCAACTCCACCTGGTACGCAGGCTGAGACCCTACCTGCCCGCGGACTGTCTCGCCAGAGTGGTGCATGCTCTAGTTATCTCCCGCTTGGACTACTGCAATGCGCTCTACGTGGGGCTACCTTTGAAGGTGACTCGGAAACTACAACTAATCCAGAATGCGGCAGCTAGACTGATGACTGGGGGCAGCCGCCGAGACCACATAACACCGGTCTTGAAAGACCTACATTGGCTCCCAGTACGTTTCCGAGCACAATTCAAAGTGCTGGTGTTGACCTTTAAAGCCCTAAACGGCCTCGGCCCAGTATACCTGAAGGAGCGTCTCCACCCCCATCGTTCTGCCCGGACGCTGAGGTCCAGCGCCGAGGGCCTTCTGGCGGTTCCCTCATTACGAGAAGCAAAGCTACAGGGAACCAGGCAGAGGGCCTTCTCGGTAGTGGCACCCGCCTTGTGGAACGCCCTCCAATCAGATGTCAAAGTGATAAATAACTACCTTACTTTCAGAAGACATCTTAAGGCAGCCCTGTTCAGGGAAGTTTTTAATCTGTGATATTTTAGTGTATTTCTGGTTTTTGTGGAAGCCGCCCAGAGTGGCTGGGGAAACCCAGCCAGATGGGCGGGGTACAAATAATAAATTATTATTATTATTATTATTGATCTTTTAATGAGGCAGCACCTAGTTTGGAACTCCCTGCCTATTAATATCAGACGGGTGCTTTCATTGTACTCTATTTGGTGCCTGCTAAAAAAAACCTTTTTAGATAAGCCTATCCAGCGGTTTAGAAAGCTGATGCGAGTTTCAAACTGGTTTTAGTCTACTGCAATTCTTCTTTTTAGGAAAAAAAGATGGCAATTCTCACCATGTTGTTGATACAGTAAGTGCCACACTTTTTTGGGGGGGTGGGGTGCTGGTACTGTGTACCCCCAGAAAAAACACACCAGTCTATCGTTATTTTAACTTTTCATAAGTCTTACATTATTGTTGTTAATTGTCTTGGTGAGAATTTTGTTTTATCATTTTTGTAAACTGTCTCTCTCCCCCCAAGCCCCACCTCAAGTGGTTTATACATTTTATGAAATAAAGAGCTTTTCCCCATCTTCTTCAGACTGAGAAGGGGACTGTAGCCTGCAACATTAACCTTTGTGACTGGCAAGCAGTAGAAAGCCTTTTGACTGGCCCAACATGTTGCATGTTCAGACCCAGAGACCTCCCCCCTAAATAAATTCACACATGACTCAGATTTTAGTTTTGGTTTTTGGCAGAATTTAGGCCACAACTTTGTTGATTACAGTAATTGAGTGGTTGTATAGGCTCTGGTTCGACTAGCTCCCCCCACTCTTGCAGGCAGCGCTGACCCTGGGCACCACATAGGTCAGCCAAGGGTGAACACCTGGGAAGGTGAAAAGCCGCGAAATGACTCCGTTCACCACCCAGATGCCCCCCTGGACTCAGGTACAGGCACAACCCCCTCTCAGGGGTTGACCAAACCAGTTGAGTCCCTGGATTCCTTTAATGGAATACCCTTTACATAGGTATGGTGAGAGCATTCTCCCATCCCTATCACCTGAACCAGAGCCTATCCGCCACACGAGCCCCGTGCTCACCACCAACCACTCAGACCTGTAACCAATCCCTTAACTCTGCTGACACGGAGGTCAGCCAAAAATCATTCCCAATTACAGATGAACCCCATCAAGCCTGTAAAGGGACGCAACACAGAAGGTAATGCCTGGGTGACGGATCACCTTACCGCCCAAGGTCATAACCTTCTTGGCCACTGCACTCTGCACGCGTCTCCTGGCCCTCTCGGTGGCAGCTGGGCATCGGCTTCCTTGACATGCACGTCGCAACAGCTGCAACCAAAAGATTTTGAGTCCAGGAAGAGCTGCCTTCAACTCCTCCAAGTCCTCCTGCATGCGGGTCTGCAGGCTCAAGCTGGGAGCTTCCGGCAAATCATTCTTGCCCAGCTGCACCACCATCGCCACAGGCGTGCCTTCCGCAGACACCTTGTTCTGCACCGTTGGGAGAAGCTCATCCCAATGCATTCATCGTCTGGACACCCAGGAGACGCACATGTGGTCAAGGAGCCCGAGACTGCGTCCAAATCTCTGCACCTCTTTGCCCTGCGTTTGGAGTAACGACTCCTCTGCCACTTGCCACAAGATGAAGGGACTCTAGGCACCGGGAGATACTCCTCCGAAGACTGGACACTGTGCGCTTCCCTTGAAGGAACAGACCGGACCTGCGCAGAACTAAAAATATGTGAGGAGCTTGGCTGGGAGAAAATTTCACCTCCCACACGCTGTGCAGGCTGAAGCCCCTAGCTCCCAGAACCTGGGGGTGCTGACTGCAACGAGGCAGCCCTGACCGAAAGGCACCATAGTGCCCATACTCCTAGGATGACCCCTAGGACTAGCTGGGACTTGTATTCTGGAAGGCTGAAATTGGGACAGCAAAGTCCCAGAAGGATCATAAACCTCACTCCCTTCACTCACATCCGAAGGACCATGATCCTCAAAAATATTAGAGGATGTAGAGGGGCCGGGCTGAACATCAGGCTGCCTCCCAAATTGCTGGGCAAGTGACTCAAGTTCTGTATTGAAGCAAGCCATGGCAGCAGGGTCTGTGCCAATATTGGCTATAATTGCACTCAAGCGATCCAGCATAGGCTGATGAACTGCAGGGGCTGGCACAGAACGCAGTGACTGAGAGGGGCCTCTAATGACCCTCTTAGACGGGAGAGCAGGACTGGGATTCCTTTTAATAGGCATTGCAATCCTTTCTTCTTGCTTAGGGGTACTAATTACAATCACACAAAAGGACCCAGGCCTTGAAATGGTGCTCCAGCCTCAACAAGATGGCACTCCCACCAAGGCAAAATAGCGCTCCCACAAAAAACTAGTCGGGAACGAACCTGTCCCTGCTATCTAAAATGGCAGCCAGAATGAAACGGGGATTTCCCCCCACCCTTAACAAATACCCAACTACCGGTAAGCTAAAACAAAAGGGGCCCAATCAAAGCAAGGAGAGGGAATTCTTGCTGCAATGAAACCAATAAAGGACTTAACAAGCGCTAATAGAGCAGCAATCGCAATTGCCCAAAGTCGCATATTAAGAACAAGGCTGCTGCCGGAGCCGGAACACCAGCCGCTGCAATTTGAGGGAGCGATAAACAGGCAGTGGCAAGCTCCACAATGAGAGCTCCAGGGGGCTGGAGCCCCAGAGGGGCAAAGCTCCCCTAGAAGGAAGGGAAAGGGACGGAAAGGGGAAGAGGACAACTCAAAAAGGAACAATAAAAGGCAATAACGAAAAGGGGGAATTAAAAAAACGGAAAGAAATCACCAAGACGATCCATCGAAGGTAAGTCTCTTGGCTGCACAGAGGACACGCTGTTAGCTTGTTCTGAATGCACGAGCCAAAAGAGAAAGCTCTGGGTCACGTGCATAGGTATAAACAGGTCCCTCGATCCATTTGGACTGCACCCCATTGGTCAGATTGAACCCAACATCGAGGGACCTACCAATCAGGGACCTACCAAACCAAACTAACCCACCCACAACACAGGAGGTTGGTCTCCAGGTCTCACCACAACACGTGCCCTCTTTTAGGGAGGACACAATTTATAAATACTTAGGCCTTTTGTCTTTATTTGCTTAAGAAGTCAGTACTCCTCTAATGCTGTTCATTTGACTCTAAACTCCAGGTCAAGTCTCTGACTAGGTATGTGACCAAATTCATGGTTGTTGTTTTTTTTTTGGGGGGGGTTGAAATTGCTTATGTGAAGCACAATGTAATTCACAATTTTGTGCCCTTATTGAAGCAAGCACACATTGAATGGAATTCAGTGAATGTTCTTGGGATTACAATGCCCTGGACCATATTCTTTTCTAAATAGTTAAAACTTTTTTCCTGTAATAATAAAACCTGCTAGGTTAGCTTCCCTTTACGCATACGCATATCTGATCTCAGTAGTAAGACTTCACAAAATTATGTAAACCGAAACAGGCACTGAAGTTTTCAAAAACAATGAAATCTTGTTAAAGAGAATCAAAATGCTGCACAAGAAAGTGGGTTGGGCTCAATAATTCACAATAAAATGGATGAAGTAACATGACATCATCAATTACATCGCTAGCTGTAACTTCTGGTACAAGAAAAGTCTTGTACCTTTGGCCAGTGCCTTTTTTTCTGGGGGTTCTCAATGATAGGCAGTAGTGGTACATTTCCCCCCTAAATTGGTAAAAGTGTGGCACTTACTATAACAACTTCATGTTGCAAAAAAGCACTGCCTTTGACCAATGAGGCCAGAAGGCCAAGGCATACTTGTTATCAGCTAATTGAGAAGCTGGCTGTCCCTGGGCTGCTGTTAATTATAGATGGCAAATGGAGCAGGAATCAATTAACTAGCTATTAGGGTAGAGGTCCATCTGGAAGGAAGTATACAATGCTATGCTTGAATGAGAATGGGGGGGCAGTGCTGTTTCCTGGAAAGTGAGTCATCAACTTGCATTAATGGAAATTCCTGAGCTAGTTAATAATTCACAGACAGCAAAATATCATTTGAACTAACTAGTCGCTTATTCACATGCAGGTCCTAGTGACATTTAAGCAGCTTCCTAAATTGCAGGGGCGGTTGTACTGTTGGTTCAATTCAAAAGCCCATCTTAGTCCAGCGGTCAACAGCAAGCAGCCAGATGCCACTTTGGAGAGGCTCGGGAATTAGACATAGAAGCAACAGCCTGTCTTCAAAACTTCTCCGGTGTTTAGAAGTTCCACCGCCATCCTCCTTTTTGAAATCAGGTTGGGTAGGAATGTGGCAGCAACTTGGTTTGATTCACAATGGGTAAAGGTATTAGAAAAGAGGTTAAAGCTCTGTCCCAATATCTTGGAACAAAGAGAACCATGTATAGACTTGAGCAGCTTTGGGGAAAGGTGGGATATAAATGCAATGAGTTAATTAATTATAGAGCCAATGTGGTGTAGTGGTTAGAGATTTCTGCATTGCAGGGGGTTGGACTAGATGACCCTCAGGGTCTCTTCCAACACTATGATTTTATCTCACTTGGTTTAAGGCAACTTCTTGTGGATTCCCACTCTAAATTTCTGAAGTGCCTCTTTCATGCTGCACTTTTCTCTCCTGCAGTTTCTCTCTGCTTGAATTTACCCTTTCCAAGTTATCCGACTCAGCTTCCAAGAGAATCTCCATTTGTTTCAGGAGAGGGTTTCGAGAAATCTTGTGATTGGTGTAATTTTAACAAGGGAGATGAAGGTGTCGTGCTGAACTCCACAGACATAGTGATTCCTTATTGGAAAGAGGAATGCACCCTAGTTTTGACATGATTTGGCTTATTTTCCTGTAATGCTGGTTGAATTACTCATCAAGATGATACAAACCGTTCGCTTCGCTCTCTGTGACTGCAAGTATATGATTGCTTGCTTAGTAGTTACATGAGTGGATGACTGTGAAATGTTCACATGGGTCCTTTAAAAATTCATCAGATGTCGCTATCAAATCTGGCTGCAAAAGGAGGAGTAGAAAAAATGTGTAAAAGGCAGAAGGACACTGAGACAGGGAAGAAGCATCTTATTGCCAATATTATTTCTTAGCAATTATTGCCAATATTATTTCTTGGTTACTCTTCAGAAGCAGAAGCAACTTTATACTCTAATTTGCTCTCTTCAGAATCCCAGAAAAGCAGGAAGAATAACAGAGCGATTGAAAGTACAACATATTCTGTTCTGAAGTGCTACTCACAGACATGCCACAGGCTCCAAGCTTAGGCAAACCTGGATGAGATGATGGTGGGAGATCAGATCTTCCATAGTTTTATATGGATAAATGCAGCTGTCTAGGCTGTCATTCAGATCAAGGTATGGATCAATATATCTCTATCTCTACCTATTGTTATAGATTTGGGGTAGGGAAATTCCCAGACATAGCCAGGATTCGCTTGTTGAAAATGGCATCCTAGCGGAATTTTCGGAAAGCGGTTAAAATGTCCCAAAAAACCTGGACATAAGTGTTGATTTAGCAAAAAACAACTGTTGTGTCTGGATTTTCACTTTTTTGAAATATGGCAACCCAATTTTTTTTGGGGGGAGGGGACTCCC
This sequence comes from Podarcis melisellensis, assembly GCF_964234715.1. Classification (NCBI taxonomy): domain Eukaryota; kingdom Metazoa; phylum Chordata; class Lepidosauria; order Squamata; family Lacertidae; genus Podarcis; species Podarcis melisellensis. The sequence continues at coordinate 20,972,179 of NC_138547.1, read as the reverse complement.
TAAACCAGGGATGGTGGGAATTGTAGTTCAAAAACAGCTGGAGACCCAAGTTTGGAAATCCCTACACTAAACCCTGGAAATCAACAAATGCTAGGATTTTGAATATTTGGGATGTGAAGGTAGAACAAAAGCTGCAGAGGAATTCCTGGGCTAGTCTATGCAAAATGACCTGACCAGGCTAGGGTCATTAAGGAACAATAGAGGGCCTTTGAGGGCCATTGGCAATGCTAGAGAACCATTCTTCCCCTTTGCCCTGAGGTGTGAACAGAGACAAGGGTTTGGAAGGTTGTCAGGGTAACTGGGTGTGAGGTGACAGGAAAAGAGAGTTTCGAGCAAGGGTTGCTGGGAGAAGAAAGAAGAAGGTCTGGGATCCACCTTGGGCAGGCTGGAGAGATGCCTTGGACTCTGGGGGTGCACTGCTGTGGGGGACAGGCCCTTCCATGCAGACTGAAGGTGTAATTTGCTCCTAGACCTTCTCTCGAGGAAACAGAGATCCCACTGCTGACACCAGTGTTACAAAAGTATTACTGAGTGGTGGCAAGACTCCAGGGGGTTCCAGGCACTCACCCAGGTTCTGTGTTCCTTTGGAGAATTGAGACATGGCAGAGACTGTCATAGCTTTAAGAAATATGGTTTAGTCACCTATTTACACCTGCAGTCTGCATGGAGGGAGTCCAGATCTTACGTGGTCCTCTGCATACAGCCAGTCCATGACAGATCAGGGGTGAACGAAGGCGTCGTTATACCCGGGGCGGGGCATTACTACATAGGGCGCATGCGCGGTGTCACTATATATGATGCATGCGCTGTATGTAGTGACGCCGCACATGCACTGTACATAGCAGTTTGCTGGCGCCAGCGTTCCAGCGCCGTACAGATGGTGCCGGGATCCTCTGCTCGTGGGTGCAGTGTGATGGCTGCTCGCACCACCGCGCCCAGGCTGGGGTGGCAGGGCAAGCACCCCATGGGGTGCCTTCTTGCCACCCTCCCAGATGTGGAATCTGGGGCACACCACCACCCTGCCCCACTGTTGCGACGCCACTGTGACAGATGTAAATGCAGTAAATTAATTTTTCTGGAAAATTATATGTTCACAGGGCTGACAACTAAAACATGAAAGGGGATAATGCTCTCTCATGCACTTTGCATGAACATCTTCATAAGGCTGCGAAATGACAAAGCATCTCTGTCCAAATATTTAAATGTAGAAAGATTGTTCAGATTAGGAGGGTTTGGCACAAACTCCAGTTCTGTAATTTGGGAGCCTCAGAGACTCCTCATGAAGAACATAATGAGGGGAATCGGGCAGGATAGCCATGTTATCACCAAGGTATGCGGTGCCCACACCCCCACTGCCAGCCCATCATGTGAAACAGCTATATGCACATATATGTCATATGAGCACATAGAGCTCTTCCATGTGAGGGTGTATCCTGGCCCAGCCAGGATCCCTCACATGGAAGAGCTGTGTGTGTACATCATTATAGTGTTATGAGTTTGGATGGCAGGGTGGGGGCAGTAGGCTGCATGCAGAGACTCTTCTGAGGCAAGTTTCTTGGTGAGGTGATTTGCAGCTGCATTGCTTCTATATCGTAACATACTCCCCCATATGAATCAATGTGAGCTGCGAACAAAGCTTGATCCAGAGAAGAAAACAAACAGTTGTTATACATATAACAATCCCCTGTTGTTTCAGTTCCTCCCTTGGAACTACCCGCCACTGGTTTCCCCACTGTACCTCTCTGGTTATCTGACTTCCAAGGAATGAGTGCATCTGCATTACCTTGGCTAGGGAATGTAGTGTTATGCTTCATCTCTGTCAGATGCGCTTGCACATCTCCATCAGGCGCTAGCCTTAGATTGGTCAGCTTTTCAAAATGCAGCAACGCTGAAGAACCAGCATCTCTTTGATGTATTCTACGCAGCGTTTGCTAAATCTCACGTGCATATTCCAAATCCTGAATATGCACAAGTTGATCATCAGAGACACACAGAATTATGGCCGTCCTGGCTCTCACATTCTGTGAATTCCAACTTGGCGTTGGTGCAGCAGGGATGGGATTATCAATCACCCCAAAAATCCTCTGATTCTGAAGCAGGGCTTTCATCTTTACAGACCATGAGGAATAATTGTCATTAGTCAGTGGAGGTGGGTAAGGTAAGCCTCCCCCCTTCTAGGTATCCATTTTGAATACAAGCCTTAGCTCTCACTCTCGAGTCTGTAAAATCCAAAAGTCTATTGGGTTGTTTACTGCCTTGCACCTGGCAGCTAAACACAGGCTGCTTTGGAAGTCCCTCCAAGAGCAGTGAGATAGCAGACAAAACAAACGCTGTTTTTCCAGAGTTTTTCCAGCCTCTTTCAGTGCCAACCTCACTTCCGTGTTGGCTAGTAACTTTCTACTTTACTGATGTCTCGTTGCTTAGCCAATGGACATTCCAGGCTTGAGCAGCAAACCTTATCAGTCCCAGGAATGCGAAGAATGTGGCTCTCTCTCAGTGCTGTTTTTTATCCAAAAAGCAGCTTTTGTGAACCAGAGAAGAATCAATTTGCGTTCACTCTTTTAGCCCATAATTCAGCATACCTTAGGGGTTCCGTTGCTCATGGCTTATCAGTAAAAACGCCTCCTCCGGTGCTCAGCCGTCCTTTGTAACCTCCATCCGCATGCTACCGTATCTTCCTTTATCTCTTTGCAGAGGATGATTACGATCCATCAACCTCCTTAGCAGAGGTCGATGGATCGAAACCATCCTCTGCTACCAGATGTTGGGAATCAAGCCTATATCAGGAGAAACTGGCAACTCTCCAGGCACCCGGCTTGATCTCCTGTTGACCTCCCTGTCTGCATTCCCCAGCAAGATACAGGCTAGGTCGCGATAGGCGATTCTTCTCGGCGTAAGAAGAACACCCCCCCTCTTTCCTGCCCCCCCGGCAGGGGAAAGAGATAGACAGAAACGTATTTACATTCCTTTATTTCTGTCTTTGCAGCATTACAAAAGCATGACTGCTCTCTTCAAGCTCCAGCGGTCGAGACACCAAACACTTCCTGTACTTCCTGTACAGCTCATATTACACTCTGAGCTAATTCCGGTGCTTCGCACTGTGAATTGACTGTCCCTCTGTTTCCCACGGGCAGTCCCAACATTCCCATCATGTTTTGTTTTCAAGCTAGCACTTTGCAGCTGCATTGCTTCTATATCGTAACAGTGATAACCCTAGGTCAGGCATAAGCAAACTCAGCCCTCCAGATGTTTTGAGACTATAATTCCCATCATCCCTGACCACTGGTTCTGTTAGCTAGGGATGATGGGAGTTGTAGTCCCAAAACATACGGAGGGCCGAGTTTGTCTATGCCTGCCCTAGGTAATGGTACATTAAGGGAAGAAAGGAAGTGATTGTGCGCCAGACAGCAAATAAGTGGGCCGAATCTCTCAACTTACTGGGAGTTAGAAAGACAGAGTCGAGAGTTGAGTTGTGTGAACTGGAAGCTGGCAAGGTTGCAGGCTGGGCAGCTGGGAGACAGGGCTATGCCTGATTTCTCTTGGTGTCCAGGGATGTGGCTATGGGAGAAGCAAGACTTTTTTGGTTGCTAATCCTGCAAGCTCCTCCATTGTAGGCTCAGGTTGTATATGTGTGTAAATAAACCATATATCCCAATGAAAACACAGTCTCCACTGTCCCTCATTTGAAAGGAAGCATGAACCCTGCATAAGTGCCTGGGACCCCTGGAATCTTGCACTGCTTGAAGTTTGGGGTGGCATGCAATAATATGTTCATAGGGACCACTTAATTTGTTCTGGAGGTCCGTTCTTAACCTGAAACTGTTCTTAACCTGAGGTACCACTTTAGCTAATGGGGCCTCCTGCTGCCGCTCAATTTCTGTTCTCATCCTAGGTACTTAACCCTAGGTACTATTTCTGGGTTAGCGGAGTCTGTAACCTGAAGCGTCTGCAACCTGAAGCGTATGTAACCTGAGGTAGCGCTGTTATTGAAATAAACAATTTTGTTATCCTGTCAGTACTTTCCTTGTAGGTGTCATTCGACCCATCTCTCTTGTAGTTTGGGACCTTCTGATCACACTTACAGCATTCAAATCTGAGGTTATCCTGGACTGCAGGGTCCTGAATTCATCTCTGATGTGCAGCCCTAGCTACACCTCTGACAGCGTGACCAACACACAAGAGGGAGGTCTCAGCAGGCTCAGAGGAGCTCTAAGGTTTGCAGAAGTACAGCAGAGAGAGAGAGAGAGAGAGAGAGAGAGAGAGAGAGAGAGAGAGAGAGAATAATATTTCTAAGCAGCAGTGGCAATGCTAAAACAGCCAATGTGAATTAAGAGTCCATAGAATACCAGAAAACTGGCAGTGATAGAGAGGATTGTGGTATATTGTGATGTTGGTGGAGCATGGCTGGCTGGCTTCCTGTAACAGTAAGCACACACACATGCATACATCATTTTATTGTACTTATGCCACCTTTCTATAGTAAAAACCATGATCAAGGTGGCTTGCAACATGAAAAAATATACAAAACACAATAAACTTAACGCACTGCAACGTTTCGTTACAGGTCTCACTCGCAATGCTCTGTTATTCTGTGCAGAAAATAAGTACAGCACATACCTATCCCTAGTGTCGTTTACTCAAGGACTAAAAGTGTAGCTTCTTCAAAAAAGCTTTTCAAAAGCCTCTTGAGGAAAACTTTCCAAAGGCACTCTCTTTTAATGCAACGCTTTAAGGACCCAACAAAAGGACAATGATTTCATGTGCTTGGCAAATGGGGGAAGGAAGGAGGATGAGATGCCTTAATAATGGAATCCCCTTACATGATCACCCTTCTTATTTAGAGAGAGTCTTCCTTAGCAGTGCATTTCTCTTATTCTTAGAGGCAATCAGTCCCAAGAACAAGTTGCTGCCTCCGTGAGAAAATCTTGGCTACAACTCCATTAAGCCCCAACCAGAATGGCTGGGATGGTAGACAATATCTGGGGGGCCAGGAAAAGGTAAAAAAGTAAAGGATCCCTGGATGGTTAAGTCCAGTCAAAGGTGACTATGGGGTTGTGGCACTCATCTCGCTTTCAGGCCAAGGGAGCCAGTGTTTTGTCCATAGACAGCTTTCCGGGTCATGTGGCCAGCAGGACTAAACCGCTTCTGGTGCAACAGAACACTGTGACAGAAGCCAGAGCGCACAAAAATGCTGTTTACTTTCCCCCACACAGTGGTACCTATTTATCTACTTGCACTGGCATGCTTTCGAGCTGCTAGGTTAGCAGGATCTGGGACAGAGCAATGGGAGCTCACTTCATCGTGTGGATTCAAACCCTCGACCTTCTGATCAGGAAGCCCAAGAGGCTAGGTGTTTTAGACCACAGCGCCACCCACATCCCAGGAAGGACTAGCCAGTCAGACCCCCAGTCTGGAAGGGGGCTTTAGCAGGTAAATATGAACCATCAGCTTTCCCTGCTCCCAAATAAATACATCTTGCAATAAGATTATTCCTCAAAGAAATGACAGGGGAAGTTCCAGGTTCTACTTGGTGCAGCTCAGGTTGCCAGACCCACCCTGTGAGTGAGAACTCCTGGATTTTTATTTATTAATTACAAGACTGTGTGGGCAGCTTGTGAGCTTCAGTTTGGCAGGAGCTGGCTACAAATTATAGCAGTTATTGTGAGAAGGGGATCCTGCCCTCACCCTCTCTCAATAAACCTCCACTTCCAAGGCTCAGTGATGGGAGGGAACACAGAAGAAGAAAAAGAACTGGGCTGGGCTCAAGAGGAGGAGAGGGTTGTGAGTGTGCATGTGTACCTGGTGCAAGGGGTAGGGCTGCAGAAGTAAGCTGAGCACGTGAAGAGCAGCAACAGGAGCCGAACCCTGCTGCCTCTACCACCTTCAGCAACTCCTGGTTGGCCTTTTGTTCTTCTCAAGTGAGTCAAAGACAACAAGGACAAAAATTGACTGAGGGAGACTGGAATGTTGAGAGACAGGAGTGGAGAGTGTCTGGACTGGTCTCAGGTTTGGGCCCTAAAATCTCAAGGTCAGAATCTGGGATGCTGCTGACCTGGGGACCAACTCTTTACAAAGGGAACTCAATGACATCAAAATAGCATCTAGAGTTTTGCGGATTGCACAACACACTAAGGAAGATAACGACACCAAAAAATTCAATTGCACATTTATTCACGATCCAATTAAAAACAATTTCACAATATTGATTAACTTCATCCAGAGATAACAGCTTTTCATAGCCTGATTGTCATTTAGCAAGAGTCTTTAGATACAACATTTAGTAACTACTTCACAACTTCAGTAAATTCTTAATATGATGGATGGGCTTACAATCATAAGTTTGTAACACAACACAAATATATGCTCCGATCTATTCTTGAGGCTAAAACAAGAATATGCAGCAATGAATATTTCATGAGAAATATTTCTATGCATTGTTACCAACAAAAGCATGACGAAGGAAATCTATAGCATAAAATGTTTATATATTACTCCTTACCAAACACACACAAACCTTCACCTTGCACATATGCACGGTAACTAATTTATAAGAAAATAAATAACTATTACCAATAATTGGCTATCTTGTAGCAGCAAGAATTGTACATACAAAAGTGACCAAACAAAATAGCTTTGAAAGCGACAAGAGCAGTAGAGCTTTAAGCTAAAAGCAAGGGTGGTGTTTCACTCTAGACTCTAGCCTGGTCAATCGTAAAGAAGCAATCAATGCGCTCAGAGTGACCCACCTACACTGACTGTGTGCTGTTCCCTTGCCTCTTGGCACCCCCTAGGTAATCCTACCACCCCCAGGGAACCACTGATCTAAGATCTTCTAGACAAGAGCATCAGCTGGGGTGGGGTTCTAGCGCTGGATCTACATTGATCATCTAAACATTATTAAAAATAACATTCTATAACATTTAATGGCAGTTTCTCTTTGCTGATGGCTTGCTGCTCTGCAGCACCCTCTGGTGTTACATTTCAATAATACTTTTAAAAGTTGTAAACGACAAGTGTAGATCCGCCGCTAGGTCTGTGGCATCAGCCCTCTGCTCACCTAATGAGAACTTGTGTCTTTCAATGCTGTTAAAGACACCTGATGGTAGGAGACAGCTGTGTTTTGAAAAAAGAAGATTGGGCTCTTAATTTTTTGGGAGTGTGGTGGCCAGTATTGCAGCACTACAGAAGTGGTGGTGAGATCAATCGACATATCTGTGGTTTCCATTCCAGCACCTAAAGAAATAAAGAAAATTATGCACCTGATAAAGAGTTACATCTTTATGAGTTTGTTTTCCAGATTAGTTTGTATTTTACTAATTCTGTTAACAGATCTCTGAGAAGAGATACCCTGGATACGATTAAACTTGTGCACATGGTAAGATGGGACTCACCAAATTATATTATTTCATACTAACTGCAATTACTTTGGGTTTTTTTGGAACAGGAATAATATCTGGCGCATACTGGGAATATCATGGTCTTATAGCAATCAATTTCTGCTTCATGAGTGATAATGAATCATGTTTTGTTTGAACAGTTACTCATTTTCATACATTTAAAATGCCAGATTAGTGTTGCTAACTTGACTCATTCATTTGAAAAAGTAGCAAATTTCAACTGCAAATTTCTACCTGAGCTATTTATGAAGTGAATTTTACAGTGCCCAGAATTCAATGCCTTGCATTGGCTGGCTCTGAAATACTGGATTTTCCCCCTAATGTTCAAATCTTATTGTATTTTGTGTTCCATTCACAAAAATGTTTGTTCTACAAGTGACTCTTTAGAATCATGGAACTAACTCTTTATAGATATATATATATATATTGCACACTAAATATAATATTTAAAGTATGTTATGCATGCTACTGTGATTTCAAAATTTTGTCAGTTCTTTGTCAGTAAACCACTTGAACTGACTGCAAATTCTAGAGCTTGCAACAGGTCTCCCTGTACTGAACATGATTTGAACATCATCATCATCATCATTAATTGATTACCTGCCCTTCACTCTATGGTCCTAGGGCAGGTTGCAGCATAACAATACAACATTCAAAACTATTTAAAACAACATGAGGCAGTTGGGGACACCACCAGCAACCATTTCATCAGGTTGAAGCAGAGGGCAGAGCCACTTCACCAGCTCAGCTGAAGGACACTCTCCTTCTCTCCCTGAACTGTCTCCATCCCAGCTAGACTTTTTCTTTTTAAAAAAAGGTATTTTAGAACTAGTACCCCAAGTGTTGCTTTCCCTCCCTTCCTCTTCCTCTTCCCCAACCGCTTTTCCTTTTATGCTGTACCTTTTAGGCTGCAAGCCTGAGGGCAGGAGTTGTCTTATTACTGATCTTTGCAAACTATCCTGACGGGTCTTCTTTTGCCTGAAGAGTAAGGTAAAAATGCTTCAAACAAATATATAAGCATAAAACAACAGCCATTCTCGTTCCTGCAAACCAGACAGATGGAAGTTTAAAAAAAAAGGGGGGGACCAAATAAGATTTCTTTTTCTGAAACTACTTTAATCTTATTTAGGAAAGGATGACAGTTAGCAAAAGTGATGAGCCACAGAGTAAGGTCTAACTTTCTGCAAGGGTTAACAGAAAACCATTGATCTATCCACAAACTTGTGTCTTCATCCAGCAAGGGAGCATATGTGCGCAAAGATAGTATGTGCAGAAGCACCACCTAGAGGTGGGTATAGGGCACACTAATGTACCAAATACACAGCCCCTGGGGCTTCCATTTTTATTTTTATTTTTCAAAGCAAGTCTCTAGTCTACTAGAATGAAAGTTATAAAGCAAAATGTTTAGGTGCCCTTCTAAAAGATTTCTGTGAAGTGAGCCTGCCTGGTAGTGTTTTTAGCTGATGAGTAA